>NC_092630.1:60082868-60701618 GCF_039555335.1 Amphiura filiformis | reverse complement strand
CCTTTATAATCGGTTACCCAACTGAAGCTATAATACGCAAACTTTATTGCGATATCGCACATGAAAACAGTCACATGTGCACAGCCAGAGAAGATCCGATTTAATCACTTGAGCTGTTTCAATGAGTGTTATCGTGGTTTAATAGCTTTTAATGGGGTTAAGTCCTGCAAAGGTCGAGATGAATTCTACTGTAGACATGACTGCATCATGTGCACCATTTTTTTTTTCAATTCCGACTACCAATTTTGTCAAAATCAACTCGCAAATGTACCCATGGATGGATGATTTTGCAAGCCACAATAGAAATATCGATTATTTCTGCTGGTTATATTACTTTTATTAGAAATGAAGTACTGGTTGGATATTTTGGCAGTCGCAAGAGAAATAAAAATCCCTTTAAAAGGGAGAGCTTGGCCTTGGAATACCCAAACTTAAAAGGTGAAAGCAAAACGGATATTATGACAAAACTATAACATATAGACCCACACGATGTGCCTTACAGAGGTGGGAAATATCTTTCTTTAGGGGGCTGGCATTTTCTTCGGGAGGGGGGTCCCAAAAAATACTGGGGGGGTCATAGAATTTTCAGACCAAAAATAGGGGGGGTTATAATGTTTTTAACACCCAAAATAGGGGGGGTTATAGAATTATTAAGGGCTGGTGACTCAAAATTTTCGCGCGCTGCGCGCGCATTCTTTAACTTTGCAATCGAAATGTGCATACAATCTATGCAAAATTTTTACACGCTCCGCGCGCCTTCTTTACACTTACAATAAAAGTTTTAACGCGCTCCACACACTTTTTTCACTTTTAAGTTTTGACGCGCTCCGCGCCTTAGTTCCGGCAATGAATAATTTTTCTTGAGTCTGTGTAGTTGGAAGGGGGGGGGGGTCATAAAATTTTTCGACCCGCGATAGGGGGGGTCGTAAAAAAATTTTGCCCGCGATAGGGGGGGTCATAAAAAATTGACTCCGGTCACTGACATATTTGTGACCCCCCCCTTCCGAAGAAAATGCCAGCCCCTTAGTGAACTATATTAGTTAATTAGTTTTAAAAAATTAAGTCCGAAAAACACTCGCGGGCGAAGTTGAGGCCTGTAAAAATCAAAAATCTTACACGGAAAGACACAATTTCATATCTAATTCTAACACAAAGATTTTTTAAAAGGTATATCCAAGCACTATGTTTTTAGCTGATACATGTATTACTAAAAAAATATTGCTTTATATTTGACCGAGAAAATGAATGTCATAGCAAAAAGGTGTATCTCATCGATCAACTTTTAGCGCGACTATGCATAACAAAAGAAGCTGGTCAGTAGTGTACTGAGTGTTATGTGGCTGATATCAAGGATACAAGGGTTTTGTGAATTAGGAAAAAAAATTGTGAATATATAATTGTAGGTAAATATAGGATTCATTTTATTTGGGATATAGACCCGTGAATATAATATATGTAGAAAAATGTTGTCAAGAAAATAATATTAACATTTCCAAATACTTTAAAAAAAACCTCCACAGTAGTTCTTTTGGTGCAACACTCTCACAGTGAGAGATACATGGTGTATCAAAATAAAGTATACAGTTTCAAAAATGCCACTAGATTTAAAAGTATGAGGTATATCATTTTTATTTTATAAAAAATTTAACCTGATAAGATTTTATGAAACCTACTTATTAGAAGATAATAGTTTTCTTTTATTTACCATATACGAATATAACTATAGTTGTTTAAAGAGTCGCCTAACGAGTCGGATGCCCATTAACATCAATGTTGTCATTACTGCTCATGGGAAATAACACCTCACAAAAAGAAAGTCCACACTCGTAATTTGAGTCGCCATAATTTTTAACACAATTTATCAAAAGTTGCAGTATATTGATACCGAATATTAACAAACTGAAAGAAAATGCAATTTGATGCAATTTGAAAACGTCCTTTACTGGTACTGTTTACGGTATAATAATATTCTCCATATTTTCATATCAATTTTATTGAAAATCATAAACATTTAAGCAAATACTTTCTGTGCGGCCTTTGTCCAATGCATTTGTAAATAAGAAAAGTCACACATTTTGTAGATTATAACTGCAATAGGGAAGGCTGTAATCCACGTGTCTTCAGTAAATGTTTCAGAAATCGGGACGGTTCCGGAATAGCTTCGTAATTACAGCTTAATAGTTTTCCCAGGACTTCTTTAAAATTCGGATGCTTACTGCCGTAAACCAGTGGATTAATAGCACTACTGGTGAGGATGAATATGCCTCCGTAAAGCAGAAAATGATCATTATCTGGTAGTATAAGAGCAATACAGTACGGTGAACAACACAGGACAAAAACACAGACTATTACAAACAGGTTTTTCGTAATTGCGAGTTGTTGATTGTCCAATCTTTGATGCCTTAGGCGTCTCCTTGTTGGAGTTTCTGGTTGATGAGAGAACTGCGACATTGACATTCGATTGATATCCAAATTAGTACTTACTCTCCCAGGTACGTGTGCACTGCTAAATGAACCGGAAGAGCGCGAGAGTACTGGGAAATCAAACTTATACGCACTGCTGTTCTTTCTTTGCTTTGAAATATGGCGCCTTACATGTGCGAAGAGTACCGAGTAACATATCACTATCGTCAACAGAGGAACAGGGTAGAAGACTGCACTCTGCGCCAGATGAAAGTATTTCGCTTTGGGATGTCCATCTAGGTCACTGCAAGTGAAGTCTTCTTCATCGTAACCAACTCCTCCAATGTCTAATAGTGGAAATACCAAAATAACTGAAAATGATATGAACCATGTTAATGCCACCATTAAGGCTAGGTTAAATGGCGAGTAAATTCTCATGTAAGTACGGTACGATTGAGTTATCAATATCAGCCTATTGATAGCTATTGCCGCTAAATTGAACAGACTTGTTCCAGTGCATGTGTAGAGTACGAACCCACCTGCTTGACATAGCCATTCAGCGTTGGGTAATGGCCATCCATCTTTGCCAAGAAGAGCAACTACGCTCCAGGATAGAAACAAAGAAGCAAATAGATCAGCGATGGAAAGATTCACAACAAATACATTAGTAGGTGTACGTAGTTTTTTAGAAAGTAAAACAGCGGCGATGATCAGTGAGTTTCCAAATGTTCCTGATATGGATATCAAAGAAAACATGGCCGCTATGAAAATCCTTTCGTTGTAAGAGTAAACTGGAACATTACCTGTGTCATAGGTTGAGGTTGTCTGTAAGCTGCTAATGTTTTCAACAGAAGAAATCGATTCTGTAATCGCTGTCATGGTAACGATTATATCCTCAAAATTGTTTCGATACTTTCGATATACTTTACATGTGTGGAACAAATTCGGTCAATCCGTTGAATTGGTCAAATCGTCGAATTCCACATTGATTGCACGAGGTTAAGCAAAAAGGAGCAAAGTATAATTCTTGCAGAAATGTTTTGATAGCCTACGAAATTCGATGAACACGTAACTACAAGAAACTGTTGGAAGGTACTCGATTTCAAGAAACGTGGTATACCATCAGCCCAGTGTCAAACAACCAGAAGTTGCAACAATATAAGAAATGAAATGGGAAGAACGCTTTTTCTACCAGCATAGTGTCATGGTTGCAATAATTGTGTGAGAAGCAAGGATAAAGTAGCGTGATAGCTATAAGTCATGTGACTTTAATCCAAATATATTCGGGGTATCGATATCTTGTTTGAATTGAGGGAACGATCGGTGTTTTTTGCTACCAATTTCTTCTAGATCAATTACAACTATAACTGTTGTAATTTCTAACAAAACCGTGCATAAGTACATTACACAACATGGAATACGCAAGAATCGAAGTGACAGCAATGCATTAACTGGTACCACCAAACACATTTTCTCAAGAAATTCATATCCCATTTTGTCAAGAAATTTATCATATCCCCACAAATAGTTAACTGTGGGTCCCCCGATGATCACACAGAGTGAGACTAAAGAGAGGAAATGTACTCGTTCACCATATCGAAAAGTGATTAAAACTAAGGAAGATCAATACCACTATATGGCGTCTATTACCACGATTACTTTCAGCCTTTTCCTGTATTTGGAGGTTATGGGTCGGTGGATTCTTCAAAATACTTAGTAATAAACACATCAACAAAGTTACTACTTCCCGTTAAATGAATTACCATTATTCCAAACCTATAGTTATCGTAAAACATTGGAAGCAAAATTTATATATCTGTGCATTATGACATATATTTAAATGCAAGTAACCCAAGATTTGAAAGTTGCAGCAAAATCCTATTGCCTTGTATTCAATATCCATTGAAAACATGTATTCGGATCTTATTGGATTATCCGTTTTGTTTCATTAATTTGGATGAGGTTAAAACATGTGATAATCACATTAAAATTGTCATTATTGACATCAGTGGTCATTGACATTGTTCACTTCCTATATTGAAACATGGCAAGTTCTATATTCTCTTGATCAAGGGTTACATCTGTTGGTAACACCTGCCAATCAGTAAACTTTGTGTTATTCCTTTATGTAATTTTACACGAAATTAGGGTCAGGGTTAGGAATAGGATTTTAACTTGTTGTCAATCCTTCGTATAATTATTTCGTGTAATCCTAACGCTAACCCTAATTTCGTGTAAAATCTTCTTGGCAAAGATGGTTGGCCATCACCTAACGCTGAATCGCTATGTAAAGCAAGCTAAAGCAGATGGGTTTGTACTCTACACATGCACTGGAACAAGTCTGTTCAATTTAGCGGCAATATCTATCAATAGGCTGATGTTGATAACTCAATCGTACCGGACTTACATGAGAATTTACTCACCATTTAACCTATAGCCTTAATGGTGGCATTAACGTGGTTCATATCATTTTCAGTCATTTTGATATTTCCAATTTTAGACATTGGAGGAGTTGGTTACGATGAAGAAGACTTCACTTGCAGTGACTTAGATGGACATCCCAAAGTGAAATACTTTCACCTGGCGTAGAGTCCCGCGTAGAGTGCAGTCTTCTCTCCTGTTCCATAGTCATTTATTACTCGGTACTCTTCAAACATGGCGCCATATTTCAAAGCAAAGGAAGAACAGCGAGTATATGTTTGATTTCCCAGTAGGCCTACTCTCCCGCACTTCCGGTTTATTTAGCAGTGCAGTCGTACCTGGGAGAGTAAGTACTAATTTGGATATCAATCGAATGTCGATGTCGCAGTTTTCTCAGCAACCAGAAACTACAATAATGCAAGTTGTATTTTCAGTGGTAAAGCTAGATTCAAAAGTTTGAATCTAACTTTACCACTGAAAAGACAACTTGCAATTGTAGGCCATTTTGGACATTTTTTTTTGTTGATCGAAAAAATATTGAAATCTAGATGTTTCAATTTGACATTAAATGAATAATGACCACTGATGTGAATAATGACAATTGTTATTGATTCTCACATGTTTTGACCCCAAAGAATAATCCAATGAGAGCCGAACACATTTCCTTCAATGGATACTGAATACGAGTACAAGTCAATAGGATTTGTTGCAACTTTCCAATGTTGGATTACAAAAATGTACGCTGCAATATCAACATTGGGATCATTGCAACAAACGAGGCGTCATATAAATGCGCAGAAATAAATCCTGCTTCCGATGCATTTCCCCACATACTAAGTATACGATAAACCGTTTTGGGATAATTGTCATTCATTATGGGGGTAATTACTTTTTTGATGTGTTTATATAGGTATTATGTTGGTGCAGTATAGCCGAGTCTTGAATGTGGACCGCCTCTGGGGCGCCTCAAGTTGCTTCAGTTGAATTTTGGCGAACAAGATTGAAATTCTTGGCTTTACATGAAAAAAAAAAGTGCAGTGATTTATAGTGCACTATACACAGGCACAACGCCTAGACGTTGATCCACACGCCTCAGCACACTTCACAGGTTGTTAATACTGATCACTACAGACCCACATCATTCCATAAACCATAACAACACAGGGACTTTGCAGCTTTCAGAGCCAGAGGTTCGTACGGGTTACAAGCAGTAAGTTCCTTGTCCAGGGGAATATCAAGCTAACTCATTTTTTCACGAGAGCATACTATACCACCGCCAAGGTTCGAACCCGCAACCTCTCGCACCATAGTCGAACACCTCATCGATTGAGCTAACTTGATTGCTTAAAAAGCCTGCATTTATTGAAAGCCATTAAATGCAGGTTACATTTATAGTTTTTCGGTCGGTTTCTATACCAACATTTCAAACTTTCAAAAAGGATATTTTAGTCTCAACAGGGGGGGGGGCAAGTCTTTAAATATGCAAATCTGTTGCTTTTTACACTGGCTATTTTCGCGTAAGAAGTACTTATTCTGGAACAGGCATGATGACTTTTGAGCTTTACAACTTAAAGTTTTACACAATGATATATTGCTGGTTTTGACAAGCTTATAATACCAAAAGAGAATGCACGAGTCATAAAACAATCACTCGAGTATGCATCAGCAACAAACAAAACAAAATACATGAGCCTCAGGAAGTCATTCAATTTGCCACATTCTTATTATAGAAAATGGATATCAAAACATTTGACTAATACTGAAAGATTGTTGATTGCCAACTTAATAGGGCGACTTTACACAGGACGCGGGTTCCACATAAATGCGCAATCCTGGGATGCGTATGACTAATAGTCTTCCAACACTAATAGTCTTGCATTCTACAGCCTGTCTCAAAAAAAATTGTGCAAGTGAAAAGCGCCCTCTTTGGCAATTAGAAAATACCGTTGTGACATAATGCTTACATCAACGTCACGGGCGCAGTCTTAGCTCTCAAATGCCGTTTGTTCTGTTCAATTTGCTTGTTCCAATTTCGAGATATGTTTATTTAACAACGAAAGGGTAAAATCACAATTGTGCCACTTTTACTAGGGAAGAGAGCTGTACATGTAAATCAATGATAGCTGATGTTGATGCGTCTAATGCACTCCCCCTTTCGGGGCGCATACATTAGACGCATCAACATCAGCACGCGTGCATTATTTTGTCTAATGTCTCTCCCAACAAGTAATACGCGTTCATTAACCTATAACATGTACAAGTGTGCAATATTTGTTTGTCTTTTAACAGGAGAACAGTATTTACCATGATAAAATCATTGACATACACATGCAGAACAGCAGAATGTGAAATATTTATTTATCTTTTAATCTCTTTTAAGTGAAAAAAGAGAATCATCATTCCTGCATCATGATAAAACAATAAAAACAGTCAAAACAATTTTGTATTGTGTAATTGATGCATTCTTTTGATTTCACGAAGAAACTCTTGATAAAATTGATGCTACCACTATTACATGTAAAGCCCTCTTCCCTAGTAAAAGTGGCACAATTGTGATTTTACCCTTTCGTCTTTAACTAAACATATCTCGAGATTAAAACAAGTAAATTGAACAGAACAAACGGCATTTGAGAGCTACGACTACACCCTTGACGTTGAGGTAAGCATTATGTCACAACCGTATTTTCTAATTGCCAGAGAGGGCGCTCTTCACTTGCACAATTTTTTTTGAGACAGGCTGTAGGCTTAGTTTTAATTGAGCGTAATACTATGGTAGGTGTAAGACATAGTAAGTGCTGCACTTACGATAGTATGTAACTACTCGAAAAGAAATTTAGAATGCAAGACTATCATAAGTGACGCTCACGAACATAAAAACTGAACTGCAGTTACAATATCGTTATTTGCTATTTTTGAAACACGCCCAGGAAATACGACATCGTAAGTGCACTTCACGATGTTGTCTGCTAAACTATAATGAAAGACAGGGATAAAAAGACTAGTTTGCGTCTGACGTCACTGTCAATCAAATTCCCTACGACCATTGATTGCCAACGGTTAATAGCGCGTAAAAGGAAGGTTGATCATGTGCTGATTGGAGAAAAGAAATCACAGAAAATTGCGAAAAATTGCGTACTTTTACATGGCAAAAACCCGGCCCCCAACTCAACATAAAAGTTGGCAACCATGAGAGTTACCAAATCTTTCAAACACCCCCTTTTGCAATGATTTTCATCAAATTTACCCCCTTTTTCATACAAAATCGAGGACAAAATTTGGCCAAAAACAACCCCTTTTTTGTGGTTTTCAATTACTAGAATTTCAAACACCCCTTTTTCAATGACACTAAATATTGCCAAAAAATTACTAGATTTTCTCAAGTACTCCTTTTATCCAAATTTTGCGGACAGTGCAAATTAAATACCCCTATTTTGCTGATTTCACATTCAAATTTTGCGGACACCGGACAGTCCAACTTAAATACCCCCTATTTTGCCAATTTCGCGGTCCTTGCTACTGGTAAAAAAATTACCCCTTTTCCGCGCTTTTTGGTAACTCTCATGGTTGCCAATTTTGGGTTGAGTTGGGGGCCGGGGGCAAAAAGCAACTTTTCTAAGCATTGTTGACATGGTGCCTTCAGGAGAGAAAGTTTCCTACCCGGGTTTCCTACTATAGATACCTATCTTTTGGACCGGTTTGTATATTTGAAGGTGCAAAATTAACCATAAGGTGCCCTGTTTTACCGCCGCGTTCAGGAACTCATCATCACGACACTTGTAAACAAACCGAGCCCGAGTTTGATTGACAGATGACGTCAGACGCAAACTAGTCTTTTTATCGCTGTCTTTCATTATATCGTAAGTGTCACTTACGATAGGTTTCAGTGCAGTCTACGCTCATGTTTAGTTATGATCTAAGCACGAGACTATCGTACTGGAAAAGAAATAATGAGTATTGAATGTAAGACTATCGTAAGTAAACTAAACTGCACTACGATATTGTTATTTGGTATTTTTCTTTAATTATTTAGATTCTCAAAGCTTATTAAATATTGTATTCTATGAAGGATTTAAGCACTTTTCATTCCAGTTCAAAATAATATTTACTTGTTCAAATAGTTTCCACTTGTAAAATACAAATTGCTTCGCCGTTAAAAAGATGAAAACTTCACTGACGATAGTCTTCCATTCTGCCGATGGTACGAGTGTTTCCATAAAAAGCTGTTAAAAGTTGTCTCATATTAATCACATCAGCAACTTCGTGAGCACGGTTAATCCGATTCGTACAATGATTCGAACTACATGTAATTTGGTTGACTGTAGAAGTCTAAAGTCTAAATCACAAACAAAGTGGGTCTTGTTTCTGAGTGATTGGACATTCCAAGAGCAAATGTTAAGAAAACGTTCAGCGGATGGTAACTGCAGGAGATTATCCTTACAGAGGCTTGTCCTGTGCACAGAATTATGACACATTTACAAACTTTACAATTTAGATTTCAAGTGTTTACTTTTCATGCTACTTCTCTTCCTATCAAGATCCAGCAGGATCTGATTTTCATAATTGCTCGGTGTTGTGGAATGAAAAGATGTTCTGCAACGACACACAACCGATGAATTGATTTTAACTTCAAATAATAGCACATCACTTTTTGCTTGCCAACATTCAATGTTCATAATATCTCCTGCCAAAGCTTCTCCCGTGTAAACTGCAGCAAAATCTTTCACATTGTAAAAGGAAATAGCAGCATGGAACGAAGATAATTTTTTGTCAGCTGAAGCAGCACTTGCAGCATCCAAACAATGCTTCATAAAACCATCATTTCCCATGTGATGGTGGTGATCCATGTCACTCGGTGACACATGGGTGGTGTAGACATACGATTGGGCGGTAGTAGGTCTCTGTTCTTCAGGAATACATATCGGGAACTCCGTTCTTCTCAAAGATGCTGGAATAAGCTCATTTACATCCTGCTTCTGTCCCCCACGTTTAACAGGCTTCCTGGTTTTTCCGTCAATAACCATTACATATATCACGCTAGATTGGAGCAATTTTCCGGTGTTGCGATTGAAGAAATTGGTATCCACCCAATAACCAGATTGGTTCACGTGACTTATCCACGTAGTGATTCGACAGGGGAAATTAATTCCGACTTGGGAATAATATGATGGGTATAGTGTGGTGTGGTAATACTTGGCAACTGGAACCGTTTTACCGTTGGCTTTGTAAAAAATCTTTGCGTATTTCTGTTTTTGCCATCTTCCAATTACGTAAAGAACTCTCAGACTGGTCCATATTTTCAATTTTCCTGAAAGACAATAATGAAAGGATTTACTTTAGGAAGGTGATTGTATACAACATAATTAATTCTACACTTCTCATCAATTAGTATATTACCGTAGCTTAAAATGTCAAATAGAGTGTAAGCAGAAGGCGATATTACGCTACACTTACTATTTCAGTTCTATTTCGTCACCGTTTTAGCCGGAAAAGGGGCATTAACTCATTCAAGCATATGGCAAAACCATGCTTCCATCATGGCACCTGTTACCAACTGTCAACATTTTACAACCAATTACTTCAGGTAGGGATCACTTTCTGGAAAGCTGGACAGAACCGCGCGCGAGGCCATAATATGTTGTAACTGATTCCCTGCATCTGGGTCATATTATTACACTTCACTATGAGAAACGGGTAATCTGGTCTTTCACCAAGTGACATGAAAAGAAATTATTTAGGAACTAAAAGCTGTCAAGAGTCGGAATTCCTGAAAACGTGGAAGTACCGATAGCGAATATTAGAATATTGATTTGAGAACAAAATTGCTGCCAATTCTGGTATAGGAACTGCATAAAATACCGTACCACAACCATTGCGAGCATTCTTTGTGGGTATACCTAATGCAAGTTATCAAGCGTATCTCTCAAGCTCTGTCTTTGTGTTTACGTATTTTTTCGTCGGACACTATAACTTATTTTACCACATCTATAGCTTTTCTTTTATCTTATAAAAATTTAATATGCTTTACTTCAGAATGTGGCCCGAAACAATTATTCTCCACATAGGTAGCTTTCTCCACTGCTTTCACATGAAAAACACAGGCATTTTAAAGAGAGCTGAAACAACAACACTTTTGTAAAAAGTACATAACTCATTCACAACAAATTGTTAATCAAGCTTTTCCCGGTTGAAAAGACAAAATTGATGTTTTATATATCAATTATTTCAAGTTTTCACAGTATATGAATGAAATAAGAATGACGAAGTGTTATTTTTCAATAATATAATATTTAGTTCTAGTATATGCACGAGTGCGCGTATGAATATGAAATTTTCCGAGTTGCGCTTTGATGACAATTTATATAGACATTGTCAGAGCTTCTTGCATAAGATATCTGAAGATTTACCTACCAGCTCTATTGAAGTCATCATAGGAAAATTCATCACTTTCGTAATGGAATCTCAACCCATCACGATCAGCATAACAGCGAGGCATCGTCTTCTGTCGCCTGATTTCACCTGTGTCTATTGCGGTCGATCCTGTAGATTTATTCTATATAGTGCCTGTAACGTCTTCTACTCCATCATAATATCCATCGATTTATGTTACTACAAAAGTGCACTGATTCGAACCCGTCACATTCAGCATTCAATTGATAAATACGGGTGTATCCATTGTATAAAACAGAGTTTATCACTGTTTCCTTCAAGATGGCTGCTAGCTAAACTCTACGCGAACTCGATATTCTCGGTGGTAAATCTTACGATTGGTTTGCCACATGAAAGTCCTTATTAAATCAGTGGTTCAATAAAGTCTCACAATTAAAGCTGATCGGAAGAGAAATAAATTGCTGATTTGTAAAAAACGATCCTATTCGTCAGTGATCTCTCCTTCATTTACATAGGAGACGTTTCGGCTGAAAAACTTCATTATCTAGGCTTAATTATCTTAGGTTTGAAGCGTCAAGTAAGAACTTGTATTACCATCCACTTAGTGACATTAAGTGCAAGTCAATGTTATGTGTTCTATTCTTAGGGAACAAACCAAAAGATCGATGAAGCCCTATTATAAACATAAGCTTAGTAATTTCTCTCGTTACAAAGCTGCCCTATAAAGCTCCCCCTTCCGGATAGATCTGTGACGCATCCGAAGTGGGTCAACATCGATAAATCACACCCAATTTAAGGTGGTACTACATCCCTTGATAAATTTATGACTATTTTTGCATTTTTCTCACAAAATGATAACACACTGGTAACAAAAGCTATGTATGTTATAGGGGCACGGAATCCAGTTACTATACTGGAATTTCAGTTGGAGTTTCAAGACAAACGATACGTTATTTATAATAAGAAAAGAGGTACAGTTAGAATGTAGGCTACCTCATTATAGTGAACCACTTGTCGTGAAATTTCAGTGAAGTAATTGGATTCCTTGCCCCTATGATATACATAACTTTTGTTACCAGTGTATAGTAAAAAAGAAAGAAAAATGCACAATTAGTCACAAAATTGATCAGGGGTGTAGTACCTATAAACACTAATAGAAATGACTCTTTTGGCTTGTTAGCACAACTTATTAATTGAAATAAGAATACCCAACTTAGAAATGCATGCCCATGAATTAACAAGTCAAAAACCTCAAAAACTTTTTATTTTGTTGGCATAAATTTGACCACTTTTCCCACATAATTCAGTAATCAACGCAGAAAATTCATATGGGAACAACTCTGCAATCAAATTTGCTGCATATTTTGTATAATTATGTAAACAATTCAGATGTAATAACCCATCCAAGTAAGTACTGGTAATCACCTGATCTTGACTTAGCATTATAAAGTTGGCATAATCAGAAAAGTTACTAGCAGCGTGTTACCACTGGTTACCTCAAAACTCTTAAGTAATCCCAACAAACAATTTCTATCTGTGTACGAAAAGCGTCATGGATTGGATATCTTTTAAAATCTCTTTCTCTCCCTATAACGAAACAAGGTTCGCTCATAGGGCTTCATTGATCTTTTGGGTTGTCCCCTTAAGTTCACTCTGGAACTGATCCAAATAATGTTATCCTGTTTAACGTTGAACTGCGCCATAATAATATGGACCGTGATTTTAACCCATTCATGCGGAGCCTCGAGTGAAGAAAGGGGGGTCCACTTGACTGCATGATAATCTCATTTTGAATAATAATAATAATAATAATAATAATAATGATCATAATAATAATAATAATAATAATAATAATAATAATAATAATAATAATAATAATAATAATAATAATAATAATAATAATAATAGTAATAGTAATAGTACATGTAATAACCGCAAATTTTGGCAAGTCGACAAAAAAACCCGTTTTTGAAAATTTGCCCCTAATATCGAAATTTACATCGACCCAAAAATAATTTTTCAATGAAAAATCATTATGCCTTGCCCAAAAGTTTCCAATACTTCCTTTAAGGGTAGACGAGGTATTGTTGGTCGAAGCAACCTAAAATCGATTTTCATTATCTAGATCAATATATTATTGAAAAATAACACCTTGATGTTTTGCAAAAGTTCATTCTACAAATCGTATACTTTGCAAACTTGCTTAATTTATTGTTGTTAATGAGTTATGTACGTTTTACAAAAGTGTTGTTGTTTCAGCCCTCTTTACAACGTAACTCAAGAACCGCAGCACCTATAAAAGTATATCTGTGATATTTTAATTCTTCTACACACTCGCTATGAATTGAGCAATGCAGTTTTTGCCAAAGCTCACTACCATTCGTAAGATGCTGTGAACTACCAAATCACAACAGTTTAAAATAATTAATAACCTTAATGTTCTTATTATAGCCTGATGTATTAATTAATTAGTCTCACTATACCACTCTGATATACTATACTTGGATCGTCTTCATAAGATTGCTTATAATATGGATGTTAGAATATAGATTAAAATGTATAGCCTGTTTAGCTCTAGGTCAGGAAATAAGGGAAATAGGTACTAATAAAACGAAGCAGGAAAAGATCAATTGCACTTTAGATAGAAGCACTATTTTCAGCACAAAAATTATCTCATCTCCAGAAGTTTAGTTCAATGACCCCCAATTATCAATTACAGCTCGTGACCTCAAATGTGGTTGGGTATGAGTTTTTGTAGCCAGCATAATCATAGGTCATTTTATAATATTAGAATATTAAGACTAAGGAACCATGTATTGGCAGCTAGGAATGATTGAGCACCTGGTGAGGGCACAGGGTGACCCAGAAATCTTTGCTGAATTAAAGGTCCAATTCAGTGACCCCACACACTTAAAACTACGGGGTCAAATGTCGGCCACAAAGGGTCATTTTTGACCCCGTTACCTGAGTCAACTATGCACCGACTAAAAAAAGGGTCGTATACAATTACTGGGACTTAGCAAAGTTGTAATTTAAGACTAGTACCCGGGGGGGGCACTGGTCATTGACAAGGGGGTATCATGCGTGGCCACGAAGTCCCAAATAGCACCCTAAATAAGTATTTACGAGGTCTGAAAATGCACCCCTAAACAAGTATGACAAGTGCAATTTTATACCCTAAATAAGTATTGACACTATTTTTGCCCCCATTAAAAACAAGTAAATCAGTCATTTTTTGACTCTAAAACCCTTCATAACAACTGGGAAAACACAAATTCAAAAGTTCATAACTTTTAACCTTTATTCCATGCTATACATTTGTTTCAAAGGACCCCAAACACTGTGTTTTTTGTACAAGGTATACCCTTTTTCTTAAATTTCCTTGTTTTAGATACCCTATTCACGATACGTAAGTACAGTGCCTGATCATGAAAAAAGACCCTTTGAATGACCAGTGGCCCCCCCTGGGGACTAGTAGTCATATAAAAGTGATGTTTTATAAATTTTTAAGGTGGACCACATCGACTATGGGCCCCCTTATAAAATGTTGAATTTGCAATAAATTTCATCTTCGTGAGGGCGCTGTTCGATAGGCCTATTACGAGAACTGCACAACCCGAGACCCGCGAAATCTAGTTTATCCTATTTATAGCATCAGTGACAACAAAAAACAAGAAATGTCTTTAAAAACGACAATGCCTCCAAGATACCAGTGGGCACCTTTTGTTATTAAGGAGACACTTATAATGCTAGCTTTAAGGTAACGCTATTGGATATAGATTTTTTTTTGTTTGAAATATGTGAGTCCATTCTCTCCTGATTACAAGACTGAAAATTTTATTTTAATCGGATATTCGGTTACCAAAATATGGCCTGTCAAAATGGCGCGAAACCAAGAAGTTGGCAACAAATTTCTTTTATTTTTGTTATGCAATGTTGTCAGGTAGGCCTTATTTTCTAATTATATATGCAAGAATTATACAAAGTAAAATGTTCAGATCGGCTGCAAATTAAGATATAAAACCCATGGATGCCTTTGGTAAATTTCCATTTGCATAATTAATTAAGGCCCAAAGCAACTTTTCTAATAAGTAGCCCTAATTAATATGCAAATTGAAATTTGCCAAAACGCAACCGTAATTTTGTAGTAGGCCTATAGTGTGTGTTCTACCCATGTACCGTGCCTCAGTACCATAGCTCTTTTAATTGTATCTGAAATCTTTACTTTGCATAATTCATGCATGTAATTAGAAAATCATCTGCCAACTGGACTTGTCAAAAACAAAAACAAATAAAAAGAAAGTTGTTGCCAATTTTTTGTTTTGGTTTCGCGCCATTTTGACAGGCCATATCTCAAGAACCGAATGTAATCTACAGGGCATAAGCTTTAACATATTATTTAAATAGAAAGAAAATCTAAATTTGTGCATTAGCCAATAGGGCCACGGTCACCTAAAGCCATCTTGCAATCTTGCAGATAATTCTGATGTATGAAATAAGACCTTCAAACTTTCAGATATGAAGAGTTCCAGATGCAGGCAGCCGTTTCTGTTTTTCAAATATAGGCCTAAGTTGTATCAAGAGTCATTTCTCGTGGATTTTTTGACTGAAAATTACGATTGTAACGTTTCAGAGTAACAAATTTTCGTATCAGATTCTTTTATGCTTTTTTATTATATTTTCTATTCAGGACTAAAATAATATTAATATTATTATATTTAGGGGGGGTCTTTTCATAGGCCATTACTTTTTTGTATGTGTAATTGAATAAAATGATACAACATATGAGTTTGAAAATATTCTAATGCATAATTCATGAACTTGATAGACCCACGCCATTGGCGCCACGTGCTTGGTGTTTCTAGAATCCCTATAGAATAAGATTAATTTTAATGCTAATTGATTGCACATGCTGAGGAAGCGTGATTACCTTTTTGAACATTCGGAAATGGTGATAGGCGAATTTATGTATGGCGCAGAGAGGTGGGGGATATATATTGGGCTCTCAATATTGGGCGGAAATTAGGGTACTTGTCAGAATATAAATTTGTACAATCGGCCTACATGCCGCGCAATGTGCGGCATTTTAGGTGTCAATTTCAAAGCAAACTACCTCCTGCGGAGGCAGAATAATTAATCTGACAAAAAATGTAAATTAAGGGGGCTAAACTTGCCAGTTTACAAAACATACAATTATTTTTCTTGCATATTTAATGACAGAAATTTATATTGTTTTACTTTTTGACAAATTGGGCATGCAGTTAGTGTGTATACAAGGTTTCAGACCTCTTTCTCTTTTTATAAAGAAGGCACAGGCTCCCAAAGATGAAATTTATTTAAAGGGTAACTTTTGGGTCAAAATTTACGCCAACTTTAAATGGCTGCCACAAAAAATCCGTAAGAGCTACAGACCTCATACTTGCAGGTTTTTAATATTTTTACAGGTACAACATATGACTAAAATATAAAGCAAATCTGAGGGGGTCAGGTGGGGAGCCTCCTTGATATCATATGGAGTGACCCTTTTAGGCAGTATAATACACAATTTAACATTTTTTCCACTTTCGCTGCACTCTTAAAACAACGTGGTCAAAATTTCAACCCTATTCGTGGTTGAAATCACTATGAGGGTCATTTCCTGGATATTAAAATGACCCCATAAAATGGTCATTGTTTACCCAAAATCTTTTTCATTTTCTTTATCGTCCCCATTTTAGCATCAAATGTCCCTTAAACCCAAAAGGGTTACTAGTATTTAAAAAAGATAGAGATTTGACCCATAGTCATATTTAACCCCACAAACGTAGTCACCTATTTGACCCCAAACTGTGGTTACAATATGCCCATTGTGGTTTTAAGTCCTTACTTTTCTTGATTTGACTGGCCTATATCCCGGGGGCTATATAACCCATATAGCCAACCTAGACCTTTATTTTTAACTATACATTTTCTGAATCCTTAGGAAAGGAATAATTTGGCATATGTTTGGACACAATTTTGATAAGTTTGACGTATTTTGTTTGTATTTTTTTTTTTTTTTTTACTTGTAGAACCTTTATCGTGTTTGTTTTACTCTCGTAGATCACTTCTCTTGTTTTTTGTACTCCCTTATTATATTTTTTGTACCAGTAGATTCCTTCAATGGCATGTCGATTCTCTTGACGAATGCTTTTGCACGATTTTGATTATCCATCATAATGCTTCGAGTGCTATTTCTTTTAATTTTTTTTTTGTAGATTTGAATGGCGCTTCAACTGCTATGGTTATTTGCGCCAGTACTCACTCCTTTGTCAAATTGCACCTGTATAGACGAATCCAAGTAGCCAAGTCATGGTCAGGATTTGGTCGGACATCTTTGGGTAGCCGCTAGCACCAACCTGGTGTTTTGAGCGTCCAATTGTGCAAATAAAAGCCACCTAACACCTAGAGAAGATGCAAGGACGAGGAGGGTTAATAGAATAATAGCTAATAATATATATAATGGATAATCCCGTCGCATCTATTCATATACATAGTCCTTTTGTTCGCAAGTACATCAATGCATAGATACCGCGTATAGTTAATCCGATTATTATGTCACTTCAACAACGAATAGACCATGCTGTGTGTTTTGTCGAAGGGAACTGTATTGTGTTATTCTTTTGTCTACCTGTGTTTTCGCGGAAGGTGTAAAACGGGTGATGGAATGCAGTTTAAAATTTCCGCCAAGGCCGAATCATTTCACATTTTGAGTGCATTGTAGCCGACGGCTACCCAACTAAAGGCTGCTAGTCAGGTGTAGGAATGCGTGAATTTAGATTCGTCTATATCTTCATTCAGTCACAAAACGTTATATGCTTCACTGCATCTTATTTCCTTTCAGTTTGCTGCCATGTTGCATATGTTTCTTCGTGTAAACTCGTACGGTGATTTCAATGTAATTTCTCAGTCTTGCAGTCTTCTTAAAAACAAACGGTATTTCTTCAGAGCCACACAGGCTGAGTCAGCCGAGGAAGGGCTAGAACATAGCCAAAACCTTACATGATCCTCCGCTAGCTTGACTTCCTCGCATTCAAGCCTGTTCCCCATTACCCAAGTTTGCGTTACCCACCCGACACCACGTGGAAGTTTGGGTTGGGTTGCCCGCGAACAAATACCAAGGGGGTGACTAAATTCACGGTTGTTCTATTAGCAACGCAAAATCTATGAAAAATTCAGCTGATTTACTAGCTAGAAAGTGAGGCCAGTTATCGATCCGTTATAGCTCGTTATGAATAATTCATGTTCGACCCTTGGATCATGTTAATTGAGTTTGGCAAATAACAACGTTGTTAGTTTTGCGAACTTTGCCTGTTCAATGAGAGTATAGCGCGCCCCCAATACATCTGGGCACAAACCAGGCGAAAACGATCCAGTTTAATGAAATGGCGGACGGGTATTCCCATCAGGCACCAGTGATATGTTTTTTCAAAGAAAGTCTACTAGAATTTGATATGAAATGACATTTTGCAATAGCAAAGTCAAAATTTGGACTTGCTGTCAATAATATGAAGGAAATATGTGACAGAGGCAAGGTGTGAAATACAAGTAGTATTTAAGTTATAATAACCTTTGATACCCGACCTGAATGGCGCCTTATTCGTCTTATGTATTTCTATTATGCTCTCAAGTAAAATAAAATACCAATCTGCACTGAGCAGACAATGTTACTTGGCTCCCAGCATGAATTATTGATTTTATACGGAGGTAAAGAAATGCACAGTGTATGTGCATGATGTGCAAGCATACTCCAAATATTTACGGTAAATCTGAATAGTGGTCACATGTTGACATATCATGTGTTCGGGAAATCACGTGGCAACATTTTAAGATTTCAGGCTTGTTTACTAGTTAATTGCCATTTGTACTCTTTATTATTTATCTTTGTTAATTAACATATATTTTAAATGCTGATAAATCGTGGTTGGCTGCCCATGATATCTGTTAAATTCAATGTTTTATGAATATAATTCTACCATGCAGAGGGGTCACGCAGCAGAATTTCACATCACCTGACTTAGCTAGATTTCGAAGCTCTGCTCTTCAAATTCATGTAAATTTCAAAGTTTATACATTTAATATGATACTAATTTTTTGTTATAACCAACTGGTACACGAAATATACTAGCTTATTACCTATACAGAAAGGTGATTATCAGCCTTCACTCAGCAAAATCTTTCACATTGTAAAAGGAAATAGGAGCATGGAATGAAGACAATTGTTTGTCAGCTGAAGCAGCACTTGCAGCATCCAAACAATGCTTCATAAAACCGTCATTTCCCATGTGATGGTGGTGATCCATGTCACTCGGTGACACATGGGTGGTGTAGACATAAGATTGTGCGGTAGTAGGTCTCTGTTCTTCAGGAATACATTCCGAGAACTCCGTTCTTCTCAAAGATGCTGGAATAAGCTCATTTACATCCTGATTCTGTCCCCCACGTTTAACAGGCTTCCTGGTTTTTCCGTCAATAACCATTACATATATCACGCTCGATTGGAGCAATTTTCCGGTGTTGCGATTGAAGAAATTGGTATCCACCCAATAACCAGATTGGTTCACGTGACTTATCCATGTAGTGATTCGACAGGGGAAATTAATTCCGACTTGAGAATAATACGATGGGTGTAGTGTGGTGTGGTAATACTTGGCAACTGGAACCGTTTTACCGTTGGCTTTGTAAAAAATCTTTGCGTATTTCTGTTTTTGCCATCTTCCAATTACGTAAAGAACTCTCAGACTGGTCCATATTTTCAATTTTCCTGAAAGACAATAATGAAAGGATTACTTTCGATTAGTCAATCGAGTGTAAGTAGAAGGACACATTACGCTGACACTTGGTGGAGCACGTGTGGCCGAGTGGATAAGGCGCCCGACTCATAATCCATAGGTTGCGAGTTCGAGCCCCGCTCGTGCCAACGTGTTGTGTCCTTGGGCAAGGCACTTTATCCTCATTGCCTACTGGGGGATGGGGTTGGGTTGGATTGGATGTTTGTATAGTTGTTTGTTTCAATGTTGCAATATTGGCGCTGATTAAGCTGCTTTACTTCAGAATGTGGCCCAAAACAATTATTCTCCTCATCGTTGACAGAGCAGCATTCACATGAAAAATACCGGCATTTTATACCATCCAAAGGCGTTCATTTAAGGTTAGCAACTATTTTAAACTGTTGCGATTTGGTAGTTCACATCATCTTGCGAATTGTAGTGAGCTTTGGCAAAAATTGCATTGATCATTTCATAGCGAGTGTGTAGAGGAATTCAAATATCACAGATATACTTTTGTAAGTCCTGTGGTTCTTGAGTTATGTTGTAATGAGGGCTGAGACAACAACGCTTTTGTAAAATGTACATAACTCATTCACAACAATAAATCAAGCTTTTCCCGATTGAAAAGACAAAATTTATGTTTTATATATCAATTATTTCAAGTTTTCAAAGTATATGAATGAAATAAGAATGACGAAGTGTTATTTTTCAATAATATAATATTTAGTTCTAGTATATGCACGAGTGCGCGTATGAATATGAAATTTTCCGAGTTGCGCTTTGATGACAATTTATATAGTCATTGTCAGAGCTTATTGCATAAGATATCTGAAGATTTACCTACCAGCTCTATTGAAGTCATCATAGGAAAATTCATCACTTTCGTAATGGAATCTCAACCCATCACGATCAGCAAAACAGAGAGGCATCGTCAGTACTCTGTCGCCTGATTTCACCTGTGTCTATTGCAGCTTATTGCGGTCGATCCTGTAGATTTATTCTATATAGTGCCTGTAACGTCTTCTACTCCATCATAATATCCATCGATTTATGTGACTATAAAAGTGCACTGATTCGAACCCGTCACATTCAGCATTCAATTGATAAATACGGGTGTATCCATTTTATAAAACAGAGTTTATCACTGTTTCCTTCAAGATGGCTGCTAGCAGCTAGCTAATCTATGCGAGCTCGATATTCTCGGTATAAATCTTACGATTGGTTTGCCACACGAAAGTCCTTAAATCAGTGGTTCAATATAGTCTCACAATTAAAGTTGATCGGAAGAGAAATAAATTGCTGATTTGTAAAAAACGATCCTATTCGTCAGTGATCTCTCCTTCATTTACATACGAGACGTTTCGGCTGAAAACTTCATTATCTAGGCTTAATTATCTTAAGTTTGATGCGTCAAGTAAGAACTTGTATTACCATCCGCTTAGTGACATTAAGTGCAAGTCAATGTTATGTGTTCTATTCTTAGGGAACAAACCAAAAGATCGATGAAGCCCTATTATAAACATAAGCTTAGTAATTTCTCTCGTTACAAAGCTGCCCTATAGCTCCCCCTTCCGGATAGATCTGTGACGCATCCGAAGTGGGTCAACATCGATAAATCACACCCAATTTAAGGTGGTACTACATCCCTTGATAAATGTGTGACTATTTTTGCATTTTTCTCACAAAATGATAACACACTGGTAACAAAAGCTATGTATGTTATAGGGGCACGGAATCCAGTTACTATACTGGAATTTCAGTTGGCGTTTCAAGACAAACGATACGTTATTTATAATAAGAAAAGAGGTACAGTTAGAATGTAGGCTACCTCATTATAGTGAACCACTTGTCGTGAAATTTCAGTGAAGTAATTGGATTCCTTGCCCCTATGATATACATAACTTTTGTTACCAGTGTGTAGTTATTTTGTGAGAAAAATGCACAATTAGTCACAAAATTGATCAGGGGGTGTAGTACCTTAAAACACTAATAGAAATGACTCTTTTGGCTTGTTAGCACAACTTATTAATTGAAATAAGAATACCCAACTTAGAAATGCCCATGAATTAACAAGTCAAAAACCTCAAAAACTTTTTATTTTGTTGGCATAAATTTGACCACTTTTCCCACATAATTCAGTAATCAACGCAGAAAATTCATATGGGAACAACTCTGCAATCAAATTTGCTGCATATTTTGTATAATTATGTAAACAATTCAGATGTACAGAGTGTATCAAAATGATTGGTACCCATCACTTTTGATGTCCAATGAAACGTCTACTTCTTCCAAATTCAACATTAGATCCTCTTGAAAATGATTGCAATTTATAGTTTTATGACCTTTTTTACATAAATCTACAAATTTGGTAGATGATATTCTGTATTTTGATATGGCAGTCTTGGCCATGTTCACTGGATATTGATGGGTACCAATCATTTTGATACACCCTGTAATAACCCATCCAAGTAAGTACTGGTAATCACCTGATCTTGACTTAGCATTATGAAGTTGGCATAATCAGAAAAGTTACTAGCAGCGTGTTACCACTGGTTACCTCAAAACTCTTATAAGTAATCCCAACAAACAATTTCTATCTGTGTACGAAAAGCGTCATGGATTGGATATCTTTTAAAATCTCTTTCTCTCCCTATAACGAAACAAGGTTCGCTCATAGGGCTTCATTGATCTTTTAGGTTGTCCCCTTAAGTTCACTCTGGAACTGATCCAAATAATGTTATCCTGTTTAACGTTGAACTGCGCCATAATAATATGGACCGTGATTTTAACCCATTCATGCGGAGCCTCGAGTGAAGAAGGGGGAGTCCACTTGACTGCATGATAATCTCATGTTGAATAATAATAATAATAATAATAATAATGATCATAATAATAATAATAATAATAATAATAATAATAATAATAATAATAATAATAATAATAATAATAATAACAATAATAATAATAATAATAATAATAATAATAATAATAATAATAATAATAATAATAATAATAATAATAATAATAATAGTAATAGTAATAGTACATGTAATAACCGCAAATTTTGGCAAGTCTACAAAAAAACCCGTTTTTGAAAATTTGCCCCTATAATATAATCAGAAGCAAATATCGAAATTTACATCGACCCAAAAATAATTTATGCCTTTCCCAAAAGTTTCCAATACTTCCTTTAAGGGTAGACGAGGTATTGTTGGTCGAAGCAACCTAAAAATCGATTTTCATTATCTAGATCAATATATTATTGAAAAATAACACCTTGATGTTTTGCAAAAGTTCATTCTACAAATCGTATACTTTGCAAACTTGCTTAATTTATTGTTGTTAAAGGGGCATTTCGTGATCCACAGCCTCATCCCCCACTTTTCTCAAAAAAGTTGAGATTTTTATATCACTGGAAACCTCTGGCTACATAATGTTTATGTACAAAATATTTCTTGCAGATTAATTCGTTTAGCAAAGATATCGTGAAATTTGAATTTCGTTCTGGTGCACCAGAACGAAATTACAACGCATTGTCTATGGGAGCAGTGTAATACACATAATCATGCATAACTCGCGAACGCAAAATCGGAATCAACTGAAATTTTGGGAATAGGTTTTTGTCGTGGATATCTAATGAAAAATGACATAAATAGAGGATGCTAGGATCACGAAATACTCCTTTAATGAGTTATGTACGTTTTACAAAAGTGTTGTTGTTTCAGCCCTCTTTACAACGTAACTCAAGAACCGCAGCACCTATAAAAGTATATCTGTGATATTTTAATTCTTCTACACACTCGCTATGAATTGAGCAATGCAGTTTTTGCCAAAGCTCACTACCATTCGTAAGATGCTGTGAACTACCAAATCACAACAGTTTAAAATAATTAATAACCTTAATGTTCTTATTATAGCCTGATGTATTAATTAATTAGTCTCACTATACCACTCTGATATACTATACTTGGATCGTCTTCATAAGATTGCCTATAATATGGATGTTAGAATATAGATTAAAATGTATAGCCTGTTTAGCTCTAGGTCAGGAAATAAGGGAAATAGGTACTAATAAAACGAAGCAGGAAAAGATCAATTGCACTTTAGATAGAAGCACTATTTTCAGCACAAAAATTATCTCATCTCCAGAAGTTTAGTTCAATGACCCCCAATTATCAATTACAGCTCGTGACCTCAAATGTGGTTGGGTATGAGTTTTTGTAGCCAGCATAATCATAGGTCATTTTATAATATTAGAATATTAAGACTAAGGAACCATGTATTGGCAGCTAGGAATGATTGAGCACCTGGTGAGGGCACAGGGTGACCCAGAAATCTTTGCTGAATTAAAGGTCCAATTCAGTGACCCCACACACTTAAAACTACGGGGTCAAATGTCGGCCACAAAGGGTCATTTTGACCCCGTTACCTGAGTCAACTATGCACCGACTAAAAAGGGTCGTATACAATTACTGGGACTTAGCAAAGTTGTAATTTAAGACTAGTACCCGGGGGGCACTGGTCATTGACAAGGGGGTATCATGCGTGGCCACGAAGTCCCAAATAGCACCCTAAATAAGTATTTACGAGGTCTGAAAATGCACCCCTAAACAAGTATGACAAGTGCAATTTTATACCCTAAATAAGTATTGACACTATTTTTGCCCCCATTAGAAACAAGTAAATCAGTCATTTTTTGACTCTAAAACCCTTCATAACAACTGGGAAAACACAAATTCAAAAGTTCATAACTTTTAACCTTTATTCCATGCTATACATTTGTTTCAAAGGACCCCAAACACTGTGTTTTTTTTTACAAGGTATACCCTTTTTCTTAAATTTCCTTGTTTTAGATACCCTATTCACGATACGTAAGTACAGTGCCTGATCATGAAAAAAGACCCTTTGAATGACCAGTGGCCCCCCCTGGGGACTAGTAGTCATATAAAAGTGATGTTTTATAAATTTTTAAGGTGGACCACATCGACTATGGGCCCCCTTATAAAATGTTGAATTTGCAATAAATTTCATCTTCGTGAGGGCGCTGTTCGATAGGCCTATTACGAGAACTGCACAACCCGAGACCCGCGAAATCTAGTTTATCCTATTTATAGCATCAGTGACAACAAAAAACAAGAAATGTCTTTAAAAACGACAATGCCTCCAAGATACCAGTGGGCACCTTTTGTTATTAAGGAGACACTTATAATGCTAGCTTTAAGGTAACGCTATTGGATATAGATTTTTGTCTGATTGAAATATGTGAGTCCATTCTCTCCTGATTACAAGACTGAAAATTTTATTTTAATCGGATATTCGGTTACCAAAATATGGCCTGTCAAAATGGCGCGAAACCAAGAAGTTGGCAACAAATTTCTTTTATTTTTGTTATGCAATGTTGTCAGGTAGGCCTTATTTTCTAATTATATATGCAAGAATTATACAAAGTAATATGTTCAGATCGGCTGCAAATTAAGATATAAAACCCATGGATGCCTTTGGTAAATTTCCATTTGCATAATTAATTAAGGCCCAAAGCAACTTTTCTAATAAGTAGCCCTAATTAATATGCAAATTGAAATTTGCCAAAACGCAACCGTAATTTTGTAGTAGGCCTATAGTGTGTGTTCTACCCATGTACCGTGCCTCAGTACCATAGCTCTTTTAATTGTATCTGAAATCTTTACTTTGCATAATTCATGCATGTAATTAGAAAATCATCTGCCAACTGGACTTGTCAAAAACAAAAAAATAAAAAGAAAGTTGTTGCCAATTTTTGTTTTGGTTTCGCGCCATTTTGACAGGCCATATCTCAAGAACCGAATGTAATCTACAGGGCATAAGCTTTAACATATTATTTAAATAGAAAGAAAATCTAAATTTGTGCATTAGCCAATAGGGCCACGGTCACCTAAAGCCATCTTGCAATCTTGCAGATAATTCTGATGTATGAAATAAGACCTTCAAACTTTCAGATATGAAGAGTTCCAGATGCAGGCAGCCGTTTCTGTTTTTCAAATATAGGCCTAAGTTGTATCAAGAGTCATTTCTCGTGGATTTTTGACTGAAAATTACGATTGTAACGTTTCAGAGTAACAAATTTTCGTATCAGATTCTTTTATGCTTTTTATTATATTTTCTATTCAGGACTAAAATAATATTAATATTATTATATTTAGGGGGGGTCTTTTCATAGGCCATTACTTTTTTGTATGTGTAATTGAATAAAATGATACAACATATGAGTTTGAAAATATTCTAATGCATAATTCATGAACTTGATAGACCCACGCCATTGGCGCCACGTGCTTGGTGTTTCTAGAATCCCTATAGAATAAGATTAATTTTAATGCTAATTGATTGCACATGCTGAGGAAGCGTGATTACCTTTTTGAACATTCGGAAATGGTGATAGGCGAATTTATGTATGGCGCAGAGAGGTGGGGGATATATATTGGGCTCTCAATATTGGGCGAAAATTAGGGTACTTGTCAGAATATAAATTTGTACAATCGGCCTACATGCCGCGCAATGTGCGGCATTTTAGGTGTCAATTTCAAAGCAAACTACCTCCTGCGGAGGCAGAATAATTAATCTGACAAAAAATGTAAATTAAGGGGGGCTAAACTTGCCAGTTTACAAAACATACAATTATTTTTCTTGCATATTTAATGACAGAAATTTATATTGTTTTACTTTTTGACAAATTGGGCATGCAGTTAGTGTGTATACAAGGTTTCAGACCTCTTTCTCTTTTTTTATAAAGAAGGCACAGGCTCCCAAAGATGAAATTTATTTAAAGGGTAACTTTTGGGTCAAAATTTACGCCAACTTTAAATGGCTGCCACAAAAAATCCGTAAGAGCTACAGACCTCATACTTGCAGGTTTTTAATATTTTTACAGGTACAACATATGACTAAAATATAAAGCAAATCTGAGGGGGTCAGGTGGGGAGCCTCCTTGATATCATATGGAGTGACCCTTTTAGGCAGTATAATACACAATTTAACATTTTTTCCACTTTCGCTGCACTCTTAAAACAACGTGGTCAAAATTTCAACCCTATTCGTGGTTGAAATCACTATGAGGGTCATTTCCTGGATATTAAAATGACCCCATAAAATGGTCATTTGTTTACCCAAAAATCTTTTTCATTTTCTTTATCGTCCCCATTTTAGCATCAAATGTCCCTTAAACCCAAAAGGGTTACTAGTATTTAAAAAAGATAGAGATTTGACCCATAGTCATATTTAACCCCACAAACGTAGTCACCTATTTGACCCCAAACTGTGGTTACAATATGCCCATTGTGGTTTTAAGTCCTTACTTTTCTTGATTTGACTGGCCTATATCCCGGGGGCTATATAACCCATATAGCCAACCTAGACCTTTATTTTTAACTATACATTTTCTGAATCCTTAGGAAAGGAATAATTTGGCATATGTTTGGACACAATTTTGATAAGTTTGACGTATTTTGTTTGTATTTTTTGTTTTGTTTTTACTTGTAGAACCTTTATCGTGTTTGTTTTACTCTCGTAGATCACTTCTCTTGTTTTTTGTACTCCCTTATTATATTTTTTGTACCAGTAGATTCCTTCAATGGCATGTCGATTCTCTTGACGAATGCTTTTGCACGATTTTGATTATCCATCATAATGCTTCGAGTGCTATTTCTTTTAATTTTTTTTTTTGTAGATTTGAATGGCGCTTCAACTGCTATGGTTATTTGCGCCAGTACTCACTCCTTTGTCAAATTGCACCTGTATAGACGAATCCAAGTAGCCAAGTCATGGTCAGGATTTGGTCGGACATCTTTGTGTAGCCGCTAGCACCAACCTGGTGTTTTGAGCGTCCAATTGTGCAAATAAAAGCCACCTAACACCTAGAGAAGATGCAAGGACGAGGAGGGTTAATAGAATAATAGCTAATAATATATATAATGGATAATCCCGTCGCATCTATTCATATACATAGTCCTTTTGTTCGCAAGTACATCAATGCATAGATACCGCGTATAGTTAATCCGATTATTATGTCACTTCAACAACGAATAGACCATGCTGTGTGTTTTGTCGAAGGAACTGTATTGTGTTATTCTTTTGTCTACCTGTGTTTTCGCGGAAGGTGTAAAACGGGTGATGGAATGCAGTTTAAAATTTCCGCCAAGGCCGAATCATTTCACATTTTGAGTGCATTGTAGCCGACGGCTACCCAACTAAAGGCTGCTAGTCAGGTGTAGGAATGCGTGAATTTAGATTCGTCTATATCTTCATTCAGTCACAAAACGTTATATGCTTCACTGCATCTTATTTCCTTTCAGTTTGCTGCCATGTTGCATATGTTTCTTCGTGTAAACTCGTACGGTGATTTCAATGTAATTTCTCAGTCTTGCAGTCTTCTAAAAACAAACGGTATTTCTTCAGAGCCACACAGGCTGAGTCAGCCGAGGAAGGGCTAGAACATAGCCAAAACCTTACATGATCCTCCGCTAGCTTGACTTCCTCGCATTCAAGCCTGTTCCCCATTACCCAAGTTTGCGTTACCCACCCGACACCACGTGGAAGTTTGGGTTGGGTTGCCCGCGAACAAATACCAAGGGGGTGACTAAATTCACGGTTGTTCTATTAGCAACGCAAAATCTATGAAAAATTCAGCTGATTTACTAGCTAGAAAGTGAGGCCAGTTATCGATCCGTTATAGCTCGTTATGAATAATTCATGTTCGACCCCTTGGATCATGTTAATTGAGTTTGGCAAATAACAACGTTGTTAGTTTTGCGAACTTTGCCTGTTCAATGAGAGTATAGCGCGCCCCAATACATCTGGGCACAAACCAGGCGAAAACGATCCAGTTTAATGAAATGGCGGACGGGTATTCCCATCAGGCACCAGTGATATGTTTTTTCAAAGAAAGTCTACTAGAATTTGATATGAAATGACATTTTGCAATAGCAAAGTCAAAATTTGGACTTGCTGTCAATAATATGAAGGAAATATGTGACAGAGGCAAGGTGTGAAATACAAGTAGTATTTAAGTTATAATAACCTTTGATACCCGACCTGAATGGCGCCTTATTCGTCTTATGTATTTCTATTATGCTCTCAAGTAAAATAAAATACCAATCTGCACTGAGCAGACAATGTTACTTGGCTCCCAGCATGAATTATTGATTTTATACGGAGGTAAAGAAATGCACAGTGTATGTGCATGATGTGCAAGCATACTCCAAATATTTACGGTAAATCTGAATAGTGGTCACATGTTGACATATCATGTGTTCGGGAAATCACGTGGCAACATTTTAAGATTTCAGGCTTGTTTACTAGTTAATTGCCATTTGTACTCTTTATTATTTATCTTTGTTAATTAACATATATTTTAAATGCTGATAAATCGTGGTTGGCTGCCCATGATATCTGTTAAATTCAATGTTTTATGAATATAATTCTACCATGCAGAGGGGGTCACGCAGCAGAATTTCACATCACCTGACTTAGCTAGATTTCGAAGCTCTGCTCTTCAAATTCATGTAAATTTCAAAGTTTATACATTTAATATGATACTAATTTTTGTTATAACCAACTGGTACACGAAATATACTAGCTTATTACCTATACAGAAAGGTGATTATCAGCCTTCACTCAGCAAATTGACATTCCCGGCATATGCAGCCATTCTCCGTCTGGATAACATGACTGTCGCCCTCAATACGTCTGGGCACAAATTTAAATAACAATACGCTATTTACATATCAATGCGGCCTCATGCTAATTAAAGCTGCCCCATCCAGGAGTTCATCTATGCAAATACTTTTTTCCCATGTGACCTGCCACACAGACAACGAACCTTTGTTTTGCTTAGTGGCCGTATCCATAGGTTGTCTGTGTGGCAGGTCACATGGGAAAAATTAAACACGGAACAAGGGCACACGCCACAAGGGAACAGCCTATGGATACGAGGCCTTATAGGGCGCACAGTGTCAACACCCTGTCAGGAGGGTGAAAGTGCATAGGAACAATGCCGGGAACTACGTCACGCTATTGTTCGACTAAGGCTACATCATTTTTAACGCATGCGTGTTCGTCAATACAGCTTTAGTCTCCTCCACCTTCGCAACACGGTACGTGGAGTGACTGGAATCACACTGACGGCGGAGGAGAATACTAACTGGTGAGACAATTTAATTCTATCAAGCATATAGAGGCATTGCATGTGACGTATCATCCCGTAAATATGGCAGACTACTCAAATGCATTCAACAAAAGCATGATTGCAATCTATCGTGACAGTTCGTCTCACACACATAACCCTGCACTACGATCAAATAGGTTGATGACAACATTTGATTGAATGGACTGTACTCCGCCATAACTACGGTGAAGGACACCGGTTCAAATTCTTTGTTTGGAGCCAATCAATAATTTCATGCAAGGCCTCTATATAATACCTGAACAATCACCGTCATTTGATCGATTTACTACAGAATATATTGTATACACAAAATATAATTTTAAAATTGTAAACCTGTTAACTTATATATTTGTGTACTAAAGTATAAGGACACGTGAATAAAATCATATAGAAGACAAAATGGCCGCTAATCCGCCTATTGTCTAGACTTACACTACATCTTCCGGTTTGTTATGTAATACTAGGATGCCTATCCCTTTGTATCGATCCCTGACCCTGTATTATAAATATTTTTCCATACAGCTCAATACTCCGTTGAAATCAATATTCTATTATTGACACAGATAAAGAAAGTTTTACATATGCATTGTGTTATAGGGCTTGCACCTGGAACTTAACTGAATGGGCTAAACGTGTTCCTTTATACCTATAAAGTAGAATTGTAATTCTCAAAATTAAATATATCACAATTTTTACTTTGGATTTCAAAATCTTTACTTATAAAATGCAGTAAAAGATATCCACAGCAAGCTGCAAGGCCCCGCTAATTAGTGTACTGCTTTTCGAGTGAGTGTACTGGAAACAAAACCCTGGTTTTACCTGAAAACAAATTTTTTTCTTGTAATAGAAACATCATATGGGGTACTAGAGCACGTAGCCTGAGTCCCTGGCCTCTCACTCGCAAAATGGCGGACAAACATGGCGGCACAGTGTAACGGCCGTGCGTATATTCGAGACTGGAGGATTTATGCTACTAGAGCATGCACAAATCGTAATAATGTGTAGAATATAGAAACGCTGTGGTATCTCATATGATAGTCATGGTATGCTTAGCCTGAGTCGCTCGGCCTATCTCGAACAAAATCGCGATGCGTAGCTGTTAAAAAACGAGAGGATTCGCTGTACTATCACGGCAATTTTTAACACGAAGATATAGGGATGATGACGATGTGCCCTTTTCTCATGTTTCTAGAAAACTCTTAATTTTCACAGGCCTCATGCATATTATAGACACAGTTAGCTAAACGCTAGTATCACCCCCCCCCACGCCTTTCTCACGATGATAGTGTTTACAATCAAAACAATGTCAACGTGCGTGGTAAAACAAAATTTAGGTGCACTGATTATGGCACACAACAAACATGTTTATGCAACAAAAGTCTAACTAGAGGAGGCACTTTAGGCATGCTTAAAGTGGGGCGGGTTGGCAACTCCTGGCGATCGCAACAACAGAAATGCATATGCAAAGATTCCTTGGGGGAGGAATCTACCAAAAAAATTGATAATGGGCACGGTACATCCAATCATCCCCCATGTTGGCCATGTTGACGTAACGCCTGTATGTGGGTTTCTGTCAAATTAACCTCATTATCCTAAAAAGTGCCCATTTTTGCGCTCTTCATGCCAATTATTCCACTTTTGCACCATATATCACCATTTTAGCTTCAATATATAGCAAAATGTTCGCGAGCTTTGTGCGCATTTGTATAATAAACCTATTATGTCGTCAAAAGGTGCGGGATTCACTGTACTTCAAGACATTTTGCCATCCCCATAGTCGGGGTATATTTGAGGTGAACGTGTAATTGCAGCATAGTTACAAATTTTGACTGTTTCTGATACTCTGACGTGACATAAAATTCGACTGATGTCACTTTGTCATCACTGAGCTATTTAAAATATGATGGCTGAAATTGACCCAAAATTTAGAAAATGGTAATTGGTTTGGTTTCTTTTAACTCCATTACTTTTCTGAGTTTGAGTACAAGTAGATATCAAACATCAAATAGCATTAAAATGCTTAGGAACCTTATTTTAGAGCTAAAATTAGGTCAAAATTACCCAAAATTTTGGACCATGACTCGCTTGTCATCATTGAGTAATTTCAAAGCCTATGACATACCAAAACACTGTGAAATGGACGTAATATTTTTAAAACGGAAAAGGCTGTGTATTTGTTACATAGTTCTTTACGGTTGAAATGTAGTTACCGAGTCGAAATACGGTATAACAAATGTTTTTCGAAACGTTTTTAACATATGCTATAAACGCGTTTTGGTTTTGACCAAAACCAAAACGCGTTTATAACCTCTTAAATTTACATCTGAATGTCGGGTTATGATCATTAACATCTAAATGTCGGGTTATGGTCATGAAAACGATTTTTAAGATATTTGATAAAAATATAATCAAGAAATTGATAAAAAAATAATCAAGAAAAGCAACAACAACAAAAACTATTCTCCAATTCCAGGTTCTCGAACAAATTTATTGTTTCCAACCCCAACTACAGTAAAAACTCGATAGGTGCTTACTATCGAGCGACATGAAGAGCCCCCATCCACAAAAGTGTAAAGGGTTTTGAGCAAATCATCGATCGATACACATAGTTATAATTATACGAACAAGTAAACCTGCAAATGTGTGTCTCAACCTCATTTATAGCTCAGTTAGTAAAGCGCCGGACATATGCTAAGTATAGAGTTTATAGACCACTTGGCATGTGACGTCATTCCCCGGCAGTATGCGCGCGAATTATGGCAATTTCCATTGTTCTTTGCCCTGCAGTGTGCGTACGCATCGTAGTTTGCTAAGGGCACGTGCATTTTAAATCGCCTGCCACATTTCATATAGTACAAGAAAGCCATTGAACAGTGTAGCGGCTCGTCCAAGCATATCGATAGACGAGTCCCTCGCCTTTGTTGATAAACAGTGATGTCAAGTGGTCTTGATTTGACATGGTTTAATAATACTTAAACAGCAGAGCCATTTAGACCATGGTGAATAAACTAAACAATTTTTAAAGAAAATAGCTTTTGAGTCATTCTCAACTTTAATTTTCCCTCTTTTACAAAATTATTCACTTTTATAGCATTTTTATTACTTTTTCGGCAAATAAAATGTATCTATTAATGACAAAATTGGTGGCGCTATTTAGTTACTGGAAATTACTCTTTTAAGCTTTTAATACAAACAACTCCTTTTTATTTATTGCTAAAATGTGTTTATAAAATTTCCTTGTTGATTGTTTCACCTATTCCAGCTGTTTTAATGGCAATATTAATCACCTGCCCCTTGCAAATAAAGAAATTTAGGATAAATAGCGCCATCTATAGTTTGCATTTAGTTAATAATGAAGCCAATTCTATATACATCAAACAACCGTGCGAGAGTGAAAAACAGCCTGTTAAAAGTAGGTTACCTGTGGTTTCTTTTCAGGATCTAGATCTTTTGTGCACAATCCATGTATTCTTCCGAGATGTGACTATGCGTACATGGTTTGGAAACAAAATAGTGGGGATTATGTTGCCAGTAATAAACACCTCAACAGAAGAATGTTTTTACTGTTTGAGTGGTCATAAAATAAAATTATTTTAACACAATGAACCAAGGCTAAAAGTAGGTTACCTGTCGTTTCTTTTCAGGATCTAGATCTTTTGTGCACAAATGTATTCTTCCGTGATGTGACTATGCGTGCATGGTTTGGAAACAAAAGAGTGGGAATTATGTTGTCAGTAATCATGGTAATAAACACCTCAACAGGAGAAAGTTCTTACTCTTTGAGTGGTCATAAAATAAAATATTTTTTAACACAATGAATTAAACCAAATTATGATCAAATGCAATTGGCTAAGTTCGCCAAATAATATGATCAACTTGAAATTCTCAAAGGCGTTATTAAATGACTTTAAGAAAATTCTTTTTATGTTAATCATGAAAACTTAATAAGGATGCTTTGAAAAGGCCTTTGAAAAGTAGCTATCTACTGCTGATAGTGGTATTAATGAGGTAGCTATCTAGTGCTGATAGTGGTATTGATGAAGTAGCTCTACTGCTGATAGTGGTATTGATGAAGTAGCGATCTACTGCTGATAGTGGTATTGATGAAGTACCTATCTACTGCTGATATTGGTATTGATGAAGTAGCTATCTACTGCTGATATTGGTATTGATGAAGTAGCTATCTACTGCTGATAGTGGTATTGATGAAGAAGCGATCTACTACTGATAGTGGTATTGATGAAGTAGCTATCTACTGCTGATAGTGGTATTAATGAAGTAGCTATCTACTGCTGATAGTGGTATTGATGAAGTAGCTATCTACTGCTGATAGTGGTATTGATGAAGTAGCTATCTACTGCTGATAGTGGTATTGATGAAGTAGATAATCTACCAATCATTCTCTCTCTATGTGTCAGGTGGCGCTGTGTAGCGCTGCTGTGGTCTTCACAGGAGTACGCCATCTCACTCGAGCTGATGCCAAGTGCGTTGCACCTTGCATTCCTTGGTTAGAAACCAGCTTCACGTCATTAGTCCAATACAGGTATGTTGGTGGACGTCCTCTTCCTCGTTTGCCTTCCATAGCCCCTTGCAAAATCTGTTTTTCTACACCTCCATGTTTCCTGACAATATGGCCAAAGTACTTCAGCTTTCTCTCCATTATGCCGCTTCTGATAGTTAGACTTGTACCAATCTTGTTGAGGATCCAGGAATTTGTTCTCCTGTCTTTCCATGTCACTCGTAGAAGCCTCCTGTAACACCACATCTCAAAAGCATCTACTCTTTTCTTATCATTCTTGGTCATAGCCCAAGACTCGCATCCATAAGTGGCAATGGAAAACACAGTTGCACGAAGTAGGCGTACCTTGAGGTCAATGGATAGGCCTCTGCTTTTCCATATGCTTGACATGCCCTGCACAGTTGTCCTTGCAATAGTCTTCTCTTAATTTCAGTTGTGCTGTCACCACTGTTGTTAATCATTGAACCCAGATATTCAAATTGCTTCACCTCCTCAATCTGCTGTCCATTTATCACAAACTCATCACTTTTCCGCTCTCTGTCTACAACCATTATTTTTGTCTTCTTTGTGTTCAGGAGAAGGTGTTTTTCTTCGCTGGCCTCTTTGATGCGCTTCAAAAGATCAATCAAATAAGAGTGGCATCGTCGGCGTACCTCAGGTTAGTAATTCTTGTACCGCCAAACTTCACTCCACCTTCAATCCCCTCCAAAGCTGTTCTCATTATGTCTTCAGAGTAGATGTTAAATAGGTTTGGTGATAGCACACAGCCCTGTCGTAAGCCTCTTCCAATCTTGAACCAATCTGTGTCCCCACTACTTGTTCTGACTGCCGATTCTTGGTCTTCATATAAGCAGCTGATCAGATCCACAAGATGACTTGGGAAACCCATCCTTTTCATAGTTTCCCACATCTGAGGGTGGCTAACACAGTCAAAAGCTTTACTGTAATCTATGAAGCACATGTAAAGAGGAAGCCTATGCTCTCTGCATTTCTCAATCACATTCCTGATATTGACGATTTGGTCCCTAGTCCCCCTTCCTTCACGAAATCCTGCCTGCTCATCAGATATTTCTTGCTCCATTTTGTTCTTCATTCTCTTGATGATGATCTTCAGAAGCACTTTACTTGCATGACAAATCAGGCTGATGGTCCGGTGATTGGCACACTCTTCCAAATTTCCCTTCTTTGGCAGAGGAATAAATACTGCCCTGCACCAGTCTCTCGGCCATTTCTTCTTTTTCCAGATGATACCACATATACGCCACATTAGGTCTATCCCTTCTTTCCCAGTTGCCTTCCACAACTCAGAAGCTACATTATCAATGCCCGGTGACTTAGCATTTTTCATTTGTTCCATGGCAAGCTCAACTTCAGATCTCAATGGTGGAGGTTCTTCCTCACTCGTTTCACACTGTACAATGTACAGTGTACATACACCTTGTCATCTTGTGCCTCACACAGCTGGGAACTATACTGAACCCATCGCCTTTTGATGTCTTCACTTTCGGTAAGAGTGTTACCTTTCTCATCATTTATAACATCCATCCTGGGGGTCCACTTCTTGGTAAGTTCTTTGGCAATACCAAAAGCTATTTTTGAGTCACCCTTACATCTTTCCATTTCCTCACACTTCCTTTCGATGTAGTTTCTTTTGTCCTCCTTAACACTTTTGGAGACCTCTTTGTTTAAGCGTGCCCATTCTTCCTTTCCTCCATCTGCCTTTGCTCTCTTCCTGTCATGAAACGTGTTTTAAAGTTAGTTTTTCCCGTTATAATGAATTCATGCGCATTTGCTATCTACCGAAGATAGCTTAAATTTAATGCATTTTGTTACTCTTATCTCTTGAACGAAATAGATTGATGTTTTTAGAATTGTGATAGTGGCGCTATCTATTCAAGATCAAAGCAAAATTTCTAAGTGTTGCGATATTTTCTTTTTCTAGGCATAATAATTATGTTGAATTCACGTGTTTTTCCTATCTACTGAATATAACTCAAATTAAATGCATGTTGTCATTTTGTCTCAAAGAGATAGCTTATTATTGTAGAACCCTGTTAGTGGTGCTATCTACTGAAGCCAAAAGAAATTTCCAGTATGGTGGTCAAAAATAAACATTTTAAAATCAAGTACTAAATAAACATGTTTAAAGCAAGTCTTCACTGCTTTAAATTTTATTTGGATCTTCAGTAGATATTTATAGCACCAGCAGGCCTAATTCTAACATATCAATCCATCTCGTTCAGGAGACAAAAATGACAACGTAGGCCTGCATTTGATTTCAACTATCTGCAGTAGATAAGAAAGAAAACACATGAATTTAGAATTAAACCAAAACAAAATGTCGCAACACTTGGAATTTTAATTTGATTCTCAGTAGATATAGCACCATTAAACCTAATTCGATTCGAAAATATCACTCTATCTCACGCAGGGGGCAAAATGACAACATAGGCCTGCATTTTATTTCAGCTATACCGTATACCTATTCAGTAGATAGAACAAAAAACACATGAATTTAAAATTATAAACCAAAACAAAATATCGCAACGTTTGAAATTTTAATTTGATCTTCAGGGGCACATCACCATTACGCTTCCCAACGTGCAAAAAAAGCCTCTCGAAATCTCTTCTAATTATTTCCCTGCAATAGATAAAGCAATGAAATTGGACATGGTTATGGGATGATCTTTAATGTAATATATTTTCTTTTGCACATAGATCGCCAATGTCAGTTTCTGTTTCAAATTTGACATTTTACCCCATCCCGTGATTTCTAAGCGGTTGAAAACTCAATTCTTGGGATTTTAGTCCGCCAGGACAGATTTAAAATCATTTTTTCTGCTCATAATTTCATCAAAACCATCCCAGGTTTAATATTGCATCAAAGAAAGGTATCTCAGACTCATATTGGCTGAAAAATTAAACACATAAGCTCAATTTCTACGTTTTACAGGGACTATTTACGGGTTGCACTTTTTCACCGCGGAATCTTATGGTGGTGTGCCCCCTTCAGAAGATAGCATACCAGTAAAATGATTCTATAAAATATCGCTTTATCTCGTTCAGCAGACAAAAACGACAACCAACGGACATTTAAATTTGAGCTATCTGCAGTTGATAGCAAAACCACACGAATGCAACAAACACCAAATGACATAAAACAGATAACGAAATGCAAAAGCTTTGTTTCAAAGTTTGTTTCAGCGTCATACGGTATTCGGTTCTTGAGATATTTTAATTTTAATATTACCCATGTAAATCAATGCAGGAGCTATATAGACACCGGCACCAGAATCGAGCAAATTACGGCATGTCTCGCCACATTTTCATTTAGTTTAAAGTTATGGTAAATTCGTGTTTTTATTATTACAACTATTACAACTGACGATAGCTTAAATTAAATTGATGGTGTAATTTTGGTCTCCAGTAGGCCTAGTGCTATCTACTGAAGATTTTAAGTTAAAATATTCAAGCAGTTAGGTCTGCAGAATGTTGTGACAATTTTTTTGAAACGGAGTACGAGAACGTCATACGGCGTAACGGATGCGCGCACAACGCGTGCAGTATCAAATTATCGCGTTTTTTACGCAATCCCGCGCGACATTCGATCTGTCAATCATCTTCAGTAGAATAGCAAAACCATGGATGAGTAGTACGTGCGTTGTCGAAGTGCATGAGAAACAAGTTAATACTGAAAAACCTTTATTCACAAACTGACTTTTTCCCAGTCATAGTATTACTAATCAAAAGTTGCGTAAGACGGTATTTTGTTTATTTCAATCAAAATATTTTTGCTCATGAAACGTGTTTTAAAATGAGTTTTTCCCGTTATAATGAGTTCATGCGCATTTGCTATCTACCGAAGATAGCTTAAATTTAATGCATTTTGTTACTCTTATCTCTTGAACGAAATAGATTGATGTTTTTAGAATTGTGATAGTGGCGCTATCTATTCAAGATCAAAGCAAAATTTCTAATTGCGATATTTTCTTTTTCTAGGCATAATAATTATGTTGAATTCACGTGTTTTCCTATCTACTGAATATAACTCAAATTAAATGCATGTTGTCATTTTGTCTCAAAGAGATAGCTTATTATTGTAGAACCCTGTTAGTGGTGCTATCTACTGAAGACAAAAGAAATTTCCAGTATGGTGGTCAAAAATAAACATTTTAAAATCAAGTACTAAATAAACATGTTTAAAGCAAGTCTTCACTGCTTTAAATTTTATTTGGATCTTCAGTAGATATTTATAGCACCAGCAGGCCTAATTCTAACATATCAATCCATCTCGTTCAGGAGACAAAAATGACAACGTAGGCCTGCATTTGATTTCAACTATCTTCAGTAGATAAGAAAGAAAACACATGAATTTAGAATTAAACCAAAACAAAATGTCGCAACACTTGGAATTTTAATTTGATTCTCAGTAGATATAGCACCATTAAACCTAATTCGATTCGAAAATATCACTCTATCTCACGCAGGGGCAAAAATGACAACATAGGCCTGCATTTTATTTCAGCTATACCGTATACCTATTCAGTAGATAGAACAAAAAACACATGAATTTAAAATTATAAACCAAAACAAAATATCGCAACGTTTGAAATTTTAATTTGATCTTCAGGGGCACATCACCATTACGCTTCCTAACGTGCAAAAAAGCCTCTCGGAAATCTCTTCTAATTATTTCCCTGCAATAGATAAAGCAATGAAATTGGACATGGTTATGGGATGATCTTTAAGCTGTAATATATTTTCTTTTGCACATAGATCGCCAATGTCAGTTTCTGTTTCAAATTTGACATTTTACCCCATCCCGTGATTTCTAAGCGGTTGAAAACTCAATTCTTGGGATTTTACATCGATAAATGATTTGCGCGATTAGTCCGCCAGGACAGATTTAAAATCATTTTTTCTGCTCATAATTTCATCAAAACCATCCCAGGTTTAATATTGCATCAAAGAAAGGTATCTCAGACTCATATTGGCTGAAAAATTAAACACATAAGCTCAATTTCTACGTTTTACAGGGACTATTTACGGGTTGCACTTTTTCACCGCGGAATCTTATGGTGGTGTGCCCCCTTCAGAAGATAGCATACCAGTAAAATGATTCTATAAAATATCGCTTTATCTCGTTCAGCAGACAAAAACGACAACCAACGGACATTTAAATTTGAGCTATCTGCAGTTGATAGCAAAACCACATGAATGCAACAAACACCAAATGACATAAAACATATAAAGAAATGCAAAAGCTTTGTTTCAAAGTTTGTTTCAGCGTCATGCGGTATTCGGTTCTTGAGATATTTTAATTTTAATATTACCCATGTAAATCAATGCAGGAGCTATATAGACACCGGCACCAGAATCGAGCAAATTACGGCATGTCTCGCCACATTTTCATTTAGTTTAAAGTTATGGTAAATTCGTGTTTTTATTATTACAACTATTACAACGGACGATAGCTTAAATTAAATTGATGGTGTAATTTTGGTCTCCAGTAGGCCTAGCGCTATCTACTGAAGATTTTAAGTTAAAATATTCAAGCAGTTAGGTCTGCAGAATGTTGTGACAATTTTTTTGAAACGGAGTACGAGAACGTCATACGGCGTAACGGATGCGCGCACAACGCGTGCAGTATCAAATTATCGCGTTTTTACGCAATCCCCGCGACATTCGATCTGTCAATCATCTTCAGTAGAATAGCAGAACCATGGATGAGTAATACGTGCGTTGTCGAAGTGCATGAGAAACAAGTTAATACTGAAAAACCTTTATTCACAAACTGACTTTTTCCCAGTCATAGTATTACTAATCAAAAGTTGCGTAAGACGGTATTTTGTTTATTTCAATCAAAATATTTTTGCTCATGAAACGTGTTTTAAAATGAGTTTTTCCCGTTATAATGAGTTCATGCGCATTTGCTATCTACCGAAGATAGCTTAAATTTAATGCATTTTGTTACTCTTATCTCTTGAACGAAATAGATTGATGTTTTTAGAATTGTGATAGTGGCGCTATCTATTCAAGATCAAAGCAAAATTTCTAAGTGTTGCGATATTTTCTTTTTCTAGGCATAATAATTATGTTGAATTCACGTGTTTTTCCTATCTACTGAATATAACTCAAATTAAATGCATGTTGTCATTTTGTCTCAAAGAGATAGCTTATTATTGTAGAACCCTGTTAGTGGTGCTATCTACTGAAGACAAAAGAAATTTCCAGTATGGTGGTCAAAAATAAACATTTTAAAATCAAGTACTAAATAAACATGTTTAAAGCAAGTCTTCACTGCTTTAAATTTTATTTGGATCTTCAGTAGATATTTATAGCACCAGCAAGCCTAATTCTAACATATCAATCCATCTCGTTCAGGAGACAAAAATGACAACGTAGGCCTGCATTTGATTTCAACTATCTTCAGTAGATAAGAAAGAAAACACATGAATTTAGAATTAAACCAAAACAAAATGTCGCAACACTTGGAATTTTAATTTGATTCTCAGTAGATATAGCACCATTAAACCTAATTCGATTCGAAAATATCACTCTATCTCACGCAGGAGGCAAAAATGACAACATAGGCCTGCATTTTATTTCAGCTATACCGTATACCTATTCAGTAGATAGAACAAAAAACACATGAATTTAAAATTATAAACCAAAACAAAATATCGCAACGTTTGAAATTTTAATTGGATCTTTAGGGGGCACATCACCATTACGCTTCCTAACGTGCAAAAAAGCCTCTCGGAAATCTCTTCTAATTATTTCCCTGCAATAGATAAAGCAATGAAATTGGACATGGTTATGGGATGATCTTTAAGCTGTAATATATTTTCTTTTGCACATAGATCGCCAATGTCAGTTTCTGTTTCAAATTTGACATTTTTACCCCATCCCGTGATTTCTAAGCGGTTGAAAACTCAATTCTTGGGATTTTACATCGATAAATGATTTGCGCGATTAGTCCGCCAGGACAGATTTAAAATCATTTTTTCTGCTCATAATTTCATCAAAACCATCCCAGGTTTAATATTGCATCAAAGAAAGGTATCTCAGACTCATATTGGCTGAAAAATTAAACACATAAGCTCAATTTCTACGTTTTACAGGGACTATTTACGGGTTGCACTTTTTCACCGCGGAATCTTATGGTGGTGTGCCCCCTTCAGAAGATTAGACTAATTCCAATCAGCCGTCTACACTTTGCATGTACTGTGTATGCTTCGTAGTGACGACTGATTATCTTACAACCAATATCATGACGGACTTCTGAAAACTATTCAATGCGACTTCAGTTGTGCGCCGTAGCGCGACTGACTAGCGGCGCCCGCGTACTTCGTCGCTGACGCCCGCCGCTGTGACAAGATCACGCTCTGAACTTCAAAACAACAAACTCGGTCAAAAGGTCAATTTGGATACAACTGCGCATGCTCTATGCCACAGGAATCCTGTTGCAAAATCCGTCACTTTTTTTTCACGTAGTTTTCTCAGTCGTCAATCCAGACGGTTGACGACTGAGGGCAGCAGTCTATCAGAAGATAGCATACCAGTAAAATGATTCTATAACATATCGCTTTATCTCGTTCAGCAGACAAAAACGACAACCAACGGACATTTAAATTTGAGCTATCTGCAGTTGATAGCAAAACCACATGAATGCAACAAACACCAAATGACATAAAACATATAAAGAAATGCAAAAGCTTTGTTTCAAAGTTTGTTTCAGCGTCATGCGGTATTCGGTTCTTGAGATATTTTAATTTTAATATTACCCATGTAAATCAATGCAGGAGCTATATAGACACCGGCACCAGAATCGAGCAAATTACGGCATGTCTCGCCACATTTTCATTTAGTTTAAAGTTATGGTAAATTCGTGTTTTATTATTACAACTATTACAACGGACGATAGCTTAAATTAAATTGATGGTGTAATTTTGGTCTCCAGTAGGCCTAGCGCTATCTACTGAAGATTTTAAGTTAAAATATTCAAGCAGTTAGGTCTGCAGAATGTTGTGACAATTTTTTTGAAACGGAGTACGAGAACGTCATACGGCGTAACGGATGCGCGCACAACGCGTGCAGTATCAAATTATCGCGTTTTTACGCAATCCCGCGCGACATTCGATCTGTCAATCATCTTCAGTAGAATAGCAGAACCATGGATGAGTAATACGTGCGTTGTCGAAGTGCATGAGAAACAAGTTAATACTGAAAAACCTTTATTCACAAACTGACTTTTTCCCAGTCATAGTATTACTAATCAAAAGTTGCGTAAGACGGTATTTTGTTTATTTCAATCAAAATATTTTTGCTCATGAAACGTGTTTTAAAATGAGTTTTTCCCGTCATAATGAGTTCATGCGCATTTGCTATCTACCGAAGATAGCTTAAATTTAATGCATTTTGTTACTCTTATCTCTTGAACGAAATAGATTGATGTTTTTAGAATTGTGATAGTGGCGCTATCTATTCAAGATAAAAGCAAAATTTCTAAGTGTTGCGATATTTTCTTTTCTAGGCATAATAATTATGTTGAATTCACGTGTTTTTCCTATCTACTGAATATAACTCAAATTAAATGCATGTTGTCATTTTGTCTCAAAGAGATAGCTTATTATTGTAGAACCCTGTTAGTGGTGCTATCTACTGAAGACAAAAGAAATTTCCAGTATGGTGGTCAAAATAAACATTTTAAAATCAAGTACTAAATAAACATGTTTAAAGCAAGTCTTCACTGCTTTAAATTTTATTTGGATCTTCAGTAGATATTTATAGCACCAGCAGGCCTAATTCTAACATATCAATCCATCTCGTTCAGGAGACAAAAATGACAACGTAGGCCTGCATTTGATTTCAACTATCTTCAGTAGATAAGAAAGAAAACACATGAATTTAGAATTAAACCAAAACAAAATGTCGCAACACTTGGAATTTTAATTTGATTCTCAGTAGATATAGCACCATTAAACCTAATTCGATTCGAAAATATCACTCTATCTCACGCAGGGGGCAAAAATGACAACATAGGCCTGCATTTTATTTCAGCTATACCGTATACCTATTCAGTAGATAGAACAAAAAACACATGAATTTAAAATTATAAACCAAAACAAAATATCGCAACGTTTGAAATTTTAATTTGATCTTCAGGGGGCACATCACCATTACGCTTCCTAACGTGCAAAAAAGCCTCTCGGAAATCTCTTCTAATTATTTCCCTGCAATAGATAAAGCAATGAAATTGGACATGGTTATGGGATGATCTTTAAGCTGTAATATATTTTCTTTTGCACATAGATCGCCAATGTCAGTTTCTGTTTCAAATTTGACATTTTTACCCCATCCCGTGATTTCTAAGCGGTTGAAAACTCAATTCTTGGGATTTTACATCGATAAATGATTTGCGCGATTAGTCCGCCAGGACAGATTTAAAATCATTTTTTCTGCTCATAATTTCATCAAAACCATCCCAGGTTTAATATTGCATCAAAGAAAGGTATCTCAGACTCATATTGGCTGAAAAATTAAACACATAAGCTCAATTTCTACGTTTTACAGGGACTATTTACGGGTTGCACTTTTTCACCGCGGAATCTTATGGTGGTGTGCCCCCTTCAGAAGATAGCATACCAGTAAAATGATTCTATAAAATATCGCTTTATCTCGTTCAGCAGACAAAAACGACAACCAACGGACATTTAAATTTGAGCTATCTGCAGTTGATAGCAAAACCACATGAATGCAACAAACACCAAATGACATAAAACATATAAAGAAATGCAAAAGCTTTGTTTCAAAGTTTGTTTCAGCGTCATGCGGTATTCGGTTCTTGAGATATTTTAATTTTAATATTACCCATGTAAATCAATGCAGGAGCTATATAGACACCGGCACCAGAATCGAGCAAATTACGGCATGTCTCGCCACATTTTCATTTAGTTTAAAGTTATGGTAAATTCGTGTTTTTATTATTACAACTATTACAACGGACGATAGCTTAAATTAAATTGATGGTGTAATTTTGGTCTCCAGTAGGCCTAGCGCTATCTACTGAAGATTTTAAGTTAAAATATTCAAGCAGTTAGGTCTGCAGAATGTTGTGACAATTTTTTTGAAACGGAGTACGAGAACGTCATACGGCGTAACGGATGCGCGCACAACGCGTGCAGTATCAAATTATCGCGTTTTTTACGCAATCCCGCGCGACATTCGATCTGTCAATCATCTTCAGTAGAATAGCAGAACCATGGATGAGTAATACGTGCGTTGTCGAAGTGCATGAGAAACAAGTTAATACTGAAAAACCTTTATTCACAAACTGACTTTTTCCCAGTCATAGTATTACTAATCAAAAGTTGCGTAAGACGGTATTTTGTTTATTTCAATCAAAATATTTTTGCTCATGAAACGTGTTTTAAAATGAGTTTTCCCGTTATAATGAGTTCATGCGCATTTGCTATCTACCGAAGATAGCTTAAATTTAATGCATTTTGTTACTCTTATCTCTTGAACGAAATAGATTGATGTTTTTAGAATTGTGATAGTGGCGCTATCTATTCAAGATCAAAGCAAAATTTCTAAGTGTTGCGATATTTTCTTTTTCTAGGCATAATAATTATGTTGAATTCACGTGTTTTTCCTATCTACTGAATATAACTCAAATTAAATGCATGTTGTCATTTTGTCTCAAAGAGATAGCTTATTATTGTAGAACCCTGTTAGTGGTGCTATCTACTGAAGACAAAAGAAATTTCCAGTATGGTGGTCAAAAATAAACATTTTAAAATCAAGTACTAAATAAACATGTTTAAAGCAAGTCTTCACTGCTTTAAATTTTATTTGGATCTTCAGTAGATATTTATAGCACCAGCAGGCCTAATTCTAACATATCAATCCATCTCGTTCAGGAGACAAAAATGACAACGTAGGCCTGCATTTGATTTCAACTATCTTCAGTAGATAAGAAAGAAAACACATGAATTTAGAATTAAACCAAAACAAAATGTCGCAACACTTGGAATTTTAATTTGATTCTCAGTAGATATAGCACCATTAAACCTAATTCGATTCGAAAATATCACTCTATCTCACGCAGGGGCAAAAATGACAACATAGGCCTGCATTTTATTTCAGCTATACCGTATACCTATTCAGTAGATAGAACAAAAAACACATGAATTTAAAATTATAAACCAAAACAAAATATCGCAACGTTTGAAATTTTAATTTGATCTTAAGGGGGCACATCACCATTACGCTTCCTAACGTGCAAAAAAGCCTCTCGGAAATCTCTTCTAATTATTTCCCTGCAATAGATAAAGCAATGAAATTGGACATGGTTATGGGATGATCTTTAAGCTGTAATATATTTTCTTTTGCACATAGATCGCCAATGTCAGTTTCTGTTTCAAATTTGACATTTTACCCCATCCCGTGATTTCTAAGCGGTTGAAAACTCAATTCTTGGGATTTTACATCGATAAATGATTTGCGCGATTAGTCCGCCAGGACAGATTTAAAATCATTTTTTCTGCTCATAATTTCATCAAAACCATCCCAGGTTTAATATTGCATCAAAGAAAGGTATCTCAGACTCATATTGGCTGAAAAATTAAACACATAAGCTCAATTTCTACGTTTTACAGGGACTATTTACGGGTTGCACTTTTTCACCGCGGAATCTTATGGTGGTGTGCCCCCTTCAGAAGATTAGACTAATTCCAATCAGCCGTCTACACTTTGCATGTACTGTGTATGCTTCGTAGTGACGACTGATTATCTTACAGCCAATATCATGACGGACTTCTGAAAACTATTCAATGCGACTTCAGTTGTGCGCCGTAGCGCGACTGACTAGCGGCGCCCGCGTACTGCGTCGCTGTACCGCGCCGCTGTGACAAGATCACGCTCTGAACTTCTAAAAACAACAAACTCGGTCAAAAGGTCAATTTGGATACAACTGCGCATGCTCTATGCCACAGGAATCCTGTTGCAAAATCCGTCACTTTTTTTCACGTAGTTTTCTCAGTCGTCAATCCAGACGGTTGACGACTGAGGGCAGCAGTCTATCAGAAGATAGCATACCAGTAAAATGATTCTATAACATATCGCTTTATCTCGTTCAGCAGACAAAAACGACAACCAACGGACATTTAAATTTGAGCTATCTGCAGTTGATAGCAAAACCACATGAATGCAACAAACACCAAATGACATAAAACATATAAAGAAATGCAAAAGCTTTGTTTCAAAGTTTGTTTCAGCGTCATGCGGTATTCGGTTCTTGAGATATTTTAATTTTAATATTACCCATGTAAATCAATGCAGGAGCTATATAGACACCGGCACCAGAATCGAGCAAATTACGGCATGTCTCGCCACATTTTCATTTAGTTTAAAGTTATGGTAAATTCGTGTTTTTATTATTACAACTATTACAACGGACGATAGCTTAAATTAAATTGATGGTGTAATTTTGGTCTCCAGTAGGCCTAGCGCTATCTACTGAAGATTTTAAGTTAAAATATTCAAGCAGTTAGGTCTGCAGAATGTTGTGACAATTTTTTTGAAACGGAGTACGAGAACGTCATACGGCGTAACGGATGCGCGCACAACGCGTGCAGTATCAAATTATCGCGTTTTTTACTCAATTCTTCGCGACATTCGATCTGTCAATCATCTTTAGTAGAATAGCAGAACCATGGATGAGTAATACGTGCGTTGTCGAAGTGCATGAGAAACAAGTTAATACTGAAAAACCTTTATTCACAAACTGACTTTTTTTTTTTCATAGTATTACTAATCAAAAGTTGCGTAAGACGGTATTTTGTTTATTTCAATCAAAATATTTTTGCTCATGAAACGTGTTTTAAAATGAGTTTTTCCCGTCATAATGAGTTCATGCGCATTTGCTATCTACCGAAGATAGCTTAAATTTAATGCATTTTGTTACTCTTATCTCTTGAACGAAATAGATTGATGTTTTTAGAATTGTGATAGTGGCGCTATCTATTCAAGATCAAAGCAAAATTTCTAAGTGTTGCGATATTTTTTCTTTTCTAGGCATAATAATTATGTTGAATTCACGTGTTTTTCCTATCTACTGAATATAACTCAAATTAAATGCATGTTGTCATTTTGTCTCAAAGAGATAGCTTATTATTGTAGAACCCTGTTAGTGGTGCTATCTACTGAAGACAAAAGAAATTTCCAGTATGGTGGTCAAAAATAAACATTTTAAAATCAAGTACTAAATAAACATGTTTAAAGCAAGTCTTCACTGCTTTAAATTTTATTTGGATCTTCAGTAGATATTTATAGCACCAGCAGGCCTAATTCTAACATATCAATCCATCTCGTTCAGGAGACAAAAATGACAACGTAGGCCTGCATTTGATTTCAACTATCTTCAGTAGATAAGAAAGAAAACACATGAATTTAGAATTAAACCAAAACAAAATGTCGCAACACTTGGAATTTTAATTTGATTCTCAGTAGATATAGCACCATTAAACCTAATTCGATTCGAAAATATCACTCTATCTCACGCAGGGGGCAAAAATGACAACATAGGCCTGCATTTTATTTCAGCTATACCGTATACCTATTCAGTAGATAGAACAAAAAACACATGAATTTAAAATTATAAACCAAAACAAAATATCGCAACGTTTGAAATTTTAATTTGATCTTCAGGGGCACATCACCATTACGCTTCCTAACGTGCAAAAAAGCCTCTCGGAAATCTCTTCTAATTATTTCCCTGCAATAGATAAAGCAATGAAATTGGACATGGTTATGGGATGATCTTTAAGCTGTAATATATTTTCTTTTGCACATAGATCGCCAATGTCAGTTTCTGTTTCAAATTTGACATTTTACCCCATCCCGTGATTTCTAAGCGGTTGAAAACTCAATTCTTGGGATTTTACATCGATAAATGATTTGCGCGATTAGTCCGCCAGGACAGATTTAAAATCATTTTTTCTGCTCATAATTTCATCAAAACCATCCCAGGTTTAATATTGCATCAAAGAAAGGTATCTCAGACTCATATTGGCTGAAAAATTAAACACATAAGCTCAATTTCTACGTTTTACAGGGACTATTTACGGGTTGCACTTTTTCACCGCGGAATCTTATGGTGGTGTGCCCCCTTCAGAAGATAGCATACCAGTAAAATGATTCTATAAAATATCGCTTTATCTCGTTCAGCAGACAAAAACGACAACCAACGGACATTTAAATTTGAGCTATCTGCAGTTGATAGCAAAACCACATGAATGCAACAAACACCAAATGACATAAAACATATAAAGAAATGCAAAAGCTTTGTTTCAAAGTTTGTTTCAGCGTCATGCGGTATTCGGTTCTTGAGATATTTTAATTTTAATATTACCCATGTAAATCAATGCAGGAGCTATATAGACACCGGCACCAGAATCGAGCAAATTACGGCATGTCTCGCCACATTTTCATTTAGTTTAAAGTTATGGTAAATTCGTGTTTTTATTATTACAACTATTACAACGGACGATAGCTTAAATTAAATTGATGGTGTAATTTTGGTCTCCAGTAGGCCTAGCGCTATCTACTGAAGATTTTAAGTTAAAATATTCAAGCAGTTAGGTCTGCAGAATGTTGTGACAATTTTTTTGAAACGGAGTACGAGAACGTCATACGGCGTAACGGATGCGCGCACAACGCGTGCAGTATCAAATTATCGCGTGTGTTACGCAATCCCGCGCGACATTCGATCTGTCAATCATCTTCAGTAGAATAGCAGAACCATGGATGAGTAATACGTGCGTTGTCGAAGTGCATGAGAAACAAGTTAATACTGAAAAACCTTTATTCACAAACTGACTTTTTCCCAGTCATAGTATTACTAATCAAAAGTTGCGTAAGACGGTATTTTGTTTATTTCAATCAAAATATTTTTGCTCATGAAACGTGTTTTAAAATGAGTTTTTCCCGTTATAATGAGTTCATGCGCATTTGCTATCTACCGAAGATAGCTTAAATTTAATGCATTTTGTTACTCTTATCTCTTGAACGAAATAGATTGATGTTTTTAGAATTGTGATAGTGGCGCTATCTATTCAAGATCAAAGCAAAATTTCTAAGTGTTGCGATATTTTCTTTTTCTAGGCATAATAATTATGTTGAATTCACGTGTTTTTCCTATCTACTGAATATAACTCAAATTAAATGCATGTTGTCATTTTGTCTCAAAGAGATAGCTTATTATTGTAGAACCCTGTTAGTGGTGCTATCTACTGAAGACAAAAGAAATTTCCAGTATGGTGGTCAAAAATAAACATTTTAAAATCAAGTACTAAATAAACATGTTTAAAGCAAGTCTTCACTGCTTTAAATTTTATTTGGATCTTCAGTAGATATTTATAGCACCAGCAGGCCTAATTCTAACATATCAATCCATCTCGTTCAGGAGACAAAATGACAACGTAGGCCTGCATTTGATTTCAACTATCTTCAGTAGATAAGAAAGAAAACACATGAATTTAGAATTAAACCAAAACAAAATGTCGCAACACTTGGAATTTTAATTTGATTCTCAGTAGATATAGCACCATTAAACCTAATTCGATTCGAAAATATCACTCTATCTCACGCAGGGGGGCAAAAATGACAACATAGGCCTGCATTTTATTTCAGCTATACCGTATACCTATTCAGTAGATAGAACAAAAAACACATGAATTTAAAATTATAAACCAAAACAAAATATCGCAACGTTTGAAATTTTAATTTGATCTTCAGGGGGCACATCACCATTACGCTTCCTAACGTGCAAAAAAGCCTCTCGGAAATCTCTTCTAATTATTTCCCTGCAATAGATAAAGCAATGAAATTGGACATGGTTATGGGATGATCTTTAAGCTGTAATATATTTTCTTTTGCACATAGATCGCCAATGTCAGTTTCTGTTTCAAATTTGACATTTTTACCCCATCCCGTGATTTCTAAGCGGTTGAAAACTCAATTCTTGGGATTTTACATCGATAAATGATTTGCTCTCTCTTAGCTTTCAGTTTTAGTTTCACTTTGGCTACAAGTAGCTGATGGTCACTACCACAGTCAGCGCCTGGTCGTGTCCTGACATTTTGGAGTGATGTTCTCCACCTCTTCCTGACCATGATGTAATCGATCTGGTTTCTTGTTCTATCTCCTGGGCTCATCCAAGTCCACAGTCTCCGTGGATGATGCTGAAATAACGTGTTCCCAATGACTAGGTTATTAGCTTCACAAAATTCCTCCAGTCTGTCTCCACGTTCATTTCAGGTCCCAAGTCCATATTGGCCTATACACCCAGTTTTCTCCTTCATTTTGCCAATCTTAGCATTCCAATCCCCCAGTACGATGAGTAAGTCTCTTCTAGGTATACTATCCATAACTCCTTGTACCATCTCATAGAAGTCTGTCATCTCGCTCTCTGATGCATCTGATGTTGGTGCATAAACTTGTATGATAGAAAGTCTTACAGTCATCACTCTCTCATTTATTGAATTATATCCCAAAACACACTTGGCTGTGGTTCTTTCTATTATGAAACCCACACCTCCTCGTTTCCTTCCAGTATCTTTTCCAGAATAGATGAGCATACTTCCATCATCTGTAGTGAACCTCCCTTGTCCAAGCCACCACAACTCTGTTACTCCTAGGATCTTAATATTGTTTGCAACCATCTCCTTCTCCACAACTTCAATCTTTCCTCCTGACATACTGCGTACATTCCATGTAGCAATATTTATTGGCTTCCTTAAAGGGGTGCTGTTCCTTTCCTTCCTGGGACCGTCAAGAACAGGAGTTCCTGTAGCAGGCTTTAATCCTGATCTGTCATCACCAACAGGTGTACTCTGCATGAGCAGCATCTCTCTCTTCCCCAGTAGCCATTGACGTATCTTCTGGCCTGCGGGTCGCACCTTCAGATACCCTCGTTTTCTTTTGATTTCGTACTCTCATGCTTACATTCGAGGCCAAATAGTACGGTGGGTGGCCAGGTCCTTCCGTACCAACAGTAGAGGGCCATTCCTGAGTTCTTACAGTACTAGCCTCCTCTTGACACAAACCATCTCCCTGGATGCCAGATGTGAGCTTTGTGTAATTGTGTTTTGTCGTTGACCATACTGTTGATTCCTCCGGCGCTACACATACATCAATTGACCATTGACGACTATTTAAACCATAGCTAGTATTCGCTATTTACCCATAGCTGGGTTAAAGAAGGTTCACCCTACATGTACAAATGTGTCCCTTCCTTCTGCCTACTCATACCACACTGGCGAGGTAACATGGTAGAGGCTGGATGAGCTCCGAGTTGGAAGAGAGGAGTTCTTGAAGTCAGCTCTTGCTGTTATACTGACAGGGGGTCTCAGCGCCCCCTGAGAATCCACATTCCTATACAAAACACTATGATTGGGACAGCATGAAAGAAAAGATGAAGAGAAGAAGTAAAAGTCACAACACAAGCTGGCACCCACACTAGCTTTTACCCGACAAAAGGAAATGGACGATGTTATCCGTCTGTGGACAACCTTTTAGTCCACAGTCATGACAGTCCGGATTTAATTTGACAGCGTCGCCCATTTCCTGATGTCCGTGTGGGGTTGCGCCGTCACCTTCACACTGGGGATCTGTATCCTGTACCGCCAGTGTGATATGGGTTATGTGTCCATCAGTACTGGAATTCAGCGCCTTTACCCTAGTATGTGGAATAAGAACTCCCATCCTCTACGAAACATAGGACGAAAGCTCCAATCCAAAAACAACACCAGACAAAAAACAAGCTACCAAGCCAACTAAATTGGCTCACCTTTCCTAGCCAGCTGTGGAAGTTAAAGGTAGAGAAGGTAGTAAACAGGTTGAAAGATGAAAAAACAGAGAGTAGTGTAGGTAGGAGCATCCAAAATGGGACAAGGTGTAAGTACCCAATTGGAGAAAATCCAGCATAGATGGAAAGAGTTGGCACAAGTGCCAAAATGCTGGCAAAAGGTATTTTTAAGCTCCTCGACACTGGGATAAGGTGTCTCCCTTTATTATAGTGGTATTAATGAATAAGTTATCTACTGATGAAATAGCTATCTACTGCTGATAGCGGTATTGATGAAGTAGCTATCTAATTGCTGATAGTGGTATTAATGAATTAGTTATCTACTGATGATAGCGGTATTGATTAGCTGTCTACTTCTGATAGCGGTATTGATGAAGCAGCTTCCCCCTCCGTAAATAAAGGAGGGGAGGGGAAGATTTTTGGCACGTCAAAGGAGGGGAATGTTTTTTGGCATGTCAAATCGGGGAGGAAGCAAATATCGGCCAACATGGCGCGGGGGAGTGGGGCAAGCAAATCTTTGACATACTATTTGGAGAATTCACAGTCCCGGGGTACACATAAATATTGCACAGCTCTTTTTAATCAATCTATTTCTTCAACTCATTTTTAGTAGCTGTATTTTAAATTTAATGTATCATGTCTTCGTTCTTCTATTCCCATTCTATTTTCTCTTCAATTTTCTCCCTCCCTGGGCTGCCTACGTCATAGCCCGGGCCGTCATTGGCGACCACAGAACAAATTATAATTGTCCGATAATCATTATGCATGCAATAGAGGTCCTATGTGGTATAAAATTGAAATGGCACCACGTTTGAAAGACGGTTGTAAGATGGTTTCATTATCACTTTTCAGACATCTTTATCTCTATAATATAGCTCCATTTACATAGTCTTTCTCCTTAATCTTGTTAAAACACAACGCTCAGTACAAGAACTATTGGCCCTATTCTTTGGAATACTTTAGAAACTGCCTTTAAAACTTCAAAACCGTTAATTTTTTTTCGGAAAGAAAAATGTAAGCGGCAATTCATTTTAACAATCAATTGAAATTGATTTATTTCCCCGTAATTTCCCGATTTCTTTATTTGTTGCCTTTTTTGTATGCTTTTGTTTTAAATTATAGGATGGCCATGCCTGGCCTTACATGTATTCCCCTTCGGATCGTCTTCTCCGTAACTTTTCGTTTGCTTCTTGATTCTCTTAAAATTCTGTTTTGGAAATAAAATCAATAAAGCTCAAATGCCATAAGTGACTGCAGATTCAACAGACCATGTTTCTTTCACCCAACAGTTATTTCTTACATCAACACATGTTGGTCTTTGACTTTGCTCCATTGTCAAAATCGCCTCAACAAGTCTTCGACAAGGTCTGGAGACACATGACAGTGGTCTTCGCCATCTTAAGGGTTTGTTCATAGCTTGTCTAATCGACGCCAAAGTATGACTGCCAAATGGAAGAAACCCGCTCACCATGTAAAATAAGGTAACGCCAAGTGACCAGATGTCTTCGGCCATCGGATTGTCGTGTAAGATTCCGTCGATGACTTCAGGAGCGGCATATGCAGGAGATACTACTTCGGGGTATTCAGCATGACCTGCTGCGTTATCTTCGCCAGTGATATGATAAACCTCTGATGATTTCTTTACTAAATCAGGTGTCATGTGCATGTCTTCCTCCAGTGCCATTGCATATGACATGGTGCTACCTGCAGAATTAGATTTAGTACACGAGCCATTTTGAGCTGGCGGGAAAGAATCGTCCTGGCAAGTATATGGTTTTTGAAACGTCGAAGATGACTTAGCCATGACGTACCTCTTTGCATGGCCAAAATCAGCGAGTTTGGCACGATGGAAATCATCAATGAGAATGTTATTCGGCTTCAAATCCCGATGAACTATGAGCAACGATTGTAAATAGCACAAACCTTTGACAATATCCGTAAATATGATTTTTGCATGTGTGTCTCCTATGCGTACTCTTGATCTGACGTAATGAAAAAGGTCTCCATGCTTGGCATATTCGAGAACCATAACCAACTGTCCACGTTCGATTTCGAAGCTTCCAAATAAGGAAATAATGTTATCATGATCGAGACTGAAATGAAGATCTGGTTCAGCTGTAGTTGATGTGTGCAGAACTTTCAACGCAACTTTGTTTTTAGCCTTTGTTTTTACTGCTAGATGTACTGTACAAAAAGATCCTTTACCAAGTTCTGAAAGAATCGTATATCCTGCTGGAAGAACGGCAGTTTGCAATGATATTTGACGATTTTCCTCTTTCATTTTGAAAATGATAACTTAATACAAGTCAGAACTCTCTGATACTTCCTGGGTCAATAGCGTCAATGAAGTCGAATTTGTGCCAAAAACCGGTGGCAAGCAGATTACTACACGACTGCACTCTGAAGCGGTGTCATAAATATTGTGAGAGAGGGTTGTTTTTCCCCCCGTTTTCCCGGCAACAATGATGGCGCGTCACCATGTCAATTCACATCACGCGCAAGTACAATAGACGCGTCACTATGCCAAATTTGATGAACGCGCGCGCACCGTCATCCTTGGCAAAAAAACTTGTAAAAAACTTTCACAACGCATTTTAGGCCTATCACAGTGGGCCTATAATAGCGAAAAGGGTATGAAGCTCTAATAGTGTTCTGTAGACTGTGAGTAGACATCGATCTTTTTATCTTTTATCTCTTTTAATTGATTTTATTTGGGTTGAAAATATATTTTTTTACTCGTCATTGCTGATATTAGTATTGATAAACTCGCTATTTACCGCTGATATCCGTATTGATGAAGTAGCTATCTGCTGCTGATAGTGGTATTGATGAAATAGCTATCTATATTGCTGATAATGGTATTGATAAAGTACTAGGTATGCTGATATCCGTATTGATGAATTAGTTATCTATTGCTGATAGTTGTATTGATAAAGTAGTTATCTACTGCTGGAGTGCTGATAGCGGTATTGATGAAGTACGGTAGCTATCTACTGCTGATGGTAGTATTGATGAAGTAGCTCTACTGCTGATAGTGGTATTGATGAAGTAGCTATCTGCTGTTAATAGTGATATTGACGAAGTAGTTATCTACTGCTGATAGTGGTATTGATGAAGTAGCTATCTGCTGCTGATAGTGATATTGATGAAGTAACTATCTACTGGTAATAGGGGTGTACTACTGCTGACAGTTGTATTGATGAAGTAGTTATCTACTGCTGATAGTGGTACTGATGAAGTATATCTACTGCTGATAGTGGTACTGTTGAAGTAGCTATCTACTGCCGATAGTGGTATTGATGAAGTAGCCATTTACTGCCGATAGTGGTATTGATGAAGCAGTTATCTACTGCTGATACCGGTGTTGATGAAGTAGATATCTATTTGCTAATAGTGGTGTTGATGAAGCAACAATCCACCGCTGATTTTATTTGGGTTGAAAATATATTTTCTACTCGTCATTGCTGATAAACGCATCCCAAAAAGAAAGTATCCAGTTTGATTTTGGTCCATAAATCAAAGATGGGGTCTTAAATCAAGACCTACCATAAAAATGTTACAGATGAATTTATTCCGCACAGTTTGTTACCTCATTTGTCCAAATCGATGCAGAATTGATGACACAATGACTTTTTGAATGCAATCACCTCAATTTTAAAAGTTGCAGTAAATTCCTATTGATTTGGTCCTGCTACTCAATATGGGTAGCGATAGGTCAAGAGCATGCGCCGCAGATGTCTGGCAGTCATTGATGCAGCAGGAGGACATACCAGATATTAACTGTGAAGTGTGAAGGGTAAAACATTGAGGAAGGAGTAAAGAGTATCTGTATTGAATAAAACACATGAAGTGAAGTCAAACAGTCTTAGACCGTCTCTGTTACTGTGTACCTTTATGAAGAATCTTGAGAAGCAGGAAAACCACATCAATAGGGATTATTGCAACTTTTAAAATTGGGGTAATTGCATTTACAAGATCACTTTGTCATCAATTATGCATCGATTTGGACAAATGAGATATCAAACTGTGCGGGATAAATTCATCTGTAACATACGTTTGATAGGTCTTAATTTAAGACCCCATCTTTGATTTATGGACCAAAATCAAACTGGATACTTTCTTTTTGGGATGCGTTTAGTGGTATTGATAAAGTAGCTATACCGTAAACGTTCGCCTAATGGCGCTTTTGGATTCTTAGAAATGTGAGAGCGCCATCGCTATCGTGACATGACCCAATACTTTAGGGTCACTAGGTTAGTTGCTAGAGCAGCAAATGTTTTGGGGTTTCTTTAGGTATTCTTTCTCAAAGTGCCATTGGACTTAATTTGTAAATCGATTCATACGTTATACCTAACTCATTTTGGTAAATCTTTTTATAACATTCATACTGCAGTTACTGTCCGTTTTCCTATACACAATACACAGTGCTCTCACCATTGACGCGCGACCTTTACAAATAGTGTATGTTAGAAGTATATTGCATTTGCCTAGTTAACATCACTGTGTGAAAAATAACCGGCCAATATTTAAACTATTCTCCAAACTTCTAGCAAATATATTTCTCTAACATGACCTAAAATTACAGCTAGGTTAGATGTTCAGAAATAGTCGCACTTTCGTAGAATATGAGTGAGGGCAAAGCATAGCTAGCTCATAGCTAGCCAACTCCCCGTGTTAATTGAATGGAGATTTGACCGAAAATATTGAGCTATATTGGTAACGGACCGCTCCGTTCTGAAGGATGCCACAAAAAAACGGTACAAGCTACATTTCAACTATTCTCTGAAATTCTAGAAAATATAGTTTTGTAACATGTCCTAAATTTTTAGCTAATTTAGGTGTTTGGAGAGGGTCGCACTTTTGTGTTTTAGGAAGGATATGTAAACGACAGATAACACCAAAAATATGAAGAAATTATTTCCAAACCGTGTTAAGTCAACAATCATTATGTTGCTCATTTTCAAGAATGCTGGTTAACAAAAAGCAGGCCATTGTCTCATTTCGTGAACAAAGGTCCACATACCATTGTTTCCTTGCGTTTCCTTTATAATCGGTTACCCAACTGAAGCTATAATACCAGCTTTATTGCGATATCGCACATGTAAAACAGACACATGTGCACAACCAGAGAAGATCCGATTTAATCAGTTGAGCTGTTTCAATGAGTGTTATCTTGGTTTAATAGCTTTTAGTCCTGCAAAGGTCGAGATGAATTCTACTGTAGACATGACTGCATCATGTGTAATTTCTTCATATTTTTTTAATATTCTTCAGTTCAAAATTACACCCTTCTATTGTCTGACCTGTTAGCTCAGTCGGTAGAGGGTGCGCCTTGAATGGTGAATGGTACTTGTTCGAATCTTGATTTCTGCCCCCACTATTATGTGAAGAAGGGTCAAGAAATGTTTTTGGATTTTGTCCCCATTTTACGAACGAATATTGTGATTTTTTTAAAATTTAATTTTAATTTTCTTATTTTTTAGATAAATAGGCACTGCGAACAAACGGCAACAAAAACCGCTGACAAAATTTGCTCCACCTGCTACCTATCAATGCGTGATATATTCCACTACATTTAACAGTTTTAACTGTTAAGGGATGGGTTTATATGTGTGTAAATGGAGGAGAAATGGGAGGATTTTGGCATGTTTGCTGTGATTGTTTGCCTAGCAATATTGATCACAAGTACACAATTGATGGTGCATATCAAGGACCAAACTCTATAGTTTTATATTTGAGCACGATCACTTCTGTAAGGTCATGGGAAATTATGTAAATCGGCTTTTATATTTGATGTTGCATATCGGCTCACGCACTTTTTTTTTGTACCCAGTATTTCACAAAGTCCCTGTACTCTGATGACCCTATGACTTTTTGCTGCTTTGTTGAGCACTTTAAACAATTAATTATAGTACTTACCTCCTACTTTAGGAACATGCATATGCCTTAATGTATGTCGACCATGTCAACAACCCAGTGTAGTTTTACATGGTTGGAAAAGTCTATTTCCTTTCGCTATTTTGCCAATCATAATTCATAAATTGTCCAACTTTTTGACAAAAAGAGTTTTGCAACTATTCCGCCAGCAAGGAAACACAAATTTATGTGTATCCAGTGCGTCCTTAACGTTTAAATAGTTCAGTTTATTGTCAAGTTGTGCCTCTATACGCCATATTTACGGAATTGATGATACGAGGTGATACGGAATTTTGAACCCAAATTTCTTGAAATATACATTACCTTTTTAACTTCTCGCCACGAAATTGGATTCATAAGAAGGTCAAATACAAGCCTTCCATTATGGCTGGTATCATCATCTCGATTGGTGTCTTGTGTTAGTATTATTCCATATTTTGCTGGTAGAAGTTCAATGAAACCCTCCATAATTCACGACTACTGTCACTTGTGTTATAAACTCGATGTGTTTACTATATTGTCGCTCGGGTCCGCGACTAATCGCAGGGACCGGTCTATCATTAGCTATTCTATACACTTTTCAATAGCCTTATTGTGATGTGTGGGAGTTTTAAAAGCCGAGCCATGAACAAAATATAATGCGAGCACCCAGGGGGGCATCAACTTTAGAGGTGACGGTATGTGCCTGTCAATATATGCCCCTCTTTTGAAGCCGACTATACCCGATGACCAGGCACCTTCAGTTTTCAAAATATTATACCCAATGACCCCTTTTTCATTTTGTTTGTACATAATGACCTTTTTTTTTTATAAAAAAAAAACCCAACGTTTTGTACTGATATGCGCCTACTTCGCGACGCTTGTAGGCACATACCCATCAATTCTAAAGTTGAGTGCCCCGGGGCGAGCGCATACTGCGGGCCAATGAACAATGAGATAGTGGCTTTTCTGCTATAGCTTTGAGGAACTGTTGAAGTATAAATCAGCCAACGAGTAGGTTTGTCCAAATTGCACATCTTGAATTGAGACCAAGACATGCTGTTATTTCCATTGTTATACCGTTCCGCTTGGTTTATTACCTACCATTGCCTACGAGATGCAGTTTTAAGGTGACAGAGGGACAGGTCTGCAATTCGATTCCACAACCATTTATACCTTTCATCTGTTTTATTGTTTTATCGTGCGAATTGCTCCGTGGTACCTTACGGGTACCTGAATTTTATTTGAATGAAGGTGACTCTGTCATGCTCGACGTCATATTGCATAATTTCTATACAGTATATGCAATAAACCAACCAGAACAGTATAACAATTGGAATAATAGGCAGTTCTAAGATAGGTTAAGAAGAATATAACGTCACAATTCTGTATTATTATTCAAGGTTGTAACGTGTGTCTATGCTGTCATGTAGGCCTACCTGGCAACAGACACGCCCCCGGTACAAACAGATGAAATTTGTAGAAAAGCGTGCTTATGACAAAAAACATTAAAAAATGATACTTTGAGGTATTGTTTTTTTTAATTTTTGTATGGCAGATCATACATACACATGTGCTGAGGTCAAAAAGGTAAAAATTGTGTTTTTGACCCCTGACTCACCTGTCATTCCAAACAACCCCTTAAATGACCATTGAAAAATAGAACGGCCTCAATGTTTCAAATTGTGTAACTACATTACTTTATTCATTTATGCATTATAAATGATCAGCTATTTTTCTTTTCTTAAAAGGATCGAACCCAAGTAGATCAGACCATGGAGGTATTTATATACCTCCATGATCAGACCATTGATCATATAACTATCAGACCACGAAGTAGTTACGTTACTCCGTGATGGTATCGGAACCAAGCAGTGTTTGTTTGGCGATCATTACCAACGCTCTGCAGGGTCTATTGTTCTATTGTTTCCGATTAGAGCGCTGACATATTGGAAAATGTTGCCAATCAATATTCATGAGAGTGTACATTCAACGTCCAGTTTGCAAAATTGGGTGAGTTGTGTTTGGTAGGTGTGAAATACATCTGACTGGGCGTTTTAATTACGAATAAAGGCATTGACATCGTCGAATGGCTGCCCAGTGCTGTTATGTGTTTAGTTATTATATAGGCCTAATAATTAAATGTATTCATCATTCCTTTCTTTTCCCTTCTCTGTACTTATTTTTTCCTAGGCCTACATTTTATCACTCCCTCGCTCTCATTGTCCCCTCTCACCCTCCCTCTCTCATTCCCATCATTTTCCTTATATTTCTATTTATCTACTTGCCTTTATTATCCCTTCCTCCAGCCCTCTCTCATTCTCCATATCCCCTCCTCCCCTCTCCCCCCTCCCAAGACTTCTCACAGAGGTGAATCTGTCCCTCCCCAACCCCTCCCCCTCTTTGGGTACGCCACTATTTCTATACCAATCTCCTTCTTAAAATAACATTAAATGGAAATTTCTTAAAAACAACCTTTATAGGCCTATACTTATACTTACATGTATACGTATAGCGCGCGATTACCATTATAGTGTAATATAGATATATTGACTGGAAATGGCAGCCTTCATACATTCTAATGTGTAATCGATCACCAAGAGCATTCAATTTATTTAAATGAAACACCTATCGTCAGGTGGGTGGTAAAGATGATTGCATCGACAGCTAAAGCCTCCTTATAGTCTTCAGACCCACACAAGCACACATTTGGGATACATTGAGTACAATGGTACCACTTTACACATGACTGCCCTTACACATGACTGTAGTGTGGTCACTTATTGATACTCGCCTGTTGTGTAGAGCGTTAATATGATGCCGGATCAGTGACCAATTTAATGGCGGAACCCTTTATTCGAAACAATGGTACCACTTTTATGAATAGCCTGTCGCAACTTCTAATCGGCATCAAACGAACAAAAGATTATATAATCTATTGCGACTCTATTTCTATTTAAAAGCTCTTTGATCATTACGATCACACTATTTTGGTATGCCTTTTTTGTGTACTGATTGTTTCGATCGTGGTTCATTACTTAAGCGCGTGATCCCGTTGACATAGTAACATTACGTAACTTCGATACCGAGCTTCGATACTGAATAGTTGTTGAGTGCACATAATATGGAAAGCCATTGGGGTATTGTGTGCCTTCCAAAGCGCCTTATAACAAAGAGCTTTTAAATAGAAATAGAGTCGCAATAGATTATATAATCTTTTGTTCGTTTGATGCCGATTAGAAGTTGCGACAGGCTATTCATAAAAGTGGTACCATTGTTTCGAATAAAGGGGTTCCGCCATTAAATTGGTCACTGATCCGGCATCATATTAACGCTCTACACAACAGGCGAGTATCAATAAGTGACCACACTACAGTCATGTGTAAGGGCAGTCATGTGTAAAGTGGTACCATTGTACTCAGGTATCCCAAATGTGTGCTTGTGTGGGTCTGATGCAAAGAGCTTTTAAATAGAAATAGAGTCGCAATAGATTATATAATCTTTTGTTCGTTTGATGCCGATTAGAAGTTGCGACAGGCTATTCATAAAAGTGGTACCATTGTTTCGAATAAAGGGTTCCGCCATTAAATTGGTCACTGATCCGGCATCATATTAACGCTCTACACAACAGGCGAGTATCAATAAGTGACCACACTACAGTCATGTGTAAGGGCAGTCATGTGTAAAGTGGTACCATTGTACTCAATGTATCCCAAATGTGTGCTTGTGTGGGTCTGAAGACTATAAGGAGGCTTTAGCTGTCGATGCAATCATCTTTACCACCCACCTGACGATAGGTGTTTCATTTAAATAAATTGAATGCTCTTGGTGATCGATTACACATTAGAATGTATGAAGGCTGCCATTTCCAGTCCATATATCTATATTACACTATAATGGTAATCGCTATACGTATATACATGTAGGTATAAGTATAGGCCTATAAAGGTTGTTTTTAAGAAATTTCCATTTAATGTTATTTTAAGAAGGAGATTGGTATAGAAATAGTGGCGTACCCAAAGAGGGGAGGGGGTTGGGGAGGGACAGATTCACCTCTGTGAGAAGTCTTGGGAGGGGGGAGAGGGAGGAGGGATATGGAGAATGAGAGAGGGCTGGAGGAAGGGATAATAAAGGCAAGTAGATAAATAGAAATATAAGGAAAATGATGGGAATGAGAGAGGGAGAGTGAGAGGGGACAATGAGAGCGAGGGAGTGATAAAATGTAGGCCTAGGAAAAAATAAGTACAGAGAAGGGAAAAGAAAGGAATGATGAATACATTTAATTATTAGGCCTATATAATAACTAAACACATAACAGCACTGGGCAGCCATTCGACGATGTCAATGCCTTTATTCGTTACGTAATTAAAACGCCCAGTCAGATGTATTTCACACCTACCAAACACAACTCACCCAATTTCGCAAACTGGACGTTGAATGTACACTCTCATGAATATTGATTGGCAACATTTTCCAATATGTCAGCGCTCTAATCGGAAACAATAGAACAATAGACCCTGCAGAGCGTTGGTCTGATGTCTATAAGGAGGCTTTAGCTGTCGATGCAATCATCTTTACCATCCACCTGACGTTAGGCGTTTCATTTAAATAAATTGAATGCTCTTGCTAGATCGATTACACATTAGAATGTATGAAGGCTGCCATGTCCAGTCCATTATCTATATTACACTATAATGGTAATCGCTATACGTATACATGTAAGTATAAGTATAGGCCTATAAAGGTTGTTTTTAAGAAATGTCCATTTAATTTTATTTTAAGAAGGAGATTGGTATAGAAATAGTGGCGTACCCAAAGAGGGGTTGGGGAGGGGCAGATTCACCTCTGTGAGAAGTCTTGGGAGGGGTGAGGGAGGAAGAGGGGAGGAGGGGATATGGCGAATGAGAGAGGGCTGGAGGAAGGGAGAAATAAAAAGATATAATAAAGACAAGTAGATAAATAGAAATAGGAAAAATGATGGGAATGAGAGAGGGAGGGTGAGAGGGGACAATGAGAGCGAGGGAGGGATAAAGTGTAGGCCTAGGAAAGAATAAGTACAGAGAAGGGAAACGAAAGGAATGATGAACACATTTAATAATTATTATTAGGCCTATATAATAACTAAACACATAACAGCACTGGGCAGCCATTCGATGATGTCAATGCCTTTATTCGTTACGTAATTAAAACGCCCAGTCAGATGTATTTCACACCTACCAAACACAACTCACCCAATTTCGCAAACTGGACGTTGAATGTACATATTGATTGGCAACATTTTCCAATATGTCAGCGCTCTAATCGGAAACAATAGAACAATAGACCCTGCAGAGCGTTGCCTTATAACATGTTCTCATTGTGTTGTGGAATCCTAGCCAGTATTCAATGATAGCTATAGAGGCCTTGCGTTTATCGATTGGCTCCAAACAAAGGATTTGAACCGGTTTCTTCCCCGTAATCATGGCGCAATGCAGTCCATTCAATCAAATGTTGTCATCAACCTATTTGATCGTAGTGCATTTTGTTATGTGTGTGAGACGAACTGTCGGGGTAGATGCAATCATGCTTTTGTTGAATGCATTTGAGTAGTCCGCCATATTTACGGGATGATACATCATATGCACAGCCTCTATTCAGTTGGTCGTTGTATGATTTTGTTCGTTCACTCATTCAAATTTTATTTATATCATTTGAAGACTGAGCCTATTATGATACATCGTCCGTGGAACAGTTTCAAACAAATATAGCTAGGGATTATTGGGGCAGAGGTTATCTTTTGAATCCTCTTAGAGGGCTATCATTTTTTTTCGGAAGGGGGTCCCAACATTTTGGTCATAAAACATTTTATGACCCCCTCCTATTATTCTTTCCGAGACTTTATGACCCCCGTATATTTGGGACCCCCCTTTCGAATAAAATGATATACCTCTTATGACCACTGATGCATAGGCAAGGACACTCGCGCGAATTGAAAGACTTGTCGCACGCGACAGTTCGTCTCGCACACATAACAAAATGCCTATACAATCAAATAGGTTCATTACAACATTTGATTGAATGGATTGAGTTACTCTAAAATGAAACGATAAAAACAAAGAATCATGAAAAAAGACACATACAAGATAAAAAAATAAAATTATATAAACAATGTTAAAGATAAAATCAAGAAAATAGAGAATAAAATTTCCTCAAATCAAAAAAAAAAACATTGACAGACATCATAATCTGTCAGAAATTACTGCATGAGATTCGAACCATCAATCTTCTCCACAAGTTCTCTTTATCCTCGCACTATAGTCTAATGCTCTGCTCACTGGGCCACAACGTATCAGGTGAATGATTACCGCATTATCGTGAACAAGTTTGTTCGATCTTGTTCATAATTGTATGTGTCGATAGGTTTCACCCTTTAACTACACGCACCCTTAATGATCAGTGATAATAGTCGGCTTTTACAGGGATGGCGCTCTCTCATTTCCATGAACTCCATAGCGCCATTAGGCGAACATTTACGGTATAATATTGCTGATAGTGGTATTGATCATGTTGATAAAGTAGGTATGCTCGTATCTACCACTGATATCCGTATTGATGAAGAGATATCTACTGCTGAGTTGTATTGATGAAGTAGTTATCTACAATAACTGCACATAGTGGTATTGATGAAGTAGTTTTCTACCGCTGATATCCGTATAGATGAAGTAGCTATCTACTGCTGATAGTGGTATTGATGAAGTAGCTATCTATATTGCTGATAATGGTATTGATCAAGTAGGTATGCTCGTATCTACCGCTGATATCCGTATTGATGAAGTAGACATCTACTGTTGAGTGGTATTGATGAAGTAGTACTATACTGCTGATATAGTGGTATTGATGAAGTAGTTATCTACCGCTGATATCCGTATTGATGAATAGCTGTCTACCGCTAATAATGATATTATGAAGTACTATTTAGTATATATAATTATTTACCAATGATGGTGTTCTTGATGAATTAGTTATCGATCTACTGATCTAAGTAGCTATCTACTGCTGATACCGTTTTGATGAATTAGCTATCTACTGCTGATAGTGGTGTTGATGAAGTAGCTATCTACTGCTGATAACAATACTGATGAAGTAGCTATCCACTGCTGATAGTGATATTGATGAAGTAGCTATCTACTGCTGATAGTTGTATTGATGAAGTAGTTATCTACTGCCGATAGTGGTGTTGATGAAGAAGCTATCATATAGTGCCAATTTATTAAGTAGCTTTATCTACTGCTGATATTCATTATTGATGCAAATACCAAACACCCCGGAAATGCGCCAGTTTCACCGTTTTCTGGAGTGAAGTCTTTACCGATTTCAACCAAATATACTACATAATTAAGTTTAAATGGAGTCGACCAGTCCCTTTAGCTACGTCACTGCTGAAACCAAATGGTAATACACTAAGCCAAAAAAGAAGCTTATAGACAACTGCACAAGGTCATATCTTAAAATCCTGTCCATCAAAATTAACCAAAATTACACACATAGACTGGTTTGGAAATATGTGCTTATTTAAGCATCAAGCGGTAAGTTCGTGTAAAAGCTGGCAACCAAACCAATTTGGTTAATTCGGGTATGCTGTGAATTCAAATGTTTTGTCTGCCAAACTATATTGGAACCCCTTGACCCTTAAAAATGACCCCCATGAATCCCTACATGCTCATGGAGGGGGGGGGGGGGCACAAATTAAACATGCTCTAAATTCACTAAAAACATGTCAAATGTTTGGGCTGGGTCTAAGGATCACAAAAAAGAAATGTAACATATTTGCGCGCAGGACACATAGTTACTAAGTTATGAAGCTCAATAGGTCCAAAGTCAATTTGCATGTTATACAGGGGGTTGCTCCGATTTTCGTAAAAATGGATGCAAACTATAGAGGTTATCCGTGTTCTTTAAGCTGCATATCCTATCAACGACTGCTATACCTTGTTTAGGACTTTCAAAAGAAGTACCTGCATGTGCAACCATGACTGTTTCAAAATAGCCCGCCAAGAGTCATGCAGGTAACTCTGAGGTCATGCATTGAAATGTTTTGAATAAGGAATACTACGGGAATCAGCGCCTTTTGTTAGAAGTCACACATGAGTAAAGTGGATAACCTCTATTCCTCAACTTCAAGGGATTCAGAAAAAAGAATAGTTTTTACTATCTGTGATGTCAAGTTCAAAAGATAGATGATAAATGCAAATTCTCTTGAACCCTATGGCTATGCAATCCTATATATATATTTTGACTCTTTGCTGTGTAACATGCTAACTAGACATCGCAGATAGTGCAAACTATTCTTTTTCTGAATTCTCTAAGCTAGGCGAACAATTTGTGGCTACTTTTGCGAAAATTGGAGCAACTTTGACTTTTGACCCATACACAACAACAAAATCGACCTGTGACCTTTTGTGCCCCATAACTTCTCAACTATAAGTCGTATACACACAAACATTACATTTATGGGATCTGCAGGGCCAGACACATAATTTGACATGTTTGAAAGTGTTGTTGGAATAAAATTAATTTTTACCCCCTATACGATCATAAGGGGTCATTTGGGGGTCTTTTAGAGGATAACGGTCTGAAAATATTGCTTGGCAGACAACAGATTCGAGTTCAGCATACCTAACTACCTCTAACTTAACAAAAATAGGCTGGTTGTCAACTTTTACACAAACATGCCGCTAGGAACACGATTTTTCCAAAATAGAACCAATCTAACAGGATTGCCTCAATACTCTACACATGTCTGTAACTAAGCAGTTGTCCAACTGACACAACAGCAAAATGCAATATGGAACAGTTTCCTGGACCACATTCACAGCCCAATAACCCAGCACCGTGAGAAATCTGTGAGAATCGTTCATATGGTAATTTACAAAACTGTGCTGCTTTCTGCACACTTTCTTTAAGAAACAGGTCTTGTTCCACACTATTCCACTTACTCTTTGGGAATTATCTGTGCAAGGACCTTGTGCTGGGTGCCAATTATTGGACTGTGAATGTGGTCCAGAAGCTTTTCCATGTCAGTGAATTTTGCTTTTGGACAACTGCTTGGTTACTGTGTTTAGAGTTGAGTATTGAAGTAATCCTGTGTGTAATTTTAGTTCATTTAGATGGACAGGATTTTAAGATATGACCTTCAGAAAAATTTTAAGTTTCTTTTGGCTTGGTGTATATTCGGTTTAGGGTCTCCTGAATTAGAAGTACTGTATAGTATGACTTTATAGGTATGCGATTGTGCGTAATTAGGTCAACTTCTTTCGCAGTTTTGTTGCGCAATTATAACTTGATTATCATTTTACTTCATAACATGGCACAGTGTGTGCTTGTCGATTTGCAGGAACAAACCGACACCAAATGCAATATCTGATATTGTCCTTAACAGGTGTATCGATATCATTTTAGTGATGAGCGCCCGTGATGATGGAGCTGATCTCTCAGAATAATCATTAAGATGCACTTTGTGCAAGTCAAATACACACGCATGACACACAACAACCTTTCTTGGTTGGAGGTCAAAACCAAGATTCCCAACTTTTCATGAGCTCGCTTCGGCCCTTTCTTGATTTCGGTAAAAATCAATCGCGCTTCCACGACATAGGTGCACACACAGCTAAATATATTATTCTCTGAGATCACCAAGATTTATTGATAAGACAAGCAGCTACAGGGCGACAGGTAACCTTGGTTATTTTCTTGTCAACCTAACCCTAACCCCCAATCAGATGTCAAATGACAGGATAGGGGTCAACCGATTACTGCTTACTGCATGACAACAATAGGTTACCTGTCACCCTGTAGCCGCTTCTTTTTAAAGCAAAGAAATAACTGCATATAAACATTAAATGTACCTTGTATCAAGTTTATTTTTGTACAAATCAATTACACACATAATACCTGTACTCTATCTACACTGAAGCATACATCAGCTTCATAAGTACAAATGTTACATAAACTTTATTTTCTTTCAGTAATATCCTTCATTATAATCTTGCTTTATGATGCCAAAAGTGGCATAGAATGTTGACATTACAAATAGGCCTATTGCAATGTTGTGCTTTACTTCAGGGCATTTATCAAAATCATTTTGCATAAAATGAAGACCAATTTCAGTATACTGTAAAAGTGGAAATTTTCACGTGATTAATTTTTGGTGCTTTACCAATTTTGAAAGTTTTCCCTTGTTTTTAAATTTGCGATTTTAAGTTTCCTTACATTGACCTATATACAAAAGGAATATATTCGCGCGTTGTTATTTTTGCGCTAGCAGCTTGGAATGCGAAAAGCGTGAAAATAAATGCAGCGTGAAAATTTCCACTTTTACAGTACTCAACATGGGCAAAAAACCCAACACAATTGGGCTATTCCAGTTGAAATCCATACACCCCTATGGAGGACCTAAATCTTCCACACAGGGGGTGTGAATTTCAAATGGGTTTACATGAACAGGGGTATATAGATATCTACTTTTTAGAATTAATTTTGAACATAAGCTTATATTCAAACATTGGGATTTTTTTACAAATAATGAAATCTGAACGCTATACCTTGCCTGACATTATCTACACCATTATGTATCTATACATAATTTATTATGTAATTGATTCAAACCTGATTCAAATCTCTGGGCATATTGTTATTATTAGTCTGAAACTAAGAGAGTACTTGTGTCAAGGTTTCTATGGAAGTTACTGCTATAGAATTTAATGTTGTTAACACAAGATGTTTTTTGACTGATCTTTCAAGACTCTTAACATGTCTCAACTAAATGTCTGTGGCTGCTAGTATTATGCCAGTTATACTGGACAAGGCAACAAATACATGAATCTACCAGTAGCTCCATGATCAATTTCAATAAATTTTAAACATTTATGTTATGTTACTGAGTTTGTCATTAGGTCCAGGCCCACCAAAAAGTTGAGGGGCTTTTATTTCTCTGCGCATGGTAACTCCGGTCAAATCACCATGGATACATGGCTTCATCTAATGTCATGGTCAGGGAACAGGTGGTCAATGGTCTTGATACTGTCTACGGTCCTGACGTAGGTCTTTCTTCATAATGCACCATTCAGTAAAAAGGTAGTTATCTCCTGGAATTGACCATGTTAACCTCTCTTATCAAAAAACTGTCAGTGAGTGGAACAACTATGCCAATTAATTCTGGTATCAAATATAATAAATTAAAGTTGCTTTTTAGCTAACACCAGCATGATACAATATCAAGATTTTATCAGGCCTTTGAGTAACACACATTTTTCACAGACGCTTCCTAAGGCACTCAGTGTGATTGTATCAGTCATCAATAACAGCGATGTTAAAGACTACATAGAAAAATAGAAATTTAAACAGTTTTTGGTTGCATTAGGCACTTCACAGGCACTGTACAATGAGTTTTCTCCTGCTGTCATGGGTGAATTTATGTTCCTTGAAGATGGGGCTTGTGTAGAATCCACTAAGATTGGTAATGTTGATCTGTCGAGCCTGCATTATGGAGGAGAAAATAAACCATGAAAAATTATGATTGCAAATTTTAGTAGTATTTAACCTATTCTCTATTCTAATTAGTGCCTGTCTAAGCACCCATTTCTAGCGTGAAAATGGTAATAAGGCTAGTTGAATCATAGCAGTGATGTTTGTTTTAAGGGTATTGTTTCTAACAGTTTTTTTCAGGGAATATGTCCAGTTTGACATTTTAAAAGATGGTAATTATCAAGTGCCTCTTCAGGTGACTTGAGCACCAAGGCAATAAATAGGTTGAATATGGTAGTTTAAAAAGCACACAAAACTAGGCAATATATACAAGACAGTGTGCATATATTGTAGGTTTAAGATTAGGGTCAAGATTTAGGATTAAAAGAAACATTATTTCCATTTTGGTACCTATACAATTTATGGATGCTATACAATATGAGCAACAAATGATGTGGTCTTACTGTGAACACTGTGCTTTTACTAATGAACAGTGTAAGCTCTTTAAGATCTACAGTTCACTTGATACAGAAATTCAGTTTAAGACCTAACTATAGTTTGATCAGCTCGTAATCGGCTGGCCTTATAACATCACAGATTAATATCTTCTTGCCCGAAGTATCACAAATTAATATTTGAAGTCATATACTTTGTCATATACGTAAAATATAGACCAGGCAGATCAATAATATCCTTCTTGTGGGTCTACTTTTCGGCGTAGTGATAAAAGCCTAATAATTTACGCCGATTATTAACTGATCAAAGTATATGGACACTTCATAAAATTGGGCCCCAAGATCCTACCAGACTTCAAATGCCACCTTACCTTATCCTGAAGATCTTTCTCCGAGATCTCAATGATTTCTTGCTCTGTACCATATCGTAATGCGATGGAATGACGTGTGTTCTTGTACCAACTGTTTCAAGATGAAGGGAAGTAATTCGTTGTTGTCTCTCTTGAAGATAAAGTATCGAGAGAAGTTCTGAGGGGAAAATTGAAAAAAAACCACCATCAAACAAGGTGTATAATTTATACTACATTTCAGCAGGTTTTGTCACCTCTCTTGTATATCAATAGATATAGTCCAATCACCAAAATAAGTTTGTAGATATGAATGCAATGGAAGAAAATTAATTAAAAATCAATGCAACATTTTGATTTTTCAGGTATTATCCCCTATCCTATGAAATCTTGGAAGTGATATTACAACGTGAAATGCAGAAATTTGATTTTTGTGCATGTGATGTGATCAAGCAAAATCAGCCTGAAGTCAGACACATTCAATTTTCAGTTCCTTATAGGACTGTAAACAGCATTTGCAAAACTATATTTTGCAGAAAACCCCATTGAATTCGAACAGGTCAAAAGATGTGAGCAGTTAAGAGTTTTAAAAAAAAGGAAACAAAAGGAAATACTTTCTTTGCTTGGCTGTATCTCAAAATCAATATTTCCAACTGATTTTGCGTATGAGACCTGTTCCAACAAAATGATGGGAAAACTTGCAAATTTGTATTTTTCAGTTTATGTCCAGATTCACACAAACCAGATGAACCATGTCTAAACACACAATCTCTGGTTTGTAAGCGTTAAAATGGTATAACAGTGTTGCACCCTTCCCCCTCGCATTTTGTGACAACAGGTTTCATATTACTTTGACTTATGATTTCAAATTTTCATACAGGAAAAACAGCTTGCAAACTGATCCTGAATTGCATCCAATCTACTCACCTTCCTCATACTTCGCATGATGCTGTACTTCTGTGTATCGATGAAACTCTCCAGCATGATACGAATGGCCATGTTCACATCCTCTTCATTGACGTATTCACGCAGATGCATCTTGGCATGGGCTTCCGACATACGGATCACCGACTCAATGTGACGTACTGTGATTGGAATACTACCGGTGGCCTGTGATCATTATGAAAAAAAATGGTGACTGGTGAACAACTTGCTTGGTAAATAAAACAATGGGCTATTCTGGTTGAAATCCATACCCCCCCCCATGGAAGACATGACCTTAATCTGCAACATGGGAGGTGTAGATTTAAAACGGTATCACCCATTCAGGTAACCCCATTTGAAATTTCGCACTCAAGATCAGGCCTTCCAAAGGGGCTCTATAGATTTCAACTGGAATAGCCGAATACTATGAAGTCGGCACCAAGACCTTGATGCTTCCGCCACCGCTGTATTAACAGTCACGGTTAAACTTATTTGACCGCTGATTACCGGCACAAAATGTGAAGTATTTGTGCTAACTTGGCTTTGGATAACCACCTGATGAGATGACATTGAAATGACCGAGCAAAATTTTGACTTTGCAATGCTTTTCATTTTGACGAGTTTTAAAAATATCAATTAATGTTACTTATTTAACCTTCGACGATGAGCTTTAAATGACCCTGTAAAATGCTAGTTTTCAATGCTCTTCATTTTGACCAAGTTTCCTTGCAAAGGCCTCAAAATAAGTAGATCTGGACCAGGAGCCATACATTTGGAAAAACAGCTCCTGGTTCTGTGATTATCTAGTGAACCAGGAGCCATTTTTAAAGAGCCAAGAGTCATTTAAATTTCAACTGTACACATTAAATACAAAACCTGCTTTAACTACCAGGCTCTATTTGAAAACAAGTAAAGTAGAGACTGGTTCATATGATTTTGGTGTGGACCAGGAGCCAAAATGTTATGACCAGTGGGTAAATGGCTCCTGGGTGCCTGCTTATTTTGAAGCTTGTCCTTGCACATTGACAAAACTTACCATAGATTCTCTTCTGAGAGCAGAGTACATCTTGGCTACTTTATCTTGGTCCATGTGGTGCAGTTTGGGATGCACTTTCTCTTTAGCATAGATAATGTATTTCTTCAGAAGATCTTGTGGGATCTTTTCTAGTCCGGAAGTTGTAGGAAGTTCCTGAACAATGAACAAAAAGTGGCTTTGTTAGTCGTTACATCATATTATACTTTTTGCAACTTGCAAAAATTATTTGACTACATCTGTGTGTATATATACGTCACTCTATATGGATTTACAATGTTAATTGTCACACATTAAATGAAGTATAGAATACAAAATTTAAATCCCTGTCACCGTGGCTCAGGGGTCCAAGATTTCTGACTCATAATCGCAAGGTAGCTTGAGGTTGTGGATTCGAGTCCCCAACGCGCCAACATGTTGTGCACTTAGGCAAGTTTCTTCACCCCTTCTGCCCTTTCCCACCAAGGTACCGGCTTTATTCAATGCTGGGAAGGTAACAGACTCGATGTGGCTACTCCCCCAGCAACATTATATGGAGTAGTCTGTCCCAATCACTTTGAAAAAGAGATGGGTACCCCGGCCTGTGAACACATGTAGGTTCACCTTTACCAATAGATACTTAATGAAATGCAATTTTGTTTATATTGAGAACATGTATCACTTCAAGCAAGGAAGCATAATGAGGATATGTCTGTGAGCAGCGTTCAAAATAATGTGGCACCCCGCTCCAAAAGCCAGTGAATCTTACTGCCAGCCTGTGAAGTGGGAGGGGGGTGGCAACACCACTGGATTTGGGACCAATAAGATTGATAGCCAATCACAAGGTTTAAAATTCAGACATTCTGATGAAATTAGCCATGATTCAGTGCATGCCACATGGGTAGAAAGAATGTTACTTACCGGCAGAGTACTCTCATCCTGATCTGTGTTTCCAGGATGATGCCTGATGTGACTATCTGTGACAAACCTGGCAAGCATCTCATCCTGTACAGGAGAAACATGAAAATCATAACTTAGAATTTTAGCATTTATGCCAATTTCTACCAAAACATTTATACAATAATTGCAGCTTATGAGATACTTAATTTTGACCCACACTGGCCGATAAATTTACATATACACTGTATTGTATATAGTAAATCATTTTAGCGGTATAATTTCTTTAAGATTTTTGAACAGTTTGCAGATTATTTTATTTTCTAAATTTTGGTTTCAAATAGTTGAATTGAATATTTTGCGGGTGTTTAAATTAGCGGTTCTGAAATTACAAGCTCTCCTTACCTGCACTGGATCCACAGTATCTCTGACGACACAAAGAATATCAAAACGTGACAAGATGGGCTCAGTCAAATCAACCTGTCAACAAAACAACAGTAAATAATCTTAGAATTAAGTTTTCTTATTAATTCTGTAAAAAATCAAACAAAGCAAATAAAAGTTTGCCTGAAGCAGGATTCGCACTAGTGACATCTGGACTGCTCTATTATCCAAGCTATGACATGGGACCATCCTCCTTTGGGAGTAACTTTAGCAGAGTGGTTGCCACCCCTACCACAATCCCAACTCATTGGGCTATTCACTGCCTATGGAAGACATGACCTTAATCTGCCACAAAGGGGGTGTATATTTCAAATGGAGTCACCCATCAGGTATCCCCATTTGAAATTCACATTCCCTGTGTGGGAGATTAAGGTCATGTCTTCCATAGGGGTGTATGATTTCAACTGGAATAGCCCAATCTCAACATCACAATCTCTTAATCCTAGCACTAATCCTAACCTTAACCCTAGGCCTAAAATATAACATAACTTCTCATGGCAGCAGCACTTATTCTTGCTTAATTTTGTAACATCCAGCAAAGCAAAAATTTACAGTTATGCATCCAAATTTATATTGATGAAAGACACTGAGTGCCCAGGAGTCCTCCCTCAGGACACTTACATTTTCTGAGAATGTCATTGACGGGTTATAGCGCCCTCCTATAGGGTTGGCCGCAGCAATGATGCTACACCTAGCCTGCAGTGAGGTGACAATGCCAGCCTTGGATATAGATATGCTCTGTTGTTCCATAGCTTCATGAATACTGGTACGGTCTGCATCATTCATCTGACAAAAAAATGGAAATATGGGTTTAAAATATATTATTGATCATAATTACACTACTGAGTTCTTTTTCTGAAGATCTTTTTTTTTCATGCAATACTAAATTTGTTGACTGATCTTCCAACTTTGCTATCTATTGGGGAACATTACAGGATAATCTGAAACCCAAGTTTTTGTGAGAAATCATTGTAAGTTCAGTTTAATTGGATCCTTCAAAGCTGATTCTGGTTCACTGACTTGCACTATTTTCAAGTGAATGCTGAAAACAACTACCTGCAATTAGCTGGATACACATTCACTCCAACTTCAGGTAACTGTGTGATCTATATTCCTATACATTTCATTTTTCTTTTTAATAATCCAAGCAGATTTATAGCACATTCATGTCTACTATAAAAAAACTCCCAAAATTGTTTCAGAAATCAAACTCACCTTGTCAAACTCGTCAATAATGCACACTCCCTTATCTGCAAGAACCAGTGCTCCCGCCTCCAGGGTCCATTCCCTAGTTACCGGATGCCTCTGTACGTAGGCCGTCAAACCAACGGCTGAAGCACCCTGCCCTGTGGTGAATACTGCCCTCGCAGCTGTTTTTTCAATGTATTTCAAGAATTGCGATTTAGCTGTTCCTGGGTCACCACAACAAAGGATGTTGATATCACCACGGAGTTTATGCTTCTTACCTGTGCGTGAAGGAAATAAATGTATGAAAAGTTACATGGAATGAATCGTGAGGATACTTGTGGCTATAAATGCATATAGTTTTATGTCTAGAAATAAATGATGTGGGTACAATAATGATTGCAATATTTCAAGAATTCTTAAAATACCATTTAAGCTCTTGAACAAAGGAGCCAGGATTTTTTGTAGGGGTGCAGAACTGCGGATTTTTTAAATGGAGACTTTTTCAAAAGAAATCTTAATTCTGTCAAAAGCAGACCGTTACCCCTTTACTATTCATTTTTGGAGCCTATATTTTAGACAAATTTCACAGAAAGTTCATGATTTGGGGTATATTTATCTAAAATGTTGACATTTTTTACCCAATTTTGCTATTTTTTTAATAGATAAAACACTATTTGCCAATTTATTGGGGGGGGGGGGGGGTGTCTGATATAACAACGTCACTGGAAGTTATCTGAAATACATTCCTTGTTTAAGATTTAGCATAGCATATGAGTAAATCCTGGCAAATTATAATCCCATCCCTTAAGTACACACTAAATAGTCGATTATTGTGCAGTGGGTTGTAGTTAACATGAAAGTGCTAAATTGGATTGGTTCCTGGTTAAACTTCTGTGTAAGTAATATAGAGCACTAGTATATTCAATATATTGGACCTGCCTAGCCTTGATTATACAATAAGAGCATACTAAAAAAAGTCCATTCCCATCGTTTATCAGCTAATTAATTATTATTTTGCTATTTACCTGGATTTTTTGGTTCACCACCAAACAGTGCCATTGCAAGACCCCTCTTGATGTCATCGTGTCCATAGATGGAAGGAGCGATGCTGGCAAATATCTGCAACAAAACCGTAACAAAGTTTCTCAATCTGCAAACTATATTCACTTATTACCTATATGTCTAATCCAAACCACTGAAGTTGAAGGTCACTGTGGCTCTGTAACAAGTTTTCAATATTAGATATGTTCGATAAATCTTTCGCCAATGTTTTGGCATTTGTAAGCCACTGATCACAAACATGCATCCTGGATAGGATGTAAAATATTGCCACCCATAAAACATAAGTCTAGTAGATTAGAATCTCAAATTCATAGATATCTTCACAAACTACTAATCACTAAATTAGATGACAACTTGAGGAGATGAAACATACATTTAACCCAGGGGGGTCACTCCCATTGTGGCCTGTACACCATCCGCGATAATGAAAACGCGTAAAAGGGTAGTTTTTCGTGGGTATGCACAATACGCGCGTAACGCGTTTAGGGTGTCAAAAACATGAAATATTGGAAAAAAGGGTAGCAAAATTGCAATTGCTAATACCGAAATGAAATTTAGGGTATGAAATTTGATGCAAGGAATAAAATCCCTGTTTAGGGTGTGAAAACACCTGTTTAGGGTATTGTTTTAGCCAAGGGTTAAATCCTTGTTTAGGGTGCTTTTCAAAAGTTGATTATCGCGGATGGTGTACAGGCCACAATGGGAGTGACCCCCCCCCGGGACATTTAACCACACTTACCCTTTCACCGATCCTCTCATCTTTAGACAATGCCACGATAGCTTTGATGTCTTCGTCCGTCAGGGCCCCGACTGCCATCTTGTCATCTTTCTTGGTGATGTAATTAGCTTGGATGACGGTGGCAAACACTGGGAACCCATTTGCTGTGTTGAGTGATCCGTCATAGTTATTGTGGTAAGTGCCCGTCAGTTCCTGCATGAGGGAAGGAACACAAGAATGTATAGAAAATTTAAGAATGAAATATTATTAACCTTAATCAGGCATGTGATTAGGAATTCCCAGAATGGAGGAAACTTGCGGCCGGAACGAGCGTGTCGAGTGAAGCTGTCGCCCTCACGGGCGGGGGTCCAGGGGCCGCTTAAGGGCCCCTGGTGAGGTGCAGGGGCGTAGCCCTGGCAGGGTCGAGAGGCAGAGCCCCCGAAGCCAGAGGGCTTCTACACTGTAAAAACCCTATTGATGCCCTCAGGAGAGTAATTTTACAGGAAAAAAAGACACATAAATGAAGACAAAATGTTTAATTTGAATGAAAAAATACCACTTTTTAGTACAATGTGAGTGAAAATCAAATACTTAACCTCACTTATTACTTATTACAGAGTGTTTCCCTTGGATCCATAAGATATCATGTCCCCGCACAGTGAGCAATAAGCTTATTACCGGCGACAGCAATTTTTTTGATACCATTTTCCTCCACCGTACAGCTCAATTCGCAACCATCTTTAACATGTATTACTTTCACTTCGTGATCCAGCCAGCTCCAGCGGAACTTGTTTTTCAGATCTTTATCAACTACGCCGACGTTCGCATCATTTTTCTGAAGCGTTTTCATCTCGATTTTGGTTCGATACCGATAAACAAATCCTGTTGATAGTTGTCAAAATTAAAGATGGCCGACGACATATGTCGATAGAATGCTGTTATGCAAGCTTATCAGTGATTGGTTTATATCGGCAAGTGACGTCAAAATGGACCAATCATAGAAATCGTTAGTAAAATGTGTTGCCATACGAGCTATAAAACCATCTTTGGGCGACTTTTAAAATAGTAATTCATGAATAATCGGCAGTTCTTCCATTCATGTTCGCAGGAAAAACACATTGGGCTTAATTTTTGCGTGTTTTTTCAGCAGGTATTTGCCTTTCGACTTGGCAACCACGGCGCACGGCGAAACAAGAAGTTCGTTAAAAAAGAGAGAGTGCTCTTTGCCAATGTTTAGGAGCTTAGAGGGGGCCCTACCCCCATGTCTCAACGGATTTACATTGATCTCAGGGGGTCAGATTTTGGTCTCAAATCCGCGGATTTCCGCGAATCCGCGGAAAAATCACATGCCTGCTTAATACATGGATCACATAATGGCTCCTTGTCAAACAGGTAATTTTATAACCCTCAGTGTTTGAAATTCTAATTTAAACCACCTGCAGCGAGTATATTCAACCTTGTCATCAGTGTTCTCTTCAGGTGACTGGCTCAATGGCCCCAGTACACCCTTAGAAGGGTGCTACTTTCCCATGTCATCTGAGACGTCACCATAGGAAACAATGTTTGGTCCAGAGTCGAGAAATGAGTATCATCAGTCGAGCACCCAGCAACTATGTTTGGGTAATGTCTAGTACTTATTTTAATCTTCACCAAAAGCAACTGCAATAAATTGGAGTGATTTTACTTACAATTTCATCCCCAGGTTTACAACAGTCTACTAAATCAGCTAACAAGATTGCATCTTTTGACCTGGGTAATCGACCCGCCGCCACCTTGCCGGGGCTTTCTTGTAGTGTGATACGCTGATAATTCTGGTATAAAGTCTGAAAGTGACAATAAGAAAATATCAGATTACTGTTGAATGTCTGCAACTGTGAACTTCCCATAACAGCTACTCATTGCTGCAACTTGGTAGGGTGAGATCAAGAGCTTGCTTTGCTCAACACGTAAGCACTGCATGGGTTAAAACCCACAATATTGTTGGAGCTTACAGTTTGTAATTGCACATGAAGCCTTTTGTGCACAGTGCACCCTCAAAATTGATAAAGTAACATCCCATCATTGAAATAAACAATAATGTTCTTCAAAATAATTCTTGTCTTGCTGAAATTCTGCAAGTAGCTTTACCTTTACTTGATGTACTTTTCAAGATACACTTAAGGTGGCTGTGTACTCTCAGACATGCATGTAGTACAAGTGCAATAACTTTGTAATTATTCACATAAAACATATAAAAGTATACATTTTTATGAAGGCAAGACATCAATAAATCTTAATATAAATACAGATTTGGGGTAAAAACAACAATTTTGAAGAAAATCACAAAAAGTGAGTTTTTGGCAATATTTGTTAGGTACATCATAACAAAAAACACTCTTTCCAAAATATTTTATTTTGTTTTTAGCTCAATCTTGAGGCTCCATTCCAAAAACGGTTTTTTATTTTTTGATATTGGCCTTATTTTTTGAGATATTGACCATATAAGGCATCAAAATGAACTTTTTAAAATTCAAAAACGCCTATTTGCACAAAATGATGCCCAAAATCGGAAATAGACCAAAATATAAAAAATGAGAAAACCGTTTCTTGAGTCGATCATGCTTTTTACGATGATCATATTTGCTTACCTATAGATGCTGTATTTATTGAGTTATCGTGTACCTAAATCGTCATTTTACCGAGAAAATGAACATTGAAATAATGGCCGTTGAAGTTTAAAGTAGTCACATTTTGCACTTTCATCGAATCTCACAGGAGAATGCGACAGTTTTCGTATTTGTAACTTATATTACGTGAACATCGGGTAAATCCACAGCCCCTTGAGAAGTTTGAGCGAAATCCATTCATAACTTGATATTTAAATCGGGGAAAGAACTTGAAAAAGCCCACATTTTATCAGCTACAACGGAGCCATTTGACCACTAGGTTTTTGTGAAATCAGTGCTTCCGTGGTGTTTCCATAAGTTGCGCCGCGCAAGCAGATAAGCGTCGCGTATTTGTGCGTTAACAAATTGCGCGATACGCAACGCGATGAGTTGTTGCTTGTGCGTGTACCTTGCTGGTACAACAAAGATTTTCTTTCCTTTTCAATTTCAAACACGAGTGGAATAGTGAAATAAAATCCTTAAAATATTGCAGTTGGAGTTTACAAATCTGGATTTTCATTCCTTGTATTTATAAAAAACATAACAAGGTACAAACATATCATAAAAACTCAATTTTGAGAAAGAAACAATGGCTAGAGTACACAGCCGCGTTAATTTCCTAGTATTTGTTAATGTGTGTGACATTTAAATATAAAATACATCAAATCTGGGAGTACGAAAAAGAAGATACCAGTATCAGACAACTAACAAACAGGACAGGGCAGCTACGGCGTATCAATGGTACAATATATTTTGCGACAGCACAATCATTTACATTTGAGGGCGCTATTGGGTGACTTTTGCTGCAAAAATTTCCATGGGCAATCATGGGGTCTTGCGTCATTCAGCTCAACATACATACCTGTTCCATGTTTATTTCAAATGGTCCATTTGATTGACACTCTGGGCATGACCCTGGTCTGACCTCTTGGTTCTGATTCTGATAGAATGGTCCGAGGACAAAGTTACACTTTGGACAGTCATATTTGATCATGCTAAGCTGAGGTAGGATACCCGTAGAACTGGTCACTACTCCACTGGTCCTTATAAGTTGGTTCAGGTGAAGTTGCCTGTATAGATTTAAAAAAAAGAAAAATGGCTGGAAATGAAAATATGTTTTACACAGGGCAATCAAAACCAGTGACACGTTAGCTTGACAGGGAAGTAGAAAACACCCCACACAACATGTTATGTCTTGTCTGGTGACTGTCAGTAGCCAAGTATGTCATTTGTTTCACCAAATTGGCCAATTGTAATTCTTCCATATCGCGCCCTCTGACACAGGTGGTGTATGACGTGCATTCCCTAAATTCAGTAAATTTTCATCGTCAACCGTGTAATTGAATGGGATTATTTTGAAATTTTAAAACGCTTGAAATATCACAAACAAATAGGCCTATGTTGATAAATAATATAAAACAAGCTAAAACCGTTGGGGTTCGATAATGAACCCCACAAAACTAACCGAGTATATGGAAAATGCCATACGGCCGGGCGGTATCACGAGTAGCCGGCACGATCATGTCATCCGCCGCCTGCTCTGACATGAAGGGTCACTTACTGTTGCTCAATGGAGGAAATCATAATTAAAGGCGAAAAATATGCTAAACATCCATGATCCAACTATAAAAATGAATCTAACCCCTAACCCTAACCTAAATTGTGAACCTAAAATGAAGGGATGCCAATTAGGGCAGGGTCTTAGCTAGAAATTGAGAGTTGCCCATCATTTGAATAAAATTGCCTGTCCAAATTTGACCTTTAAAACATTTACCAGACATCTATAGCCCATTGGGGGTTCAGAGAGTTCAAATATGTACTGATATGGCCTTGTTCTACAAATCTGGTCTACTAAAAAGACCAATTAGCTTCTCAAAACATACAATTTATAATATAGCATCTGTCAAAGGCATTTATTTTGCCCGTCCCAGGAGCAAACTCCCTGTTTAAAATGACGGCCAGACGGGTGGCTAGCTAAGACCCTGGCCAAGGGTATTCTCAAATTAAGTTTTGATTAATAAAAAAATAAATGAATAAATGCAGATATTTACATAGCGCTTTATGTCTTAAACAGCCTCAAAGCACTTTACATTTATTCGTAATTAGAATATGTTGGAACCATGTTTGCTGCCTACAAATGGTGCAGGGTTCATCAGTACAATGACTGTGACTACCCCTAACTACTCCCCATTGCACCTGGGTTGGATGAGGCAAGCAAGGCAAAGCGCCTTGCCCAAGGGCGCAACATGGTGGTGGGATGGGGACTCAAACCCACGCACATCGAGAGTCCAACACCGTAACCACTGAGCCACCATGTCCTCACCAAAAAACAACAGTTATGTATATCACATTTTCCTATGGTTACCCACCTGAGTGATCTCAGCTCTTCCACTAGAGGCAATTCTGCTATACGGACATGGATCTCCTTGGCGATCTGCTCGTATCTAGGGAACATAGCAAGGACAATTTCTTTGGTAGCCTCGTCAAAGATCTTGAGCATCTCTGTAGGAGCCTCGGGTAAGAAATAGGCTAGTACCTGCACTTGTGAGGCCAAGATGTTGTAATCAACAACCAAACTCTCCTTGTTGCCTGCAATAAAAATTAATTAATTAATTAATGCCAAAGCAATACTAGTGTCACAAGCTGGACATTGGACTACATCTGTTAGGCCACAAGATATACAATAAATAACCTCTTTTATAGTCTTTTTTAACAGAATTTGAAAGTTTAAACCATTTCTGGGTCACGAAATAGACTAGGTGTCAAGTCGTTTTGTTTGATGTGACATTGTTGAGGCCTCAGAAACACAAGGGATTATCTCCATTCTGACCATATGGAGAAATAGATGATTGAAGATCTGGTCATACTATAGGCCACTTGGCATCATTGTTTAAAATCAACAAAGGTGAAGGACTGGTCTATCGATATGCTTGAATGAACCGCTTCACAGTTCATTGACTCTCTTGTAACTATCTATATGAAATGTGGTGGGCAATTTAAAATGCACATGCCCCAAGCAAACTACGATGTGTACGCACACTGTAAGGCAAAGAACAATGGAAATTGCCATAATTTGCGCGCATACTGCCGGGCAATGACGTCACACCAATAATGATGCTGGTTTTTTATAACTTTGATAAAAGTGTGTTATAATATGAAGATGAGGCTCTGAGTTGGAAAAAGAATTTCTTTCTGAAACCAACGTTTGTTGGTTATACAGGTGGGGGTAGTTGGTAAACAGACTTACTTTCACACATTTGCTTGATCTTTTCCCTGTAGTGATTCTTGCCAGTATCATCTACATAAGTACATATGAAGTTCTTGAATCTGTTGTAAATTTCTACCCTGGTTGGTTCTTGTGATACCCACTCCTTGACAGTGTGGCCCTTCATGTCCTCAAGATTCTCTATACTCTCCATCATCTGACAGACAAAAGAAAAAGAAATTGTTATGGTATATCACACTTGGAATTGCCACTTGTGCATTGGCAAACATCGGGAAGGAAAAGTTGTAAGATCGCTAGACCTTACATGTCTGGATGTCAACTCCCAAGTTCCAGACAAATACAACACTAATTTTTTGGGATTCAAAATTTTTTAACCCGTTTTCCCAAATGAAATGGCCCAAACCTACTTGACCATTTTTATGGAAGGGCCAAAAACATGGAATTTTGCATTTTTTCTTCTGCAGTCAAAAATTCAAATATCTTTTAAATTAAAGCATTCAGCATATATATAGGTTAAGATATTACTCTTAATTTTAATATAATACTTATAAAATAGAACAGAAAATATGTTTGTTAAAAAGAAACCCCTCTTCATGGAAAAAATAATTAATAGCTGCAAGACAGTGTTCTTGTTTCAAATGTATTTGTCAAAAGATTACAAATGAGGTTTTGCTTAAAACATGTTCAAGGGCCAATGACACACGACAGACTTACATCTTCATCTTCCTCAATGCCTTCTGCTGCTCTCTCGGCAAGACGACGTCGTCTTGTTGGCCTGTCATCCTCATCATCACTTTCCTCTGTAAACAATTTCAATGATTCACATTGTAACTTATCAGTATCAAAAGTCAAGCTTATTTTATTAGCCTCAAAAAAAGTTATAACATATTACATCCGTATCTTGCATACAGAGTAAGTTGTGGCACACTAACTCAGTCCCAAGTCCCAATCCAACCAACCAACCAATCAAGTTATTAATACATGTAGTTACTAAGGTCACATTTATAAAAATTAAAAAAAATTGAGGAAGCTGAAGAACTACAAATAAAAAACTTGCCTGGTCATTCCAATGGGATATGAGCTTGATAATTGAGATGTTTATCCCTGACGTCTGATTATGCCGAATTTCACTCCCCATAAAGGCCATGCCTCATACATTTAGTCTAGTGACTATGGCATCATTTCTCTCTTTCTCTCATCAGTCGATCAGCTCATTCTTCCAGTGGCTATATCACTTCCCTAACCCCCAATCATGCCCCATCTGACTTACCATAAAGGAGACCAGGCCTCATACGTCCAGTGGCTACAGCGTCATCTCTATCTCTTTTTCTCATCAACCTCTCAGCCTCTGCTCTTTCTTCCGGTGCTATTTCATCGTAGTCGTCGTTATCGTCCAGGTTATCTGCATCATACGTATCAAGCTCTGGGATGGCACGATAGTCTCTGTACACATCAAATTTTTACTTGGTTTAGTATACTGCTATTTCTTAAAATGTACTTTTCATCAAAAACTTTTTGCTTATACAGGGAAGATTAATCTACACTTAACATTCAAATACCATATTGAATGAAATCAAGGATATTTAAATTAATTTACAATAAATTTGTGAACATAAACTATTCAGGACCCTCATTGGTGTACAAGGTCACAAATAATGTAAAAATATTGACCTCATTTGAAAGGACAGGACATATGGTATGAAGTCATGTGTGTGAAGTTTATGTCCATGGTTTCCTTCGGGAACACGTGTCCAGAATTAAATAGCTGATAGCATATTATGGGTTTAAATTTGACAACCTCAAATGGCAATGTTTGTTTTATGTGGGTTAATGGGCAAACACCTCCACATTGAAACTTGAAACTGCTATTCAGTCGCACCAAGAAGTGTGGCATCTTGAATTTGAAATAATATTTAAAATTGGTCCCCAGTCACAGGGTAAAAATATCACTTTGCAGCTGATAAGACATTGACTGAAGTTTGCATTTGAGGGCCACTTGTTATGGGTATGGGGAGGGGAGTATGTCTGACATGAGTTTGTGTAGATGAAGCTGCCCATGATTGATGCAGAGATGCCACTTGGCGTTGTCAAACATGGAAAATCCTGAAAATTTTGCACAGGAAGGGTTGAGCAAAAATTTCCTGAAATCTGTAAATTTTCTTTATTTCTTGAAATCAGGCAATTTCCTGAAAAGTGGCATAGATCTATGTATGCCGGTATGTGTGTTTTTCTCTTTACAGCACTAGGATCCACAACATCTATCAGGGGCACAGTTCTTTAACCCAATACATTTGTACATTCATTGAATGACCTTTGAAAATTTGGGTACAAAAACTCATACTCTAGCTGCAACTTGAGGTCAAATTTTGTACTCGTGATTATGTATTGAGGTTATTGGACTATGCCACTAGGATGAAGCTATCGTGTTACCTCTCCAGATTATCACCAAAAAGTTCTTCCCCTTCAGCATCTTCCTCATCAACTACTTCACCATCCCCGCCGTGGAGTTCAGACTCGTCCTCAAATGGAGGTAGATCGCTACGTCCGGGGCTAGAAGTCGGATGCACGCTGCTGCGCTCGCCATCTGGGCTAGTTGGGTCGGAGAAAGGTTCTGAGGATGCTTGGTCCTGTAAATGGGAAAATTATACATCAATTGATAAGTTGCTGAGAGCAATTTGGAGTTATGGATTTTGTTGCCTCAAAAAACCTGAATCCTTGATTTCCATTCATTTCCATTATTTTTCATCCGGGACTGTATGGATAAAATGAAATCATACGAGTTAACAATGTCAGCGTAAATGAAAACATGCAAGACCCTTGTATTAACCCTAACACTGAACCCTGCTTTTTCATACTTTTTTATATCGGAAGTCAAAGAAGATACGAAAAAGTCAAGAAGAATAATAATGGACCGGTAGCTACATGGGTTATATGCTGATATTTGCAGAAGTTTGGCGTCAAATTATGTTAAGTTTTTGAGCATTTTCTTGGTCAAAAATGTTTTAATAACGGCCTAAGGAGGGCATACACCCATACTACACCCTTAAAAATGAAATGAGGTTTTTTGGAGCAAGAGCATTGCGCATTGACCCGGCCGCAAGGGGAATTTCCCTAAGATGGTGGATTGGCTAAAAATAGCTTATTTATCTTGCGCTCTTTGATGTGACGACCTTTACAAAGTCTTAACTGGGAACTAATAGCATTTTTGTAGTGTAATGTGATGTGATATTTTTTAAGTATTTTAAGTGTTTTAATATTTATAAATTTTGACAAAAATTCGAAAACTTGTAAATATATTGATTCTAATTGTCAACAATGTCATTGATGTGAACACTTATTAATTACATTGTGTATGCAGTATGCTTGTATTTATTAAATTTATCTATCCCCTGCACAATTGACCCAATTAATGATGTGAATGTGTAGGCCCTAAATTATATGATACATGTATCTCATTTCCAATATAAATATAGTACAATGACAAAAAATAAAAAAATAAATAAAAAATAAAAATAAAATAATAAACAAAATTTCATTTAATACACCTACTAACTACTGGACGAATTTGAAGCTAAAGACCTTGAAATTATAGTTTTAAAGTAAGCTTGCTATGATCCGGTTAGTAAACACAAATTACACAATAGACACATTTCAGATGCTGCAAATATATTTTTAAGTGGAAAAATCAAACACCGTTAAATTGAAATTGAAATTCTCCAGACAGTTGTCACATGTGGTTGTGTCGAATAGAGAAATTATATACGTAAATTAGCATTGCCAAATGATAAGGTATGATTTTACCACCAAGGCACCATTGGATTTCTTTTTGCTTTTTATGATACCAAATTCGTTGGGGTTCAAATTGAAAATGAAAAATCTGTTGATCTCACTAACAATGGTTTGTGTCGCATCGCTATTATTTAATAATTATTAATAAAATCCACTTGAGAACACACAATAATTGTTGTTCATGTGAATTTCCAAAAGCTGAATTTATTTATACAAAAAAAATGAATAAATGTACTGATGTGATGATAACGTGTTTCAACTAAAACTTCAGAATGTGAAGGGATTTTGCAAGATAAGATATAGGTATGCTAGGTGAATTCAAATTTGCCATCAAACTGCATCATTTCATATATCAAATTAAAGCCCTTGAGTAAACAAAGCCAAAACTGAAAACCATTTTTTCATAGCACTTTCCGTAGCAAAGTTACATCTTGTCAAAGATTGACTTTCATCAAAAAGTTTCAGCTAGCAAAATTCCCCAAAACGGCATTTCGGGGTGTTTCTAGATCTTAAGTCTCATTATGATAGCAGCTTTTTTTAATGGAACTGCTATCCAAATCCCTCTAAAATTCCATGTGCGGGTGACTTATCACCATAAAAATCACATATTTGGGTCAAGTGAAGTATAGAAAACATATTTATGTAGGTTTCTTTCTTCGGGCACTTGTTTTAAATTTCTATGTAAAAATGCATTGACATTGTCGGCGAATTTGGCTGACTAGCAAATGTGTTATTTCTGTTTCTGTTTCTGTAGAGATACTACACAACACTCCCAAGTTGGAGCCAAACGTATAGGGTATGTGCGCATGCGGTATGCTTCTTAGTCTTCCCGTAGGTGTTGGAGTACTGCTGCTTTAAAGCTAGCTGAATCTTGGATTTGAGTGATTGGATATGGTAGTTTGTTCCAATCTGTTACAGTTCTTGGTAGATATGAAAATTTATGACAGTTCTTGTTGCTGGTTATAATTTGATAAGCTTCAGGGTGGGTATGCGCTGATTGACGAGGTTTGGCTTAAGTGAGTTTACCACCGGCAGAGCTAGGAGGCCCTGCCTAGCTTTGTGAAGGATGACCAGTCTGTTCGCCTGCGTTCTCCTGTTTTGGAGAGTATCCCATTCCAGTTCTTTTATGAGTTTTGTGATGCTTGTTGTTTTGTCATACGTGTTGGTTGTGAATCTTGCTGCCCTTTTTTGGATCTTTTCTAGTTTATTTATGTATTCTTTTTGATGGGGATCCCATACTGAGTTTGAGTACTCCAGTAAGGGTCTAACGAGCGACATATAAGCTGTCTGCTTCAATGGTTTTGGGCATGAGTACAGGTTATGTCTGATGAAGCCGAGCGATCTATTCGCCATGGATGTTGCTTTGTTGATATGTGTAGACCATGAGAGATTATTTGATATTGTTACACCAAGATAAGGATGTTGCTTAGTCTCCTCCAGTATGCGTTCTCCAAGTTTGTAGTTGAACATTTTGGGGTTTCTAACATGTGTTACTCTCATGATAAAACACTTTTTGACATTGAACGCCATTTGCCAATCGTTTTGCCACTTCTCAAGGGTATTCAAGTCATCTTGAAGAAGTGTGTGATCAAAGTCATTAACACTTTGGCGGTAGACGACGCAGTCGCTCTGTAAGAGCCTGACTTCAGAGTTGAGATTGTTGGGTAAATCGTTTATATAAACCAAAAATAATAATGGGCCAAGCACCGTGCCTGAGGGACGCCAGAAACAACCTCTGTCCAAGTCGAGTGTTCTCCACCGACAACGCACCCTCTGTTCACGGTGCTTGAGGAAATTTGAAATCCATGCGAGTAAATTATTACGGATGCCATAATTGTGGAGTTTTAAAAGAAGCCGGTTGTGGGGGACGGTATCAAAGGCTTTACTGAAATCCATGATAACCATGTCTGTTTGGGATTTGGAATCTAAAGATGAAGCCAGGTCATTAACGGTGAGTAAAAGTTGGGACTCGCATGAGTGATTTGGTCTAAAGCCGTGCTGTCTGTCTGTTAATATGGAATGATTGTCAAAATGTTGCATAATTTGGGAATGAATGATGTGTTCTAAAGTTTTGCTACAGATGGAGGTAAGGGACACGGGACGGTAGTTGGAAGCGCCTGAGCGGTCACCTTTTTTAAAAATGGGGGATATGTTTGCGCGCAGCCAGGATGATGGTATCTCGCCCGTCTCTAAGGATTTCTGAAAAATAACAGACAGGGCCGGGGCTATCTCCTCAGCAGCAACCTTGAGAATTCTGGCCGAGACACCATCAGGTCCTGAGGCTTTGTTCGGTTTGAGGTCAGAAAGAAGTTTGGAAACGCCGTTAACAGAAATCTTAAAGTCGGGGACTGTGGGGGTTGAACTTGGGGTAAATGTGGTATGTTGTCATTCTCCTGTGTGAATACTGAACTGAATTGATGATTGAGAATGTTGGCTTTGGTGATGTTGTCGGCTTCTAGCCTTCCATTCTTTTTCAGTGTGGGGATCCCCATGGAATCATTTTTCAGACATTTCATATGAGTCCAAAACTTTTTTGAGGACTCAGTACAGATTGAGTTGATGTATTTTCTGTACGAACGTCTGTTTTCTTTTTGAGTAGATTTACGCACTTCTTGGAAGTGACTTAAAGTTGTTTCATTTGGTGACTTACGGTAAGAGTTATACGCTCTCTGCTTTCTCTTCAACAAACGCCTAGTTTTGTTTCCAATCCATGGTGTCAGGTTTCTTTTGCTGACAAGACGGGAGGGGACATGATCATTCATGACAGCATCAACCTTGTCAGTGAATTCAGTGTACAATCCTTCCACAGAACACTGAGAAGTGTCTCTGGTGGTAATGGAGTCACTAAACTCCTTGAAGTCAGATTTAATGGCTTCCAAATCAGCCTTGCTCCAAATGGAGATTTTGCGAGGCTTTTGCTTGTTTATTTTTGGTTTGGTGTTGATGGTAAGAACCGGTATGCTGTCGTGGTCACTTATGCCTGGTATCGTTGAGGAACTCTCAACCAGGGTAGAGTTATTTGTTAGGAAAATGTCCAAAATATTGTTGATGCGGGTGGGTTCAGTGACCATTTGGTCGAAACCAAAATCAGAGGCCAAATCCAAAAAATGCTTAGATAGCATAGCATACTGGGCATTGGGCTTTACTGAGGAGTTGTCCCAATCAATGCTGGGAAAGTTAAAGTCTCCGGCCAACCAAACATGACCACCTCTCGAAGTGTTGATTTTATTGAGAGATTCACGCAACTGGTCAATGTATTCGGTTGTAGCACCAAATATTTGCGATCTATAAAAAGCGCCTATGGTGATCTGTTTAGCACCTTGTAATTGGATGGAAGCCCACACCACCTCACAATTAGAGTCCAAATCTGTGCGGTGGGTGACAACAAGGTCGTCCTTGAATGCAAGGAGGACGCCACCTTTTTGTCCAAAATCACGGTCCTTCCTGATGGCAGTATAGCCAGGGGGAAGTAATTCACTACTACTCACGGATGAGTTAAGATGAGTTTCAGTGCCTACAATAACATCTGGAGAATGTTGATCAATGCAACAAGCAAGGTCTGATATCTTACCTCTGAGACCCTGAAAGTTGACAACAAGAACCTTCAACTTTTGTCTATTGTTACGGTTTTGACTATGATTCTTAAACTTACTATGGGTTGGTGATGATGAAGCCAAGGGTGAACTTGGGAGCTCGCTGCTAGTATCATCATCTAAGATGGTACTATTCTCATGAATCTCAGACAAGCAATCGAAACTGTTGGACAGCTCAATGTTACTATTCAAAAATAGGGAACTAGAAAAATTTGGGATGCCACATTGGCAACAGATCCATTCCATTTGGCTACATTCAGCCAAAACATTGTATGTGGCGGTGGACATACTCATGCAATCGATATGAAACCAGCCGTTGCACTCGTCGCAACTTACTGCACGCTGGTTCCATCGCGCTGCTTTCCCACATAAGACGCAAGGGTATTTTGGCGTGTAAGGCCCGGGGTTGGGGTGGAGGTCCCCGGCTTGCATCATTACCAAGATGGAGATGTATATCAAGACTAATTTCAACGGTTGCTTACTCTGATGTAAGCCAATGGACTGAGATTTGTAACTCAGTTGGCTGAGTAAATTAGCAATACCTGGAAAATGGTGGAAATTTAGTGTTGGTGACATGAGTATATTGGTAACACTTGTGGTAGAAACCTCTTGAAACTCATGATTTAGATCCATGGCAAGCAAGTTATTTACTCCATTACTGTGTAAGTTTATGAATGTGGAGAACTGGTGGGCATAGATATGAAGCCCAATGAGTAGGAACATAGTGTTCATTATATTTGAACACAACATGATCGACTCTTACTACTCGAGATTAAATCAGTTCGATCTCACCTGTATGCGTACTGTACATGTATATTGGTAAAATATTGTAAACAAGAACTGGTGGGATTAGATGTAGAGTCTGATGGCTAGGAACATAGCATTCATGAATTTGAACACAATATGATCGACTCTTACTTCACAAGATTAAATCAGTTCGATCTCACCTGTATGCGTACTGTATGTAGATAAAATATTGGTAACAAGAACTGGTGGGATTAGTTGTAGAGTCTGGTGGCTAGGAACATAGCATTCATGAATTTGAACACAATATGATCGACTCTTACTTCACAAGATTAAATCAGTTCGATCTCACCTGTATGCGTACTATAATATTAACTAAGGTTTGCCTGGGTTACCTATAAGATAATTACTTCTACTTCTACTTCTATACTCGGTAGGATCCACAATTACGTAACAACATCATAAACATGATTATTATTTAATGTCAAATAAATTCATGAATTATTATTATGAATTAATAAAAAATTATGCATTGTTTTAAAATCATCATGATCATGGCAATATTTTTATTATGTGAATCTTTAATGCACATGTGTTCTAATTTATGAAAGACCCATGCGATCTAGTACAAGTATAACACATACAGTATGCATGATACACAACAAAGACATTGGACATTTAAATTTTAAATGGCCAACTGCATGCAATTTTGTTTTTGACAACAAAAGAGACACGAACTTGTGATTTCTCGAATATCACACTATTATCACAAATACGATCAGTTGCTATCATTGATTAATTATTCAATATCTAAAACGTAACATTTTACTATAAAAACAAGAGAATTTCGCCTAAAAAGACGAGCCATATACTCACTGCCATTCTGCTCGCTGTCACTGTTTTCCCGCAACTGATCGAAGAAAACAACTCGTGATCGAAAACCGCGGGAAAGTGATGAACGGACCTTTAAATCAGGTCATGTCAAAGGTGAAAAGGTTGTGACGCGTTTCCGTTTAAAACAAGCAGAAGCAGGAAGGTAAACATGGCGTGATATCATCGGCTACAGGTTGGTCAAACTTTCACTTGTATTTCCTGTACATTTCTATTTATGAATACGTACTTGACTTTGTAATTTAATAAAGGAACCTTTTGTAAATGAGTGGACCAAAGTTTTAAGGGGATAACGAGTGTGAAATTACAAATAATTTTGTTTTACTTTCGTAACCTGTCACATCACATTGCGTGATCGTCTGATCGTTGTTGACATGTTTACATCATTCATATTCCGGGAACTGAGTTTTTTGGTGTACTAATCTACAGTGTACAGTGTTACTTAGTAAGTATTAATAAAAGAAAATATAAATGTAAATTGTACCAGCATACTATAATAAAATTAAGTATTTCTTGGCCAAACTGGAACACTAATTTATCAATTTTTGACTAAAAACGCTAGCAGTGGCTCCCACATGCCATGGCTCCGCGATAAACACACGCGAACATAGCGCAGTACAGAAGAAAGCATACACACGTCTTACATTGTGTACACGCTTAGTACGATGGACGCAACGCGCATGTTCCAGTTTGGCCAAGAAGTAGGCCTACTTAATTTTACTGTAGACAGATTGCAGTTTGTAATAATTTATTATAATACTCAAAATACTGTAAATCAAAATAACCCTCAATAATAAATGCAAAAACTCTGGAAAAAGGCATGTCATGATGTAAGGCACGCTGTCAATAAAGTAAGGCCCAATGAAAAAATAGATTTGTCTCATAAATGTCCCCCGCGCATATTAGATTTACGACTTACGGACTTTAATACGGAATTGATGGGTAGTGTTTAGGCACTCGCCTTTATATCCCCATATCTTTGCCAATAGTTCTGGAGTTCATGTTTGAATGAGGTAACTGTCAGTGCATTAATAACTTGCTGAGGTAGGTTATTCCATTCTTCAATGACTCTATGCGTGAAGAAATCCTTTCTGCAGCGAAGACCTTTATGCAATCTGGGTTTAAAGATCTTCTTGTTGTGTCCTCTTGTGCTGCTGTGTTCATCCACCAATTGAAAAAACTTGTCTGCATTTACCTTCTCTAGCCCATTCATGATTTTGTGCACCTCCATCAGGTCACAGCGCAATCTTCTCATCTCCAGTGTAAATAGACCCAGTGCCTCTAATCTCTCTTCATATTGAAGATCTTTCAGTTCTGGAACTAATTTGGTGGCTCTTCTTTGCACTTTTTCGAGAGTAGTAATATCTTTTTTCAATCCTGGATTCCATACTGGAACACAATATTCAAGATGAGGCCGTATGTATGATCTATAAAGAATCTGGAAGGCATCTTGGTCAAAGTGCTTGAATGTCCTTTTAATCACTCAGAGAGAATTCATGGCTTTCTGGGCTGCTTTTGAACATTGGGTGCTGGGCTTGCAGTCATTCGTGATGTACACTCCCAAATCCTTTTCACTCTCAATTTCTTCAAGTGCTGCCCCATTCATCGTGTAGCTTCCACCTGGGTTATTGTATCCCATATGCATCACCTTACACTTTGCTGTGTTAAATTTCAGGAGCCATGTTCTAGACCATTCAAGGAGGTTATCTATGTCTTTCTGCATCCCTTGTACATCATCATTTGAGTTCACACTAATACCTTGGTGTCATCCGCAAACATCTGCGCCTCTGATTCAATAACTTCAGGAAGGTCATTTATGTATACTATGAAAAGGAGTGGCCCTAGCACGGATCCTTGCGGAACTCCACTTGTAACTTCTGCTTCTGCTGACTTGCCTTTCCTTACTGCTACATACTGTGATCTCCCACTGAGAAAGCCTTGGATCCAATTCAGTATATTTCCTCTGACTCCATATGAACTGAGTTTACTCAAAAGTCTCTTGTGTGGCACCGAATCAAAGGCCTTCTGATAATCAAGAAAAACAACATCTACTCCATTTCCTCTATCAAGGTTGTCTGTTATGTCTTTCAGAGTCTCCAATAAATTTGTAAGGCACGATTTCCCCTTTGAGAAGCCATGTTGTTTTTCTGAAAGTGCACTGTGTTCATCAAGATGCTTCTGAATCTTGTCTTTGATGATCGATTCCATGACCTTGCAAGGGATGCAAGTTAAACTCACAGGTCTGTAATTGCCGGGTTTTGTTCTCGATCCCTTTTTGAAGATGGGTGCAACCCTTGCTGTTTTCCAGTCTGCTGGCAAAATTCCTGTGTCAAGTGTTTTCCTAAAGATGAGGTACAAGGGAGTTGCTAATTCTCTGCTACACTCTTGCAGAATTCTTGGATGAAATTTATCTGGTCCCGGGCATTTATCACCCTTAAGCTTATTCAATTTCTCTTCAACATCTTCTATACTAAAATCAAAATCACTCAGTTCATCCTCAATAACACTTGGTAGAATTGGTATCTCTCCATCTGGTTCTTTAGTGTACACTGATTGAAAGAAGGAACTCAGTACTTCAGCTGCCTCTGTGTCGTTGTCGGTTCTTGTCCCATCTCCTTTTTCAAGCTGTGTTACTCCAACTTTCACCTTTTGTTTCTCTCTAACGTACAAATGTAACTATAGAACTTTTTCGGTTTCGTCTTGAACTCCTTCATGAGTTCTTTTTCATAGTCTGCTTGTGCTTTCCTGACTATTTGTCTGGTCCTGTTGTTTTGCTTCTTATAATCTGCAAAATCACTATCATTTTGTGTTCTCTTGTATCTTTTATAGAGTTCATACTTCTTTTTGACAGCTCTTTTGACTCCAGATTTCATCCATCGTGGTTTGTTTTTCTTTGCAGGCTTCTTCTTTGGCACATGTTTATCAGTCACACTCTGATACTTGTGTTTCAACAGTTGCCATGCACCTTCACTGTCAAGAATGTCCATTTCTTCATTCCACTTGATAGAACTGAAGTCGGCTCTCATATCATTATAGTTTGCTTTGTTAAAATTTGGCTTTGACTCATTGTCATCCAGTGATCCTGCAGAGTCTCTATGTCAACATGGCATGTAAAATTCCAAAATAAACCGACATGATCGTTTTTCCCTATGGGGGGTATTTCCTCTATTTCTCCATCAATCATTGGTTCTTCGTTTGTAAAAACAAGGTCAAGCAACGATGGTCTTTGCCCCTCTCTATATCTGGTTTTGGTTTGGTAACATGCTGAATCCAATAAAGATCTTGAGTAACATCGTAGAATACACTTGCTGGATGTGTGTCACTCGCTTCCACAAAGCCTTCTGTCCACTTGATTTCTTTGAAGTTAAAATCGCCGAAAACAAGGATGTGGCTTCTTCTCATATTGTCAATACTCTTCAGTTGATCAAGTAATTTCTCATTATTTGTGTCTGTACTGTTTGGGCTGCGATAACAAAGTCCAACAAGTAGAACTTCACTGTTACTTAACTTCGCATCACACCATAGTGATGATTCAAAGTTGTTGCTGACTACCTCATGACATTCGGAGATTTATGCTGCACGTTTCCGTATGAAAAATTGCAGAAGTTGAATTTTATTTCTTATATTTTATTTTATTTTTCATTTTAACAAAAAATTTGCTGAAAATCTGCAATAATATTTTACTAAATTCAGCAAAGTGTGAATTTGAATGTTAAATTCAACTGAACATTCACAATGTACGTACATACTGTGCCAAGTGTCAATTTATCTGCAAGATCTGTGAACTCTTTGATAGGTTGATTGAAATTTGAATCCATATTTTGCCATGAATGTTGCATATTCTAGTACAGTGAGGGGGTAGCTGCATTGAGGAGGACAAAGCCGCAACATTGAGCATTTACAGAGGTGTAAGTCTTCCGGAAATTCTCGGAATTTGGAAAATGTGGCCAGAAAAAAATCCGAAATGTAAAAAAAAAAAAACCAAAAAAACATTTTTTTTACCTTTCCGAATTGTTTTTTTGGAGGGGGTGATACCCTGCAGTCTATTCCCGGACAAGCCCCTTGCACCCCGGAATTCCCGAAATTTGGCACGGTACTCGACTACTCGCCTTAGACTAGCATGTTTTTCAAGGAGAGGATTGTTACCTCACTTACACCTCTGCATTTAGCACAGACTAAGTACTGATTATAAGACTTACTTCGGCATGATTACATCATGTCATTGTCAAACTTTTAAAAACGGGGTTCGATTTTTGCAGGTAAAAACTTCAAAAACTTGTTTGTGCCTGGTTTAAACCAGCAAAAATGGCAAACTCATATAGTTGCTAGTCAGTTAAATATTAAAAAGTAACACAGAAAGCTCATAAACAGTAACACACAAGTTTCAACATATCATTCAACATATTTTCAACATATATTACACTCAGGAAATTATTTTTGTCAAAAATTAGCATCTACACAGGTTATAGGCTACTTTGCATCCATACCTACATGAACAGGCTAAGTTCCTGGACCTGGAGTATATGACATGTGATGCGATCAGTCAGAACTTGGCAATCTTAGTTTGGAGATATGTACATGTATGGGCCAAATAATGTGCATAGGGGTGGAAAAATCAAAATGGACTTTTTTGCAAAATTGGTTCAAGGGAAAAACATTCCTTCTTTCACATGAATCTTTTTTTGATGAAATTCGGAAAGGGAAAATGTTAAAAAAATTACTTTTTTGACCCCCATCCAACTTATTTGCATAGTAAATAAAATATTAAATCCTATAAATGACTCAAGTACTCTAGTTTAAAGTTGATTTTCTCTGTTTCTTTCTTTTTTTAAATGTACAAAATGTACCGGTGTTCAAATTGTTGTAGCTTTGTAACCAAAGGTTGTTGTACTGACATAGGTTTTTCACTAATGTAGAGCCTTGAATACGCTGAAAATGAACATGTAAAAATCCCAAAATTGACCTGGGCCTACTTCAGACTGATCATGCTTGATCACATCGCAAAAGGTTAGGTTATAAATTCTTTCAGTCAAAGATCAATCTATTTCTGGATTTATTTATGAATTAATTGGATTACCAGTATATTTTTCATGGCATTGGACACTATATTTCAGAAAATTTACAACAATATGTAAATTTGGACTAAAATGTTTCTAGAGACATACTACAGCCTAGAGGAATCTTGCTCCAAAAAGGGCAACAATGACATTGAAGGTTAAGCAGTCAGTAACGGATACTGTTCATTTGATGTGTCATTTCAGGTCATTTCGCACAGACAGAAGTTTTACATGTTCTAAACCTAAGGCATACATCTTAGGTTCTGAAGCAGAGGATGTTTTACATCATAACCCAATGGGGTTTCTGACCTTGGTATACATACATGTTTGTCTGCCTTTTGTACACAATGCATCATACATGTGGCACAGTTGACCATACCTTGCATTGGGATTGTGTGCAAATATCTGGTGTTTTCGTCCTTTTATTTAACATTCTAAACATTGAGACTTATGAATAAAATTAATGCAGTGGGACATTATGACTGTATTCTATAAGAAAATCAAATTTAATTTTATAAGTCTCGACTAAATCACTAAAGTATTAGCTTGTTGGCTGCAATTTTAAAATTACTATTTTGTGTTGTGGTAGTGGGGACTTTGCCTTTAAATTTAGGTTATATTGATCAAATTTCCCAATCGTAGTGCATTGTAGGAATGTATTTCAGCCTCCTCTGGTTCTGAAGCATCTCCTGAAACTTCTTGTCCACAATTTTTATATCCTATGCTATGAACTATCAAGTTTTTTCTGTTTTACCTTTGTAGTTGTAGTACAAGAATCATGAGCATCGCATCAGCAAACTTTCCAGAGTTGGTACGAGCAGTCCCAACCGATCGCCCACAAACAGGTGTACTCAATGCATCTCTTGGAATGGCAAGTGTCACAACTACAGGTTTGGCTTCTCGCCCAATGCATCAAATGTGACCCCAGCAGAACGTCTAGAAGGTTGTCTCTGGATTTTGTACGCTGAAATAGAACCATCACAGTAAGTCTTGTGCAGATTTTTGCGATCTTGATCTAATATTTGTCAAATAACTTTTAGAATAATGTTCATCACCAACTACCCTAATCTTTTATTCTTGATGTCCCTATACCTAAGCACCGGAGGAAAACGCGATTGTAAAAACAATTTAAAAAAAAAAAGTTATAGACCCTAAATTTCTTGTTATTCAAAGTTGGAACCAGAAAACTGCTATTTAATAAACAAACAAACAAACACTAAACGTTCTGAAGTTTTTATTCAAAGCTGGATAAAGTTGTACATTTTAAATACTTTTGCTTCTATTGAACAGCTAGCAATGCATGTTAATTCAATATGTCCCTGGCTGTTCAATAGAAGCAACAGTAATTAAAATGTACAACTTTATCCATCTTTGAATAAAAACCTCAGAACTTTTTTTGTTTTTTTAATAGCAGTTTTTCTCTGATTTCAACTTTATAATAACAAGAAATTATGGGTTTAGAACTTCTTTTTTTTTTAATTGAAAATTAAAACCGTGGTGTGTTTTTTTCGCTTCCCAAATTGTGTTTTTCTCCGGTGCTTACCTATACCTACTCCTAACCATAAAACTTCAACCTAATTATAATTTCTTGGTGTAACAGGCTGTAAGTGTGTCTCAACTCAGATTGAGAGTAGCGCTGTGTTGGATTTCTTGGTGGCAAATTTGAATCAGTGCATTTACATGGTTACATCGCCAGCGTACAGACATTTTGCCCTTATGTGTGTGTATACGCCCAGCAGAATAAGTTACTGCACACGATTCAAATCTGCCAATGCATAATCCAACATGGCTTTACACAATTTTGAGACTATAACACTAACAGGAGTAATTTTATCAAGTAACAAGAAGTAAGAAACGGGAAATGATTAGAACTGCAGGGTTTGCTTGTGCACTGGCCAGGATTCTGTTCATTTGTGGTCAAATATAATTGTAATACTTTGGGTTGATTAACTGTTCACTATATCCTTACTGCAGAAAACTTATTTATTTGTGGAATTAGAAAAAATAAAATAGAGTGCAAAAAAAAATACTGATAACATGATTGTTTTTTATCATTTCAGAGTACGGATATGGGATTTAGCACTATTAGTACCAAACTTGCTATTCCTACTATTCCTGATAATCAAATCTAAAGTAGCCATAACCAAGCTACGGCAATCAAATAGACCAATCTTCTTTACATTTTATGCCCTGGTATGTATATCTGACCAGTCTCAGTGCTATTATTATGGCCCAATCTGGTCCATTCCGTCTGTTACAGGATCTGATACCCCTGGGTTAGTAATAACAAATCACACCCTCTTTGGGTCTGTGGAGTGTTCATTATGACAGAATAGCAACTAAATTGTGTTGTTTTCGTCTCCTGATTTCTTGGTAGTTTATGCAGTGTTACATTACACAGCACAGTCTGTTGTCAGAAGTGGCTAAAAATTTGAGTTTCAAATTTTGTACAAATTGTCACAAAAACATTTTCTAGAATTTAGAAAATGTGTCTATATCACACCTTATTTCACCTTGTGTTTGGTATTGACGTAGTGGCATATTTTGCTGTTTGCAGTATCTTTGTGTATGTTACCCTAATTACACTGTTTCAGGATTTAGGGTCGTTTACTGAGGGCAACTCACAATTTTTTTTGGGGGAGGGGGCCTAATTGCAAAATGGCGATATATGTATCCTAGGATGAACAATAGTGTGATCGGCATCCCGGCATTGCCCTTATGAACTCTCACCCTCCTGGTTATCCTAATTCCACTGTTTCTACAGAACGTTTACCCATGGGTGCAGGGCCATTTTGTTGGCTCGCTTGCAATGCGAAAAGTAACAAAGTTTATAGCAGATTCAACCCATCTTGGGACATTTTTGAAACAAATCCAGGCTGCTGGTCAATCATCTGCCAGTCATGCATAGCGTGATATGTATGATCGTCTGGTAGTCTGAATTTGTTTGAAAAACATCTCACAATGGTTTGAATCTGCTATAGTTTACTTGTGAGAAATTTTTCTCATATTTTACAGGAATAATATCAAAACCAGGAGCTCCCAAGTTTTGACTTTTTAGATTTTTTCCAATTCATTTGACTATAAATGTATTCATGGTAAAGAGAGAGAGAGAGAGACTATGAAATTGGGTTATTCCATTTGAAATTCTTATTCCCTCTATGGAAAACATGACCTTAATCTCCCACACTGGGGGTATATTTTAAATATAGTTGCTCAATCAGATAACCCCAATATCATACTCCCTGTATGGAAGATTAAGGTCATGTCTTCCAAAAGGGGTGTATGGATTTCAAATGGAAGAGCCAATTGCAAAGTAAAACTGAGAGGCACTGAGTTGGAATATTATCTGTAGTGCAGGTAATGTAACATAATATTATTAACAACATACATGTAGTTATGTGGAATATTTGCAGCTTTTTTTAATGACACTTTCATTTCAATGTATAGGTATGTACAGTTGCTATAATCAGTGTTGCCAGAGATGTTGTCTCTATGATGGTAAACGCAGCAACAGAAGCAGGCGATATCACAGATACAGTAAGTAGAAGGACATTAAAAAGGATATGCTAAATTATAACTGAAGGCTATTTATTCAGAAGGCACATATACATAAGTCTGTAATATGCAATATACTATAATACTGATAAAACTGAATTTATATCTAGAAAAAGACTTAGTTAAATTAAGGCAAATTTTAACAAAATATCTTTTACATTAAAATGCTGTAAATTAAAAAAAAAAAAAGTTAATGAATATAAACATCTGGATGTAATTATTGATGACACAGTAACATGGAATGAACAAATCAATAATGTACGTAAAGGTATGCTCATGCTAAAACAATGCAGGGTAAATTGTCTTGTCACACTTAGATTACTGTAATGTTGTATGGGGGATTGCAGTGTTACTGTCTCAAAGAAATTTATTCAAAACAAGGCAGCCAGAACAATCTGTGATGGAAAATGGGGGCACACCTAGCAAAGATGTCCTTGATGAACGTGACTGGAAACCACTAATTAAATTTATCTTACAAAATCTTAAATCATCTTGCACGATAGTCGAATAGTAGAAGTATCAAAGACTGTCTTAGCCTCAAATTATTAAAATTTCATCCAGAATATTGATAAATAATTATGCACACACACAGCTGCTGCCGTGTTCAGCTTTATTAATTCTGTTTTTTGTATTTATCTCCCTAACAGATTCTATGGGTGATAACCAAGTTTTTTCTCTTAGCAACCGAGATAAGCGTAGTTATATTTGGAGTTGGTTTTAGTCATCTAGATAGTAAATCCAGCATTAAAAGAATATTGCTGATAACATCAGGAGTGTCACTAGCATATTCAGTCACACAGGTAAGGGAACACTGGAAACATGTGTATGGACACGCATATTTGAATATTATAGATGGCAAGAATACTGATGCGATGTTGAAAGGAGGGATGGTCCTATCAGAAGACATCTACAATTTTTTTACCTCAAAACGGAACTGTAGTATTATCTTAGTTCTTATTTTGGCACAGTTTATGGTATAAACATGAAGTTGGGTTCTGATTGGCTAGTTGAAACACGTCATCAACACATTACCACCTCATTCGCCGATCAATCGCGTGATGCAGGCGTGAATTTACGCGAGCTTACAAGGTGGGATAAAAACTGGGAAGGATCTTCTAAAAGACTAGTAGAAAAGTCTATTCTTACATTACCCCATGAAAATCCACAAAATCATGCTTTTTATGATTTTCTCCGAAACTGAGCATTTTTACATAAATCTGACGTCACAGTTGGATTCTTAGAAGTCTTGCCATTATAAATATGTAATATACTTCAGACCACCAATGAGGACCAAAAGTACATGGGTTATACTTCAATAATTTGTTAGAAACTGCTATTTTAGAGAAAGTTTGAATAAGATTCGAAACAAACTGCAATGGATATAATATCTTTTCTAACAATGGAACAAATCACAATTGAATTTAATATCCTGACTTTGACATTACTTGGCTGGATAACAGGGTCATCGACATCAACACTGGCCATTCCAATTATTTCATAATTCTTTTTTTCTGTATATTATTTGCAGGGAGTGTTAGAAATTGTGTACCCAGATACACATTATGTAGCACCAGACAAGTATGACATCTATTCACATGGTGGAATGATCTTCTGGTGTGTCAGTTCAACCATATTTTTTGTGGTAAGTCATAGTCAAATGGAAACTGTAGAATGGCAACACTAAATTTTTTTCTTTCAATAAATTTTGATTGCATCCATAACAAACAACAGTGAATGTATTATGTTGTCTACAGCGGCCTGATCATGCAATATTTGTTTGTTTTTTCAACAGCTTTATTCAGTTGTTCTTATCTTGCCTCTGACCAGTATCAATGAAAAATTACAACTTCCAGGTAAGAAATGTAAACCACACAAACTGTTCATAAAGTTATAAATCATTTTCCTGTGCTTGAGTTCTATATGAAAGATTCTGAGATGTATGTAGACAGTAGTGAAATTTACAATGCTTTGTCCAACAGGACATAATTTAGTGTGGAATATACTGAGAATTATGTATAAAAAAGTTTATCAAATTGAAGAATTTTTTGTGTGAAATTTGCAATACCAGCTGTGCCCTATTTGTCAAGCATACCAGCCTTTTTTGTGCATTTTATTTTCTATCTTGCATAGATTGCAACTGTCCGGAAAATATGGTTTACTGTGGAACAAAATTGAAGAGAAAAAAGTCTTTTAAATTTTACTTTCAGAAAAAATATTGACATGTTCTTTTGATATCTTTGTTATTTTTCCGCAGTGAAACGGTCATTTTATTTTTATATTGGTATACTTTCGTTGCTGAACTTCTTACAAGCTCTTGGTAGTGCTTTGGTGTACAAAGATATTAAGCCAGCTATTTGGTAAGTTTATTACACCAGTGCAAGTATCAATACAATGCATGTAATTAAGGCGAGTGAGATGGCAGGAGCCATATTTGTCCAGTTTTGGCCTTTTAACTAAAAACAGCAGTGTACTTAATATTTACAATGATCATATATGAAATGAGAAAGGTAGCCAATAAATATGTACATTTGTATTTCCATAGATCTTGCAGTACTTGAATTAAGGCCATTAGTATATCAAAATGAAAGTTTGTGACGTTTCCCCCTTCCTGAGATGAGAAAAATCATGCACACTGGACAGAAATGACACCCCGATATATCAAGCTATCTCCTTTATAGAACCTGTACCTTTTCTCTTGTGTGTAGGCTTTATTTGTCTCAATATTCGAGTGAGAACATTGCTAGTCCATGCTCCCTCTAACCTACCTTAATTGCTTCAGCTTGAATCTGTCCAGAAATTGGCAAAGATCAATATGTAATCCAATTTGTGACCCACATTGCACAAATGGGGGAGTTGGGTTGCAGAAAATTTGGCTGATTTGATAAACTAGGTTTGAGTAAAATATGGAGCAACATTGATCATCAGGTATCTACCGTATTCAATCCAATAAGCGCCCAGGGCGCTATACAAAGTCATTTTGGGTGGGTGCTTACTTTTTACATGGTTTACCTAATTTTTTCATAAGGGCCGTTTATTAGAGACAAATTTACCTACATTATAATAGGGTCCCAAAAGTGTCATTAGCCTGTTGAATGTTGCCATGGCAGCCATGTGAATGAAAAAGATACAAATTCCTAAGTTGCACTTTTGAACATGTTTGCTTTTGCTGCTACTCACCATTAACCAGCAAATATCTAATTAAGTTACAAAAAAAGTGACTAACTGAAGCACGCGCTGTTTATAATGTGTTTTATTTTTGTTATTTCTCCTTTTCAGTATTGTTGATGTCACTACATTTGTTTACTTCACATGTTTCGCACCGTTGATATACCTCACATTCCTCCATAGTTTCCTAAAGTAAGTAATACTAAGAGTATGTATCCACAAACAGGCACATTATGTGGACAGTGCCTTAAAAAAATCAAAGCAGAAAGACCTGTAAAAAACAAAATCGCAGGTCATATATTCGTCATTCTAATCTTTTACCTGTTTCAACCAGCCAATAGCACAATAGGATTTGGTGCTATTGTGCTATTGACTGGATAAAACAGGTGAATGATTAGGATGATATACATGACCAGTGATTTTGGGGTTTTTTCACTGGTCTTTCTGCTTCAATTTTTTAAGGCACTGCCCACATAATGTAAAGAATATAATTATTTGAGGCATGTTCCCACAAAATGACCACAAGATACATGCAAATCTTTATGGTCAGATTCAGAATATTTGGATCATAATCTTATCATAAAATTATATAACTTGCCAGGGTTGCCCTGTCACTTTGTTTTCAAAAGTCATTGTTTCAAAAAGGAATTATTTTGTTTTCAATTTTGTTCTGGTATGTGCAGTAATAACTCTTTTTCTTCCCTAACAACTTTCCACTCATTTTGTGAGAGCAGGTGGCACTTAGGACATGGGTAATCAGAGATGCCACTTTTTAGGAAATTGTTGAATTTCAGGAAATGTTTGCTCTCTCCAAATGCTGAAAATAATTGATTGATGGATTGGTTAATTGATTGATTGATTGATTTATACTTAATTACATATTTATTATTTTCTGTATTTTCTCTAGAACCAGTAAGCAGCCACTCCTACTATCATACAAAGATCCACAGGAGGAAAATTATGATGATGAATCACACCATCTTCCAAACTCGTACGCCAGCGGCAAGGATGATCTACAAAACTCGCAATCATTATATGACAGCACAGAATTCGGTAGGAGCCTAGGCCGAGAGCCTGGTCCGATTCATATCAACAACCCTATTTTGAGTATAAATGCAACTATTGAGTATGCTCATTCATGAGTGACTTAATGTGTATATTGCTACTAACTTATACACTTGTAAGGAATTTGTGAAATGATGGACCTGTTCTAGGCTGTTACTTGGTTGGCATGATAACAGAAAACTAATCCTGCTACAAGCTTGTCAAGTACTGACAGAATGATTTTGAGACGGATGCGGGGTATTTTCTACCCACAATACAAGCAACTTGTGAAGAGATGATTGGCCTGGCCTGACAATTAACTGCTTACTCAATAGCATGGCTGTATTGCAAATTTTGCCTAGGCCTAAAAGAAAAATTGTTTGATTGGCGTAAGCCCAACCGACCCTAAAAATAGGCCCGACCCTAACCTTTTTTCATATTTGTTTGCAAAAAAATAATTAAAAAAGAAAATGAATTAAAAAAGAAACAAAAAAGTTCCAAGGCCTTTATCATATGCAATTTACAGCTTAAAATGTGTGTGTAGAAAAATTTGCTGACCTACCTACCCTAATTTTTTTTTTATGTTACACCAATCAAACAATTTTTTAGGCCTTCTTGTGCAGATGATTATGTACCGGTAAATGATACAGGGGATAATGAGTGATGTGCAGCTCATTACTGAGAAAGATTTTCAATGAAGATATGATCCTGTTGAACTTTGCTCTAATCACATAAAATATTATCTGTCGCTATGATTTGCTTCAACATTTTGGTTGCACTGCTAGCTACAGTAAAAGGTGTGCCACTGCCTAAAACTAATTGGTATATTTTACCTTTAGGTAGTGGCAGATTCCCTTTTTGTTTTGTGAATTCAACCTGGTCTGGTAAGAAAGCAAATCAATCTATACCAAACAGAACCAGATTAATAACCAAGACGTCTTTGTTCCACGAGGGAATGAACTATCAAAATATATTGCAGTGATTCACTGTGTAAAACAGTAAAACAGTACGATGGTAAGTTATGCCAATATCATACTGCCAGTTGCCGCAAATTGCGGAAAAATCATTATACAACTCAACCAGTGGTAGCGAGGTGACATTAGGCCATGCTAGCTACTTCTGCTGGATATATCAAGACTCTTTTTTCTGATCAAGCAATGGATGAAGATGCAAAAGCATCATGAAAAACACTACGCTTGTTGAGACTGCTTAGTATGATATAAACAAATAAGTTTCTGTATTAACTATGAATTCAGTAACCTGTACACAACTAATGGGGAGGGGGCAAGGTGGTCTCTCTATGATCACCAAGAGGCAGGTATTGAAGTGCAAAGTTCTTACTAGCAGTACATACTAACAGGAAGAAGTTTATACAAAAACTGTTTCCTGTAGCTTTAAGTGGGTACTACATGTACACCACTGCTCAAATTTGTGCCTATTTTTGCATTTTTCTTAAAAATTATAACGCATTGGGGACAAGTAAGATATGTATATTATAGGGGCAAGGACTACAACTAAAAAAAAAACTAAAAAAACTACTGCACTGTAAATTTGATTTCAGTTGTGCGGTTACAGTCAGAAATGAGGGAAACCCAATATTTGTTCAATAAATCAATAACTACATGTACTTGCTTTGAGTTGCTGAATTTTCAGTACAGTAGTTGTAGTCCTTGCCCATATAATATACACATCTTACTTGTCACCAATGTGCTATAATTTTTGAGAAAAATGCAAAACTAGGCATAAAATTGGCCAGGGTGTAGTACCCCCTTAACCTGTCACAATCTCTCTCCCTGTGCTTACCAAATATGCATGTATTGATCCTCTGCGAGGTCATGTCAAAATGAAGTTCTGCATGCAAAGTCTGTGTGCATGTACACCTTTCATAGTTACTCTTGAATTACCATCTTTGCACGGAGTACCACGTTTTGGTACCAAGATGTCGGATTTGTGCAAACAGCCGTCAATCAGCTGATGCAAGTCCAACAGCATTTTGATGAATGTAATATGGGGGCATGTGCAGTTGATCCCATGGTTGTGCATAAATTATCTTTTTGACTTCTATTGTGGGAACCAAATAGTTTTCCCCACTATTTTTAAATGGTGGTCAGTTACGATCAATTCATACCTTTAGGCACTTGGGTTAATCTTGAGTTCATAGTGAATGACTGAGATGCAGTGAACCAACATCCCCAGGACCAACATAGGCCTTGGGGAGTAACTTCACAGGAATCAGATGTGTGTGAAAAGCTTAGAAGTGCTTAATGCATTTTGATTTTTAATTTATTTTTCTGTAGATATTTGCAATGTGGTATATGTACTTAGCTGTATGCAAGATGAAAAATACAAGGGTTCATTTTGCTAAGAATCTGCAAACGATTCTTGTAATGATTTTGTACAAATAGTTTGTGACAATCAATTTGTATCTGCAAGATGATATAGATTTGATTTTTGCAAAATGTGACAAAATTGAACTTCTGTTGATTGACAGCATCAGTGATTGAGGTAAAATATCTAATTCTTGATTATGAGAGCCAGATATTTGCATTGAGCGAACTATGCAAAGACCACATGCTACGGAGCAAGCACAGCTTCTGAGAATTGACCAGTCATGGTCATTCAATACGGATTATCGCTATGCAATATATCGGTCATGTTGATAGCATGATCATGTTATTCCACGAAAAGTATGCTGCCGCAGCAATATGCAAAAGATATGTGCTCATGATCGAGAATGATATATTTTGCCTTTAATTGATGACATTTGCATGTGATAGTAGTATAGTCCATTGCTTTCTTGAGTGGCTTCACATTTTGTGTCACAATTTTTCAAGCAAAAAGAGTCGTTGGTCATGCAAACTCATTTGATCATTTTGAGTCAAACTTTTTTTGTACATTATAATAATATGATAATAATGCTGAAACTTCCATCTCAAAATTCATGTTGTAATTCCCAAAATGTGATAATTTTATGTTTCTGAAAACACCAAAATACAAAACAATCTGACCATTTAATGTCGATAGTAACTAATTTTGTGTCAGTGGCTCATTTTTACTCGATGATGACAATAAGCAAATTGTGAAGCTGTGCTGAATTCAAAGAGATATTACCCAAAGATTACTGACTCAAAATTGCCCTGTGTGTAATGCTATTTTAATTGCGCCATATTGGATTGTTGCTCATGGAGGGCAAATAATGTACGTACCAAAATATAAAGACATAATTTTCATCTTTAAGCGTGGCAAATGTATGTGTATGCAGTGATTGGCACTTTTTTTTGGAACAATTCATTACACATAGAATGCACACATCCACACATTTTGAATCCGGCGGTATACTATTTGCACTCCATGAGCGACACATAAACATGGCGGAGTCGGTACTCTTTGGATGTACCTGATTGGCTGAATTGGAAATGAGTGCTGCTTGTCTGCTATTATCAATGCATCTTGAGATATGAATAATGCTGTGTGACATTTGAAATAATAATGGAGTCAATAAATATTTTATTATGTGAGGTTTGTTAGTACATGTACAATTACTGAAAATTCATTTTTTCCTCAACACTAAATAAATGGTTCCTCAAAATGGGATCATCAAAATACATTCTCAAAAAGTGCTCAATTTTTCATAAATCTGCTGTGCTAATTGGATTCCTTGCATCATTTCCTTTCAGAAAATGTATACTTTTATGTACTTATCATCATTACTTTTAAAGATACAATACAAAACAATGTCTAAAATTTCCACCTTTGAGTGATCCTGCGTGCCACCAGTCTATTTGTAAATACCAGGCATCACTTTGCCAATCCTTTTTGCAACATGTTCATTGATAGCTGCATTTTAAGGAATTTACAAATGTATATCAAAATTTAGTGACAATTTTGCGTGCATGATTAATTTTGAGAAGGCTAGAGGTAAATTTAGTAATTTATATAATATTGCTGTGATTGATTTTGTGCAGTGAGAGTTGGACGTTACCATGCTTTGACATCCCATGATTGTATAGTGTGAGGCAAGCCAGGCATCACAACCAGGATTGAAATCTAAAGATGAAGGATTTACCCTGACTAACACACTGTCGGTATTACCATATTTACTCTATTAGTTGCCCTTAAATGCCACCACCATTTTTTTTTCAAACCAAGATGTTAAAAAAATGCTGACATTTCCATGATATCTTGTGTAGTAAGCTTACCACGCTGCACACGTGATCGCTAATGGCATCGCCATTGATCATAAGTTCATTGTTTGTCATTTCAGAGTGAGTTTTAAGCTTACCTAATGATTTAAACAGGAATTCATAACCTCATTAATAAACGCGATGCGTGCGATCCAATCATATTTTATTATTTGTGAAAACGCTTAACGCAAATCGAGGTCATTAATATCTCACAATTGACCGCAAAATGCGTAATTGTTCCAATGTCGCACACAATTGACTTCTGCGTGCGCCGTATTACAGCGTCCAACGAACTGCTGCTGCGCTGGCTGCCGTATTTGGATTGCGCGCTACCATATTTGCACAGATTCTGATACGCACTTTTGTTATTGGTCGTTTTGTTTTAGCCTGATCGATTTTGGGAAAGGGAAGATGTAAGAATTGTTTATTTTTACAAACTTTTGAGGAAAATGTTGTGTTATTTTGTTAATTTTAAAAATCAAAGTGACGGTTATGAATGAGGTTAATAACTTTGCATCGGTTATATGTTGGGCATTGTGAAAAATCTAAACATTTTGCTTTGGACCTCGGAATATCCCTCGGTTCCAAAGGCAAAATGTTTAGATTTTTCACAATGCCCTCCAAGTAACCGATGCGCAGTTATTAACCTCTAATTATCATTCTAAAAATGGTTAACAGAGGAAATATGGTACATCTGTAAGCATTGTTATTATTCGCATGAGTAGTACGCCATTGTTGGGTCATTAAGTGGGGCTTCCAAAGATTGTCTTTGTACATGCGTATACCCATTTCAGTAAAGCTGTGTAGACCCATTTTTTCACATCAATTATTCAGCGATTGTGTAATATTGCGAAGGCTTTTTTGAGACAGAATTGTTATATCAAAAGATTTAATTTGTGTGATGCGCAAAATGGGTTTTGTCAAATGTCTGAAATCTGTTTTGCATCACTTTATTGTCTGATTACTAAATATGATCTACCCAGTGACCAATAATTTTGATGTTGTAGGAATTAGTTACTGTGATACAGGGTGTATCAAAATTATTGTTCTTCATCTATTCTCCACCTGTTAGTAATGCCTGCCTTTTCCAAATTGACTTGAAATTACCAGACTTTTTATTAATGAAGTATAAAGAATAAAATCTGGTCATTTCATGTGGATCCAATGATGGGTTTCGGAGAGGCAGGTTTTTCAAAAACACCAACAAATGGAATAGAGAACAATAATTTTTATACAGCCTGTAGCTCAATCCTTTTGTCCAAGACAATGGGACCAACATTATTATAAGTATAGCGCTATGGGTTTGTGTAATATATTGTAACTAAATGTTATATTATTGGTTATGCCTTTGACAGCCTTTATCGTACAAGTTCTGATCAAATTCAATATACATGTTGGTCTTGTGATATGCTTGATAAGACATATTTTTATGAGACTAATAGTAAGTCAGTACAATGTGTTTACAGCCCATAGGGCATGTTTTGTAAATACTTCTATACAATCGATGTTACAAATGATTGAATAGGGGCGTATGTGTAGTATTTGTTACTCCTGTTACTGAAATTGACTGCTCAGTGCCAGAAGTGGGCAAGTGTAATAGCTGCCATGTGTAGCTGTCATGTGTAGATGAGTACAATATACTGTGTGTAAATTGCCAAATGTTCACAGGGCAGCTATTGCACTAAACCCACTTCAGTTGAAATGGGTATGTGCTATTAAAGTTGAAATCCATACTGTGTGTAAATTGCCAAATGTTCACAGGGCAGCTATTGCACTTACCACTTCAGTTGAAATGAGAATGGGCTATTAAAGTTAAAATCCATACCTCCTATGGCAGACATGACCTTATAGTACTTGTGCCATATACATATGAGATGTAATCCTTTAAGCAGCTATTCTTTGTTAGTGCCAAGTGTAAAATATAAATGTCATATTGTCATATTTGACTTAATTCACACCCCTACCTAATAAGCACCCACACAGACTTTCCTAACTTTCACCTGTCTAAAGCACCGCCTTTTGAATGTAAACTCAAATGAATCTGGTAAAATCGCCGTAAAACTTTATATTATTATATTAGTGCCCCCCCCCCACACACACAGACATGAGCAATTAATTAAAATTTCATATTTTTCATCATATTGTTTACAAAGTAGGCAAGAATATTGAATGAGAATTGATATGTTCCCACCAAGAGGTTTGTTTTGCTCAAACAGATTAGACCAGGGCTTCTTAATTGTATTTACTTGTGAGCTATGGAGGGCCAAATTCAATTCAAAGATCTGTGTTTGAGGGCCAAATACACCTTGAGAGCCGACCACAATTGGTTTGTGGGCCGAATCTGGCCCAGGGCCGTCTATTGAGAACCCATGGATTATAGACCCAAAGAGAACTGACTCCACCATGTTTGCATGTCACTTGTGGAGGGCAAAATAGTGTACCACCGTTTTATTTCCCCATGTGTGAGAAACCAATATGGCTGATTTACCATAGCGTTATCCAAGGGGTAATTCTGAGTTGGAACTCTGTAAGGTCCATATGCACAAAACAACCGGGCAAAACAAGTTAGACAAGGTCTAACTTTAGACCTGGTCTGACTATAGAGATTTATCCTGTGGAGAAGGTACTTACTTACCTTATTCCATAATTAGTGTAGATCCTGTTAAGGGCAAATACACATAGCTTAATATTAAATGGCTACAGTTTAATTATTGGAAGTTTAGAAAAGATTAAAAGGATCCCTCCCTAAGTCTAACCTTCATACAGACCAAAATCTGTGGTTTTTGCTAGATGTCACTACATAATGATATTGGAGACAAAGTAATGGTGAAACTTTCAATTTCTATGTACATATTAATGTTTATTTATATGTTTTCATTTCTATGGCAATCGGTAATATTATAGGTTATTACCCTACTTTCTTGTGGTGTATATTCATATATTTATGATAGGCTGAAGTGATACCAATTTAACAATTTTTGCTGTTCTATTCAGAGTTTTATTTGTTCATTTTGGTAGTACGTAATGTTGAAATTACATGTATGTGACAAATATATTAGGGGCATTCGATATATTCTAAGAATAATTGAAAACATGCCTGCATGTATAACTTGTCTTGATGAGCACTAGCAGTCGGCCTGTTGGTTGGTTGGTTGACGTAAATCCCTCCTTTGCATTAGGAGCACCAGAAAATCAATTGTGAAAAAAAAAGTAAACAGTATAATTATACAAGCACAGATATTGGAACTGTGGATACAAGTTCTTATGTAGCACAACATCACTATTTGTTGTTTTAAATCAAGTTGAAGGTACTAAAATCTACATCAGTATCGAAAAGAAGTTTTTAAACAAAACAGTTTCTGAAAAAACTTTAGATTGAAAAAATGCATTTAATCAGTAAAAAAATGTATTTCATTTACAAATGGTGCTCACACTGCTGTTTTCTATTGAATGCTCCCCCCCCCTCGTGAATCAGTATATTGTACCATTCTAATAATGTTATGGATTGTTGGTGTTTGTCATTGCCATATTCCACATAATGGGCTGATCCATTTGAAAGATGAAATGAGGGGATGGTGGTAATTAGATAAAATATGGTACATTGATCAAAAACAGAAGGATAAAATGTTAATCTGTAGTATATTTGTAATTGACTTGGTGCAAGTTCATGTTTCATATTTACTTTGTAAAAAATAACACAAATTTGAATGTTACTGTTTTGTTGAAAAGAAACAAATTGATTTCCAAACAATTTGATTTTGGTATTATGATCTCTGCATTTCTTGCTGTGTAAATACAGGAGGGATATTAGCAAGCATTCATTCCTGGCCTGGATGCCATTCAAACATTAACATTGATGAAGAGGATCATTCTCATCTATATATTACTCATTTGGAAAATTTGAAGAAACACAAAACCATACATACCAGGCAGAGATTGCTTGATTTTGTAAAATATTTTGTTTAAAAAAGATGTATTTTTACAATTTGTGACATATTATGATATGATTTATTGTACAATATGAAAATTGTAAATATTGATCTAAAGATCAAAGATGTTATATACATTTTATTATTATTTGCATGCTTTATATTGTTCAGCATTATTATAAAGTTAAAATGTAATTATATAAAATGTAACATGTACATAAATAAAGTTTGATGTGTTATATAGTGTTTGTTTTGTTAGTCAGAATTGTTGTATTTAATGTATTATTTGTAACAAAAAATGAAAAACAATTGGAGGGATGAAGATTCTGACCATGATTACAGTGGTCTCCACTTTAAAGAAAAGTAATTAATCTTGGGTGCTCTGTTCTACAGCTACAAGTTATTGTCCCAACTTGAATCAACAGAACACTCACTCGCTCACTCCCCATGTTTCTATATTCTCCCAGCTGCCTTGGGGTCAAGGGGGTCCGTGGTATAGTCAGGGGGCAGCTTCACCCCTGTGAGAAGTCTTGTCCCCCCTCCCTGTGGGATGCTGTCCACCCTGATATTTAAGATTTTTTTAATGCCTTTTGTACTTTTTAGCCCATTTGGACCATTTTCATCCCGGTTTTCTTCATCTCCCACTCCCCCTTGAAAGTTGACCTGGCTATGCCACTGCATATGGGCCCACCCAAGTATGAAATGCATGATTAAATATTTTGGTGATGCTATACTAGTTTCATCCAAAATAAAAACACTATTTAAATTAACCCAGTCCTCTCTGTCTCATTTAGTTTTTTGGAGATGGAGAAATTAGGCCTAAAACCGAAACCCTAGCCCAAACCAAGTTGAACAGATACCCTTCTTGACCATTTTAAAAGGGCATTTCGTGATCCACAGCATCATCCCCCCACTTTTCTCAAAAAAATCGAGATTTTTTATATCACTGGAAACCGCTGGGTACATAATGTTTTTGTACAAAAGATATAGCAAAGATATCGTGAAATTATACTCCTTTAATAATTATTTTGGCAGCCCCAAAATGGATCCACCCTGAACCCACCTTTTCACTTACGTTGGGGATTTTCAAGAGTTGGATAAAGGACTTTATGAAATTGCACCTGGCAATGCACACACCAATTTGTTTACTTCCGGGATTGGGATTTTGACGCGAACAGTGTCACGAGTCCTCGTCTTTTCAGCCGAAATGGAGTTAGAAAACATTTGCAAAGAGCTTGATGACCTAGCAGTTCACTATTTCCAAATTCTAGATGACCTATCAGAGCGAAAACGGAAGGTGGAATTATTATTAAAAGAGGTAAAATAATGTAAAACATTGTAAAGCTTTAAGCTTATCAAAATATGGTTGTATGCTGAATTCGACAGGTTTCTATCTATTTCTACTGTTGGCAATCAATGTTTTGCCTAGTTCCTTTTACAAATTTAGTGTACTCACAATGCTCTTGTCACATTGCTTCACATTATAACATTGCGTTCGACTTGTGCAACTTGACTATTCTGTTATTCAGATTTACTTAAATTACAAATTAAGCGTACTGCTAGTGCTAGCCATCAGCGCGTATTAATTTGCACAAGGTCCAATGCGCACGCTTGACGTCGTGCAGGTATACGCGATGGTTAACGCTGTCAAAGGAACCTTGGAAAAAATTATATGAGTACGTTTAACAGTGCCGCATGCGTAATGTACGTGGTACATGTATCTGAATCGGGCAATACGCATGCAAATGCGTAGTGCCGTACTAGTACGCTGACTTCGTATTCGGCGAGGAGGACGATTTCAACCTCCTGGTTTGTTTACAAACAGAGAGGTAGACAAAAGACCGTTCCGCTTGTCCAAACACTCAAGTATCAGAAGGACGGTCCACAATAGCGTGATTCACGTAACATGAATAGGGATTAAAAAGCTGTCATGTAGAACCATGTGCTTCTATTGTCCAATTTGCCATCAAGATTTCATATGGAAACAGTTCAGACCCAGTACAGGATCATGTCAGAAATTAATATTTTGTTCTGGGTCTGATTATTCGGACTAGCAAATGCGATGGGTTTATTTGCAAAATATGTAAACTAGGTAAGTTCTTTGTCAAACGGTATTTATATTGCATCATTTAGCTAGGCTTGTTCGCAACTCAAACTTAAAAGACAGGGCAAAACAGACACGTCATTTATCGGTATGACATTTTCGTATCAATTGGCACTAGTTGTGCAGAGCTACTAGGGTATGGGTTCCCTGTACTACATTTAGATGGTGATCCTGACTTTAAACCACCTGAGCTAAAATTAAAAAATCATTTATCAAATTAAACTTTCTCAACAAGGTGAAGGGGGTACTGCCCAATTTTGTGCCTATTTTTGCATTTTACTCAAAAATTATAGCGCATTGGTGACAAGTAAGATTATAGGGGCAAGGACTACAACTACTGCACTAAAAATTTGGTGAGCAAATTCATGGCTAGACTTCTCGAGCAATTTGTCTGTCAACACATAAAAATGGGGAATTATCTAGGGACCGTTTTTTAAAATGGGGAATTATCTAGGGACCGTTTTTTCATTTTTTTTAATTTCGACTCATCTTCGAGAAATTTTCACCAAAAATGGTTAAAAAATGCAAAATTTTCAAAAAAATCATAAAAAAGCCTGATTTTCTACCCCAATTTCAAATATTTTTGGGAAGTTGGTCAAAATTCAAAAAAAAAAAACGGTCCCTTGATATTTTTATCTAGTTTTAAAAATTAATTTAAAAAAAATTTTGGCCCAAGAATTTTTTTGTTACGTTGCACGAAAAAGAAGTGGGCCAAAAAACGTTATTTTTGGGATTTTGGGCCATAAATGGCATTTTGGCCCAAATTTGACCTCACAGATGAACTTATCAAGTCTTTGCCATTCTAAATATGTATACTTTTATATACTTTAGACCAACAATTTAGCAGTTACTGTATACTGTATGAGGCCCGAAAGTTTCCATAATTCCAGGGTTCAGACCAACCTTAAGAGCTCCTTTTTCTGCCCAGCAGACTTATAACTCAAATCCAAAATAACTCAGACTATAACATTAGGACTCGAATCCCAAATTACTTAACTTGAGTCTTCAATAAAAAGATGTCAAATGTACTTGAAAATGCATGATACACTATAGCGTAAATTGCCGTCAAAAGGAGCGTATATCATGTGCTTGTGCTACGCGAAAGCTTCAGAGTTGGCATCACCGGTTTAAAAACATGAATTCTGGAACAAAAATAAAGCTTGTTCGATGGAATAGAAGGTCTGTTTGTACAGTTGAAATCAAGTTTAACCTTGTTGAGAAAGTTTAATTTGATAAATAATTTTTTAATTTTAGCTCAGGTGGTTTATAGTCAGGATCGCCATCTAAATGTAGTACAGGGAACCCATACCCTAGTGCCAATTGATACAAAAATGTCATACCCTTAAATGACGTGTCTGTTTTGCCCGGTTTTTAAAGTTTGTGTTGCGAACTAGCCTAAATGATGCAATATAAATACAATTTGACAACTACCGTAGCTTAAAAAGTGTTTGCAATGTGTTTTAACCAAGAACCTCATAACATGTCTTTTCATCACAATAATTTTAGAAACAAAGTACATGTAAGGCAGTAAGTAAGATAAATAAAAAAAATGCTTGAAATTCTCCAAAAATCCTAATAATAATGATAATTATAATAATAGTAACTACATGCATAGGCCTATCTCTCTTCCACTTTTATGCTTTATGTTAAAAGTAACTTGCTTACAAGTTCACTTGTCTTTTACTTCATAGGGTTTCCTGAATCTTTCCAAGGCACGTTATTCAATGGGAAACAAAGCTGTGAGTGCACTGCAGTATGACAGTAATGTAATGAAAGCCCTTGTGGATGTCAATATTAGGTAAGGCATTATGTACAATGTAAGTCAAAGTGGAGTGCAATATTTAGCTCACAGGTAAAGATTTACATCGCTGCTCTTTCACATCACCTCTTACTATAAATATAAGAACATAAGTGATGCGCAAGAGCAAAAGAGGAGGGGTCCCAGCTAAATTTCCAGAGGCCGTAGCGCAAAAACTACATGGACTATGAATCGGAGTTGCTGTTTTCAGTGCATTCATTGTGACCAAAGGTTACTCCAAACAGTTGAGGAACGTATAATATATACTAATAATAGTCTTCATGAATTTACATCAGAATTACTATAAATATAAGAACATAAGTGACGCACAAGAGCAAAAGAGGAGGGGTCCCAGCTAAATTTCTGAAGGGGTCACCTGCCAACCACTGAGAGAGCTGGCATGGAATGACTCAAAGAGCCTGTTTTTATCAATTCATTTTCTGCACTACTTAAATACACAGGCCTCCAGAAAATTTTCTGCTGTCTGGGAACTTAGTGACAAGTGCTGAAAATTTTCTGTGAAATAACTGAAATAGGCCTATGTGCACGTAGCGGACATCACGAGCGCGAAGCGCGAAATCCTAACGGCCGGGGTCCAGGGCCCGCTTAAGGGCCCTGGAAGCTCTCAGGGTTTAGATGCTCTCTCGTGCAATCTGAGCCTTATTTTGGAACAGTTTTCTATAAAAATTTACATCCTTTTCACAAAAAACACAACTTAAAATTTCAAAGTATTACTGTCAAAACTCAAAACAATTTTTTATTTATTTTTTAACATTTTTTTAGAAGTATTTTGCAACTTTGAAGAACCACTGGACCTATTCTGAAGGGTTAGGATTATTCACAGATAATTTGAAAAAAAAATTGAAAAAAATTACGAAAAAATTACAGTTTGTTATCCTTAATATGCAAACCATTAACTTGTGTTTACCTCTTCATCTATCACATATTATAAATGCATGGAAAACCAATGCATCTATAATATGTGATAGATGAAGAAATAAACATTAGTTAATGGTTTGCATATATATACAGGATAACAAACTGTAATTTTTCGTAATTTTTTCTGATTTTTTCTTCTTTTTTAAATTAACTGTGAATGATCCTGAAGTTTCATAATAGGTCCAGTGGTTCTCAAATCGCCGAAAACTTTAGAAATTTTTTTTTTTTTTTTTTGCAATTTTTTTTTTTTTTTTTTTTTTTTTTTTTGCAATTTTTTTTCTGTGACCTCTGTGACCTTTCTGGGAACGGCGTTCCCGCGGTTTTTGGAGGCCTGTAAATACAATATGTCAGGGGGAAAATGGGTTTGTCACTTCAATATGATTTGTTGTAAAACTGATGTTTAATGATATTTCTATATACATGTTTTATTCATCATTCTCTGGATGCAAATTTATTACTGATTTTGAAACATGATCGGTCAATGACATTAATGGGTAGTTGCCAGGATTTGCTATGTATCTGAATAGTTTTATAACAAATATTTTCCCACAGGCTCGTCCTTTGTGTGATCAAGACTCAAGAGAGGAATAATTAATTATTAACTTAGCTTGACCTTTTATGTGTGTTTGTGTTATCTCTTTTGGTTTTATCTATTTAACAGTGTAAATTTCCTTGAAACCTGAAGTCAATGTAAACAATTAGCAATGTCGTTGAAGACTAACACATAACTAAAATAGATTCCATAATTATACATTGGAGCATTGGGAATAGGTTAAAAAGCATTGGACCTTGAATATTGTCCAAAATAGGTAACAAAATAAAGTATTGAGCATATCAATTTATAATAATACCTCTACACAAGTAAAGGTTACTCCAAACAGTTGAGGAACATATAATATATACTAATAATAGTCTTCATGAATTTACATCAGAATCTAAATTACATTAGATAAATACGTCTTTAATTCCTGGAGATTTTGTTCCTGGAGTTAATTTTCCTTTTTTGTCAAATTGTATTTATATTATAGTGAAGAAGAAGATGACACAAGTACATTTGAGTTAATACGGCACAAACCCCGTCCCCGCCAAGCCAGCCAATCAGGAACTGACTCATCAGAGCACAAACAGCAAGATGACGACATCCAGGCAGGAAGTCAAGGTCTGTGCAGTGTTTCTAGTTTGTTTAAAGTAAATTCTGCTTTGAAATATATGGTAGCTAAGTTTCATATATCAAAAGTAAATTACATATTAGGTATATATTATACATGTCCGTATTGCTGTTAAACAAGGCAGTAAATATAGTAGCATATCCTATATAAATTTGGTACCTATATGTAACTGTTTCCTCAGAAATTTAGTGGACAATTTTCACAAATGTGTTATGAGTTGTCAAATGGACTATTTATTTCATAGCAGTTCCAAAAAAGGTCAAGAATCATCAAGAATCAGACAATGATCATATTACAAAGTACAACATGAACACATGACCTTGGATACTCAAGCAAAATACTGACCAATCACAAAAGTCATAAACTATTTATTTAATAGAAATTCCAAAAAAGGTCAAGAATCATGGAATTTTCATTTTATAGTAAAAATTTCATTTGAATGAACACAGCTGCCAACAGCTGTATGCAATCCGACAACGATCATATTTTTAAATACAACACAAATGCATGACCTCAGTATTTATAGATACTCAATAAAAATACCAGGGTTGTTTGATTCAAATCGCGATTTAAATCACTTGATTTTTTTTTAATTACTGATTTAAATCAACTTTTTTAAATTTTTATCATTTTTGATAAATATAAGTTAATTTCTTTCTTAAAATGACTGTTTTACTTAATTCCTAATGTTTCTACAACTTTTGGATACAATTAAAATACCTCTATGATATCACTTTATCTATTGCTAAAAATTCATTTTCAAGGTGCAGAATTCAACAGGTTTTTTCCCCATGATTTTACCAAATTTTTTCTTTGAAATTTTCACATGTAAAAACATGTTTTCATTTTTTGTAAATACCTGGTAGGATTGTGCATATGACTAGCATTCCACTGGTGCTCTTTTGACTTTATCATGGGGTATAGCAGTTCTTGGAATAAAACAATTTTTAAAAAATCGATTTAAATAAAAAAAAATCTTGATTTAAATAAAAAAAATCTGATTTTTTTAATTTTTATTTTAAATCATAAAAAATCATCAACCCTGATTAAAATACTAACCAATCAGAAATGAGTTGTTGTGGTTGGATTTACTTCCACGTTATGTACACACGGGTGTTCGTCACACAGTGTACATGACAATCATCACACTGTTGGTAACTTGGCATCTATGTTCATTTGAATGAAATTTCTACTATAAGTGTGCAATTCTTTTTCATAATCATAATTCAATATGACATGATATGTTATTACATTTATACAGTAAGAAGAAGAAAAGTCAAGACTGAAGAAAGCAAGGACAGCGGCAATATCCAATCGACAGAAGACAGTATCATTCTAGAAGAAAAGGAAGAAATTAAAATGAAAGACTTAAAGGGAGATGGTGAAAAGGATGAAGAAGTTTCTCTGGTAGACCCCTTACACTGGTTTGGAATATTAGTACCATCAGCTCTGAGACAAGGACAAACTAATTTTGTTCAAGGTAGGGCTCGATCAAATGAAGAAGTCACATACAAAAGTTAATGATGAATATATATACATTTTGTATATATATCCTAAATAGTAACTCCATCCATATCCTGTGTTTCTTTGTATTTACTCTATCAATGTCCCTATCTATAAAATGCCCCCTCCCATCTTTTTCTATAGAAATAGTGACTGAAATGCAGATATTTTCATGCCATAACAAGGGTGAGATTCCTTGTTTCCATTTTGCCATTTATATTTTCACAGACGACATGACCTTTTGAGGTCATCTAGTAGACTATCTTACCAGTTTGCCCTTTGAAAGTGAACTTCATCATAGTGTGCAAATTCTTGCCACCAGCGGTTATGTTTTTAGAGGAAAAAAAGTATATTGTCAAGGCTAAAATTTTGAGGTTACAACCTGTTGAATGGGATCAATGTTTTGTAATTGCCCAGGCCTGAATCCACATTACTATATGTATGTTATTGAGCAAATTTTTATCTCTAAAAAGCTTTAAAATGTTCCAAAAAATTACACAATGAATAGTCAATTCTACTCAAATAGTCTTGGAATAGGCCCTTATTTATGATTTGATAACAAATTTGCACCAAAACAACCATTTTCATAGAATATAATTTTTCTCAATTTGACCAGGGCAACTGCTGCCACTTTCAACAGATTTAATTGCATTCATCTGCTAGATTATTTTGTTTATGGCATGGACTCTTGTTGAATTTAACAATCATTCAATTCCTTATATCATTGCAGCCGTAGAACATAGTGTGAGGATAGCCAGTCTTCAGAATCAGCTCATGTCAGTTCAGGAGAAATACAAATCCTTGTATAAGACCAAAAAACAACTGAAGATGAAACAAGATAAGGAACAGAAAGACAATGTTGTGGAAGAACTCACAAGTAATGGTGTATGTGTCAAGGATGAATCTGATCATCTATGATGATTAGCAATTTTATTTTGGTAATAGAACCATAATAGTTTGGAGAAGTCAGACTCTATAGAGCCCCATGTTTAAATGTTTACTGGCAGTTCATGGAGTCCAATTTCTTCAGTCAATTTCAATGAAATAAACACAATTTCCCTATCCCACAATGCAACATTCTGGGTGTACTTGCACTGGCAATATTCTCATGTCAGTGATCCAACTTTATACATAGCATTGACTAAACTGAAAGTGCATGAACTCCTGAAATAGTGCACGATTGGTCATCGGAGAAAAGAGTGTAAACCCACCTGAGGGGTACTTTTTTAACAGTGCTGTGAAACAATGCTACTGCATGCTAACTGATTAGATGTTTAAATCTTGACAAAAGGAATAATTCCAAGACAGCATTTTGATACAGACAATTTCATCCGAGATGTGAGAACGGAGTAAGAACACTATGATTGTCAAGTAATTGCCCATTACATGTTGCGTTTTCTAACTTCACTCAAGTGAATGCAAGTGTATTTGGTATTCACCGATTACACAGTCAATTCAAAATGATGTTCAACCCGCAAAGTGTGTGTTGCATGTGTACACCTGTCAAACATGTGCTTTAATTGCTGTGTACGCTTTGCAAAAGTCTTCTGGTGCTGCGTTGCAAGAAAAGTGCAAATATCAAAAATGCACTTTTTGCGCATGCATTTGCAGCGAGAACCTCGTTTTGGTAGTAAGATGACAGATCTGTGCAAAGGGCAAATATGACATGCAGCAGCCATAATTCTTAGTTTTCAAGTAATATTTGATGAGATTGGATCTGCAATAGGCTAGCAATAAGCATGGATCAGGATGAGGATAGCATCAGTTCGGATCGGCCAGTCTGGTGTGCTAAAAATCAAATAGGTCCGAATTGTGCGGGCTTGTTCCGAATTGTTTAGGACCGGTTGAGGCGGGTTTGTATTATGCACGGAATGCCAGGATCGGGGTGAAAAAACTTTTACCCATAGAGCATTAGTAAGGGTGTAAAAATCACCCAAAATAATACTCAGGATGCTTTATATATTAACATGACTGCATATTATGTTCATTTTAGAAGTTGGGGTTAGTTGTTAATTTGAAAATGTTGACCATGTTTAAAGGGTATTGTGTGATTCTAGTATTTTCTTTTTATGGTATGTTTGAGTAGATATCCACAAAATATGTTTATTCAAAAAATTTCAGTTGATTCTGATTTTGGGTAAACTTGCAAGTTATGCATGGTTATTATATTACATTGCTCAATAGGCCACTGTGCTGTAATTAAGTAATTAAATACAAATTTGCCAATATTTTTGCTAAGCAAATGAATCTGCGAGAAATGTGGGAGAAGACTATGGATCACAAAATGCCCCTTCAAGATACAATGAAAGAATAGTTTCTTCATGTCACTACAGGTTTTCTAGCTAGGAATTCTAAATTTCAATATATGTATATCAATTTTGATAATTTTTTGAAATAGACTCCTCTGAGATAGGTACCAACTCTCTGGTTATTTTTGAAGTGCCGGTTTAAGCAACTTATTTTAAAATAAGTTGTGTACTCCGCTCTTTAACTACAGTCAAGCTAAAACAGTGGATTAAATAGAAATATCCTTATTGTTGCTTTGAATAATAGAAATGTTACATCCTACATCTCAAGACACTTTTCTTTCATGGTATTTTTAAATAGCATGCCTGTTCTCAATATAAAAAAACCCCAAACATATCAAATAGTTTTGAAGAAAATGAATTGTGCAATAAAATTGCTTGTACATGTAGTGTAAATATTTTGTAACATGGAAAACTGATCAAGTATATAATAGGCAAATTTTGTAAAATGCAAATATGAAATATCAGTATTATGCATTCCTATATAATGCTCAAATATGTGTCTGTCTACCACACATGGACAATCAGCATTTTACTTTCAACAGATTTTGGACAGACAAATTCTGCTTTTCTATCCCTTATGTATTTTTGCCCTTGAGATATGTGTAGTTTTGTAGCAAAGAAAGCAATAATATTGGGAATATTTATTCTTTTCTATTGTTTGTTTGTGGGGGTATATGGGTGTGTGTGTGTGTGTGTGTGGAAAGGTTCAGTAGGCCATATCTCAAACTAGTTCTTCTTCTTCTTCCTATATACGTGCATACCTCAGTTTTAGTATTGTCGCACGGGCTTAATGTGCAGAGTTTACCTATGGTTGTGGAACCTAGGATTGATTGCAGATATCAGAACCGGGATGGTCCCCCTGCTTTTTTTGAATAGCTCTGACACTTAACGTGCACAGGGTTTGACTCTTCCTGTACACGGAACCAACGGCTTTCTGTGACTTCCGAATCACGGACGTCGCACATACACTACCTATATCTGCACGTGTTAAGCAGTGTATGGGGGTGAGAAGAAATTCTACAATTAAATTCTGTGATGTACCTGAACTTATTTGAAGGATTCCTGACCATATAGGAACTTTTTGGGAGGGAAGAGAATTTTCACCTAAGGCAAGCCCAAGGCTGGGCAGCGCAACGCCTTAACCACTCGGCCATCCCGCCCTCTTATACCGACAATCCGACATTGCAGCCTATTTGTGGTGAATGGTGAAATAATATAAATATCATGTGTCAATCATATAACCCTTGAGATTGTGTATGTTTGTAAAGATACACTGACAGTGATAAACATACACTTCTGTGATGGGATTCAGTGCAGGGGGTTAGAACTGCATATCTTGTTGATTTTGTATGTCTTCGTAAAGTAGGATGATGGCTTTACCTTCACATAAGCATCAGTCACAAAATACTAGGTTAGAGTTAAGGGTTCATGATGCTTACATGAAGGTAAGACCAGGATGGTAGAGTGCCCCCTATTATCTGATGTGACACAATCTGGTCCATTGGAGCCAAAGGCGGAAAATTTGAAATTTAGTTAAAGGCAAAAATATGGAGCAAAAAAACAAAACTTCAGAACTTTAAAATCAAGTATTCTAGAGCTTTGGTGTTTTAATTATATGATAGCCTAATGTTTGTATAAGGTAATAATTATAGTAACTCAATTTTCAAAAATGCCTCCTTTGGCCTGCATGGACCAGACCATGTCACTTACTAGAGTCAAATCAAATGGGCTATTCTATTTAAAAACCACACCCCTTGCGGAAGATTTTGGAATTTTCAACCAAATTCAAATTATTCAATTTTAGGCCAATTTGTCCATTATTCAACTGGATTTTATAAATTTAGCACAAAACTAGCAAACATTTCTAGCTGGATTGAACATGTGGTCCAACTGGAATAGAGATGGCAGTGAAATCTTCCACAGGGGGTGTGAGGATTTCAAATAGAATAGCCCAATGTACTAGCTATTGCAGTATTCTTTCAAACACTGCCAACTTTAGAATTGATATTTTTCAACTTGTTGTCATTTTGCTTGACCTGTATGTGATGTGAGGAAGAAAAATCATTCTCGCTTGACTGGCAAAACTTGTTTTTGGTATTTTCATATAATCAGAAAAGAAAGCTGATGTTTGAAATGTTTATGAAGTAATTAAGCCAGGTAGATGTCTCATTTAAGACAGATCATAATGATATGCTAATTAGGGTCAGGGGTTACAGGGGTTAGGGTGAGGGTTAGTAACATTTGTGATGGTCGGTCTTAAATGAGACATTTACCGTAATTGTAATGTTTTCCCTTATCCGCATATCCAAGATGGCCGTCATCATCCTATGAACAACTTGTAATGTTATGGCTTGCATAGGTAGTTTGATTTTGCTCAACTTGTAGTTCGTAGGAAGTGTTAATAAGACTATTAAGAGGCTCTTCAAATACCGTAAAACCTCGTCTACAGGCATATAGAGTGCTTCTGATGAAAGCTACATTAATCCAGGCGCCATTATGGAGTTTGAAAAAATAAATTACGGATCCAAGCATATATACCAATAAGTATTATTTTAAGATCAATCTATTGTATTGGCATTTTACACTTGTTTTGAATTAATTTAGCTTTCATAAAAAACACTATATGCTTGTAGACAAGGTTTTACAGTAACCTAATTGAGAATGTCTGTTATAATCATGCGCATGTTGTATGTGAAAAATGTAATTTTCATGCCACTGAAAACATTTGACAAAATAAAATGCAAATAGCCGATTGCTACTTTCGGCGATATCTCAGAATCAAATTGATCAGCATCCAAATAATTCTGATTGATCTCATAGCATAGTTATTTGGCTTTCTTTTATTTTTTGGAGGATATTACTTAACTACATATCAAGGGTTCAGAACCAGAAAGTGGTAACTCACTATGACCAGCTCTCACAAAATGAGTATAAAGTTGGCTTCTTCCTTTGGTCTTCAAAAATCAGTATTTCCTCTACAATGTCTTTTGTTTTCTATTGAATTTTTGTCATGATTCATGGACAGTATCTTCTATAGTATCCTGGCGACTATATGCTCATTTTGTGAGAGCAGGTGATTGCGAGTTGGGACTTTTTGGCTCTCAACCCTCGATATATTTGAATATGCTTGGTACAAAGGATGTGCCAAGCATTTGAATGCAAGTTGTTTATGAATGAAGGTGTATACTTTGTACAGAATAAAAATATATCCAAGAAAAGATAGCCCATATTATAGAAATTTTGCATTATTATATTGCTGAGATCAATTGTTATTGAAGAGGTTGAATGATTTTGAAATACTCTGCTACTGTAAAGCTTCATACCGGTATTGCACTCCCTTTACAAAAGCCAAAAATGTGCATATGAATACTGTGTGAAGAAAGGCGAGGAACCCACTTCACCTGCGTGTCCAGGATGTTTTCCTGTGGGGGGCTCAGAGAGGCTTTCAGAGATATGCGGGGGCTTAATGGTTAAAATTGCCAAAAAACTGCTAATTTTACATGATTTTTAACAAAGTGCGGGGGACTTCAGCACCCAAAGCCCCCCCCTGGACATGCCACTGCACTTTAAACACAACCTTTCTGGATAGTATAATAAAGCAACAGAGCCCAAATGTAGTGCTAGGTCAATGTGAGCAGTGATGCGGTTCGTTCAAGCACATCGATAGACCAGTCCCTCGCCTTTATTGATAAACAATGTCAAGTGGTCTATACTAAAGCAACAGAGCCAGAAGGTAGTGCTAGGTCAATGAGAACACCATTGGTTTTCCAATGACACCAAAATCTCAATTGTGTTGGAGAAAGTGGGGATGAAGAAATCAAGGTTGTTGATTGAACCATCCTCCTGTGGTTTAGTTGGAAAAAATGAAACATACACACAAATTGTCTGGTTTTATTTTCATCTTTATTTGTTTTCCTCTTCACTGAGAGAAATCTTCATGATATACATATATAATTATCATCTGCATGATAAATAGAATAATAAACAGTTTAATAAATTAAAAACACATAATATCTCGGAAAGGTCAGGTGCAAATCATTAGCAAATAAATTCATTTGAGGGTTTCTGAAAATAAATATTATAAACAAACTAAATATCTGACACCACACCTGTCAATCCAGAAGGGAGGAAAGGTTTTTGGATCTTCATCAGGTTCCCCATGTAAAAAGATGCAAGCCAAGAAATGAAAATCAAACTCTTGCGCCAGCATTAAAAATCTGACCTTTCATTGACTTCGTAAAAAGGGTATATTGACTGCTCAGTGCCAGAAGTGGGTAAGTGCAATTGCTGCAATTTGTATATACTGTGTAAATTGCCAAATGTTCACAGGGCAGCTTTTGCACTTGCCCACTTCTGGCACTGAGTAATCGATATTTGCTACATTAAAGTATAGGCCTACATCCCAGAGGTTCTTAATTTATTTGCTTTTGGCTTATGGATGGCCAAGCACATTCCAAAGATATGTGTTTGAGGGCCAACTGCACCTTGTTTTGCCATGTTTACTAGACATTTCAAAACTGGTCAAGAGCAAACTACCATTGGTCCACATATCAAAATTATGGTGAAAGTACCAGCAATGTGTTTGGGTCAATTTTGGTACCCTTTGGACAAGCATGGGAACCGAAGCGATCCAAGAACACTCGGCCACTTTAATTTTATTTCAAATGATAATTGAACATATTAAATTTAACATAGTTTCCCATAAATCTTGGTTGGATAAACATGTCTAAAATTCAACAAAGCAGTATGTTCTATTGAACATGTACGTTGAATAACATCATGAAAGCAGCATTATAATAAAACCTTACTGGGATTATCAGGGATTTACCAAATTACAACTCCCTAGAAATGTAGATTTTTGCAGAAAATCTGACATCAAAATGAAACCGGATAAGAGTACATCAGTACTTTTAGTATCGTGCGAACGAGGCTGTCAAACTCAGAAACCATGGTTAACCTATGTACACTAGCAGTCAATGTTGGTGACCGCAATTAATATTAATACAAGCAGCCATTTGCAATGTTTTCTGACATAAACATGAGATAATAATGATTAAATTGGCCTATATGCCTATAAAATTGTTGATTGTTTGGTGATGTTTGTCCAGAAAACCTCTGATAATCCCTTAAGTTGGCAAGCTGAAATGATACGGCATACTACTTGATTACGTACAAAATTATGTTTTATAAAATAGAATTACATTTTACACATATCCCTGAGGTTATAAATAAATACATATTGTGGTCCATATCAATGAATGTCTTAGCTTACTTAATTATAATATATTTTAATTGTTTAATTGGTCATGTTTGAATACAAGAATCATTATGTGACCATCTGCAGGTCAAATTGTCCTCCAACAAGAACTGTCCTTAAAAAAGACAATGCCACAGATGTAGATCATGTTTCATAAAATTTCTTAGCCTGTCTGAAAGGACCTATACAGTCTGTAAAAAATGTTTCAATAAATTGTTTGGGGTAAATTCAAATATAAAGATCAATAGTCTACCAACCATTTATAAGGAAGTTTCTTGGACACAATTGTGATCAATTTAAAATAATAATTACATTATTTTTGAAATTAGAAATTTCTAATTGTACAGACATAGACTTGGCAGGTGAATATTACATACAAATGGACTATTCCAGTTGAAATCCATACACCCTTATGGAATACATGATCTTGAGCTTCCCCACAGGGAGTGTGAATTTCAGATGGGGTTACCTGAATGGGTAACTCCATTTGAAATCTACAACCCTGTGTGGGAGATTAAGGTCATGTCATGTCTTCCACAGGGAGTGTATGGTTTTCAACTGGAATAGCCCAATAAAGGCAGACCTATGAGCCAACAAACAGACAACATTATGTCCAATTTCTACATTCTATAACATTTGTACGAGTAAAATAAATATCATTAATTTTGGTTTGGAGCACACACATTTTTCAATTATTTTTGTTTAACAGAGAAATCTGTCTGATATTTATTGTTTTTGTTTAATTGTTTTTGTTTTCAAAAAATAGTCTGCTTATTTGCATCCCTGTAAATGTGATGTTTTGCTCAGCTTTGGTGATTGGGGGAAGAGAAGTTTAGATTTATTAGAGAAAGAACTGGAAGAATCTAAAGACTTGGAAGTACCTGCATGTTATTTAAAACAAAGTTATAAAATCTATGTTGTAAAATGTATACTTACATTTGAAAGATGCTAAGAAGGTACATTTTAAAACTTCATGAAAAATATTTGTCTGTAGTGAGCTTATATTTTACATGCTAATATATCATTAGAAACAGTAGAAGCTTAATTATCAAATGATCTGCGAAGTTTGAAAATATGATTTATGATTGCCAAGCAATATGTAGAAGTTAACTGCGAATAGATATACATAAGGTGATTCCAGTTGAATGCCATAGACACCCGTATGATATAACATTAATCTTCCACATAGGAGAGTGTGAATTTCAAATGGGGTTACCTGAATGGGTGCCTCCATTTGAAATCTGCACTCCCTGTGTGGGAGATTAAGGTCATGTCATCCATAGGTAGTGAATGGATTTCAAATGGAATAGCCCAATTTTAAAAATGATTAGGCTCAAGATGTAAGCTTTGTAATTTAGCAAAACTAATGGAATAATGCTCTATAAACATTCATACATTTTTATATCTTTGACAATACTTTCAGCATACATTTCATTTGGCAGTAGTTCATTTCTAGAAATGGAGCCAGCATATTTGATGGCTTAATGCAAGACACCCAAGAAGTTTATACAGCAAAGATTAATATCAATCATATATCCACATGCCCATACTATAGAATCTATATTTTCACACCAAAACAGGGCGGCTGTGTAATGATGTATATACAGGGTAGCTGTGGTTTTAACTCAATGAAAACAAAATGTGAACAATTGAAATGGAAGGAAACAGCAAGCCAATGGACTATTCAAATTGAAATCCATACCCGCTATGGAAGACATGACCTTAATCTCCCACACAGCAGATGTAGATTTCAAATGGAGTCACCCATTCAGGTAACCCCATTTGAAATTCACACTCTCATGTGTGGAAAATTAAGGTCATGTCTTCCACAGGGTGTGTATGGATTTCAACTGGAATAATCCAGTACGCCTAAACAGTACCAATTGATTCGAGAGATATTCTTTCATATTATTTTTTCTCTTGGCGGTAGGTATTTCATTGGCCGCAATTTCAAATCTCAAAGTGTTAGTGTACACACACATCTTTAAAAATGTCACATAGATACACTCAAAAAACAGTACAATTCAAGCAATTTACCAGTAGCATTTGCACAATTGCTGCTACCATTTGGTCACCAGTTATTTATCTCTCAATTGATGTGCCTGTATGAAGTATGGCATACACAAAAGGAGGACAGTCTTCAATCTGGGTAAAACCCGACAAATTCAAAAGACTTTGTGCAGCACCGTCCTATTGTATCTGCCATATCTCCAAAAGGCTAAGCTTTGGGAAAGAAAGCATTTTTCCACTGAGTTAAAACAGCCTTTAAACTGCAACCCTTTGTTAAACTTAGAACCACTTTGCTTCACAAACAAGGGTGCAGAGACACAGTAACTACCCTGTTTCAACGAGAAAAGATACATTTTATCATCTATAAAAATTACAAAACAATAAGGCACAGTAATTGCATAGCAAGGCAAAATTACATTCAGCATTTTTCTACATTGAGACTGGATTATAATACATGTATAAAGCACACACACAATGCATAAACTGGTTTTCCAGTGACCTAGTGGTCCCAAACCACCCCTCCCCTGACCAGTCAGTAACAACAGATGCAAGTATACATGAAAAGTTTCATCACAAAATGTGATAAGTGCCAAATATATGAGAATTGAGATAACACTGCCGAACGATTGTCCAGAGATGGCACAATTATATATTTAAAAAAAAAGAAATCACCAACTCACAATATATCCAACAGTAAACAGGTGCGTAAGTTATTTCTTTTTTGCAAAATGCAAAAATGCCACATCCGTTTAACACAATTTGTTTTTTTCTCAAATGGGTTTATCGCGTTTTGCGATGAAGCTCTTATTACATTACATTTGCACTTGAAATTACTACTCAGTAGCATGTAGGATATAGGACAGCATATAGCAGGTGCACTATGTGTATGTTATGAGCAGTCAGGAAAGTCAGTCAATGACAACTGTGTTCCAATCATGACATATGCCCTCTGCACATGACATACACATGATGGTGCACCCACTCCCAACATTAACTGAAACGCTTTAATGTCTTCACGCATATGTGTTTTTGAGATATTGGCAAAACAATGTTCAAATTCTTTTGTTTTATATTGTTTTCAGCTATTGATAAATTGCTCATAACTCGATAACCAGATGTCTGAATTTGATGGGGCTTGCATCGAAATATAGCATTCGTAAATGGCCAGAAAATGATGTGAAAACCTTTGATGTAAAAATTGAAAATTGCCGACATGTGACTCATTCCCCTTGATCATGTCACATATAGCATGTGCCCAATTATCAAATTGGTGGTACATGTACCTTTTTTACAAAAACTTTAAAGAGGCCATGCCTAGTAAATAGTGAACAGATTCAAGTGAATTTTGTAGTTGTGGTGCTTTACTAGTCAAAACCTTGGTACACCTGTATTTGCACCATTTGTCAGTCTGAGCTCATGGTGAAATGCCAAGGACTAGAGAACCAGCAAAATACATTTCAGAAGAAATTGATTCAATCAACATCAATGTACACAGTGTTGTCATACCAAAGATCCATAACATCAGACTACATTGTTTGATGTTGCAAACATACCCAAATTAACTATTGGGTTTTTTTTTCAGAGGACATATTCCTATCAAATGCATTCATAGCAGAAAGTACTTCATGTAACATTAATGATAAAAATTAACACACAGTCTAACCTCAGCCGCAAAATCACACATTTGACAACACTAGCTATCTGCAGACATGGCTGTTACCTAGGCAAATTTTCGTCTATTTTTGTGACCAATATTATTTAAGAATACATTACATAACTTGATCTTCATGAAACTGCTTAATTTATGAATATAACATAACACACAATTTCTGAAGGATTTAAAATAGAACCTACCCAGTTTATAAAAATATTAATAAATATTTAACTAATAGAATAAATAACATGGAAACATACCGTAAGATGCATAAAAATTGTTTACAGTACAGCTGCAGAATTGCATGATGGGATAGGGAATACTTGGAAAGCCATGTGACAGTAAAACTTGAAAGATTGAATGTAGAATACTTGATTGATGAATGACATATAGATAGGGAAGACCTGGTATTGGTGAATAACCACACTGCAAGGTAGTTGTCATTGTTAGGAAGTGATATAGTGTAGTCCTTAATAAACAAGTAATGTCTATGAGAATACTAGAACGAGAGAATTACTCCTGTTACATAGTCAATTACAACTCTAAATATATTCATCACATTTCCAGAAATATTATTACAGAGATTTTTTTGCACACAAAACCAATATTTTACTCAGTATTAGCATTTTGCTCACCTGAAGCATATTGAAATGAAAGTTTTTTTCAGTCATAAGGGAATCGTAAAATAAAATGTAGAACTGTTCATGCTGTTAGGTCATAAAACCCAAACTGTCAAGCAAAATGTTGGTTTTGTGAACAAGAATTACTATTTTGATATAATAAGAATACAGGACAGGTTGCTGCAACCAGTAACAAGAATTCATATATTCTGTCGGTCCGTGTCACGTCACTTCCGGTTGATGATGTTCGAGTGAAAACAAGTCCCTGATTCGATTTTTGTTGATGATTTCTGTCATTGGTGTAATGTAAATTTCGATCGCAAATAGTCAGTGGAATCAAACAACCGTTTCTAAGTCTTCAGAGTGAAAGAAACTTACTTGATTTACCGTTAATATACTGACAAACTTAAAATTAAATTCCATGGTCGAGTGTCGTTTTTTCCGAAATTGAATGTCACTCCAGCAACATCGCTATGTAGCCTCCCTCACAGCCGGTTTCTGTTGTTCACAACAAACCGTGAGCCACATGCAGTTTGGGCCCGAGACTAGAGATAGCCCGGATGTCCGACCGACAGAATAGATACATAAACTTTGTTCGGCTTATAATTGGCAATAATTATTCGGTTTCAAGAAAGGCGCAACTCACATTCGCATAAATTCACACAAGCGTGCCCCAGTCATGCATTACACAACGCACAACTAGCATAAGTGATGCGCACAACTACATGCACACCATTTTATACAACACAGATGTTACGTGTCTTATTTTTTTACCAATTATAAGCCAAACAAACTTAACCAGTACCACATTGTCAAAAACAAAAAGGGACGTGTAAGATCTAACTCAATTAAAGTACAGCTCATATTTCATTTTATGAAGTAAGCTACCCTTTCTCCCGCCCTTTCTGCATAGACGGTCAATAAAAACACTTCCTACTGCAATCAGTGGTTCCGGGTTCAACCATCTCTAAATTCCACCAACTGATTGCTTTCAAACTCTTATACTTCCACAATGTCTTTACTTATCCCGTGAAGACGAATCAGTCCACTTCTATAACTGATTTAGTCTTCTTCACCCCCCCCCCCCACAAAACTATAGTTTTGCTCAAAGGGCATCATTGATCATTTGGTTTGTTCCCTTAACCTATATCTTATTTCTGGTTGCAACTAAAGCCAAAAGCCTCTTCAGCTAAAAATGTCTACAAACAACAGGTGAAAAATACCTGAACAAAACAATACACATATTACTCAATATTATCCCCACTGTCTACAACCTCTTTGTAAACAAATAATACAGGTATACACAGTCATCGTATCTTATTATTAAAGAATATACATCTGTTTATAAAATAATCCATATTATCTACAGGTCTTTGCACTTACTGGAAGCCCATTGCATGATGTCAACAAAACCTCTAACAGGAAAAAGGGCACTTGGCACATTTTTGTGCTATACCAGTTAAAATTCATACACCCCTTATGGAAGACATTACCTTAAAGCAGTATGCAGACGCCGAGTATTAGACATATAATATTGTATGTAACATATCTACGTTATTTAATCTAGTCCCATTCTATTTCCAGTAATGTATAAGTTCTAACGAATGTTTGATGACGTAAAATCGATAATATGTTACGTATAATATCTGGTAGAAATATAATATCGATTTTATGTCATTCGTTAGAACTTAAACATTACTGAAAATAGAATGGCAATAGATTAAATAACGTAGATATGTTACATACAATATTGTACGCCTAATAAAAAGTCTGCATACTGCTTAATATCCCTCACAAATAAAACGGAGTCACCCATTCAGGTAACCCCATTTGAAATTGACACACCCCGTGTGGAAGATTAAGGACATGTCTTCCACAGAGGGTGTATGGATTTCAACTCGAATACCACATTGTTTTTAATAATAAATAATATTTACACATCTTTACACACTATCTTGTTGCTCTTTGAATTCTGAAAATTATTCTATCATTCAGATATGAAATCTTTATTTTTAATCTTTCAATTATAAATTGTGAATTTTGTTTCTCTAAAATACCTGATCTTACAAGGAATGGGAAGGTGCCAACTTAAACTTTCCCAACTTCCTAAAATAGTTGTCAAAAATGGTAATTTTACCAATATAAAACAACTTTCCAATTGTGGCCTCTTTCAGTGATACACACACATTTGCATATTGATTACAAAATGCAATTCGCCACTTGCACAGTTCCGCCATTATGCACTATGTGCGAGGAGAGCCTCGAACTGGCAGCATACATGAATGGGAATTGAACCAGTCATATAACATTCTGTGTAAGGTTACGTAATTCTTCCTTTCATGTATGCTGCCAGTTCGAGGCTCTCCCCAAGATATAGTGATATAAAATTGGATGGTTTGAACCCAATGCACAAATTTATTGAAAGTCGAGCTATGAGTTTTAAAATATTGGACGAGGCGTAGTGAGTCCAATATTTTAAAACTCATAGCGAGACCAATAAATTTTGCATTGGGTGAAAAAAACCATCCAATTTTATCATTATTATGTTTTCAGAATCTTTTTCAAAAAGACAAAATTCAAATTTTTTTCAATTTTTTTTTTCTTTTTTTCGTGATTTTTTTTGGGGAGGTCAAAATCGACTGATCTTACATGTCTAGAGCAACCAAAAAATGAAATTTTTTTTCCGGCCTGTTTCCAGACTTTTTTGGCCCTACTTCCGAAATTCCATAAGTTTCCGTAACGTTTCCGTCAATGGGGATCCATTTCGCCAAAATTTATGACGATTCGTAGCGATTCTTAAGTCTCAAAATCCATCGTAACTTTAGAGCGCATTATAAAATACATTCCATTAAAATAATTACAAATCTGCACTTCCCAGAGACCAGTACCAACACTAGAGGAAAAAAATTGGGAAAAAATCCTGTCTCATGAAGTTACGTACTCGCCCGAGTCGTTAGTCAATTGTGAAATGATATAATTGAATTATGAGGGTTAAAAATATGAAGTAATAAAGTGTTTATAATGATATTTGATAGGCAATAAACTGATAAAGTAAGCGTAACTTAAGCTACAAAAACAGAGTGCAAGCCTGCAGCAGCCAGTGCAAGAGCCAAGGCAACAGTGCAGCTATGCATTTGGGTGGACTATATTTGCCGATTTCATAAGCTTATCTAAAACCCTACCTTGTCTGTGCTAACATCATTCATACCTTGCAGAGTCTCAAATAGTTCAAAAAGTGATATTTGGCACTTGGCAGGTATAAATCCTCTGGTTTGGTCAGAAAATTTGATCATTTTTGATGTCCGATTGTGTGAGATTGCCGAATTCTGCAGCGTTTACGTAGTGGTTTAGCACCGGTTTTTACTAGTTTATTGTACTTTCCAAGGATATTTCAATAAACCACATTAATTTCTTCATTTCTTAGCAGCTGAAACATGCATTTAGTACACCACAACGTTGATTTTCAAGCCTAGAATCATGATATTAAACATGTCTTTCCGCGTCCGTAGAAAATCAAATTCTCCCGGTTTGACATCAAAATAAACAAAATCGAGTTCATCAATGAATAGTCTCATACAGTGCATTTGTGTTCTCTCTTGATCACATACGAACGGTCGATTTACAATACGTTAAAATTGGCGGCAATATCGGCGATTTTAAAAATCACGGGGGATTGGGATCCAGGTGGCGTTAAAATTGGATCCGAAATGCATCCAATATGCTATTTTTTTGACGTTTTAAACTGTGTGGAGAGGTATAGGAAGCAAGATTCTGAAAACATAATAATGCATAATGGCGGAACCGTGCAAGTGGCGAATACAACATTCCACTTCAACTTCTCGCATGGCCATACTTTTTGTCCACTCAAATTGACAAATATGAAATGTTTCTTTTATCCACAGGAATGAAAAAATGTATAGAATGAATGCTTATTGGTTTGTTTGATATTAATTTCAAATCTTGAAATCTTTTGGTCCAAAGTGGGTTCAGTTCAGGAATGGTTTATAATCAATTGCCCAATAATGTCTACAATATATTCCAAGCAATTGGAGTCAATATTACTGCAAAAAGGATGAAGGAAATATATTTTTTTTCAGTAATATTGGTGATGACCTTTTGCGTGTCTTGCCATCCTTTGCATCGCGCTGTAGACATCTCACATTACAATTCTGTTTGCTCGCATGACAGCTTGCACATACCTGCGTTGATGCCTTCCTTGTTTTTCAACACGCAAAAGGTTATCACCTCACACTTGACAAAGGTATATGACCGAAAATTCATGTAATATTTGCTATCCAATTAAATTATGTGGTTTGACACCAAATATTTTGCTTGGGCTATATTCTTTATCATTTTTCGAACCTACGCAGCCACTATTTGTTCAGTGTCTCATCTGTCTGTACTTGTCCAATCTGAGCAATATCGGAAAAGAATGCAGTGCATATTTCTCAAACAATAATGACTTGTATGAGTGTAACAGCCTATCAAAGTGATTAACTTAATTGAAGATATTATGACCATGCTAAAAGAACTCCCAAGTGGAATATTAATCAAACAAATGCACATTTGTAATTATTATAGTCAGGTTGTCTACAGGTTGGTTCCAGATTATTTCCCACTAGTCTCCACAATAGATATCGCAGAATAGAATTTGAAAAAAATTACCCATCTATAGGCCTATACTCATTTTCACACAAAAAAGGGGCCATCCTTATACCTGAAGGCCTAAATTCAGACCCATTTCAGTATTAAATCCCCCTTATAGCCATTTGTAGCCCCAGACAGTTTATTAAGAGCAACAGTCCATCATGTTCCAATTTTAAAGACCCACACTTCTACATGATCTGGGCCTGTTTCACAAAGATCTTACCCTTGATTTAATAGAGGATTTTGAGTGGTATATCTATCATAAGATCGATCGTAAGGCTTTGTGAAATGAACATCCAAACAGATTATCATAATGGGCAGGAAAAACCTATGTGCTTGTGGCCCCTGAACATGTTTAAAACAAAACTGCCAACAGGTTACACAGGCTGTTTTGCTTTAAACATGATCAGGGGCCAATGACACATAGGAGGGTTTTTCCTGCCCAACAGCGGATTTTTAAATATCCTGCAGACAACCTACTCACATTTGGCAGTGATCGCACCAAGGTTTGTAACACTTTATACAATATTTTGCACTTTCAAGAAAAATAAATAACATTTTTATCTAATTTACATTATTGACATATTCTGTTGATAAGAATTTCGGAATACAATGAGTTGATATCACCGGTAACATGATAGAGAATATTATCATAATCATCTGGATCATCCGTTGGTCGCACCTCTTCAACCTGAAATGAAAGAGTAGGCAAAATATTTATAAATTACAGATTAAAATCAAATTTTCTATATTATCAACCAAAAAGTTTTAGACTAAGGGATTCCAGACTCTGTATAGAATTGTCTGCCATGCTATGGGAAAGCCACCATAGCATATTGGATTGTCATGTGGGAACCAAAATAGCTTCTTTATAAAATGGAAAAGTGAAATTTTGGGGGCAACATTGGACAAATTTGCTGGTAAAAATTGACAATTTTTGTCCAAAATGGTTGCCTTTTGCCCCAAATGGGTGCTTTTTACACAAAAATTGATGATTTTCATCCAAAATACAAACATTTTCACCCAAATCATGTCCATTTTTGTGAAATGTGAAATATTCACAAATTATAGATTAAAATCAAATGTTCTCTATTGTTAACCAAAAAGGTTAGACTAGGGGGATTCCAGATTCTGTTGTCTGCCATACTGTGGGAAAGCCACCATAATGGATTGTCACAACTGGGTTCAAAATAGTGTACTTGATGCAAGAAGCTTCTATATAAACTTATACCAAAATGGTCAATTGAATGAACATAATGTGCTATTTAGATGCAAACGTAATGCCATGTATCTGTCACATCCCAAAACCTGTGTGGATACGTTGTCATGGTTGAGTCTCAGGAATGCAGTCATTCATCATGTCCCATTAATTTAATTCAATTTTTTTTATATCAAGCATATCTAGGCATTAACAGTTGAAATCTGGGAGATAACACAGACGATACTTCAGTCAAGTGACCTGGTGAAGGGGGTCCCCGTAAAGATAGCGAGGAGGCATTTTTACAGGCAAGCCGTAGCCAACAATCAGGTGTATTACCCTGAATGGAACTGACTGTATCAAGGTCTTTTACATGTCTGAAAAGATGATTTATAATTATACTGTAGGCACACAACAAAAATATAACATGTTCATGTGTGCCAAGACAGAAAATTGCCATTAGGCCTTATTACACCTCTCTTTGGGGATGAATTTATGCATCAAGCAAGACAAGAAAATGAAAGCATCAACAACATTCAACAGCTCTTACCTTATGGAAATGACATGCACATTTGCCCTGTACAAAATCCTTATATCTAGCCATGGTCATATTGAATGTATCAACTACTTCAAAGCCTGCATTGGAAGCATAGTCTAACAGACCAGTGTTGTGGATGAAAACTTTTCTTTGCTCACCCTGAAAGACAAACAAATAAATGGCAAACAATTTTAGTAGTGTTTAACTTGTACATAACAAATACCTTTTACATATGTTACTTCTGAAGGATAAATCCAAAGAGAATAGACCAAATCTCTAATCCAACTCCGCCATGTTTGCATGTAACTCATAGAGGGCAAACTAGTGTACCCACAGACTACTACAGATTATCTATCCACAGTCAAAGTCCCTGTGCTTTTTATGCTGTGAATTTTCGCATATTCATGAGAGCCGATTGTGTGTGTCTAACAATCACGCCAGCGTTGCATACCTTCACGTATACACGATAGAGCATTGCATGTTTTTTTGGTTATGTGAAAGCCCATAACATATGCGGTATGTCCGTAGCAGTTTCACCTGTCGCACTTCATGGAACCAGCAAACTTCAAAGTGCATGCTTGTTTGCGCTTTGCCAATCGCACATGCTAAGTGGTATAATGCGCAAAACCTTTGTAATGCTCTAGCTCAAAGACCCAAATCATTGTTCGACATTGGGTTCTTGCCTGTAAATACCAAAGGTACACTTTTTTGGTCTCTATGCATGATAAGCCAAGATTGTCAAAATGGTCCATTTTGAATGACACTTTTTAATAAAGTCCTTCAAAAATATGATGTGATATAATGCAACATGATTAAGCTGAATGAGTCGATTATTGCATGATATAATTTTTTCTTTCTCATTTCACTCTCTCAATTGTAAAGTTACTGAGATCTTCAATGAATTCATATTTTTAAAAACTTACCATTGTCAAGCAATGTATACCATCAACAGGCTGATGAAAACCTGCACCAAGTCCCTTCATTACAAGCTTCACATTGGATAAACCTTTCCTGTATTGGGAAAACAACAAGAGGTATAAAATATTAAATCATAATAAAATCATATGACATGTACAAACAGGAAAAAATTGCAGCTTGCAATAGTTGTGCTATCTCACAGCTGTAATTGCACAAATTATGCATCCACACACATACACCCCAAAAGCACGCCTATCCACACGCACACATACTGGTATGACATAGCCTATATGGACCAAAACACAAAACCTGGAAAAAAAAGACAGAAATTTTCTATCAAACCTTGGACCCAATCAGGCTTACAGGTTAAATACCACTAATAGGCCTGGGCGATACATTGAAATACGACGAGTAACTATTTGTTTTCATGGCATTCAAAAAGACTGCATTAAAATCGCTGAAATTGATCAAGTTATATAGCCAAAAAAGTACTTTCTATAGTTTGATGCTTCAAAATGGTACATTTTCTCTCATTATATGACATTTTTGTTGTAATAGTACCAAAATTCATACGCACGGCTTCGGTTTTTAGTAAATATTCGCCATATCATATTGTAACTTTCAGCTTCGAGGGCGCACTGTCATTTTAAGGTGTTTGCGGTTCAGTGCGTTAAAACAAGAAAAGTCTCAGGTCAACCTATGTTGAATTTTTGATCATTTGGCATCTAAATCATATATAGTTTCACCTGATATTAGTGGTATTGAACTGTGAGAGTTCTGAATATGAGAAAATTCCACCCGAAATTAGGCATTTTCCCATTGAAACCCGTGTATTACATAATTAGTGGTATTTAACCTACACCAAGTCAACCATGGACTAACTCTATACCTACTGATAGAGACCTCACTTTTAAACACATTGTATCCTATTTGCACCATCTTGAAGTAGGTGAGAGAGAGTGAACGTCCACAGTTGTTTGGTGTCCACATTTATCAGAGTGTGAAGGGAGAGAGTCCACATTTGACAGGTGATTCACATTCACACAACACACACATTTATGTTGGACTAGTTGGTAAGTTAAGTAACTTATTCATAATCATAACCTCATAACTATAAGCGATGTGTTTAATCCAATCATAGATAATAACGTTTAAATACACGGATGCAAATGCAGGTTATTGAAAAAGTGACATAGCACATAAGTATGCTTTACAATGACTCTATTGTGTCACATCTTTTGCATTTGAACAATTTACACAGATGCTGATTGCTGTACTTGGACATTGCATGATTGCACGCAAAGTGATTGGTCACTAGCTGTATTTACTAAATACAGGACAAGTAATGATAAAGTTAAAATTTTATTTTATTTTCAAATTTAAATGAAGAAAATGTGACACAGATGGAATTAAAAAGGTGAAATGGAGTATTGTGAAAAATCCTACCTTTTCAGTGCTTGTTTGAGTACATTGAGATGATGTGTAGCCAACCAGTGTACACCTCCCACCACTACCACTGTATCACCATTGTTCTTGGCAGCCTTGGAATGTTTCAACAATTCATACAATGCCTTATCAAACACAGGCCTCTCACCAGCTGGCAACCAGAATTGTGGGTAATATGCAAATGACACGGATGTCTGGTTGTTGTTGAGGTTGGAATAGACTTTAATGTTGTGAGTTTTATCCCACTCAGTGAGGGTACCATTGAGTTGTTCCATTATATAGTACATTATCCCCCTATTTGTTGAATCCCCAATAAATAATAGCTGAAATACAATCAGAATATCAAGTTTATTGTTAGCATAATTTGACACATACTTTTGACATTAGATACAATTCTTCAAGTTCTCAAAATTCATCATAGTAATCAAAGGCCAAGACAAGATCAAATTCAAAAAGCATTACATGTCACCTGCTACTATGATATGAGCGTAAAGTCGCAAGTTGGTAGTTTCGAGACATCCTGGCTGCTGAGTTGCTGCATACCTGTAAAAGCCAGTAGCATGTCCTTCGTGAATGGCCCATTGTGCTCTCATTCACAAAGGACATAAAGATTGGCTTGAACAGATGCGTGTGAAACAAACATCAACTCAGCAGCCAGGACGTCTCGAAACGACCAACTCGCGACTGTACACTCATTTCGTGGTAGCAGGTTGTATATGTGACACAATCAAGACAAATGAATTTAAAATTGACAATTTGTTCAATAAACATTCACCTCATTGGACTTCTGGTTACATTACTAGATTCCTATTGTGGCCGCCTGCACAGATACACCGTCCCAAAGGTACCTGACTGGTACACACAAAACCAATGCTGCTACTGAACAGGACCCACTAGCAGCGGTACTGCAATGGTACTACACAGGTACTCCCCTGAGTGGTACTGCATAGTATCTTGGCGATGGTGTAACTGTGCAGGTGACCCCAATAGGAATCTTGTAGTGTACAAAGTTATCAATGATTCTCCAACTTAAAAAATAAATGTAACCATAAGAATGAATCACCTGCTTTAATCAATAACTCAATTTTAGCAACATTCACATTGAAGTTCTAGATATGCAAAATGTACGCCAGACTAATTTAACGAGGACAACCACAATCACACAAGTTCCCATACTTTCTATATAGGAGTATTTCTTGCATATTCATGAGGGCCAATTATACATTCTTGACCAATTAAAATGTGGTATTGTGTACATCTGCACGATTAGGCAATTATCGTATTCACAGCTAAAAAAGCTCATTTGTTCTGCATTTATAGAAAATGATCCTACAATTGAACTTGGAAGTTCAGCTGATTTTTGGGGTATTGCTGATTGGTTCCTTCTCTCCTCCCTTCATAATCTCTGATTTTGTTTATTTGACACTACACATTCACAATCTAAGAACCGATATATCCTATTTCACTTTCTCTGACTCTACTTACATCTTTGCCAGCTAGACATTGTCTAAGCTGTTGTCGTGGTAATATTTGATGTCTGCAGTCATACGGCAGCCATCTTGCTTCTTTCCAATAACATGATGACTTATTGGAACACTGACTGCAAGGAATCAGCCATCGACCTAGAAACAAAAGAACGAAATGCATTAGAATTTAAAATTTATGCAGGAAAAAATCTGGATAGCTACACTACACTTATTAATATCATACATACATACATACATACATATACAATTTATACCGCGCATATTATCTAATTAAAGGTCAAAGCGCCATTACAAACTACAGCCAAGGCTGGAATAGAAACAAACAAAAAAATACATAAGGAAATAATTACAAATTACATTTACATAAAAAGATGTGTTTTTAAAAGTTTTTGAAAACAATAAGGGAAACAGCTTCTCTGATGGAGAGAGGAAGCATGTTCCATAGCCGGGGTCCAATAACAGAAAAGGCTCTGTCACCTGTTGAACGATGGGTTTTGGGAATGTGGAGCCTAGTATGATCAACGGATGAACGGAAGTAATGATGTGAAATGCTTTGACTGTTGTATAAAGTAATATCGGAGGAGAGATATGTTGGTAGTGAGCCATTCAAAGATTGATACATATACACAAGTAACTTAAAATTAACACGTTGGCGGACAGGTAGCCAATGAAGCCTCGCCAGGTAGGGAGATATGTGCTCACGTCTCTTAACACCGCAAATCAGGCGCACAGCTTTGTTTTGAATACGCTGAAGTTTGTCAAATTGCGCATTGGTGATGCCTGCAAGCAATGAATTTCCGTAATCAAGGCGAGATAGAACAAGAGCCCTGATAATATGATGGCAAGTGTCCTCATCTAAATATTTCCTGATTCGGCCAATGTTTCTTAGCTGGTAGTTAAGAGTGCGGCACAATCCCCCACCTGGCTGGTCATTGACCCATCCGAATCCATGATAACACCCAGATTATGGACGGAATTTGTAGGTTTAATCTCAGCAGTACCAACATTAAGGGTGAGATCAGGATGAGATCTTAAATTGTGAGGTGATCCAATGATCAGAAACTCAGTTTTCTCCATGTTTAATTTCAATTTGTTTGATGTCATCCAATTTTGAATATCTGTTATACACCTCTCAATACAAGTGAGTGAACTAAGACATTCTGCTTGGTTCCTGGGATCATACGATATATAGATTTGAGTGTCATCGGCATAGATATGGTACAATAAATTGTGACTGCGTAATATATTACCAAGGGGAAGAATGTATGTTGTAAATATCAGAGGCCCCATTATGGAACCCTGAGGCACTCCGCAGTCTAAAGGGATGTCACTAGAGCATTGGCCATCAATCTTTATTGTTATCCATATACTATAGTAAAAATTTCATTTGAATAAACACAGCTGCCAACAGCTGACCGTGATTGTGTTTAAAAATACAGTGCACGTCTCAGGTGCAAACACATAATTTTGCATACTTCGTGAAAATAATAACCAATCACAAGTGAGTTGGATTCACTTCCACATTATGCACATGCAGGCGTTCATCACACAGTGTACGCGTACAATCACCACGCTGACAGCAGCTGTGTTCATTCAAATGACATTTGTACTATAAATGTACAATAAATGATCATGGAATAAAACTGACTGCAATTGGGAAACTGTTAAAATTGTTCAAGATACAAATCATCTTTTTTCTATTAAAATCCATCACAGAATATTATAAACGATGGTTCAACAAACCTGGACTATTGCCACTTTCACACACAGGTAGTTTCTGCTGATCTACAATCACATCTGGCCACCTGACATCCAACACTCTGTTTAGACCACAAGGGCCATCCGATATAAATGGTAAATCACAATCCTGAAATACACAAAACAAACTCAAAAGCTTAGTTGGTCCCACATATGTAAAATAGGTTGGTGAAGCTTACATAGTTACTGCCCACAAAGCCTCTAAGACTTGTTCAAGTTACACCTCATGAATATAACAGATGTATCAATTTTATCAGCTACTTTTATCATGACAGAAGATGTTGGCTAGATTTAATTTAGTATCACTTGTACAAATGGGACCTCACACTTGTCAATCAATATGTCTACAAGAAGCTTTCAACACAATGTAAGTTGCAAGCTCTTGATTTCCAAAACTAATTTCAACTTATTTAAGTATATATCTGATTAGTAGCCAGTGGGTCACCTTGACAATGTCACAGAAAATGGAATATAATTATTTCCACTCTAAAGACTTTCTGTCAATGTCACAGATAATGGAATTTATTTCCACTCTAAAGACTTGGTGTCCATGTCACAGATGATAGGATTTATTAAAGACCTTGTGTCAATGTCACAGATAATAGAATTTATTTCTACTCCAAAGACTTTGCAAGTCTTTAGAGTGTCAATGTCACAAATGATGGAATTTATTTCCACACTAAAGACTTTCTAAGACTTTTCGGTCAATTTCCACTCTTTTCTTACTCTTTGTAAGTCTTTAGAGTGTCAATGTCACAGATAATAGAATTTATTTCTACTCTAAAGACTTTGTAAGTCTTAAAGGTGTCAATGGCACAGATGATGGAATTTATTTCCACACTAAAGACTTTCTAAGACAAATCTCAAGACATGCCTATGTTCATTATAGCATTGCTTTTAGATCATGTATGCTATGTGTTTCTTGATGCAAATGTATCCTTTCTTGGTTTTGTGGTATGTACATATTCCGCATAACTTCGGAATATCCTTCACACTCTACATATTATAATGCACTTTATTCCATAAAATGTACAGTGGTGAAGGGTATTCCAAACTCATTCCATGTTTTCTACAAATTATCATAGTCCTAGCTGGTAGTGTATTTTGCATTTTTGTAGCAAAGTATAAGTAGGCGTAGCCACAATACAATGCCTGTATTATACTAAGAATTTGCAACAAGCATATCATTTTTCAATGATGTATGCCACCGAAATAAATGCTACATTCCTTACCAATGCTTAGTATTATACGTGCATTATGATTCAAATTGAATCTTCAAGCTTCTGAGGGTAACTCAAAGTACTGGACAAAATTCATTCTAAAGAAAGACTGAAATTTAAAACATGCAAATATTTTCAAAATTGCACAGCACACAAAACTAACTGGGCAAATTTGCACTACAATTTTCATTTCCATGTAGAAAAACTATTCACTTTTAAAACCAATATCCAAATTTGACTGACGTTTCCAGAACACTTGACAGACCAGATCAATTTATTCTCATACTTGCTGCTTTGCTTTTTAATTTGTAAAAGAAGATAACAATCAATCAATTCATGTCTTTTTTTTCACTTTTGGCTTTCTCCTACATTTATATGAAATTATAAAACTGCAAACATGTACTTCAGTATGAATGTATAAAGGTATGTAAAAAAACATGAATGAAAAAAAAGAAATGTACAAATATATTTGCAATTGTAAGTAGTGAATACACTGATTGTGGGAATATAAAACAAGTACATGTTTAAGCTTGGAATATTTAGCTACTATGCAGAAACAATCAAATCAAATCCACTCTCCAAGTTAGCAGTGTCACACAAATAACCAATTATGAGTGACATTTCCAGAACACTGCTAAATCTATTTTGATACATGCTGATTGCCCAATGTAAGAGAATATATATCAATCAAGTATATTACATATGTCATTTGATATGACAGCACTTTTATTCTGGTGATTTAAGAAGTAATCAAATCTAAGTTTCCTGACAAATGTCACTTGTTACCACATCTTGATGGATGAACATGTGTCTTTTATATAATAGTATTGTAATTATTCACAAATTGAATTGTCTCAGCTTACAAAATCATGCAAAAAGTCCTTACATTTGTTTGCCTGGATACATTCAAATTTCATCAAGTCATCAAGTTTTCTTATTCAAAAATTAGTTTTGTCTTGACAGGCTAATGGGATACTTTCTATTTTGAGCCACAAAACCACCAAACAAATTATATCTTTAACTTCCCTGTTAGTATTTCACTTAAGAATTATGGCAAGCGGTACAGGACACACGACATACAAGGCTGATGAAACTACAAGGCTGACAGCCCATTCAAAATAGATGGTTAGCATTATAAGTTGAAAATAACATACTTAAAGTGGGGTACTTTGTCGCACCTCAACGGTTTTAGAGTAAGATAATTTTACTTTGACACCACATAACACATTTAGAATTGTTTGTGAAGATTTCATTATTACATGTTAATCCAATGGTGACAACAAAAATGGCGATATCGCATCTGACCCCCTGAAATATGGTACAGATGACCACAATTACGTACTTTTATGAAAGACATTACAGTTCCTATCACAATCTTTTCACACATGCCAATAATGTTTCTTATATAATTACCACATAAAAAGAGCAAGGTCATGCAATGTGACTTTGCTTGTTTAACATTCCCATATTTCATGTCGTAATTTATATATGTCAATCCGGACACCATATCTGTATTGACTATTGACACACTTGTGCACTACAAGTGTGAAAGAACCAAAAGAGATGGTCCAAGGAGTCAGAATTGCCGTATGTGTAACACTATGGTCAATCTTCCATCTTGGTCGAACGACGTGTGTCTTTGTGAGCTAGGATGCTACAAAAGTATGTAGCCCACACAGAATGGAAACAAGTACGCACTGTCACTCAAAGTTTGCCAGGCGCATAGTGAAATAATCGGAGGCACACTATTTTGCCCTCCATGATCAACACACAAAACATGGCAGAGTCGGTACTCTTTGGTTCTAATCTCTTTGGCAGGGACTACCTTTTGAGGAGAGCAAGAGCAATATCTGTCTACTGCTCTCCTTAAATCTGATATAGGATAGTGATTTGTAGCTCTCCTTACATTCAATTGTAAATGCTCTAAACAGCTCTTATTGAAGGCTCCAGAAGAGCTATTAAATGCTCTTCTGCAAATTTCAAAAGACAGTCTGTGAAGACTTCTGTGAAGACTAGTACAGTCAGCTAACCAAAAAAAGCATGAGAACCGATACTAACTAGCATCCTTCAATACTTACTTGTACAAGGCTACACACATGATGAGGCTGGTCATCTTCCCACGTTTGCTCCTCTCCCTCCTCTACACTCTGACGATAAACATTCACTGTGTATGAGTTGCTTACCCAGGGTTCAGAGTGTGTGATGTCAACGACAAACATACTGATGCGATTCTCACCAACACCAAGCGTGTAATTGGATGGCCTGAAAATAAGAAAATTAGTGAAAATTACAATTTTGTCTATGTTATTCTACATAATTAACAATCTATACATTTCAACTTTTGCTACTGAAGTGACCATGACTTCGACAAAAGCAAACACGCATGACATATTCACATGGATCTTGACTGAATCAATTCCCCTGTTTTTGATTATTATTATTGTTGTCAATTAATGATGTGGCAAGTGGGCATGCAGCAGTATGTATTCAAACTTACAGGGTTCCCACACCTTGAAGCCTTTCAAGGACTTTTCAAGGACTTTCAAGGTCCAAAAGCATGATTTTCAAGGACTTACCACAACACAAAAAGTTGATACGGCTCTCCATGCGGCACATATTAACGAAAATGACAGATCCTCTCCACTCCCCAAATTTTGTCAAAGTTATACGTTAGGTAAAATTGCAATTTTCAAGGACTTTCAAGGACTTTGTGCAAATGTCCAGGACTTTCAAGGCCTTGAAAAGGTGTTTTCAAATTCAAGGACTTTCAAGGAATGTGGGAACCCTGAAACTAACACGCCTGTATGTGAGTTAATATGTGACCCAAACACTCTCCATAAATTGAATAATATTATGATAGAACGCCAAATGAAATGTCATGCATTCTAATAGTACAATTTTTTTTAATTTGTTACAAACTTAATGGAATAAACTGTGGTAACCCCGCTCTAATATATTGTGTAACAAACCTGGAGGCTCCTAGTTTATCTTCCAGTCTGGCTTCACTGTCACAACTTGTTGCAAATCCCCATACTTTGATTAGCACCATATCATGAGGTACAGTAGCTTCATATTCAGTCACCATAGGGTCAAAGGTCGGTGTTAGGTTTAGCGGTGGGTCAAAATGGAAGGCTGAGAGGAATGGCATTGTGGCTGGATCTGTGGATGAACAAAAATTGAATACGTTTTGTGTTTGTCATTGTACTGGAAAAAAGACTTTTTTTAGGTAACCTTTTTTTAAGGATTTGTTATTGCGTGGCAATTCAAGGTCACTAGTCTGAATCTCTCAACAGTGCAAACATATTGTACACTTCAAACTCTTCGTGCAGGAGTAAAGCACAACTCCTAGCCTATTTGGGATCAGGCTCTTGGTAGCAAGATTAGGAAACCTACTCAACTGCAAGAAAAACAGTTACACATCTTGTTCAGCACACACTGCCAGAAGAGCGTCCATCCATTACCTTATGTACTGTAAAATGGCAGTTCTTAAGCCATATATCTCCTCTAATTTGCCAAAACATCTGAAGATATTAAATAATACATTATGAATGAAGAACTTCAATATTTTGACAAATATGTAGACAGTAATACTTTTAATAGGCAGACATCCATCATTATCCTATTTTAGTTAAGATAACTTTTCCAGAGTCTGTGTTGAACAGTGACTTGTGATACCATCACAGCATCTTCCTTTAACATAGTGTTTACACTCCTCCTCCTATGTCGCTGCTTGACACAGACTCTGAAATGGTAACTTTTTACCATTTTTTCAATATGACATAAATTACACCCGAAATCATGAGATTGTCAAATCATTATTTGTCTACAAACTAGACCACTCCCACTGAAGGAATATGGATTTAAAGAGATCGCATTCCACAGGTTTAGTAACACAAAGAAGGACAAGTCAAAAAGTGATAAATTTATCAATACCACTCACAAAATCTACTCACCATCATTGCATGGAGGTCTGTCATATTTGGGATCTCCAAACAATGGATCCAGATTAAACATATTATTAATTGCACCATCTCCAAGACCACTCCTCCTACTAGCACCATAAGTTCTATTCCCAAAATGTTCTGGTATGCTAGCCCCATTCATCTCGTCCGCAAGCAACGCCTCCACTTTTTTTTTCTGTAGTAATATTGCTCTACGTTAGAAATGACATTTTGGAGATCGGCTGTGTTGTGTCTCGTTGTCGGTGAGGTGGCATGCGCCCCCATTTGGTTGTATGGGGAGATGTCATTAAGGTGGTACTGGGATGCTACAAAGCGTTGAAGGTCACGCACCAGACTGTCATACTTGAAGCTATCTTTGGCTGGGTAGAGCTGAAAGATACGAGATGAGCAAACATGAGATTAAGATGTGAATGCGATTATTACGTTCTACAATATCTTTTAGCTAGGATTTTTGGGAACTAAATCTGACAATAGCAGTGAGAAATCATACTATACAGATTAAATTTAGAATTGTAATATTCCATTTGGCTAGCCAGATTCAGTATAAAATTTATGGTTTCTTCAAGGAGGTACCTGGTATAAAATACAGCAAATCAAATAAAGAGGATGTTATATCCTTATATACAGAGGGGAAAAGATGTAGTTGATAATTGGGATTGTTGGACTCACATACCAAAGGTTATCAGTTCAAATCCAAATGTTCTTTGTTCCCTGTTCCATTAGCATATTTTAAAAATGAAATAAAGAAACTAAATTCAAATATACAACATAAATTTAAATCCTGAGCTTATTCCATTGCAATCAATAAGATGATATTAAATTCACTGACCAATTTCGAGAAATACCGTAATAAAGTTGGATGACCTTTTACGGATTCAAACTCCTCTGCTGCATAGACACATATTTAAAAAATCAATACACCAAGGTTGCCGTTAGATGATGGATATTATCAAATCAATTCTCCGAGAGACAAATGTCTTGCGATAAGCCTGGACATAAACTTTAACAGCCTACATCTATTTCCATTACTGCATCAGAAATCAATCCTGAAACATCCACAGTATCATTTTATGGTGGAATATAATGTTTTGATTTATGCGACTAAAATCTGAGCAAACAGACGCCAGCTATTGCTGATGTAATCGATCAAATCAACTAATGATCAAGTTTCATGCATATGTTTACTTTTTCTATGAGTAAACTTGAAAATCATACTTTGAAACATACATCTTATTAATGATATAGACATATCTAGTAAATTATGTTATTTCACTATAAATAAAGTAACTAATCAATGAAATATGTTTTCATTTTTCCAGCTGAACGTAATATAAGCAGATATCAAAATTTCCACTTATAAATTGCTGATGAATTATGTGCATATTTAAACAATCATTTGCAAAGGCAATATTTTCAGCTTTGCATTGCTAGATAGGATGTGTGTGGGGGTACTGGCAGCTCCATGACAGTGGTGTGATTGTGACTTTGATTATACAAGTAGATGTTTTTATAATGTTTTCCCGTTTTAGTTCTCTTTAACCAGCCTAAGCAGTAGTATACAAAAAAACACAAATAATCTTCCATTTTAAATAATATTGGAAAGAATTACTACTTCTTTTTAAACAAGTAAAACGTTTCAAGTATCCTAAGCCACTACTAAAGTGCTCGACACAACACACACCAGCTTCCACTCTTAGAACCCTATTTAAAGGAACTCCGTGCAGAAGGGTACTTCTGAGCAAGTGATGCTTTCAAGTATTTATATAACATTTTATTTTACCTTAAACTATTCGATATCTGTCGCTACTTGTCTATCAACTAGTTTCCTGTGAGAAGACATTAACCTCTCCAATAAGATGAGGCTAGATAGAGAAATGTGCTATTCCGGTTAAAATCTATACACCCCTGATATGGTATTAATCTCCCACAGACGGAGTGTGATTTTCAAATGGATTACCTGAATGGGTGACTCGATCCATTTGAAGTCTACACTCCTTATGTGGGAGATTAAGGCAATGTATTCCACGGGGGTGGATGGACTTCAACTGGAATATCCCAATCTTCAACTACTATTCGGGAGTTACTTGACATTAATATCCTGCAAATTTGCATTCATACATAGGAATGATTTCATACATCATATTCATGTAGTGTTGCTGTTACATTGCATACACTAGGATCCACCACAACATGCTCATCTACCAGGGCACAGTTCTATAACCCCAATAGATTTGCACATTCATTGAATAACCTTTAAAAATTTGAGTACAAAAACTCATACTCTGCAGCTTGAGGTCAAATTTTGCACTATGATTGTTTAATTGAGGTTATTGAGCTATGCCATTGGGATGATGCTATTGTGTTACATTGCATAGTAACCAGCACTTATATTTCATACCCAGAAGGCTACAATTGTTCTCACGATATGCTGACGATTTTGTGAACTCCAAGAAAGTTTTATGGAGTAAGAAAATTGCTTGAAGTGCCAAAATGTTGTACAAGCTAACATTACGTTGTCATCTTTTTGGAAAAGTAAGGAGGGAGAGAGGCTTTCATTTATTTATTTATTTTTTGAATGCTACCTTGACAAAATACAGTAGTTATCACATATTCACGTAAAATTGACATTGTTTGCAGTTTTCAGCATCTGCCAGGAAATGATGAGACCATTTAATTTAAGGTCATAAAGGGTTAGACCCTTAGAATTCCACAATAACACTTGCAAGTGATGCATGCTGACTAATAAACTTGTTTACAGCATTGACGTTTTACTAAAGTATTAAAAACTTAAAATTTAGTATGAAAATTGAAAAACAAACAAATATTGACTGATGCCAGAAAGTGAGGTGAGAGGTGGACATGAAACAAATTAATTTTTTGATTGCAAGACTTTTTTACAACTTTAATTTCTTTAGGGAAGTGTGTAAACATGGTAAATGCACTGGTTAACTCTTCAATACCTATAAACATGGTTCTATAACTTTGTGTTATAATGTGTCTTTATATTCAAATGTATTCAGGCTGGTTTGCAAAATTCATAAAAAAATAAACCCCAAGTTCACTCTGTTTACATCTAGTTTGTGTTTTTCACAATATACTTCCTCAGATCTTTTTTTTTAAATTTTCTTTCTATGATTTTCAAATGATTTCAAATTTTATATTCAAATGTATTCAGGCTGGTGTGCAAAATTCACAAGAATAAAAGTCAGATGGATCTTCATGGGTTTAAGAGATGAGATAATGTGAGTCCCATATGCAGGAGTGCAAAACATGGTGCAGCACAGCACACACCAGCATCATGTGGCACACCTTACACAATGTGACTAACAAACAGTGTCATTCACTGAATCACATTCTTCACATTATTGTAACATTGGCAAAAATCTGACAAGACATAGAATATGAAAATTAAAGATTAGTTTTCAAACAGTATTTGTTTGTAGTTCTTTGTGTTATTTTAAAGCTCTAAAAATAACTCAATGGTACAGCACAACAGATGGTAGAAAGGGGCCATCAACCCCCCTCCAAGAGTGTGAGTCTGAATATTCATATTTGATTTCCCTGCTTTTGATAACATTTATGATCAAATTTCAAATTCAAACAAAAATTCATTCAAGAATTTTAAAACAATCACACAAAATAGTTTTGATAATCTAACACATATCTTCCTTACACCTTATATGCGCACTGAAAAAATGAAGCAAAACACCTCAATGATAAGATAGGAACCAAACATAAAAGAAAAATCAAACCAAAGACTTCTAAAAAAAGAACAATTTAATATACTCTGAAATATCAAATAAAATAAAGCTCATATATCCGATTCCATGGGTCATGTCCTTTACAAGATGACACTGATATCACCAACAGCATCAAAGAACATCTCACATTCCCACCCTGACACATACCCCAAAATCCCACTGAACACATACTTTTATTGATATTAAAAACACTCCGTATGACTCAACTATGTTTAGCTGTTCACCAGTATTCAAAAAAGATGGGATGAAGAAACCTTACACCGTGATTGACAGTGTAACACAGTGAGTAAGGTAACACTGCGTCGTGTTAGGTATCAATTGATATTTGGTTTGTGCACGGTGGGTGCAAATCACATCAAATAGGGCATAATGCCAAAGTCAGTATGACAATTCCCTTTACCAGCCAAACTTAAAGCTGCTTGGCAACAGCATAAAGTAGAGAACACTAAAGAAATATGTTTTCCTAAGAAAAAAATTAAAGCACTAAAGGAGCATGTTTTCCAAGAAAAACCAATGGGGTTCTTTGTAGAACCAAAAAAAGTTCTGTAGCCAAGAAAAATGTTCTTTGTAGAACCTTAAGCTTGAAGAACCTTTAAGGAATCTTAAAGAAAGAACCCTCAAACGGTTCTAAGTAGAACAGAAAAAAATGTTCTTTATCCAAGAAAATGGTTTTTTAGTACCAAAAAGGGTTAACAATACGTTTTACTTTTCTTAACTTTGTGATGAGTCCCTGAATGAATGAATAAGAATGTCCCCAGGCCTATTTAAATCGTTAAGGTTCTTTATAGAATTTTTTCAGGTTCTTTTTAGAACCTTATTACTGCTTAGGGTTCTGTATACAGGACAAAAAAAGGTTCTAAGTTGAACCTTTTTTTCTGAGAGTGTAAACTCTCTTCAAGCAGAGAGCACCAAAGGTGCATGATTTTGTCAAGAAAAAATCAATTTAAAATTTACCTTGTTCAATCAATTTGGTCTCAATATTTTTCAAACCAAGAGCAAAATTACAATTTCATCTCCCCGGCTCCCCATGCCATAATACTTAAAAACCCTGTTTTGACAGTCAATGGCAAATACATAACACCTCTTTAGTTAGAAACTAAGTACCGAACATGTACCTAAAGCAAAATTAAGTTCAAAATATTGTGTTCTAGACATTCTGCCTATTGTTTCTTTAATACCAATCTGGTTTCTTTGCATAAATTACAAGCTTATATGTTTCAACACAACCTAACACCATATTCAGAAGACACACAACATAGTAATATTGGTAGCTCTACGAAGCCGTATCCTGGATATTGCATTGCATGAACAGCAGCAACAAGGTCAATGAATACGTGGGATGAATACCATACTATTCCCTGTTATCATAGTTGTACATCCCTTCAAGCCCAATTCCATTCTTACTTTCCCCCCTTACTCAATGCACACTACGCTTGCCAGCTGCTGTAATATTTCAACAATACACACTTGGGTTTGATATATTTGTGCAATGTGGTCAGTGACACCAGGGTGGATGGGGCTACATACAAATCCACTTGTGAATGGGGATCCACATATTGTTGTGTTGATAACATCTTCATTTATTATCTCTAAGACAGGGGTGCATGATATGGCTCATTTTCTATGTGGCCATTTTCAGGCTCTGCAGATGGGCAACTCTGGAGCCTGGGGGTACTCACAGATATGAGACATACATGGATGGGCTGCTACAATAGGTGGTTTTTCATGAGAAACCCTTAGACACGGGTCCCATTTTATACTACAAATCCTTAGACATAGGAAGGTAGCTGCCAATTTATCAAAATGATATTAAATGCAAAATTTTCAGATGATAAGTTGTGCATACTCATGTTGCAAATATAAATGGAAAAGATGTGTAGTTGTGTACATGAGATTGAATATTTGATGGCCAAGGAAAGTAATCCATATATGGGCATTATCAATGCTAAATCATGGATGGGATGACACGCCAGATTGAATAAATAAGTTGGTGAGTTGTATGTGCTCAGCACTAAGGGTTATATTCCAGTGGGCAAGGTTTGTCTGATTTGATTGGTTCTTCTCTTTCCCATAATAACAGGTAACATTGGATCGAGTTTCACGACACTGTCACGTATATAGGGTGATTTGTTAATGTGTGCACAGAATGCCAAGCAAACAATTAAAAAGGCTATTGTTGACCATGAGCCTATGTCCAGGAATATAATAGGACAATTTTCGAGTTTTAAGTTCATTATAAATGTGGCATCACAAAGCTGTGCATTATTTTCAGCAATCAACTGGTGGATTTATTTTCAACTGTTTTAAATTATGCTAAACAACTGGATTTTTTTTTTCACTTTCGGAAATCATTGCCTTTTGATTCCCAACGTTCCAAACTTTTATTGAGATGCAGGTTTAAAATGTTTAATGTCCCTTATTGTCTTATAGACAGGTTCAATATTTGAGATATTCTGCAAGTACTTAACTATGCAATGCAAGACAATTCATGTTTATTGACTCTCTCCACCAAAGTGTATAAAGGCTTATTAGTATATAAAAGGGGATTTGATTAAAAGGAGATTTGATTTATGTGCATGAAGAGTCACTACCTCACAACAAGTTCTATAGGAGTCTGGCACACAGGACAAGGAAAACAATCTGAAAAGATACATGGCTTCTTCAGCATAGCTCTATAGCATGACTTCACCTTAACCCTAACATTGCCCGTGGTTTTTGGCTATCAGAAAGGAAAGAAGGAATGAAACAGGAGAGAAGATGAACAAAGAAGTTGCTTGGGACCCTCAGGATTCAGCTCTTAGAACCCTTACCTGCCAAGCACAAGATCACCGACCGGTAGCCACAATTATTTCACTGACCTGGCCAACAAAACCGTGCGTATATATTATTTAGCATCATGGCACCACGCGGCACACATGCATGGCAGATAGTGGTTTTCCTTGTAAGATTTTGTAAGATTTTTTGTGGTAAGGGTTAATAAACCTATAACATACCTGTCTAAAGCTAGCTTTATTGATGGCTTCCCTTCGACTGTCTAAGAGATACAGTAGATCCTCATTAGTGAGGCACAGATGATGACTGGAATGGCAGTTGACACCCTGAAAGAAGCAAATACACAAAGAAATCAAATATTAAAATTGGTAACTTTACAAATAAACTCAAATATCCAATCAATCAATGCAGTAATCAATCCATCATTCAATCAATAGATCACAAAATTTTCAAAGCAATCAAAACAAATCAATGCATACTATATTATAATGCATATTACTGTACCCATGACAGCAGGTGATTTGGTAATAGCTAAATTAATTCTAATAGGACTAGTATTGAGTAGACCTATATAATTTATAAGCAGTCATATGCCATTTAAAAAGGCATCATTTATCTTCATTTCGTTACCATCAATTTTTTCAATATGGGTCACTGAGTAAGTGATTATATAGCCACAACCAGTGCTATATTTTATCTCAAATGTACATCTTCCAACAAAACCTGCAACATGCCTTGGCAGACCTACTTCGGAGAGTAACGCTTTTTTAAAATACATACAACAAAAAAAATATTTTTGTCTTTTTGAATGGGGTACATAATAATATTTTTCAAAGCTCAATATTAATAGAAATGGTAGATTAGTAAATCAATTATTGCTGGTGATATTTGTTAATCCCATCTAGTGATGCATATTGTGCATTAAACGTGATGCGATCAAGCAAAATGAATTGTTTGTAGAAGAAACTCTAAATTATTTGTATTAAACTTGCTAGTTCCAAAGCTACATTTTGCTGAAAACCCTATCAAAATTGGACACATGGTTCCAGAGATATGGCTATTTTTGTGTTGTTTACAACATAGATCTACAAAATAAATTGTACACTACTATTGACAATATCTCAAAATCAATCTTAGCAATAAACAAGCGCAAAAAAAGTGCAGTGATTTATAGTGCGCTACGCACAGGCACAACGCCTAGACATAGATCCACAAGCCTCAGCACACTTTACAGGTTGTCGCTGACCACTATGGCCCCACATCATTCCATAAACCATTTAACAACAAATCAGGGACTTTGCTGCTTCAAGAGCGCACACCCTGGACATTCCACAAATAACAGTCGCAACCAGGATCTGCTCCCCGAGTTTCGTACGGGTTACAACAAGACAATTAGCAGTAAGTTCCTTTTCCAGGGGAATTTCAAGCTAATTCAATTTTTCCACGAGAGCATACTAGGCACCGCCAGGGTTCGAACCCGCAACCTCTCGCACCATAGTCGAGCGCCATAACAATTGAGCTAACTTGACTGCTAAACAACTCATTTTGCTTTATCAAATCACACATATCAAAAGAAACCTAAACAAATTGTATCATTACTATCATATCTTCTTAAGTATTTTGGTACAAAAACAAATTTGATGTAATTTTCTAATCTTACAGCTATATTAAAATCTCTAAAATCTTTGAAAATGGGTCATATAATATAGCTTATTATTCTACATATTTTATACATCAAAAGCCAATGACACCTTTACCATTAAATCTCTCCTGTTTAAAAAGATCATTTTTCAGTTGGTAAAGCTCATCTGGGAAATGAATGCTCGACGTAGCGTATGGCTTACAGATATATAATACAACATTAATGAGTAAGCATATAATCATAGTCAAGTGTGTTGATTTCAAGTAAGGTGTTTCACAAAAGATGACTTTGCTGACAGATATTATTGGAAATGAAAAATATCTTAACAATCGAAATGATGCCATACTAAAATTACTTTCAAGTGATGAATTAATTATTATTATCCCCTAAAGAACGGATTTTAGATGATTTCCAGGAACTTATTTAGCATTGCATGTAGCGTGTTATAATCTATCCGGTTTTCACCCAGTTCAATGCACCATCATTTCATAGCTGGCAGCGTATACCAACTATAATTGTAATTACTAGAAATTAAGCTATTTCAGATCATGCAATATTATTTTAGGTACATCAAACACTACTAGGATCTCACTCATCCATCAGTGTACAGTTCTTTAACCCCAATATCCTCACATATGCATAGAAACCTTTGAATGCACTGGGTACTAAAACTCCTACTCCACAACATGAGGTCAACATTTTAATAATACATATTGGGAGAGAATAATAAACCAGAAGATACCTTACCCTTCCCAGAATCCTTTGCAACATGACACATAACCTCATTACTCCCTAATAATATAGGTTCCCTCTGGATTCATTTTAAGAGTAGATTGGCTAAACATGGGTCGATAGTCAAGAATTAAACATATTTTGCAAGATGTGGATGTGTTCTGTCCATAAAGGTATATTTCGTCACTATCGACCCAAGCTGCACTAGATAGCAAATCAGTACAGAAAATTCAAATGAAGAAATGCATTATGGGAAGTGTAAGATATCTTCTCTCTCTGAATTAAGCTGATGGAAATGAGACTAACTAGCTCATAGTGCAATAATTATGAGACTAACTAGCTCATAGTGCAATAATTATGAGACTAACTAGCTCATAGTGCAATAATCATAACTTTATAAACACAAATTATCTCTGTAGGTATGAATGTGGCATGTGTGGCAGATTCAGGTAGCATTGGGCCATTACAGTTGAAATCCATACACCCCTGTAGGTGGAAGACATGACCTTAATCTTCCACACAGGGGGTGTAGATTTCAAATGGAGTTACCCACTCAGGCAACCCCATTTGAAATCCACACTCCCTGTGTGGAAGACTGAGGTCATGTCTTCCATAGGGGTGTATGGATTTCAACTGGAATATCCCATTATCGGGTTATTAAGTAAGCCATTGTAACATGGATAGCTTATCCAGATTCAAAGAAGGGGTGCTTTTTTTTAAATTGCTTCCAAAAATCTGGAAAAAAGAGCAAATTTTTAATTGTTTTTAGCAAAATTTGCGATAATTTTTCCAGCAAATTTAGCCATATATAAATCATTTCAAATTCCAGAACATTAGTATTTTGTATTCCAGTCATTTTTATCTAAGTTAATATCTTTTTGGGTCAAATTTTAGAATACCCCTCTGACATCCCCACCCAACCCCAAATCAAGATATATGCCACTGGTGCAAATAAGCAATTTGCCGGCCTCATTCAAAATTCACTTGCTGTATTTCAATACAGCCCTATATAAAAGTAACCAATTTTCTTACTTCCATATATGCACACGCTGTATTTCATATAGATATAACCGATTTTCTTACACCATATTACGCTAGGACGGAAGCACATCAATGAGAAATGAAGCGGCAATGTTCAGTACCGGTATATTTACTTATTCAGTCACACTGAATTAATGCAATATTTCATTCTTGGCCTCACTTGTCCTTAAGGTTCAACTTGTATCTGTGACAACAGAAAGCCTAATCATGTGAACATTTTGTACAGGATCTATGACAGTGTCCTAAGTTTCACCTCAAATATAATCAATACCTCATTTATTTCTGGTCAAATAAATCCAAGAAATTTCTGTCTATTTAGACGATTATCCTGCAAATGATCTTGCATCTGTGAAACTTTATTGCCATAATTATTTCCTTACTTTTATTTTAAGTGGTCCATTATGGGTATCTAGTTTTGTTTAACATATTTGAAAAATGAATTCAAGCCATATATTAGCTCTATGCACAAAGACGGCTAGACATTTAACAATTTTTGAGAGCATTATTCAATTTTTTTATTTAAAAACCTCAACCTCTATTTCTGAAAACACTACTATTATAACATTTAATGATCATTTCAATATCAGTGATAGGACTCTATGAAAAAACAAACACACACAAAGACCAGGTTGGGGGAGTGGGTACTTGGGTTACATAAAATAGCTATTCCAGTTAAAATTCATATACCCCTATGGAAGACATGACCTTAATCTTCCACGCATGGGGTGTAGATTTCAAATGGAGTCACCCATTCAGGTAACCCCATTTGAAATTCACACTCCCTGAGTTGGAGATTAAGGTCATGTCTTCCATAGGGGTGTATGGATTTAAACTAGAATAGCTCAATGCACTGAGCTTGCATATACCGCTCAAAATCACAGAAACTTCCATTACCAACATCGACATCACAAAAACCTGCAGGCTCTTTACCATCAAAGCCAACAAACAAAACTACTTTAAAACAACACAAACTACTTGAATACTTGTAATTAAGAAGCCTGACATACGACTTTCAATTTACGATTTCTTCTGAGGACTAATCGGATATGAGTGTAAACAACACCCTTGACAATAGCCTAAATGTTCTTGTTATACATGCTGCCACCTGTACCCTGAAGCAAGTAATATCACTGATCAGTCATTGCAGGCTACACAATATTCCTCTATATACCAAATTTACATCATGTTGTACTACCAAGCATGCTGGTACGGATGTAGTTATGTAGCTACATGCTGGTACGGATGTAAATCTCTATTGCATCATGCTGATTTGTATGGATAATCCAAAGTACAGACAATTTTTGGGAAAAAAATGTTCCAAAATAAATTTGTTGAAACACATTTATAAGCACTCAAAAAGTGGCCTGACTTGTAATGTTTGAACTATTCAGATAGGTACTAATTTCTGGTCATTTCACATATATAACAATTATCTCTTGTTACTCCTGATGAATTTATTTTGTGAAACAGGTCAGCATGAGAATTTACACTTACAAATTTCTACCCCCCCAACTTCCCAATTTTACTCTTTGGACTGTGTGCTTTGATTTCTTACATTTGAAATTAGCTCCGGATAAATTTCCGATCAATTTATCATCAAAGTGTAATGTACACTGATCAATATTCTTTTTCATCATTATTATGTCAATTTATCATTTCTTAATGATTATTTAATTACCAATTTATCAATACAAGTAGCAGTTAACGAACCATATTGACTGAAATACCTGCAGTTATGTAACTGTCATCAATATTTAGCTTTAAAAGTGCACATTGTAGCTCACAGTATTTACTACTTGCTGAATTTTGCAATTTAGTATTCTTACTGTATTATATTTTGCAACTGTTTTACCCATCTACCTGCCTATTGGTCAAAAAGAAGTTTTCATTATCAATTGGACCAATCAGCAACATTATTAGAATAATTTCACCACACAAAACAATTGGGGTGAATTATTTGCAAAGCTCCATTCTGATTGGTGGTTAAAGTGAAGATATCATGTAATTGACCAATCAGAGGTAATGTTAGATCGCCAGGTAGTGCTCATGGGGTTAAGGCACAGACACTGATTGATTAGCAAAAAATAAAAATAAAAGGAGGTAATCAATAATGCAAATGAGCAAACACTTCATCATGTTTATAAGTAAGCTTATATTGACAAGTGATATCATTGACAACTTCACCTCTTAGCTACACATAAATAACAAAACAAGCTTTTAGTTAAATGAGCTGAGGGCTGCTTAACCCCATGAGAACTACCTGCCGATTGGCCAAAAAGAAGTTTTCATTATCAATTGGACCAATCAGCAACATTGTTAGAATAATTTCACCACACAAAAAAATTGTGGTGAATTATTTACGAAGCTCCATTCTGATTGGTGATTAAAGTGGAGATATAATGTAATTGACCAATCAGAGCCAATGTTAGTTCGGCAGGTAATGCTCAGGGGGTTAAGGCACAGACACTGATTGATAAGCAAAAAATAAAAATAAAAAGGTAATCAATAATGCAAATGAGCAAACACTTTATAAGTAAGCTTATATTGACAGTGATATCATTGACAACTTCACCTCTCAGCTACACATAAATAACAAAACAAGCTTTTAGTTAAATGAGTTGAGAGCTGCTTAAACAGCAGCAGTATGGAATTTCAGCCCCATTTCTCATCTTCCCATACTCAATACACTCGGTGCAGTGTTGCCAATATGATATCAGTACCAGGCTGCTGCAATTTGGCATGGTAAAAACTTTTAAGTATTTCAAAATTTAATGATCCACTTAATGCAGACAATTTCCAAAATTCTGGTGCATTTTAGCATCAAATTGCATGAAATCTCACAATTTAACGGAAAGGTATTAGGCGATTTCGCAAAAGTTCATTATTTCAAATCTGCCTCATGAAGTGATATTGATTGTATCATTTACTTTGTACTTGTTGAATGCATCATGTCTTCTGGAGGCATATTTGAACTAATGACCTTTCGTGAAATCACCCTATTTAGCCATTTTTGTTAATAGCAAATAAGCATCACTGATCACTCAATAGTTTCAAAAAATCCTTTTATATACTAAAAAGCATGTTTCCATTTCCACAATCGCGTACCTAGCATTGTCAGTCCAGGAGGGGCAAACGTCGGTATCGTCCCTATTTTTTCCTCTCCTTCCCCTTCTTTCTCTCTTTTCTCCCTCCCCCCGCCCACTGCCTACTCTTTTGCATTTCCAATACTCTGAAAGCCCATAAATCTGTCTGAATTACCAAAACTTAATCAAAATCAAGAAATAAAAGCTAATAAAGTCTGCTACAGGTTGATGATTATCACCTAAATCGCTGCAGGATGTTTAGTTCAAAGCAGCCCGATACCGTGCCTAAATTACCGCACTGGCAACACCCTCAGTACAGAGTCAAGTTGCAACTCAGAGGATAAGGAACTCATCATTTTTTATTCTCATTAACATTCTGATAAAAGCTTGATAAAATTCATTCATTTTCCTCACTAATATCAGATATAAGTGCAATACCCTGCCAATCTGGTTAATTTCAACAAACTTTAATCAATAGAATAGACCACACAATTAAATTAAATTGTGCTTGTCAAAATAGCCACAGTTCATCACATTCAACTGTCTAGCATGCATGGTTAAGTTATAACCAGGCAATCGTGTACGTTTGTAGACGCTTTTGTAAAACATTGAAATTTTGAGCTTGGATTACTTGTGTCAAAATAGCCACAATTCATCAAATTCAACTATCTAACATGCATGGTTAAGTTAATCAGGTAATCATGCACTAGGATCCACAACATGCCCATCTATCAGGGCACAGTTATTTAACCCTAATACATTTGCACATTCATTGAATGACCTTTGACAATTTGGGTACAAAAACTCAAACTCTGCAACTTGAAGTCAAATTTTGCAGGGCTGTCAACTCTCACGCATTGGCTGTGAGTCTCACGCATTGGGTCACTTTCTCACTGTCTCACGCCAAGGTAGTATAATCTCACGCCAAGGTAGTAAAGCTCACGCAAAAAGCTGGGAAATGAGTAAAATCTCACGCATCGTCATTCTCGAGCGCCGTGGCTCAAATAATCATGGTACAAAATGAACATTGGAGTCGGCAAATCCCGGTACGTGTCTGTCTCACGCCAAGCAATTCCAAAAAGTTGACAGCCCTGAATTTTGTACTATGATTGTTTAATTGAGGTTATTGAACTACGCCATTGGGATGAGGCTATTGTGGTCCATAGTGATGTTTGCTGGTTGATGCTTCTGCAATACCCTATGAAATAGTGTTGGATGCTCAGTCAAAAAACAGACCCAGGGCAATTTTTGGTTACAGGTTAACGCATGTTATTGAGAACACAACTTCATTTTATATGTGAAGCGATTTCAAGCGATCAAGCTAAATGAGTTGTTCATCACATGATATCATTTTTTTTAAATTGTCATCAAATATTATTGTCCATTTGACAGGCTACTGAAAGATATTAATATTAAATCAATTTAATAAATGTTGTAATATTGGATTTAAGAAACCTGCACATTTTTGTTCTAAATACATAATGTCTTTACATGACTGAGTTTACATGTAACAATCCCAGGAGAACCTGGTATTGATATTTAAGCTACAAAACTTGTAAACCGAAAATGAAAAAGAAAACTAGAGAAAATGTTACATATTTTAGCATATTTTCTTATAATATCAAAAGGGATTTGAATTACTCCCTTGCTCATAAACAGAGAAATGGATACCCGCCAACGTCTCATTACAGTACCTCCAAATCAGACTGAAATTTGAACATATTGATGATGAAGGATTCATATCCAAGCTAGGCTTTGTAATTAATTTGATTTATTAAGTCACTATTTCTTTATATATCATTGTCTACCATCCCTGAAACCTTCTAAATTACAATATATGTTGTATAATGGTGTAATCCACAAGGAGTTCTTCTAACAGCAGTAAGGTAATATATAGCTAATTCATTTTAATTGGTTTTGCTCCTAGCGATGTGCAATTATAATTCTACTGTGTTGTACTGTAAATAAATATTTCATGTTAAATTATTTTATTTTTATTCCATTAATAACACATATTGGGCTAATGAGACAAGTGGTAAAAGGATTATAAAGAACACATTAATATCGCATTAATGCGTCTCCTTTAATGTTAACATGATGAAAATGTCTCCCAAATGGTCACCTTTTAAAACTTTCCAGAGGCTGGTTTTAAGAGAGGACAGTTTTTGCTTTGTTTTGTTTTTGTTTGTTTTGTTTTTCAAAGTAAATTCAAACAACTTGTTATTTGTAAAGTTATATTTCACATATTTCTTAAAATTTACTCTAATTACAAGGTGCTGTTATTCCCAGCTCCTTTCATTCTAAATAGATCCTTTACGGTGATTTTTGGTGTCTTCAGATTTGAAGATGAACAATATGGGAAAGGAGAAAGGTAACAAAATATGGGTAACAGAAGAAGGCAGAAAAAGGATGAATGGGGTAAAGAAAGGAAAGAAGGAAGGAAGGGGAGGAAGGAAAGAAGGAAGGGAAGCAAGCAAGCAAGCAAGCAAGCAAGCAAGCAAGCAAGCAAGCAAGCAAGAATGAAAAGGTAATAATTTTGGCACATTGAAAGGGGGAAGAAGGATGTTGATAGGAAGATGGAATAGAGACTGGAAAGAAGAACAAAAGTTTAAGGAAGGAAAGAGCTCCACAATAACTCTAATTCTGTTGTCATTAGGTATGGGTAAAAACAATTATATTCACAGCAGATCATACGCAACATCAAGTACTCACCGTGATACCGACATTATTAAGCTGCATACTCCTTACAGCTTCTGCAACATCTCTGGCCACAGGCGTTGCTGAAAAGAGAATGCCTACGGTATCCTCCACTGCATTTTGTTTGATGGTATTGCTAGCCCAACCTCCCACTTCTGAGTTTGCCTGTAAGTATGGTTGGCCATTCACCTGGTATAAATGGAATGTAAATAGAGTGAGAGAGATGTCACCTACAGCTATCAGAATCTAATGACGATATTTGCTCAGGTGAGATACCATCATCTACTGTAACAGTTATACACTAGCGCACTACAATTTTGTCACTTGATTTTGAATATATTTAACCACTAGAAAAACTTGCCAATGGATTTTGTTATAGAAAAAACAAAATGTACTCTTTTCAGAGGGGAAAAACACATTTTAAACTCGTAATATTTGAAAACAAATATTATAATTCATAAATATTTATTATACGTTTTCAAAACAAAGAGAAAAATGTAGGTCATAGGGGAACTTTAACAGAAATAATATTGACAAATCTTTTATTGCAACATCCTCGTGCGCAATATGTGGTTCTTCCACATGTTTATTAAAATGCAAAATCAAACAATAATATATGGAGTCAGCATTTCATACAAACTAGTGTGCATTAATAACAATATTGAAAACTGGACAATATGGCCAGCTTAATTTGTGTTGCCAAATGTAGCTACATTTATTATTGTATCCAATTGTTTTTCCCTGGTATCTAACAAAATATCAATTTAGAATTTTCCTGAGATCACTTGCTGTGGGTACTGAACTTTGAAAATGGTCTCAATTTTAAATTGTTTACACCTCAGCAACATTTGCACACATTATTTCACTGCCCCATCCCTAACTATAGTCCATTTGGCTTCGTAGAGACAGTAGCGTCTACGTTTGATATACACATGATCAAAGACTGTATATCTGTAGGGTGCAGTCACTTTGTGCTGCATCATGCTACAGATGCACTCCTTTGATTGGGTGTGTACCACACAGACTCTACAGACTCGAGGAAGCCAATTGGACTATATAGAGCTTTACCAGCTCCTGAGGTATGCCTGTAAAGTAAAGTACACAGAGTGAGAGAAATGTCACCGATAGGTATTAGAAAGTAATGATGGTATTTACCCAGGTGAAATTTAAGCGTAAATTTGTGATGGGTTTCTTTTATAAATCACCATTACTTAATATAGTACAAACCAATCAGAAATCTTCTTTGTGAAATGGAACTTTAAATCCATTATATAACTTGGGGAGAATTTTAGGACTTCCAATGCATTACAAGGTTTAGTGTAACACACCCCAGGTTAGTTGATTTAAACGATGCACCATAACATTTAGTGAAACACACCCCAGTTAGTTCATTCACCTTGTATCTAAGGGAACAAACCAAAAGTCAGATGACATCCTATAAACACAAGTCCTTTTGTTGAGGGGAGGGGTCAAATAGTCTTGCTTACATTTGTAAAACGGTAGTTAAAATATTGATTAAAGTTGATATTTCGATTTGGAATTTTTAACATTTCACACTTATGTTTCAGGGAGGAGGGGGTCAGCCTCCAAACGAAAGCACTTTCATTTATAAGAAGTCATCAAACTTCTGGTTTGTTCCCTAACATCTTACAAATTTGGAATTGTCTAGATATAACTTGCTACACTGTTTTTTAAATTTCAACTAGCACACATATTTGACTAACCCATCTTTAGGGCTTAGCCAGTTCATATAGAATAAAGTACATCTAGGAAGATGCAAGTGATGAAATCTCTGTTTCTTCACTCCATTAGTTTACTCAAATGGAGCAACAGTACAATGACACTTCATTTTGTAAAAAAAAGTTTTCTATGTAACAAGGAGATGCAGATTGCAAGAAAAAGCCCTGCATTAAGTTCAGAACTGGGTTGAGGCTGCCCGATATATAGAGACATTCATGAACTGTCTTTTTTTACCAACAGCATAGACTAATAATGCATGCAGGCATACAGGAGTAACGATTTTCTGTCAAAACTGTAGAGGACGACGACTCGCCTGTTCTGGAGTTTAGATAAAAGTCTACAGCCCAGAGGATTTTAAATCTATGTCCTTCTGATTTTCAATGAACTCAAGCATCCCTAATATAGGGCAATACCTGTCAGTTCAGAAACTGCTTTCTTCTTCCTCTTTGGCAAATAAAAAAGGAAGTTTATCTTCCTATTGACTTGATTTATAATTTACGCTTAAAACCCCAAGGTATCTTAATTTTGGTTAATTGGCTGGGATTCTGAAAAACTAAATCTGAAATCATACCAAATTTAAACAGAAACAGATATTTAAAAAAATATATCTAATTGGCAAGATTTTTAAATGATTTCTGCAATATTTTTTGAACATTTACACAAATTTTGCAACAGAATAGTAAAAAATTAGTAATTTTCCATTTTTTAAGGGAAAATTTGACATGTTCCCCTTCCATTTTATACAATTTTGCAACTCATTCTTATAACTGAAAGCCTGAAACCTAAAAATGCTCCCCTTCTCAGCCGAATATCCATCACCTTTGCACTAACAATCCTCTGGGCTTTTAAGTATTCCTGTATACTGTGAAACAGGGGAAAACCATTCAAAAAGGGTTTTCCCTGTTTCATTGTATACAAGAATGTGCCAGGTTTTGGGTACATTACCAGTAATTTTGGTACATAGCGATACCCTCTCACATGCCATTTTTTTGCTTACAAAACCACCCTTGCAAAAAAAATATGATATTAATGATTTACCTCCACTACCATAGGATGTAGAGTTGAATTGAATATAACATCAAAGCCTAGGAGCTGAAAGCAGTTCTTGCACCTGCATGATGAAATGGAAAATAAAAAATACAATCAAAATTAATAATGAAATATATCAGCCAAGTGAATTGATGGAAGAGCCACAGTGGCTTCTGGGTAAGAGCTCAAGACAAATATTTGAGTTTCAAATCAACTTGTTATGTTAGTTTGAGGTGTATGGAGTCACTGGAGGATATATGCTTGTTAGGAAGAAATCAATAGGACAGCTGAAAATGGAAGAAGAAAAACTGGAAAGAATCAGAGAGGTGTCATTAATATTATTTGATAATTGGAAAATATGTTGTTATTGTGTTATATTTCTTTATACTTGCTATGATAGATAAAGCACTATTAAATTAGTATTAATCTTCATTGCCTTGTTAAGAATAAGATAATAAAAGAATATTAATTACATTTAAGTATTAGGCCTATAAAGAAATAAGAAAACAAGTGTAGTATGAAAAATCGATTTCATTTTTAAAGCTGTTCTTTTAAAAGAAAGACTGTATATTTGTATTAGTATTACAGCAAGCACATAAGCAACTAGCGGCTAAGTATTGTTTTAAAAAACAAATTTGTCTAACAAAATCTTTACAATACGCACATCTATATAAAAGTATATTCATTGGTGATTAAAAGAAGTGAGATGACAAAGTTACACCCTGTAAGAAATAAAGGTTCTAAATAGAACCTTTTTGTCCTCTCAGGAGAACACTCCCTCTTGAAGTTCTTTAATTTTGGAGAACCCTTAAAGGTTCTCTAAAGAACCGGAAACGGCTCTGTATCACATTTTGAGAGGTTCAAGAGGGAGGGTTCTCCTGAGAGGACAAAAAAGGTTCTATTTAGAACCTTTATTTCTTACAGTACTTAATATTTAAGAAAAATTGTACATACTGCAACAAATTATGATTAAATAATTGACAGGCTGTAATTTGCAATTCCAATTGTGTAACAAAACACCGACTCTTACAGACATTTCTGGTCATTGCCCATGAAATTAGATACTTTTGTACATATCAGCTTTTTGTTTAAATTATAAAGCATTTAAACCATAGAAATACTTGTAAAATACTGAAACTAATCATGCCCAAAGTGATAGACAGGCTGTAATTTGCAATTCAAAGCATGTAACACAACATAGAGACATTTCTGATGTTGCCAATGAAATCGGATACTTTGTACATATTAGATTTTGAAAGCGCTAAGCTTGTTGGGCTGGATAGCGGAGCCTCGAAACAGGTGGAAAAATACATTAGGTTGGGAAAGTCAATCCAAAGTGCATTTAACAAGGAACTTTATTGACACTGACAAGAGGCTTGCCAAAATACCATTCTTAAGGGTACATGATGTCAGGTATCAAACTAGTTCTGTCAAACAAGTGCCAAGATATGAGGATCAGATAAGCTTGAAATGAACACAGTGATGTATCCAGCTGGGGGGGGGGCAGATTGCAATCCTTGCATCCCTTGCTAGCCCCCTCCCTAAACGAGTTGACTTCAATTGCTTAACACAAAGGATATGTATTTTGCACCCCTCCCATTTAACACCCCTGATAGATTTGCATTTTCCCCCTTGATTGCTTAAGTCTACTTATGTCAATGCTTGAACAGGAAAATGTTTCCCTGGATTTATTCTTAAGTTAAGGTTACATGGTGTTAGATATCAAACTAGTTCTGTCAAAGATACCCTGGTACTGGATGATTACAAAAGCTTAAACAGGGAAAGGATTCCTAGAATGAAGGGCACATGTCAAGCAGGTTCTGTCTAAGATGTACTGGGACTTGAGGTTTAGGAAAGTTTAAGCTGGGGAATGATTCCCTGAATAGAAGAATCCTTTAACTTTAAAGGAGCATGATGTCAGATTATCAAACTAGTTTTTTTTTTTATTTTTTTTTTTTAAAGGACCTTTTTCAGATTGACAAGGGGTGTCCCACCTCCACATCCTCCCCTGGCTACCACTCTGGTTGTTCTTTCTTTTTTTTCAATTATCTCATACTTGGGACTTGTACATGAAATCTGTACCGAATTAAAGATACCATACGCCCTAGATCAGCATGTTATAATGAAAAGCGACAGAACAATCAATAATCCTTGTCATCAAACCAACAAAATTGAATCATGAAGAAAGAAAAACAATTCACAAACATAATATCAATTGAATGTTAATGAATATGAAGAAAAAACATTAACAGTTGACAAACAAAATGAACAAAAACACTTGTAAGGAAAATACATATAAAAGAAGATGGTCATTTTTATGAATATCTATATAAATTTCAGCATATCCATTATAGAGGTACCGTAAACATTCACCTAATGGCGCACATGGGCTCCTTTGCCTTGGGGTAAATTTCATGTACAAATAGAGAGCTCCCTCCTCTAAAAATGCCAACAAGAATTAAGGGTACATGCCCTTATTTGCTGGTGGGATTTTTATGGGAGGGCACTTTAAGTTTGTGTCTAAAATTCCAGTTATGTCAAGTGAACCCATAGTGCCATTAGGCAAATGTTTACTATGTGATATTCGTAGAGTACAAATAGCTGTATAGTATTGTTTACAACTTAAAATTATTCAAATATTTAATTTACGATTAAATTTTATTATTTACTTTCAAGCACCTATCAAAATCAAATTCAAAATTATTTATATGAAAAATTAATATTCAGCATTTTGTTGTCTAACCCGCTTTCATGTCTGATAGCCTGAAAGTGTGTCTCTGCACAGAGTGATCGCTTAAGCAAACAAACAAATAAACAAAATCTGGCATAACCACTTTATCTAAATAATCTTCTTATCAATTTTGCTGAGAAATATGTCTGTAGGTCATCTTTAAAGACACAAAAATCTATGGAGTGAAACCTCCCATTTTGATTTAAAAGAGCAAATATAATAGTTATCTTTGTTTAGACAAATAAAGACAAATACAATCTACAGGCTTTTGAACAACTCAACTTGCTGACCAACAAATTAACAACAAAATCAGGTTTCTATCAAATAAACCAATGTGCACAGGACCCTGGATGAATTCATCTTATTTTTGTTGACAGCTTTCTCTCATAATCCGAGGAATTACAGTTTATCAAATTTATCTCAGTACTTCAAGGCATAGGGGTCCTCAAATTGCTTAAGCAAATCCCATTATGAAGGCTGTTTTTAGCCAGACCCCTGTGGTAAGAAGGTTTTAGCCTTTTTAACACTTGGAAAAAACAGATGTAAAGTTTACACTTTTTCAAATGATTTCCTCTTTTTTTAATTAATATATTTCCACTTGTGGCATGAAAGTAAGGATATGCCATACATGTAACCATGGCTGCCTTTGATTTTCCTTTAAAAAATGGCAAATTCCATCATGAGATATTTATTTATGAAGGGCCTAGTTGTGAATGCTGTCACGCCAAATTCTCTGTCAGAGTATTTTGAGATGTAAACATCAAACTATGCAGTGTTACTAAATTTGCACAAAGGTGTAGGCACTTTGATATAGACAAAACTTCAATTCAAAGTATCTGTAATATCATGTTACTATCCCATGCTTCAGTCAAGTCCTGTCTACACAGGAGGTTGATGAACATCCAAAGCTGTAGATTTTACTTTCAGTAAGTGTTTAGGTCATCCAGGCATACTTGGGTGGGACCAGAGTTGGTTTGTGAATCAAAGGAAAAGGAAACTATGAGGCTTGTTTCAGGGTTTCATGTCAGCTGATATCAATTGTACAAGTGTGTGTAGCTAGTTATTGGCAATTGATGTTGCCCATACTTAGTCCATCTGGGTACACTTTGAGGGGGGACTTGTAATGGATTAAAACAGATCAAAAACAACACTCACAAGGATTCTTGGGTTCAACTGAACCTCTAAGGAAACTATGACGCTTTTTTCAGTGTTTCATACAAGATCTCAGCTGATATCTTTGTACAAGTGTGTGCAGTGACTGGCAATTCATGTTGCCCATACTTCAGTCATCTGGGCACACTTTGAGAGGGGACTTGTATAGGTTTAAACATATCAAAATGAACACTCTCGAGGATTCTTGGGTTCAAATGAACCTCTGAGGATACAGGATATCATTGTACAAGTGTGTGCAGTTAATAGCAATTGACTTGGGGGATAATTAGGTGTTTCTTTTGGGGTCCAGTTGAACCCCTAAGCAAATCACAGGAAACTTGGAAGGTTTGAATGTGGTCATATTCAGAGCTTTACTTTATGATTGTGAGCAATGAATGGCCAATTGCTGCTGTCCACCCTGGTTGCATTTAGGGCATGACTTGGGAGATTTCACCTGGCATTAAAACACTGCTTGGACTCAACCAGAGCATGGATGACAGAGATTTAATTGCTCCACTCAAATATTCAGTTAGTTTACAACCATCTGAATAGGACTAGCTAGTGGACCAATTTATACATCAAGCTTAGGGCTACTCACACCCACTTGTCAAAAATAATCATCTTTAGTGCAGATTCACACTGCTTCAAAAAATGACCATTAGTAGGTATGCTGTGTCTGTGAACTATAACTTCAAGATTAGGGCTACCTGGGTTCTAAGGTTAGGATTAGGGTTATCAAAAGGTTAAGTGTCAGAATTATGAAGTTTTGGTGTTCAGATTTCAAATTAGGACTGCATTGGGCGAGTTCCTGACTAGTAAAATGTGACAGTTTGGTCAAGTTGAAGATGTTTACAACATTTTCTAGTACATTAACATACCAACCCAAACATACAACATTGGAATGATAATTGCTCCTTCCAGCTATAGTCGGCAGAGAGATTGGTCCATGCGCTCGTAACATCAAGGCTGGACTCGAATAATGGCTTGTTATACGGTCTTCCTGGTACTGTTATTTCAAAACTTCAGAGAGTGCAAAACAGTGCCGTAAGACTCGTGTTAGGAGTTAAAGGATATCGCGTTGATATTAACGATCTGTGACGAAGTGAGCTTCACTGGCTACCAATAAGGGATCGTATTGCATTCAAGATCCTCATGCACACCTACAAATCCCTTCACGGACTTGCTCCACCATATCTTGCCGATCTTCTTACTACATATCAACCAACTCGCTTCGCTTCATTCTGCTACTCAATTTCTTCTGGACCCGCCTCGTCAGTATTGCAACATCTTACTATGGTGAGCGGGCTTTCTCCACTTCTGCACCCAAGCTTTGGAATGGCTTGCCACAGTCCATCAGGAAAGCCACGTCTCTTGCCATCTTCAAAAAACACTTGAAAACTCATCTCTTTAATAATCCAATTGTGTAGTTTGTTTATGCCACTTGCCAAGTTATTTATCTTTGATTATATATATTGAGTGAGATGCCGACCATCAGATTATTTTCTGTTTGCTCGTTCCTTTTTCGTGTTTGCTTGGGTTTTTTTTCTGCGCGGTCCGCATCTCACTCGTTACAATATCTGCTGATTATTTGGTCTGATGTGTTTTTATGATATTTGTTACCGGGATTTTCCCATGGTTTAAAGTGTTTCTTGTTATTATAACTGCTTTGCTTTTTTATGTGTACTTAAGACTTTTGGGTGCAGGTCACTCTTTTATTGTACTTTTTAAGATTTATCTTTGTAAATTTTCATTGCGTGTCGATTTTATTTTGTATTTATGTAAAGCGCCTAGAGGCCTTTTTGGCATTGGGCGCTATATGAAACGCCTTATTATTATTATTATTATTATTATAGTTGATGAGACCACAAAAGTTATAAATTATTCTTGTTCATATTCACTATAAAAGACAATGTGAGACAGCCAAAGTGGGGCCGACTCAGAACAGCGCAGTAAACATGATAAAACTGGGTAAAATGTGAACAGCTCCAATCCTCAAATCTCATCAAATCATCAATCCGCAGCATTTCCACTACTCAGTGCCAGAAGTAGGTAAGTGCAATAGTTGCCATATGTAGCTGTCAAGCAGATGACTATTTTCTGTGTGTAAATTGCCCAATGTTCACTGGGCAGCTATTGCACTTACCCACTTCTGGTACTGAGCAGTCGACTTAATTACTCCTCTTGCCAAGTGTGTTCCTTTCAAACCAATATTTGGCTATTCCAAATGAATTGCACACTCCCTTACAGAATTGGCACAACTGATGTAGGATAACATCAGCAATAGAACTTTGCCACGAGGAAACTTCACAGCTGAAATCTGTCTAATTCATCAACTTCCTAATACACGGTACAGCTGGATTTGTATCATTAACTGTCACATTATGTTTTATTCCAACTCAAAGTGTATTTTCTTTTTGTATGCATCTTCCATACCCTTCAACCAAAAAAGACATTTATGCTTGATTCAATTTGAGCCTTGTCATAACTGTTTCATCTGGAATTATCAATAGTCCATACTTCTCGTAGTGTGTGTGGGAGTGAAATTTATCTTGAGATAGCCCAATTAAACTGATCTTACAGTGCAGAATTGCACTGTTCATACATACAGTTAACAATGTCACATCAGTTCTATGAAACACAATTTGTAATTGTGACAGTTACAAAAGAAAGTGATATTAAAGATTGGTGCCAGTACCAGTACAAATGTATGTAATACTATGGGTGGTTTTCACAGTGACAGTTCAGTTTGAAATCAGCATTCTTTACTTAAATTCTTCCAGGGGTGTTAATTTGCTGTGCATTATCACTTTGTATGGCTTTGTTATGTTGACTGTATATGAGACTCGGACACAAATTACATATATATTTTGATCTCTGTATTGCAGTTGAGAAAACATATATTGAGGATGTAGTGAAAGTAAGGCCTAACTGCAATAGCTGCCAGGTGTCATATGTATACAATATAGAATGCAGAATTTGGTCAAATTGTCTATATGGCAACTAATGCAGATAGGTCTACTTGCCTTAAATCCTCCATACATGTAATAGATAATGCACAAATATGAAGAAATTCAAAAAACAAACTTAACATTTCAAAAGGTAGCATCTGACTTTGCAGCATCTTGTGTAGCTATATTAATTATTGAAGATATTAGGGAACAAACCAAAAGATTGATAAAACCCTATAAATGTAATTAGTTTTGTTAACCAAGCTAACCCCTAACCTTCCCAACTGAAAATGAATCAACAGGGGGGTCAAAACTACCATCGATGATGTTGTTCACGTATATGATAAATGTAATCAAAACATCTTAACACTGGCATCCAGTGCAACCTCTAAGGCAGTATGGTGCTCAATTGGCCTAACAAATTGAGGAATTTGAGAAAAAGTAAAGAAAATAATAGGAAAAATTTAGATTTTAAGAAAATAAGAGGAACCATTTAGATTTTAATAGCTTATTAGGCCAATTTTGTGGTAAAACAATCAAATTGGCCCAAGCTGACAATTCTTAGAGGGCACACTGCTTATCTCCCTGACAAAATTTATTGGGCTTTGTCGCTCTTTTAGTTTGTTCCCTTACAAAAGTAAACAAGAAAAATTGTACTTAAAAGCTACTTGGCTGGAACATATTCACATTACAAGTTTAAAAATAGCACTCTAACAGTGCAAAGGTATTGTATAAAAAACGAAATGCTGTTGTCGCTAATATATTCACATTAAAAGTTCAAAAATAGCACTCTAACAAGTACAAGCGTGTTGTATAAAAACAATGTGTTGTATAAAAGTTAGCCATTGAGAAAAACACTTCAAATGATGTCAGTAAACCCATCACAGAAACTATGTCTACATTTTGTTAGCATGTGAGATGGAGTATTCACTCAGAACTAAGCGTTATTAACATGAGATATTACGTGAAGCAAAATAAGCATTTAGATTGAAAATATGAGAAGTTGAAATTGATGGATGGCAGTGTGAGTGTTGCCTACTGACCTGACCGACTCATCTTCCCAAGGATAATCTGTACCACTAGGATTTTGTATAAAAAGAAAACATCTGCATTGTTTTACATGTGTTCTATTTGTTATTTTCTTAGCAATATTTAGATTGTAAGGAGATTTGTTGTCAATGTACTTTTGAAGTAATCTTTAATGAAGCTACTTACTAAGTAAGCAAAACATATTATTTTAAGAAGTTGCTTGGTTATAATGAGTTATTTTACTATGTTTGTTAGAAATAAATTTGCTGCTGGTGATGTTAGGTAAATTCTACATTAATTATTATTTGCACAGCAATAAGCAATTCCCAAGCTTTCCTTGGATATAATTTTTTGATCCAAAATTAAAATGCAATGCACACATAAATGAAAATAAATAACATTTGAATTCATTCATTCATCTGATATGTTCTCTGTATAGTGTAAGGGTTTCTCTGCATTTCTGTAGGCAATAGGTATCCACTTCTCCTTTAATATTAAGTTATGTCTATTTTCATGTTACAAGTTTATATATAAGGATTGATATATATTATATTGTTAGATAAAAACCAATACATCAAAATATAAAATGTAGAATTTTATTTAAACAAAAGTTTGTATTGCCAAACTCATAAAAAATCCTTTCAAAGATTCCCAGTGTTTCCTACCTGTATCGCTCCTCCCATGGATGTGTTGTGAAAGCACCAAAATGAGCTGCCAAGGATGACTCAGCAATCAGCAAAGTTTCGACGATGGCAGCCTCCATGTTCTGGAATGCAATCTCCGCTGCTTCCGTGCCAAAATTGTGCACCAGAAAATGTTTAAATTGGGCCAGGAACCATGTCCTGTTGGGAATCTGTTGAATTGAACAACGAAATTGAAGAATTATGTTCCTACGCAACCAGGACTTGGTAAAATATGCATTGAATGTTAAGTGCTAGTTCTCACGTTGCCAACGACGCATAAATATGCGCAAGCATGCTTCACATCACTTTCCTTGCTCATTTTGCGAGTCTCTTGAGCGCTGTGTCACTTTTGCGCTGTTCTACCTTTACACTGCTCTACCTTTGCTCTGTTAATGTTATCACACTATACTTACTGGTTTACTAAGCAAATGATTTTCTGATCTTTTTTACTCTGCTTGTCTTTCATTTCTTCAGTCATGCTATGTAGTAAATCTCTGTCTATTTTCCTTGAGGTATGGCTCAATAATTTTACTGCTTGTGGATTGTCTTAATTTCCTTCAGCATTACTTTTAAATTTCCTCCTCTGCATTGTTTCTTAAACTTTCTTCATTTCTCTCTACCACTTTACCTCTTCACCCTTCAATTTTCGTCCCCTTCATCATTACATCTCTCTCCTTTCCATCTCTTTCCATTCTTGCTTCCTCCTCTCTCTCTCTCCATCTCTCATATCTTTTCTCTCAATCTTTCATCTCTCTTATTTTATTTCCTTAATCATTCTCTCTCCATTCCCTTTCTTTCCCATCTCTCCAATTCTATCTTTTATTCTCCATATATTTTCAGCTCTCCTTTCCTCTCCTCATCAAATTTCTCTGTGAAGTGCGCACTTACCAACAATATTACTTTATATGCAAATTTCCTCCAAATTGTATTCCTACTCATTTAGATATACTTTTCACTCCCTTACAAACCTTCTCTTTTAATCTCAACATTCGCATATATAATATAAAAACATTTTACGTAAATTGTACCCATTACAAGGCCATGAAATTAATACTAAGCAAATTATGAAGTATCAATATCATGATTCATACCTTGCAAATGGTCTACATTAATTAATTCTCATACCCTCAAACAATTCATTGATTCTCTTCTCTCTAAATTCCCCCTTCAACCTCCTCATCAGCCTGAATTGATCGTTACCTTTTTAAAGCCCCTAGGGTAATCATGGCGGAAGTGGACCAGTCCCTCTGAGTGTACAAATGCCCTTAACGGATTGATGGAAGTCACCAGTACGTAGGCCCGGATATTGACGGGCATACCGAATACTAACAATGGATTGGGGAAATACTCCTGGACTACTGTTTTCTTATTGTTGAATCTACAAAAGAAAGAGATCAAGAAAAAAAATGGAATTTATAAAGTATTGGTCAGTAACCTTTTGGGTGAATCAGAAATGGCTTTATCAATATGGAAAAACAAATACTCACACCAGTCACCAACAAGAGCAAATTTAAACATGTGAAGTCCTTCTCCTTCTCATGTAATTATACACACAATTTAGGGTTAGGATTAGGGTTAGGATTAGGGTTAAGGTTAGGGTAGGGTTAGGTTTATGGTTAAGATTATCTTAGGCTTTATTAAACGAAATATTACATTAAGGATCAACCTATTGTCCTTTGAATATAACATAATATACTTCAAAATTAACCTCCAGACAACTACTGCATTTGTTACAGCATTCCTGATTGGTTGGTTATGTGATTTATTCATCTGAGTGACCAATTAAAATGCAGCTTCTAAATATTCAACCTTAATCTTTGTTAGCTCTACAACTGATTCTTACCAAGTTGCTGATTGGCTCATGTGATCATAATAGCCTTCTTATAGCCAATCAGCAGGTAGTACTCATGGAATTAAAGGCTCTTGAAGTAACTTGGTAGCTAAGACAGCAGTTTAATAATATTTAGAAAGCCTGTATCCTATTTCCTTATTTTCATTTCAATAAGAAGCGCAGCAATTCATTTGAGGAAAGTAGCATCAGAAAATAAGACTCCAATGGGAAATAAACCCAGGCTATTCCAGTTGAAATCTATACACCCCCTATGGAAGACATGATCTTAATCTCCTACACGGGGAGTGTAGATTTCAAATGAAGTCACTCATTCAGGTAACCTCATTTGAAATTCACACTCCCCTGTGTGGAAGACTAAGGTCATGTCTTCCACAGGGGGTGTATGGATTTCAACTGGAATAGCCTAATTTTTACTATGATGATAGAATCAACGCGTAACACCGTTTTGGCACTAGAGCAAGAAAGTTGATTGAATTTGACTTTTTATACAAACTTATAGGATTTGCATTTATTAATTCCGATACAGAGTATTTACATTGAACGTCATTCTGAATTTGAATTCAGAAAACAGTGGATTATGTTGAGCCGTAAACAGCCAGAGGTTGTTACAGCGCAAAAACATGAACTCAATGTTTTGTTTACATAACAAAAGGTCATGATACAATGAGGACATGTACGAATATATTTCAAATGAATTCTGACCGTAGTCATCTTGAAAACAACTTCTTGAATTACAAACTTATTGTGATTGTGCTTGTTTACATTTATGAATGTATATATCGGATAGCAACTAGCAATGTTTGCACAGTGGGGTTTTTTTTACCTGAGAGCACATCAGAGTGATCAGACACACCAAATTGCATTCTGAATATGAGAAATGTCCTTCTGATATCAAATAATTTTGATTTTTTTTTAAATTTGTAACATAATACAAATTTTATGGCAAATTATTAAAAATTTATATTTTTGACAGTCCTTGAAGTTAACTTTATCAATCTAATGATATGTACTTAATGTGTATGTAGCTGGGAGGAAAAGCCGACCATCATTTAAAAAATTTTGACCTTTCGTATTGAAGATGTACAATTTTTTTCCCAAAAGACCTAAATATTTGAGACCTGAATATTAAATCATAATTGTTTGATATCAGAAGGACATTCCTCGTTTCAGAATGCAATTTGGTGTGTCTGATGTGCATTCAGCTCACACAAAATACAGTGCAAACGTTGCTATCCGATCCCTTAAGATGATGTATTCTCTTTGTGACTGTATATTGCAATTTTGGTGGAGTGAAAATAAGACTTTAGTATTGTCTTTCTTATGTTCAAAAATCATTTTATGAAGAAAGAATTCAAGAGTATCATATCAACTTGAAAATAAATAATGTATATTCTTCTTTGCACTATCTTATATTTGCAGAGATTCTTTGCAGTATCTTACATTAACAGAGATTGTTGATATATTTCGATTAGAAATTTGCTCTCCAAAATAATGTGCTACAAATCAAAAGTATACAATTTTCAAGAAAGGAAGTGAAACAGAATCTTGCAAGCAATAGGAAATAGTCAAGGGAAATAGTTGAAAGTAAGATAAGTTGATTTAAATACTTACTGTTTAACTTTTGCATAGTCTCTTTCTTTGGTCGGCTGTAGAACCTGTATGGTGCCTCCAGGACTGGTAGATTTAAACACCCACCTCACATCTGTACCAAGACCATCGGCAACTCCTAGAAATTGCTCATATTGGTTTGGAAGCACCCAGCATAGAGGAGATATCTGGCTTTTCTTTAGAGCTGCAAGAAAAGGGTAAAAAATATTTCTTATTTTCCAGTGTTATCGTACCAATTTCCAAAGGCATACCGATATGCTAATATATGGGCAATTCCAAGCGTTGCGGAATGATGCAAACTGCCTTTGTACGAATTTCTTTTTGATGCAGCAGCCAAATATGTATTAACAGCACAAGGTGAATAGCATAATGTTAAAGTATTTTTGGTTAGTGAATGATTAAGGTAGGAGAAACTTTTCCAAACCACCTAATTTCCTAATTTGCATATGCAAAGTTCGTGTTTATGGAATGATGCACACGGGCCATTATTTTTGCACTAAAACATTTTTGACAAACTCTGTGAGTTTAGTAATCTGAGATATTAAATTTGCCACTTAATCTAAAGCTTAGGATGTAAACTGACAATTGTCAGTATCGATTTAAAAAAATGTGGGCATCGTCTCTTTATGCCAAATTTTCCGACACTAGGTCACGCTATGGAATGATGCAAGGAGCGTTATGGAATGATGCTGTGTGTAAAATCCCATAGAAAATGAAAAGCAGTCCATGTTTGAAAATAAAAATAAATAGATCAATAAATTTGAGTAAATTGTGTTTTATATACTTGGCTACTTATGTTAGCTGACAAATATCAATATTTATCCAAAAATATTTATCACCGATTTTTTTTAATCAGATAACTTGTGTTGCATGGTCACATTTTGAAACTGAAATTATGTCAATATTTTGCTAGTCTTAAATTCTTGGAAGTGAAATTTAGCACTGGGTGTTAGCCATAGGATGTAACATAACAACTATCACCATCTATCAAGAAATAATCATCACTGTTTTTATTTTATCGTAAATTTAAAGAAAAAATCCTTGCAATCCATGAATCCTTATGGCGTTATGGAATGATGCAGGGGTTTTGTGGAGTTATGTCACTTACAATGGTTCAGGCAATGCTGAAACATCAATTACTGTAAAGATAATTCTGTGCAATGCATTTCAGAAAGTTCTAACCCAAAATTGTGAATATTTTTTTTTTCAAGCGGGCACATTATGAATTATGCATCATTCCGCAAGCGTTGCGGAATGATGCAACTTTAATTGGTCGTTACCACATAAATTAGACTTTTTGAAAATTATTTTTGGGTCATTGGATAGGGATGAATAAATTTGCTTTGCATTCTAGTTTCAATGAAAATCAACCTTATTTTAAAATTGCAGTGGTAATAAATGATACTTCTGCGTTGCGGAATGATGCTTTTAATCGTAAAATTGGTACTCAAACAATGCTGACGAAGCTACATGTTATAAAATTTGAAAATTTCTGGTGTTTATATTTTGAGCTACTTATAAACTTTATATTCACATGCATAATTTGTTTCCAAAATTTTACAGTACAGAGCAGTTGCTGTGTTTTTAGTTTTGCTGCTTTTACGAGTCAAGAATAAGCAAATTTAAGCAAATTAGGATGTTTTTCTAACAATGGACACCATTTCCTCCTAAAAAGTATGTTTTCAGAAAATATAGCTTTTTAGCTACAATATGAGACCAAAATCACATACTTGACTTGATTTTTAAATTTTGACAATTTGGGCGAGGTTGCTTGGAATTGACCATATACCTAAAGAAGACAACTGGACCATCATACTCTAAAGTGTCTGTTTTATTTCATTTCTTCCAATCCTGGACTGCCCCTACACATGATATTCTGGCCCATACGACCCGACCCTCGGAGCATCATCAAGAGATTTTCCTTCTCTAGTTTTCATCCACCCTAGTGTCAATGACTTGCTCTAGTAGCAATATAAAGAAGTATGATCTCCGAAGGAAATGTTTGTAAACTGTAATTGGTTTAGCTAGCTATCTAATAGATAAAATACATCTCCCCTAATGGCAAGGGGACATAAAACAGCATGTCTGTCACTTTGCAATTACTAATAGCACATCACTGGGGGTAGTATGGTATGCAATATGGAATTACACTAAACACGTTTATTTATCCTAGCTTAATGCAATGCATCTATTTTGTATAAGCTTTGGATATTCCTGATGGGTATAGACGATAAACAGACAAACATAAATTGATATATGCCTCCTCTGTACTGTGAAATGGGACAGACATTTGAAACTTATACACATGAAAGTTTTATGTGTGCAGGAAACAAGAACAATATTGAAATAGATATGAAACAAGCATCTCTGCAGCTGAATTTAAATGGTGTTGCTATGAGTGGTGTTGCTACCAGCAATTTTTGACAAATCAGTATACCAAACAGCAGAAAGTGTGCTACCTCAGTAAAAAATCAATTTATGTTGCCCAGTGACAGAGTGTACATTCAGCTTAGGATGTGAAACATGATCAAAAAAACAAACAAACATATAATACATGAAATAAACCAGAACAGAAACCAATGCTGTAGACACTATGAAGATGGCATGAAATATCGATTGCTCAATGCCAGAAGTGGGTAAGTGCAATAGCTGCCCTGTGAACATTTGGCAATTTACATTGTATAGTGTACTCATCTACACTTGGCAGCTACATATGGCAGCTATTGCACTTACCCACTTCTGGCATTGAGCAGTCGATATATGTGTCTTTTGTTCTGTGAAGCAGCTATGTCAGCTTTAGTTTTTTTAACAAGGCTCTGACCACAAGATTTTTGTCTGAAGAATTCAAAACTTTATGTAAGAGGAATGTAATAATTTAAGGCCCTTGGTTTGCATTCGCCCTTTGCACAGATCCGTTATCTTTCTACCAAAACGGGGTCCTCCTTGCAAATGCGTGCGCAAAAAGTGCATTTTTGTTTCTCGTGCTTTTCCAGCAAGGCGCCAGAAGCCTTTTGCAACACGTGCGCGACAATTAAAGCACACGTTTGACAGGCGTACGCAAACGCAACACTCACTTTGCGGGTAGAATCTCGTTTTGAGATGACCGTGCCATGGGCGAATTGCAACACAGATTTCTTCTATAAGGCCAAAAAAAATAATAGTTTGTCTCAAATCTCACGATTTTACAAATGCACGCGCGAGCTTTGAGACAAACCTTTTTTTTTTTTGCCTAATCAGTGATTGCAACTTCCGCATCATTTTGTATTTTTCCCCTTTTTGGTATCTTTTAATAACCACTGTGCTATTCCAAATGAAATCCATACACCCCCTATGGAAGACATGGCCTTAATCTTCCACACAGGGAGTGTGAATTGCAAATGGAGTCACCCATTCAGGTAGCCCCATTTGAAATTCACACTCCCTGTGTGGGTGATTAAGGTCATGTCTTCCATAGAGGGTGTATGAATTTCAACTGGAATAGCCCAATGATCCAATCAAATCACTCTGCATATAGATTTCCTAATCCTTACCTGGTATTCTCCTTGCTTGATTCATTGTATTGCAAAAGCCATCTTTACGCCATAAGATATTTCTTATTCCTGGTATTCTATTAATCTGAAATAGGAAAGAAAAGATATTGCTTCAAGTGTGCAGCCTTTTACATGGGGACTCTACAAATTCATTAGCCAAAATATTTACCTGATTAACTGTTTACATCACCATTTGTCTCCTGTTTTTGTTGTCATTATATTATTACTGAAGACATCAACAACTTGTTTGAGACACTAATCCGGGAAAGTTGTTTGTTTGTTTCTGTTTTGCTGTACAAAAGAAACTGACCTTAATTGTAGAAATTCCAGAAAAAGGTGTTTTTTTTCCTTTTTCCTTTCAAAATGTTTGACATCCTAGAAAAGTTTTTTAAACAGTTTCTTCAAACTTCTAATCTGTTTTAAAACATAGATGATGTGGTATACAATATCCCAATATACACCCATTTATTTGGTCTATGCATTAAGCTAATTAAGCCTGTATATGTTTTGTCTATGACCTTTAAGTTTTCTTTTAATCCGTCCGGCCGGGTTTTACTTTTTTTTTGCTTTTTTAAAAGTCTTGGCCATTTATGTCACGTCCAATCATTTCTAGTCAAGGTAAAGCTGATAAAATGCCTTTTACATTCACCAATGCAAAATCTTTAAATTAACTTTTATTGTCATTTTTTTATTGCATAACAATTGACTTCACAATGAATGAACGCTGATGACGATCCAACTATAACACAAGAAACTACAGTGTGCTATGACATTGCATCCTGATTCTAGAGCAAATATGGATATATACACCTGTCCTCATTCCAGTTGGATTCAAATAAAATATTCAATACAACCGTTCTAGACTCACTTTTTGGTAGTTAGCTAATTTTGGAAAGGATTCCTTTTCTAGGCACTCGGCACCATCTCCATCAGTGAAGGCCATACAGAGCAGCACCATCCAGCCTACCCACTCGCTCTCATGTGGTAATGTCACTGGCTGCATATTATCTGCAAAAAGATGTGATAAACAATATTATTGTTGTCATCGTCGCTAGGCGGGAAAAACCTCCTATGTGCTTTTGGCCCCTGAACAAAACTACCAACAGGTTACATAAGAGGTTTGCTTTAAACATATTCAGGGGCCAATGACACATAAGAGGTTTTTCCTGCCAAACGACAACATGCATAATGAAAGATGTTACTTAGGTAAGATAACACGGATCATCGCGGGAATATGCATGCAGCTGAAGATTTAATCAAGGATAACCTGCACATGCAAGTTTCTTCTCTGTATGTTTTTCCATGATCTTGAATAACATAAACGGAAAAAAGCTTGCAATTCCAACCATGTGAACTAATCCAGGGTTTACGATAGATGTCTAGAGTTCTGGGTGTTAGGCTAAAAATGGGCATTAATCTAATGATGACTTTTTTTCTCATCTTGCTTGATAGAAACAGAACCAGGGTGAAGCAATTAACATAGACTTCAGGTACATATCCAAGATTGTGTTGGGGTGATAATTTTGGAAAAAGTGAACGTTTGATGCAAAAACACAAACATGTTCTTGTTCATGAAATTTCAACAAAATTTGACCTTTTTCACCCAATGGTGGACTTTTTGGGTACGACAACACAAATATTTGAATTTTTTGTCCAAAAGTGTACTTTTCATGGGATGGATTTGGATGCATTTCCAGCCCCAGTTATACTCACTATAGATCTGAATATTTAAAATACTAAACTGTTTTTGTCTTCAAGACATTCTTCAGCAATAAGTAAAGTCTTATATATTTACCCCAGTAACATTTATGTAGAAACCCCAAACAATAACTTAGACATCCACTTCATTCCTTGCATAAGGTTCACTATGTCAAATATGAAATAAGCTTCGCTACGTCAAATCTAACTCTAACCCTAACCATAACCTTAGTCCTAAAACATAGTGAACCTTTTATTTTCTGAAGCAGCGAATCTTCAACATTGCGAACATTTCGACATGTTGAGTTACTTACTTTTTGCATTGTTTGAAGTTGCATTTGCTACTGTTGGCTTATACCATGGTGGTGCTTTCATAGCAAAATGTCTTTTCTTAAAAGCTTGCTCGTATAGTGGCAAATCACGAGCTATAACATCTTCTTGACCTTTGACTTTCACTATTTTTCTGACATCATTCACATCATCCAAGTATGTTTGCTCCAGCTGCAAAGACAAAAAATAACAAGAGATTTTTTTTCAATACTAGAGTATAAAATATTTGGATATTACTCAAGTTTGCAACAAAGACCTTTCTTGCTGTGGAATAATTTTGGAATAAATCTTATGTTAAAAATTGAAAGAATTTAAAGTGCTATATGGGCAGCTGCCAAATGGGGGTCACACATACAGAGGCACCTTTAAGATACAACTTGCTGAAAATGCACTCTCTGCCCCTACCATTACCCTTGCCCTACCCTAGGGGTATGAAACCTATTCCTCAATTGAACCATATAGTAAGGTTGAAAATATTATAGGGAGGCTATCAAGAATTAGGGCTGCCAAAATATGTTTCTTACATTTCTGTGAAAAATTGACAATATAAAGAAATACATAACAAATGCTGCCCTACAGCTCTGCTATGCTATTGCTTTTAACAAAAATATCCTCACTTGAATGTTTCAGTCTTTTAACGCACCAAAGTTACTGACCTTTTAATGTATTAATACCTCTACCTACGGTATTAAACATGCCCTTTACTGCTATACATGGTAATTAAATGAAGATCACAGGTGACATGCAACTATTAGACAATGACATGTCTAACAAGAAGAAACAGTGCCTGTCACAACTTATAAAACTATGGCTTTACCATAAACTATGGAAATCTTGTGAGAGTTAGAATGGTGAAATAAGGCAAACTAATGAGGGGCATTGGCGTACGCAGGGGGGGTGTTACGGGTGTGAAACACCCCCCCTTGGATCTGTCCAAAAAATTAAAATGGGGGGAGAAAAGGCAAAGAAAGAGAGAGAGACAGAGAGAGGAGAGAGAGGGGGGGGGGAGAGGGGGGAATGGGAAGAGGAGAGGAGGGAGATGAGCAAGGCATTACAATTATCATAGGCTATATATTACCCCGCCCACACAAATTTATCTCCCCCTAGGCCTATACCCGGTATTGACGGGCAACGTACGTAAATGTGTCAATACATGTTAACACCCCCACATCATTACACCTTTACCCTGGCAACCTACATACGTAAAGGTTTTAATTGTTAATTGACATGGATATAGGGCCTTATGATGTTAAAACCAACACCTCTCCACATCACACCCCACACCCTACCCCGGACCCTACTCCGCAACATACGTAAAAGGTTTTAATTGTGCAAATTGAGTTCGGGCCCTTTTTCTGTTTGAAGCAATGATTTAAATAGTGTAAAAATGATGCACCAAATGGCCTCAATCGGACCTTCATTTTGCAAATTTTTCGAACTTCTGCAGGAGGCAAAACTCTTGTTCACGAAAGGCTTCATGTACCGTTATTTCACCAATTTTCGGCTTTTTCAAACTAAAATTTTACATTGCTATTGCTAATAGTCCAATAATGATCCAACAAATCGCTTCAATTAGGTCTTCATTTTGCAAAAGTTTCTTAATTTTAGGGGGCATATTCCCCTCAGACACCCCCTCGTAGTGGATAAACAAGCAGCCATTTTGATTCTGCTTTCGACATTTACCAATTTGTGTTTAACACAATTTATAGGCCTACAACTGAAAAGAAAACTTGTTCACAAAAGGCTTCGTGGACCGTCATTTCACAAATGTTCGGCTTTTTCAATTTAAAATTTTACGCACTAATAGTGCCAAAATTGTCTACCAAATCGCTTCAATTAGGTCTTCATTTTCCAAAAGTTTCTTAATTCTGAGGGGGGCACATCCCCCCTCAGACACCCCCCTGCACAGTGGATAAACAAGCAGCCATTTTTGATTCTCGGTGCTTTAGATATTTACCAATTTGTGTTTAACACAATTTATAGGCCTACAACTGAAGAAAAAAACTTGTTCACGAATGACTAAAGGCTTCATGGACCGTCATTTCACAAATTTTTGGCTTTTTCAATTAAAAATTTTACACACTAATAGTGCCAAAATTGTCCACCAAATCGCTTCAATTAGGTCTTCATTTTCCAAAAGTTTTAATTCTGAGGGGGGGGCACATCCCCCTCAGACTTTCTGCGTCAAGCCTAAGCGCTGACGGGATGATTGCCACGCTGCCATTTCTTTATTTTAGTATTTTTATCATCACACCCCCCTTGAAAAATTCCTGCGTACGCGCATGATGAGGGGGAATGGTTGGAATGAGAAAATAGCCAATTTAATAGGGGTACAAATTCATGTTGATAGCAGGTGAAGGAAAGGTGATTAGTAAACTTTAGGTAGGGGTTGTGTAAAACTGCCAAAACAAACCTAGAAAAGCTTTTCATGTGTCACATATCTGGCAGTCCAGGTAAAAATGTAGTATTTGCTTTGTTTATCGTAAGGAGTTACTGCATTTTACTTTGGTAGGAGGCTGATTAAAAAACCTGCCCAAAAATAATTATGTAGTATGTTATTTATTGCAAATACTGCATGTCTACTTTGGGAGCAAAATTATTCCAAAAATACCATTGTCCTTCTGATCCCTAAGTAAGAAGGGAGTATCTCATGGTTGTGTATTTGCAGATATTATTTTTTCCCTTGATAGAAATGTGAGGTGTGCGAAAGCAGAAATGAGATATCTGTTCAGGCCATCACATGGGATCTCATCAACTGCCCAGGCTTTCAAAAATTTGAGATGTGTGTACATTTATTTCCAAGATACTTTCTTCAGCATTCTGGGTTGGTGCATAATGCTTCCCCAAATGCTTTCATACAATGACAAATACACCAAGGGGATCCTAGTTAATGTACCTATGCTCTATACAGATATATTGATTGATCCAACTTGTGCTCAGGGAATTGACCTTTGCCCCCATCGATAAAAGCAACAAACTTTCTTCATGCTTTTGGATATAATACAAATTATGTATGAAGCACAAAAAACAGCTCTCACATAGACCTAACATTCACCACAATAAAGACAAATCCACCAAGGGATCTTCAAATGTACCTACACAGATATATTGGTTGATCCAACTATTGATCAGGGAATTTACCTTTGCCCCCATGGATAAACAGATAAAAGAAACCAAGTTTCTTCATGCTTTTGGATGCATGCAGCACAGAAAACAGCTCCCAGATCTAACATTCATAACAATAGAGTGAAAATCCTCAGGTGGATATATCAAAACATTTCCAGCTTACCACATCCACAAGTAGGTAGGGGCTGATTTAAACCTTATGACCCCTGTTTTCAATCCTCTTTTGAAAGGTTTTAAAAGGCCACATACTCTCTACTTCACAATAGTCAACATCACTACTGTACATTTTGATCTTATCCAACAATGGAAGTTCAATTTTTTTGCAAAATTTTATTCCAAGATTTGAAATTGTATTGTTTGGGCATAAAGAAAACGTTGATGCACATTTCTCCCTTGCTTTCCCTTTCTTGCTCCATTTGCTAGTCTTGTTGCCAAGCACGTACATGCATGCATGACTTACTGCATTTCGCTTCTTTGAAAATTGGCTAATGTTTTGCAGTTCCACTTTCTGTGATGTTTACAAGGAACTAGACTGCTAAAATTAATTTAGCATCAAGTTCGGAGAAATAGAACAAACATTATGGGTATGGGGTTGAATATCATGAATATGATTTTAGTAATGGAAAAAGGGTACATATCATGAACTTTGGCATTTTGAAATTTTATAACGATAAGAACAGATTGTTGGAACACTCTGAAGAGGGAGAGGGAAGGACCTCTGAAAAATGAGATAAGAAGAGACAGACAGACAGACAGACACCCAGACAGACAGAGTGCAATAAAGGGAGAGATAAAAATAAGCTACATGCGAGTAAGACAGATAGAGAAAGAAAGGGAAAGAAAGAAGGAGAGATTTTTTTGTCAATTCCAGCATTCCTCCTGGCAGAAATTATTGATCCAACCCTTTTATTATTATTTGCCTGGCCTGCTTGTACATCGACACATCTGCTCCTCCAAATGGAACCAGTTTGATTCTTAAAACGTCAACCCAGAAGCAAAAATCTATGAGAACTCTGTGCAATATTTTAGTATGCAATATAAATACCATAAATGAGCATCTTTCAATTCCACACAACTTCATCATATCAACATGATCATGTTATGCTGATGGTCACTAGCACGTACCCATCACTGTTATTGTTTGGATAATTTAATAGCACAGGCAATGAACTTATCATGAATGTGTGATTTAAATCAACACATGCAGTGTGCGGTTAATTCACGCAGAGTACTACTTTACGACGACACTTATGTGATTTTTTTCATTTAACTTTTTCCCCTCTTTCTCAGTCAACTGCAGCTTGGTCATGAATGTATGATCTAAATAGTCGCATGCAGTGCAGTTACCCGGGTGCAGTTAATTTATGGATAGGAGTACGTTGGGATGAAACTTGCGTGATATTTTCATGCAGCTTATTTTCTCACAGTCAATTGTACCTTGGTCATGAATGTGTGATTTAAATTATTCCATGTAATATGAGGTAAATTCACAGAGAGTAGTATTTTATGATTCCACTGACGTGATTTTTGTTCATTCAACTTTTTTCTTTCACTCAGTCAATTGCAGCTTGACTATGAATGTGTGATTTAAATCATCACATGCAATGGGGGTTAATTCATGGAGAGTACTCCTTGTCTTTGGGGTGACTCTTATATTGTCATTCAACTCATATTTGTGACCCACTCTGACGAAACCCGCCATAAGTTGCACTCAGCCATTTCAAGATACGGCAAGTCAAGGTTGGGAAAGGGGTGAAAAACCTTGCAGATTTCATTTTTCAGTTTTTACTAATTTTTGATTCCTTTTATTTTATTAAAATATGTTTACTTTAACCTACCATTGAAAACAAACTATTCTTTTACATCTAAAGCACCCAAAACCTAGCATTTTCTGAGCCAAACCAAGTCCTTAACATGTCATTTTACAACTTTAAAGCCATTTTTCTTGCATTTGCCTTTCTTTTATGTGTCACTTCCCCCTTTCCCGTTGAAAGAGCGTAGAATGAGGACCATAATGTCCCAGAAACATAATTTTGGTATCAAATGAAAGCTGAAGACCTATACTAAATGATGACATCAAAAACTCAATTTTCAAAATTAGTGACTTATGTCTGGTTTTGTGGGAGCGGGTCACATTTTCTCACATTCAAATGCAGCTTGAGCATCTTTCAATGTTTAAAATCAAATCATTGAGATGAGATAAAACCACATCCCCAGCTGATCAAAACTATGCGGTGCAAAGCACTACTTTACGATGACACTTACGTGATATTTTCATTCAATTTAGTGTCCCTCCATCAATTGCAGCTTGAAGGGTTTCTCAATATTTAAAATCAAAATAAGTGGGATGCGATCAAACTCCTCATATTCTTGCACCACTCCTCATTGACAGATGAATTGTCCAATTTCACACGCTGCTATTTACCACCATCAGGTAATATAGGTGTGCTTCAGTCTCAAAGGGTTCAGCCCCTATAGAATTGCTACCTGTCGATGCAATGGGTACATTTGAAACTAGACCCCACCTCCCCAGCTAACAAAGCCTCTTTTCGTAATTGGAAGTGGGTATTATAATACATGTAAATGTGACACGATCTGGTCCATGGGGGGGCAAAGGAGGCATTTTTGAAAATTGAGTTACTGTAATTATTACATTATACATACAATAGGCTATCATTTACTGAAATACCAAAGGCATAGCATACTTGGTTCTAAAATTATGACATTTTTTGATGTCTATTTTCTTATGTATTTTATTGTTTTTAACTCCATATTTTTACCTTTATATCAGTTTCAAATTTACCGCCTTTGGCCCCCATGGACCAGATTGTGTCACAAATGAGTGAAAATGCAGAAAAATGGTAATTACGGGAAGGCATAAGTTATTGTGAACCAAACATGAGAAAGTGATATGATTAAATCATACTTAAATTTAGTCTGATAATTTTTTTTTAACTGTCACTTTTAGGGAAATAAGGTGCCTTTTTGAACACTGTGCAAGGTGTATTTTTTAATGTTATTCGGTACAAGTCACAGTGCAAAAAGCTGCAAAAGGATGATTAGAAAGGTGCCTTGTGACAGATCTCCCTCACTCTGCTTTACCAGTTTATTGACTCCGTTGTTTAGGCAGGTGTCAGTCCCTGATGTTCACAAATAAACTCTGTATAAATTAATTTTAACAAAAACTCTGTACCTGACACCAATTTTCTAAACTAATTAAGCTAATGAAATGCATCCATACCAGGCAACTAGCATCATTTCAAGCATGATTCGGATTGATTCCAAAATGTGACTCATCACATATCACCCTGGGATTCAGGAGTGAGAAATTTTGGACCATTTATTTAATTGATTTTTAAGACAATGCTGCAGGAACTATAGACAATATGTCTGTCATCTACAGAAATGAGAAAGGCAGAGTGAGAAATCTGAAAAATCATTCATTTAAACGTAATATCAAACACTTCAGTTTGATGGATGACTAATATTTTTGTTAAGGCTAAAAACAGACATTGGAAAATACACTTAGGTTCCATTATTTTCATAAATCATAATTTTCTGTATCTTAAAATATATTTCTCCACTAAAATGGCAATGTAACAAGAATCAATTCAGGATATAATGTAAAGGTGAATATAAAATAACTACAGGGTGTCCCAAAAGTCCCTTTATTATATTGAATGTTCATAACTCTAGTATTCAGCAACCGACAGCAAACATGGATAGAGAAAACTTTTTTTTTGTTCTTATTGCAACTGCAAGCCCAAGGAAACCAATCCATTGATTCTATTAAAAGTGTTCCAAAGTTATATTTTAAAGATTGATCTTCAGTTGGTGCATCATCATCAGTATGACGAGGGCCAGGGTTGAAAGTGCTATTTGCATATACCCATTGTTAGTGAACATAACATTTTATAAAAAACTACATCATAACAGAATAAGATAATGGTTTTCACCGAAATTTCACTGGTGAAGACCCAAATTTAAAAAGAAACGCTCATTTTTTCTTGCAGTATTGATAGGTTGCATTTAACACATTTGAAGTGCATTTTTGATAAGTCTTTTATGTGGTAATAAGGAAGGTTTTTATTTCAAACTCTAATGGTGACCCGCAGGTCAAATTGCTAGAATTGTACATTAAACACACCTAAACAGACACAATGCAATTTGCAGGCAGCAGCTTAATCAGCGCCAATATTGCAACATTGAAACAAACAACTATACAAACATCCAATCCAACCCAACCACATCCCCCAGTAGGCAATGAGGATAAAGTGCCTTGCCCAAGGACACAACAGCACGAGCGGGGCTCGAACTCACAACCTATTGATTATGAGTCGGGCGCCTTATCCACTCGGCCACACATGCTCCCAATAAGGTAGGATATATATCTTGTTTGGTATCAAAATTATTGCACAAGTTTACTATCAAAATATGTATTTTGATTTCCCCTATAGGCCAATCTTTGTGAAAGATATTGGTTCTAAATGGTAAAGAAACTTTTGGGACACCCTGTACTTCCATAACTCCAGTAGAGTGATGGCAAAGGTTCACTTTTTTTCCTTGCACAACTTCCCTGCCCCCTACCTACTGACACACCAAGTGCAGGGCATCTCTTTCCAATTATTACAAAGTTTGGTGGGAATTACTATTCTTGAAAACATACTTTATTATTAGTTCAAAGTTTACTCTTTAGCTGTAAATAATATTGACAACTCTGATCCCGTTCTTCAAACACAGACACACATGAGTACAGCCAGACATTGCCTGCCATTTTCTTTGCTGGATTGATCTACCAAATCCATCCAATAAACTTTGAGTTACCAAGCATTTATAGAAAATCCCATGAAACTGTAGAAATCCCCTACCCAACAATAACATCAAATAGTGATATTTTCATTACTTCTACTAACTATTTACTCACAGTAGCTGGGGGATTTACAATCAAAGACCATGATTTTATAAGACCTTTACCACATCAAAGCCAATGATGTATATAAGGTTGTTTTTCCTCCCTCTCTCTATAGATAATATTGCTGCATTTAAAGCAGCTCCAGACTCCCATGTGATACCATGTTTGTGTGCTTGTGATATTGCTGTGGAGATGCTTGAGAAAAGAGCCGCAGCAACTTGAAAAACTAAAGAGCAAATAATAAAATTAAAGCCACAACTTGTATGACTTCCATTCAGAGTAGGATGTCTTATTTTGTATATTCAATAACTGTAAACAGTTTTGAAAAGGTTTGAAATAAGGGGAACCTCGGGCCAAAAGCCTGCAAAAATCACTGCAGCCTACTATACTGATATACTACCCTAAAATATTGTCACCAAAGTCAGCAAAGACAGACTCAATGCTGACTTCAACATCAATCCATGGCATTGCATGCCAGTTGTTGATTTGCAAGTCTTATTAAAGGTGTCGCATAATGTGGACCAACATAACTTTAAAATTTTTGTAACATTAAAAATAGTCTGTGAACATTGATGAGAGTCCATATATTTCAAATGCAAGGGCCTGGATGGCTCTTAAAGATGTTGGTTTATTTTGTACAGTGCAAATGCAGCGATATGTGACACAGTTCGGTCAAGCATTTGTGTGTATACAAGGTACCCCATCAATGACTCCTCAATGCACTGGACCCATTACAGTGGGGCATTTTACTGTCATGTCAAGACCCTTTTCCCTGAAACCCCACCTGAAACAACCTGGCCATTTCTGGCAATCTCACTGCAAATGTCCCAATTTCAACCCATCCATGACAGACATTATGTTTGGCCCCTATCATCCACCACCCTCATTTTGGGTCAAAACACTGTTTACACCAACGAGTAACATCATATAACAATGTAATAAACATGATAAAGTGCCACCGTGAATGTGCGGACGATGTGATAAGTTTCCCACGTATAAAGCGAGCTGTCATCAGTACATTAGCAGGGTTAATATACAACACATTAAAAGATCAGATGCTGACACATATAATAAGCCATAGGGTCACGTCAGCAGCTTTACCAATTGCAATAATATTGTTTTTATGTCATTCAGGTAAATACATTGATGGACATATGATGAGGTGGTGTGGATTTGGGGCTTCTGTATACAAGATCCTGTGGTATAACCATGATTACACAGATTGCTTTCATTTGTCACACAATTTATTCCTACTCAGATCAATAGTATTAATGTTTATACATGGTATGCGTAATGTGTAACATATGTTTCATGTTCTGCATTTAAAAATGCTGTGGCAGTAGCCTACATTCCCAGGCTACATTCAAAACTAACAGCTTAAAACTATATAAAAATCTAACTTGTCTCAGACACTATACTGTGCAAACAATTATTGTAAACAGTGGCATCTGCAACCACAGAGCTTCAATAAGATGGAACCAATACCAAAGACATAAGTTTTCTGTGGCTCAAACTTTTGTGTCAATAATGATGTATTTTCAGAATAAAAAGTTAAACTGGATTAATTAATAATAATAAAAAAGAGAGCAAAAGATAAAGGGCTATATGCAAACATGTGTGATTAAACACCTATTAAACATAAAACTTGAAAAACTACACCATCTGTACTTGTTGTCCAACCAAAACAAAAACAAGTCTTACACAAACTGTCTTCACCAACACAAATTGGCTTCTCATATTTTGTTTTCATACATGACACTATCTCTCCTAGTGCATCACAGAAGACAGATGGCAGGAGTCAAACACTGCAGTATGAGGCCAATGAAAGCTTCCATACAATCTCAAACAAACTCATCCATCACAGGGCTCAGTTCTAACCTCAATATGTTTTATAGAATGACCTTTGCATCAACTGAGGTACAAAAACTCATACCCGACACCTTGAGTTGAAAGGTTGAGTTAACAGTATTGAATAGATGCTAATGAACTTTGCAAATTGGATATGAGACCATATGGGGGCATAGTGCTAATAGGGAGTTGAGAAGTTGATAGAGAAGTCATCCCTACAATCTTCCCATTATTTTGTAGGGGTGAATGGCAGCACCTTAGCCACAGGCAAATTAAATTGTCATGGGTCAGGCTACGGGGTTTCCCATCAAAACTAACACAAGATGTGTTGCTAAGAAACAATCTCTTGATTATTTATACCAGACAAGCATCCAGGAGCATCTCATCAGGTCAGAGTGATAGAAGTGTGTTTAGATGTACAAGAAAGAAAAGTACAAGTTAATTTTATTCTGTAATTGAATCTATTTGTTGCAATTTTAAATGATTTAAACAAATGTTTGGGAGCTACAACACATAATGTACATGTATGAGCAAGTGTCCATAATGAATGTCTACAGAAGTATAAGAATGGCAAATTGAAGGAGTAAAAAGAAATCAAGAATGCTGAAGAAACTAACATGTTTTCAAACAAAAGTCAACTTTAAGAACTTTGTTGCATCAAATGCATTAAATCTTTAACAACAAAACCAAAACACATTCTGTAAAGCAAAACATTATCAAAACATTTTGTTTGTTAACAGAACATAAACACAAATTTGACAATGTTTTAGCAAAGCACACAAACATTATGCAGCCAGAGGTTTCCCGATGGTATAAAAATCAAAAAGAATTTTGAAAAGTGGGGAAGATGAGGCTCTGGATCACGAAATGCCCCTTTAATATAAATTCGTGACAAGTGTTGCAAATCTAACTATTTCAAAAAGTACTGCTTTACAAACAAAATAATACACATAAATACAGCACTCTCCCTATGCATACGTACAATGCATACACCTCATCATAGAAACACTGCATAGCGTATAAGGAATTACGGATTCAAGTGGTACAAACGTGGCATTCCGTTACATTGCAAAGCCAGACAACTGCGATCTTGGTCAGGGCTAAGTGCCAGTCATGTTATAAGACATGCCCAGAGGAAAACGGCTCTTGTATAGCGCAGAGAAATAAAAGAAATCATATCTGATGAAAAGAGCATATTCAACACCTCTTATTGCACCAAAGCAGCTGTAATTGTGGCGTTCTATTCAGTGTTGCCAGAAAGCACCTTATCCCCACAATTGGGCTATAACTTTCAAATGGCTTGCTGCTGCCTCAGAAAGTGGTCACCAGTGCGGTACCAGGAATATTTTTCCTAGGGGGAGGGGAATCGGGGGTGGTCAATAATTTGCCTAAAATTTGGCATTTTTGCCAAATTTATAGGATCTTCTGGTTTTTTTTGTTCTGATGGGGAGGGGGGGACTGGATTTGATGGAAAAATCCACCCCAGTGTCACCCTTTGTTAAAATTGGCCTACTTTTGCACATATCAAGGTGGGGTGACTTTCTATGGCAATTTCCTTTATTTTACAGATTTTACAGTCAGCCAGTCAAGAAACTGAATTGCCAGCTATATTGCCCTTGTCAACTGTTTCACAGGAGGCTTTATTGATTGATCAAGTGGATAGGAAGTGTGGTCAATCACTGGGTCATCATCGACCCACTTTGGAAACTTTTTTGCTGAATTAATAGCAAAAGTGGCCAAAATTTAGGTGTTTGGATCCATTTTCCCTTGATTGGAAATTTAGCTAAGTACTTGTACACTATTTGCCGCTGCCTTGATATGGTGCTTGCCATGATTTTGGTCTTTAAATATTAGCAACACTGGCCCCATTTATAGTTGAAACCAAATCATCCCTAATGTAAACCTGCGCTTAGCAAATAGCAAGAACTGAACAGTGTGCATTCCAATGCAACTTTCAATTCAGTAAAATGGTAAACTGTTTACAAAAATGTGCCATTTGAAGCAATGTAGGCATCCATTTGGAAGGCTGTTATGATAAACATCTAAATTCCTACATAATTTGAAGGGGGAAAATGGGACTATGTTCATGGTAAAACATGTCAGGAAGAGTGTGGTGTTTATAATTTACATCTTGAGTACTGCTCTTCTGCAAAGGATTTCTATGTGTAGATACATACATTTGTATTATAATGTAAAGTATTTTGTCATTGTGCACTGATTTGAAAACAGAGATCTATGCCACTAAGTTCTATTAAAAATCAGCAACCTGAAACTGGTGAAAAAACACCTAACAAAGCATGTGAATTCAGGCTAAAAAGCCTAAAAATGAGCTGAAAATGAATGAAAATGCCAAAATTTGAACTTGCAACAAAAACCCTGAAAACTCCTTGCTCTGTGAAAACAATTTTGTGAATGTAAACAGTTAAATGGACTATCTGGAATGTAGACAGGAAGTCATCACAGTACCACCATCTGATCAGATCTGATGAAGATGCTAGTCGACCTACAGCAAAAACATTCCAGGTGAGTGCAACAAATTATTTAGTGTTGAGGTTCTATAAACTCTGTAATAATGTGTGTTTAAATAGGTGTGGAAAAAGTGTGGGTCTACTGGTACAAATCTCCACATTTCATGCCCCTTTTATCAATCATTCAATCATTCAATCAATCAAGCGTACCTCATTTCTACACAAGTGAATGGGAGGACCAACAAATGGTCTAATTTCATTAAGAAATGGGATAAACATTTCTCCAGGGCAAAAAGCCCATTTAAAAAAAAAGAACTGGTCAGATGCAGGAATCAATCAACACTACTCGAGCTAGTTGAGGCTCTAGGCGATAGCACTGTCGATTTGTCTGTGTGTGTACAATTGATTTGAACAACTCCTAGCTTTTCTTGTTGGCTTTAGAACAACTGTATGGATTGCGGAAACCAATTGCAGGAAATCGTTGGGCTTTATCGCGTTTATAGTGTGATCGGTGGTTAATATGCATAGGATGTTCTATTTCTGATTTACAATACTTAATGACATGTCTTTTTATGCATACATGAAGATGCACTAAAGACACTGTTTTCTCTTGAGTGTGTTGCTGATGTGTGAAATTCAAAGTTTGGTAAAAGAGAGTCACATTCACCTAAATAACCAGTCAAACGGTATCAATTTGAACCTAACAGGGCTAGTTACCACTTTTGTATGGCGTAATACCCCCCCCCCTCCCGTTCCATCACGGCCAAAAGTTTGGAGTGTAATGTGACTGAGACTTTTACATACATGTAGAAAGCATCACATACACTTACCAATATTTATTGTATCAATAACAGGCAAGGTTAGGCAAGTTCTGGATGTGAAACAAGACTAACTCCCTGTTCAAAATGCTCTTCCCAGTCTACTCTTTGGGTATAACCAAGTAATAAATAAATGTAGCTTGTATTGCTAGCCCATTATCAATCAAATGATACAATCATGGTTTCAAAGACAAGCCCTGATGTAATTTAAATTGGCACGACATCCTGTAATGAAATTTGCTTGAATGGAATGGATGGTACTTTTTTAACCCCTACATTAAAACAATTTCACTGCAATTAACTTTTAGTTAAAAGGAAATTTTAAATCACAGGTATCCAATACCTGAAAGAACTAGAGCGGTAAGTATTCAATAAAGCTCAAGTGATGGGTCCGGGTAATGTGCAAGATAGGCAACATGCAGCCATGCATACCGAACCAGCAAATATGGCACATCATCATCGTGCTGATTACATAAACCTGCTGCAAACTTCATTAGCACTGAAGCACAGGTGCAACTTTTGGTCACAGTAATGAAGGCTAAATTGCTTGATTAGCCACGCATCATCAACAAACATTATTTATGGACATAGAAATAACTAAGCAGAATGTAGTAAAGCAGACCCATAACATCTCATATTAAAATTAAGTACTGTTTGAGGACCATTCGTTTCTCATATTTTACAAGCAGCCTTTTATGCTACATAATGCCTATAAATGGGAGATAAAAATAGATTTATTGATACCATCAAGCTATTAAATGAGTCATATGTCACGCAATATCTGTATTTTACCATTTCAGATCAAACACCACAGATGTGTGCAACAGTGGGTGAACAGATTTTAGTTAGAATGATCTTTTTTTTTAATTTTTTTTTTCAAAGCTGATTTTCTTGGCATATTTGTAACGTTTTCACATATTCCAACTTATAAAGATGCTTTATAGTTTGATGTGTTTGTTGTAACCCGTACAAAACTCGGGGAGCTGATCCTGGTTGCGATGGTCATATGTGAATGTCTAAAATGTGCGCTCTTGAAGCTGCAAAGTCCTTGTGTTGTTGTTAAATGGTTTATGGAATGATTTGGGGCCGTAGTGGTCAGGCTTGTGGATCAACGTCTAGGTGTTGTGCCTGTGCGTAGTGCACTGACTGCATAGTACTCTATAAATCACTGAGTTTTTTGGGTTTTTGAAAACAGAGCAATTTTGAATTATATTCATTCGATAATAAATCTCCCACATAGCTCCATGGTTAACAGTCAAGATTGTAAGTAAGTGTTTTTTTTTATTTTACTTCATTATCTTGGCATAAAATGGATCCTTAGCAATAGACCATGGTTCGTGTTATAACAGACAACTCTCAAATGTGACCTTCCACCATTTCAGATACCCTGTGGGTAATATAAAATCTACCTCAATCACTCATTCCTACAAGAGTCATCCGAGTGCATCGGAAGTCAATTAGATACTAAATTGCCATTGTCAGGTTCTATATCCATAAACTATTTCATTTCAAATCATCCTCTTTTATTATGTCCCAGGTCACTCACCGATTATAAATAACACGATTTGCCACACTTTTGTGTGAACAGGTAAATATGTATGTGATGCATGGGTGCATATGTATTACATGTTCTATCTTCAGTAGATAGCAGAAAATAATTGAAAGTGGCATAGTCAAATGAAGCATATGATGGGTCACATAAAATGGGTTTTGTGTCATGTAACATCAGTGTTAAGTTCATCACCTATTTAGGAAAGAGATGAAAGGCAGCAGTTTCAGATACCCCATATCCTTCATATCCTTAATACAGTAAGATAAAGAATTGAGGTACCAGTTATGTTCACCCCTGTATTATCATAACCAAAGACAAATATGTCAAAATTAAAACAAGCAGCCAATACATGTACTCTTTAGCTCTGATTTAAGACCTTATTTGTTGAAATTGGTTGAGAATTTAAGAAACGGTGATATAAAACCTAAGGAAGAAAAGAAATTAAAATGCAATTTTGTGTTCTAATCAATGAAAGCATAACGCTAGTTTTAACGTGCTAATCAATGGAAGCACTGCGCTAGTTCTCTTTTTCGAGAGCACTTTGTGTACAAATCAATAGGGCATGCAATGAATGAATGGAGCAAACTGCAACTTTTGAATTTGCATCTTCCTTGGGTTTTTGGAATGGATCGTCACATCTTTATTTCTTGAACGATTTCAAAGAATGAGGTCTTAAATTCGAGCTAAAAGATGCACTTATTGGCTGCTAGTTCCAATTATGACATATCTGTCGTTGTTTAAAAGGATATACAGTGGCTGAACATTACTGGTACTTTAATTTTTTTGCTTGCTGTACTCCCAAAACAATTATGTGCGCTATTGCTAAGGAACACGTATGATAAACTATGTCCATTATTCTTGCATCCAGGCACCAAACTTATTAATGTTGTCTACAATCTGGGTCAAGACATATGAGACCATCTGTAGGTGAAATATCGGATTAACTCAACATTCAGACTCCGGTTACATTATTAAACCTACATTAACCTTTAGAAAAAGAAGTTAATAAACAACTTCTATACGAGATGTGACAAGAGGGTACTTTATTCATTACCCCACAAAATATGCTCCTCAAGACATTCATATTTATTGCATATTAAATTTGTCAAATGATCGATGTAATAATGTGTCTTGTGGCCCACAGCGGACTCAGATTAGCCTGATTTCTATGCATTTGTTAAAACTGTCAGGGGTCCTGTCCTAGATCTGTATCATAACAAAACCATATGTGCCAAGAAATGAAGTAATTATAGTAACTATGGTTGCATGGGTTATTACTGTCATAAATAATGCTAAAAAAACAATTTAATTTGAAATAATTCTCTATCTACATGTATACAGTGTCATAATTATGACAGTGACATATCTATCACACTGCGGTTTCTTTCATAATTGAGAGTGTCAAGGTCGACTGTGTTTCTGAATTAAAAGTACATGTAATGCACAATAATATAAAATGAATCATCAGGTTTTTTTCAATGGACAGTCAAAATACAAACCAAAATTCCCTTCTTCAGCTGCCAAAGAAAATATGAACTTCCTGAAGTACAAACACCAATTGATTCTTGTTTCAACAAACAGCTGAAAATGAAATGATTGTTGCATACTTCCCCCAGGCATATTGGTGTATATACAATGTGTGTATACATGTACCTGTAGCATGGAAAAAATACATGCCAGTAAAACAGGCTATTAAAATAAAATACAGGGAACTATAATAAATTATAATCCCACAGATGGTTGTGAGTACAACAACTAACATGTAATACATATGATTCTTCAGAACAAAGCATACAGATACCAAACCAAATGTAGACACATGAAATACACTGATGAACAGTTTTCTTCAGTAGACAGCACAATTACAATCAACTGTTACTAGCCTCTGTCACTTTCTTCATTAGACAGAACAAAAGTAATTTTACTTTCTTATGTGGACAGAAAAAATGTTAATATAATTTTCTTCAGTAGACAGCACAGGGCAAAAAAACATTACTTTCTTCCATAGACAGCACTTAGCACAATGAAGTATTGCTTTCTACAGTAGACAGCAAAAACATTCAAGTATTACTTCTGTCTGTAGATGCACAAAAGGCAATTAGGCATTACACACAAGATATCATAAAACACAATCAAGTACTGCTTTCTACAGTCGACAGCAAAAACATTACTTCCGTCTGTAGATAGCACAAAAGGCAATTAGGCATTACACACAAGACATCATAAAACACAATCAAGTACTGCTTTCTACAGTAGACAGCAGAAACATTCAAATAATTACTTTCTTCAGTAGACAGCACAAGAGACAAATAAATTTTACTCTCTATGTCCATAGACACACAGCACAAAAGACAACCATGTATCATTTCTTCAGTAGACAGCATACATGTATAACACAATCTCCAGTCTACAGTAGACAGCAAAAACATTCACATATTACTTTCAATAGACAGCACATGGGACAATGAAATTGTACTTTCATCAGTAAACATCACAAATACAATGAAACTTTACTTCCTTCATTATAGAGCACAAAAAACACTCAGTTATCATGGTTATTACTTCGTCAGTAGACAGAACATATCACAATGAAGTATTGCTATCTACAGTAGACATTAAAAACATTCAAATTTTACTTTCATCAGGAGACAACACAAAAGCAATGAAACTTAACTTTCTTCATTAGACAGGATGAAAGACAACCAGGTATTACTTCTTCAGTAGACATCACATAACACAATCAAGTATAACTGCTTTCTACAGTAGACAGCAAAATTAAGCATTGCTTTCTTCAGCAGACAGCACAAAAGACAATGATATTTTACTCTCTTCTGTAGACAGCACAAAAGAGAATGACAGCACAAAAACACAGTCAGTTATTTTTTCTTCAGCATGTTCAGTAGACAGCACATAACATACATCAAGTATTGATTTTTACAGTAGAAAGCAAAAAATAAGTCTTTTCTGCATTAAATAGCACAAACCGCAATTGAATTTTACTTTCTTCAGTAGACAGCAACAAGATATTTTAGTATTACTTGTTCAATAGACAACACAACAACACCTAACATAATCAAATATTACTTTCTACAGTAGATAGCATAAAAATAGGTATTTTATGCATTAAACAGCATCAACCACAATTAAATTTTACTTTCTTCAGTAGACAGCAACAAGAAATTCAAGTATTACTTCTTCAATACACAACACAAATCAAAACCACATATTCATTACTAAAACTGACAGCAAAAAAAGTATTGCTTTCTTCAACAGAAAGCAGAAAAACTATCAAACATCACCTACAATAAACTATCAAACACCACCTTAAATACTTTATCAATATTAACCCAAACTGAACCAATCTCTTAAATTTACAACACATCAAGGCACCATAATTGTTGGTGATGCTTCCATTACAAAATTGAGTGATACAATACCGGGTTGTTAAATTATAAATGCAGTCATAATGAAAACGAGAGGCCACATTCAGAAACATTATCCTTAATCGCATATATCTTCGAGAGTATAGTGTATAATACTTTGCCCAAATGAAACTAAACAAGCAGCAGGAACAATGCTACCCTCAAAGGTATAATTCACTACGATCTCATATATCATCATCTGCAATGACACAGTTCTTTAACCTCAATATGCTTGTACACAATTACATTGACCTTTGACTATTTTGGGTATAAAAACGCATGCTCTACAACTTGAGGTCAAATTTTAAAGCTATGTTTGGTAAGTGAAGGTTGGTGAACTTTGCAATTGGTATGGTACTATTTTTGCTCCTACTGGTTTCAATAAATGTTTGTGACTCTGAATCACAGAAAAGCATTTAATGATTAAATGTGTAGTGTATTGTAGATCATAAAGTATACTCTATAATCTGATTGCCTGTTTTGTTTTGTTGTAAAAAGCACCCATAAGCATGTTCTCAAACTTTAATTTTGTATCACTAAGCTGCAAAATCCTTTGATATTATGGAATCCAATTTCTGACTGATTTAAATTTCATAGGCGCTTTGCTGCTTTGAACTGTATATTACTCTATCACCATTGCAATTATGGTTCAGCTTTGAGTTAATGATGCAATTTGATTCATGATTCAGATAAACTATATTCTACTCAAGTTTCTCTCTTGTTTTTCAAGGTATTGTTTACATGGGATCTACTTGGCTGTGCATCGTAAATGTCTGTATTTATTAATTTAACATTCAAAGCTGAGAAGTCTTCAGTTTTATAAAATTATGAAATCAGAGGTTATTACAAAGAAAGTGGTGCCAATACTGCTATTTATGTGCACCAAAAAAAGTCCTGGGTACATAGGATTTGACATTGAACGAGGAAGGGGAATCAGAAGTTTTCCGTTTTATAGAAAACGGGAAAAAAATCACGAAATCAGAGGTACAACACGGAAAATTACATTTTTGTATGATGTGACAAAAATTGTTAAAAGATAAGAGAAATAAATGTTAAAAACAATTTTGAGTTGTGTGTGTCAATTTTTATGATAAAAAATACTGTTTAATAATATCCGAAATAAAAGTATATTACCAAGGCATGAACCCCCTATCCATCCAAACATCGTAACAGTCGGCCTATTATCGTGAGAATATTCCTGGAAGAAATCATATTTGGGCACAAATTCTCCTGCAACTGTCGATAGTCTTGACAACATTTAAAAATCCCTTGTACAATGTGTGTCTTCAGCTGCCACAATTGCCAAACATTATGTTCCGTCTTGTAAACTACTAACCCAAATCCTCATTCTAATCAAATAACTGAACACATTTTACCTCAGACATGACAACTCCTGATGTACCTAATTAATAACCTATCGTTAACAATACAGAACAGGCAATGCTGAGTTCAAAGTGATGTCTGGGCATTTTTCTATAGTACTTACCAACATAAGTAGGAGCCAGGAACTGCAATTTGCCTGTCAGCAAGGAATTCAATCTAATTGTACACTTAGTTGACCTGCTTAATCAACTCTCAAGTTGAATCCAACGGAATCTTATATCTCATTTTTTACACCCGGCATTGATGCAGATTGGAGATTTCATGTAATCTTCTACCAATTTATCAGTGAAGTCTAGGTCACATGAGAGACTTTCATTATGATTGGGTTACATCATTGTCTAATGACATGAGAAGCGTGCAACTACTTTTATCTTGGCTTGGAAGGACATTATCATCATCCATGATTGGTAACATTTTCCACCATTAAGCCCATCAAAATAATGATGGGCTCATAATGAAGCATATAAAATGCTTGTGTGATTGCATTTTGAGATCTTATCCCATTTATCTGCTACCGTTATGATCTCATTTTAAATGAGAAATAACGACCAATAAATGAAAAACCTTGCATGATCCCGTCTTGGATTTTTTATGTTTGTAATTGAGATGGCAAATGTCTTATTCCCTCTAATAAATTTATGGTTATACCGCATTGGTTGCTATGCAAAAGATAAATTTACAAATGAATTATGAAACACAGTTGCAACTTGGTATCTCAATGACAGGTGAACTTTCATTTGATAATGGCAATGGTGTCATTAAATTGAGGATTTAAATGTTCTTTTCATGTTGCGGAAAAGTGATTCGTGAAGTGAAGTTTAGAAAATATGTACATTGTCTAAGACAGATAATTGAATGTAAAGACAAGTTGTTGGTGTATTTTGGGGTTATTGTTTCCCGCCTGCCAAACCAGACATGTTTATTGCTCATGTATCAAAATAACAACATCCATGCAAATAAAATTATATTATATAAAAATCTTACATCTTGGAGCGCTACACAGTTTGTGAAATAAACTCGCCACAAAAGGCAGACCTCATTGATTCCCCATCCACAAAAACAGTGGCTGCAAAAAATGGTGCATTTCTTTTCAATTACATATCGAAGCCTGCAGAAATGGAACATTCACTAGGAACTGTCAGCCCCGTCAAGTACAACATACAAACGATATTCTGATTTTCACACTGGCAATCCTCCCATACCCTACCATAACAAAAATACCGGAATTTTATAAGCCGGCATGTTTGCTATATCAAGTTCTGGATCCTACCTGGAAAACAATACCGTGTGCAGTGCAATGTATATTTGGCGTGGTTTAAAAAAAGGAAGTCGCTCATTCCAAGTGGCCCTATCACTTTTCATCTTGTCTCCGATTCATCTCTTAACCCTCGGTGAAAAATCGAATTACGGCAAATTGAATCAAATCCTTGAGCACGTCTGTCGATTCCTTGGTGCTCCGAATCCCCTTAAGACAAGTCATTACATCTTCTAAATTATAGATATCTACACCATGGCAGCTTAAGACAAGGATGGGAGTATCTTGCCGTGGGGTACCGTTGCTAGTTTTTTACACAGGAAATTCAATATGAGGAGAGATTTGGGTGGTAACCATGATCTTTCTTTATACCTCCTTTCCTTAAAAGGAGTACATATCAAATTTAAGAGAACTTATTGGAAGTGTGATTAAATGTCAGGCAAATTCCTTTGATTACTTTGGTTCAGTTTCAATGCTTAAATTTGTTTGCATCACTGCATTCAGCTTCAAATGGCATATTTGATTTTACCATTTTATCCTGTGCACTTAGCAGTGTAAATTAAATGTCAGGGTGCAGATGTGGGGCCTTATATATGTATGTTCAAGTCTTTTGAAAAATCCAAGCTCCATTTCACACACTTTGGTGCTCTACAAAATTCCATGACATTTAACCATTTTCTCGTGTTCAAATAGAAATCAAATTCTATAACACACAAAAGGATCAAATGAATTTTGAGCCGCATTCACTGTGTGCATAAGTGCGTATTTCCCACCTGACCACATGCGTAATACAATGTACCCCTAAAATCCTTCACTCACGCTTCCTGCAGCTGAGAATTTCTACTTGACAGTGATACATAATTTCTAAAGGGTTTATAATAAGATCTTTATTTCATAGACCTTCATAGGGATGCCTAGCTCTAGTATAGAGCCTCTACCACTACCCATAATACACAGTCTGCTACTGCCATATTATCCACCATATATCCACAAGCAATGAGTTCTGTGGAAGGGATGCCCTTTACCGTTTTCGCTCACAAATTTGCATCATCATCACAACTTCCAACAAAAACACTTTTGCATCAAGCATAGCTTTGCTAATAAACAAAACATCTGCAATACAGTCAAGTCACAGAAATATATTCTTAAAGTTAAAGAAGAAATGGCCTTCTGAATGAGCAATGTGGATTCCCTCCATTTACACCAGCATCCATGTGAGACGTGTCGTTTTGGTGCGTGAGCGGCGATGTAACAAATGAATATATAAGACAGATGCAACATACCCCAGGCATAGCAGACAGATTTTTATCAGTTCCTCTATTTATTACATGTGATAGAAACATGTTAGGTATGCAACCAGGAAGGTGGTATCTACAGTATTCCACTTTATACCACCAAGTTAGGTATGCAACCAGGAAGGTGGTATCTACAGTATATGTTCTACTCTATACCAACGATTTTTGGATCTTGCACTTGGCTGGTTCTAAGATGCAGTGGCGTAGCTCCTTGGAAGCAGGGGGGCAACCATCCCCTGGCTATTTGGGCCCCTGTCCCTCCCTCCATTTGTAGAACTCTTTCTGTTTCACCTTTGCATATATTAATTAACTAAGAAGAACTAATTAAAAAATCAAAATGGACCCCTCACCCCTCTCCCCTGACAAAAATACCAGTAACTATACATCTTTGCAATCCAGTAGTAGTGGGGATATGGACAGTACGTGCAAGAATGGGGCAAAATTGGGACTAATTCTGCCAAGACACCTGTATAAACTATCAGATTTATATTGGGATTCAGGAGCATCAGGGTGGGTGGGGCAAGGGGGCAAGGGTCCTTATAGGGGATTATTCCACCTGTCCCACTCATGAATACATATCCATTTGGCTATTTTAAAGGAAAGACCCATTTGGCTAGTTTCAACATGAATTTATATTGTACATCATATTTAAAATGAAGTTCATCTAGCTAGTAATAGCCAAAAGTGGAAAAAATCAACTTACAAACTAATCTGGAATAATTTTATCTCCTTGATTTTCTACAAGCTACCAAAGACTTTTCTCACATATTTGCAATGTATGATGTAGTTAAATAAGAAATTCTGTACCAAATTAAGTGGCTGCACAAAACCTTTCTTCAAGAAAGTGTGGCATTCGGGTAACAAGAATTTCCAGGGGGGATTTCTGGGAGTGCTTAAAATTTGCCTAATATTTGACAATGTTTCCCCCAAAGTGAAATTTTCAATAATGTTTTTGTTTTGACGGGAGAGGGCAACAGAGGAGAGGGAAAAGTCCACGATCGGAATGATGGCAAATACCTCTCTTGCAACGGTACAGATGAAATGCTGTAAGTATTGAAAGAAGTTTGTTCAGCAGCCAGCTCAGATAAACCTCTCCATGTTTCATGCACGACCAAAGCAAAAGGAAATCATGTTAAGATAGCTTATCAAAATCATTTTGAGAATCTAAAATCCTATCTAATCATATTATTGCCCACCAAAGCACTTCACTAGGTATCTTATAAGTTATAGTAATTTAAGTGAAAATTTTTACACAACATTTATTTTGGTCCTTTTTGGACTCAATTGAAAGAACCTATAGTGAATATTTAACATGCAACAACTCCTCCCTATATACCTTTGTACTGGAGCCAACCGTTGTTAATCTGTGATGAATCCACACTTTTACTGTAGCGTATACGCGAACGCGAGCGAGACTACGCGTTACGCGAGAGCGTGTAAAATTCGTCATGCCTGGAACCTTTGTGCATATGCAAGCTTACAAGTTGAATTCAGTATTTTTCAGGTAGCGGCTAAACTTTGCCGTTTTATTCTGTAGTTTTATTGCTGATATTAACAGAGAAATCATCGAAGTTTTTGTAAGACTTAGTGACAATGATTAACTGACATTTCCTCGTAAAATAATCGTGAATTATACGATCTTTAGCTTCTTTTCGTTGTTGAAAGGGATTCAATCATGTTTCACCATTGTTCATCACCGTTTAACAATGTTGCGTCCGGCTTGTCTGCGTGGTTTACTTCGCTTGGGGAGCTAAAGCTGCCCTCGCAAAGTAAACCACGAGACGACGCGCCGCATCGTTGTTAAACGGTGATGAACAACGGTGAAACATGATTGAATCCCTAAATGAATGAATATAATAATTGCTTTAAATTTGTTGAGACCGATAGGTCTATAAGGATTTTAATCTCAAATTTAAAAACAAAGTGAAACAGTTTAAATTGAGCAAAGAGCAAAATATTATTCGCACAAAAAATCCACTTCTATTGGGTCCATCATTTAAGTGCTTTACCAACTTCCCTATCTCATTTGATGGTACATTTATTGATGTTATTATGACCTGGTCAACCTCATAAACAGATATCATCATCTTGGGACTGGATAAATAAACTCAGCATTGATAGGGCAAGCCTCCCATTTGATGCTTGAATCTCAAATAAGTACCTACGTGTAGAAGAGAGGCTTCCATAAGGCTTCCATAGAGCTGAGGAAATTTAAACTACTTTATTACTTGAAAATCTCAACTTTTAATATGCTCCCAAAATGTACTGACAAATGTAGAGGATTAACATTCAAACATGTACATGTTTTCCTCATTCCAGAATTAAATGAATCAGATTTTTAAAAAGAACAATATCATTCCATTTATGCAATCAAACACAGCTCAATCATAATCCTATATTTAAAAAACTTTAACAACTTTAAATGCATCGGTTGAAGAGTTGCAATCCTAAATATGAAAATATTCATTTTGACTTTTTCAACCATTCTTTAAAATATTTGATTCATTTTTCCCCCAATGTTAAGTTTGAATCGAAATGAACCTTTTATTCCAAATAAGGGCACAATAAATTGAAACTTCGCAATGCTACTGCAACAAAATTGAAGTCATCTTCAAGTCATTTTGTAGACATGGTAGCTACACCATGATTAGTAGGTTCCAAGTAGAGTATCTTCCACTGATTCGGAGACATGCCGCAAAAAATAAGGCCATAGGTCTTGAAATATAATGCTCAACAAAAACATCTGCATCCAGTGATGCTGAGGTCTTCATCAGTGCTCGGGTCCCAGTTCTATAAAGTAGAAATACTCGGAGACTCGTTTCTGACTAGAAAACATTTGCATGAACGTGTTTTCTAACCCGAAAATATACACCAGCTCTACAGAACTGATGGGAACATCTGCACACTAGCATCTGTCATCATTATACACCATTAGGGTAATAGCAACTAACTTGACCCCATGAAAATTGTTAAAGTATTTGCACTTTTAGATATTTAGCTCCACATTTTAACTATACCATCCTCATCATCAGAGTTGTTTATCACAAACCTACTTTGATGTCCACTGATTAACATTTAAGCTGATTGTATATCATATCTCTCCGACATCATTAATCTCATCGTTAAGTCTTCTTTGAGTGACCCATAATTAAATTACCTTTTTTGGAAGTCCAGTGCACATTGTAACTGCAAAATTTTATATTTTATTAAAAGGCGCAATTAAGTAACACTTGACATTTCGAAAATATAAAATTTGTGGGGTGTGTGTAGGGGTGTGGGGGTGTGTGTCAGGGGGAAGGGTGAGTATGCCAACTTTTGCCAAGTTATGTTGTCTGTGAACTTCTGTAGATATCGATTAAGGGGACATCTGACAGATACAAGGGTAATGCAGGAGGTGGTAAGACTACATTACAGTAGAAATTTCAATTGAATGAACACAGTTTGACATAGAGCGATGTACGCCAGCATGTGCGACTGTGTGTGCTTAACGCAGAAGTGAATCCAATCATGCCAACTCACTTGTGATTGGTTAGTATTTTAAATATTATATCCAATGTGATGCGTTCGAGTTGTAGTTTGAAATATGCTATATATGATCACGGTTGGGTCGAATACAGCTATTGAAAGCTGTGTTCATTCAATTGAAATTTCTAATATAGCGTAGTATGTATTTTTGTGTGTTTCTGTAAAACGATTTTAAAATTTATAAATGAAACTTGGATCAAAAATAGTTAAAATATTTCTGTTAAAATAAATATGATTTACCAACACAACCGACACGTTCCATACGATTGCATATAATCATATCTCTAATCAACCAAATGATTTGCAATCAGGTCAATTATATCCATTCCATCTCAATCCACATGGTTATACCTTACAGCCAGAAGCTTAAAATTTTAAGCTTACTTCTCCCAAGTGTTCTTGTTTATTTACATTGAAACACTAACCATATGCAAGCACTAAGAATTTTATTTCTAATTTTGCTACAATCCAATGATTACTTAGCATTGTGCTGCACTTTTTTAACGCTAACGAAGTGGGTAATTCCTGCCTGATAAAGGAGATTAAAATCTGCATTGACAAGGTGAAATGTCAGCCTTGGGGCAAATGGCCAGAGCAATTTGGTAAAATTGAATGCCACTAAATGGAACAGAGAAACCGAATACCAAGATCTATCTGTATTGACGGTATTCATGAGAAAACTAATTGAGGACGAAAAAGACATTTTGTATATGATCATCAAAATGTACGTAATAATAACACACATGGCAATGACACTCATCACCCGTCAATACCAGAATCTATATTTAGTCATCGCCAAATTAAAAAGTTCAGATTTGGGCAAACAAGTTCCAATCTGTAACTGATGTTTATTAAGGGTTCATCTATTCTATTCTGCCAACATCAATTTCTTTTTGGAAGCCGGAATTGGCAATACACACTTCAGGCCCACACCCGGGCCCATACACACTTTTTGTGGCGAGGGTAGTTGTTGGAGGGTGTGGAATTTCCAAAATGTGGACATTTACCCTCCCCAGAAAAAATGACAATTGTGGACTTCATCCCTCTAAATATGGACTTTTTAGGGCTATTTTGTATAGTTTAACATGATAAACTTTTCAGGTCCTGCCTTTTATATTTCTTTTGAATTTGGACCTTCTTGGACAATTTTACCTTGTTTATACTCTGAACATGCTGAAGAGTGGATTTTCTTTATGCACCCCCCCCCACACACACACCCCCACATACAAGACTGACACATTTTTCATTTAATTAATGTCTGTCCCTGCAAGCACCATCCACAAATCCAGATGATCCAGTAAACTGCTACAAAGCTTAAAATGCGGATTTGCCATTGCCAACATTTTACATTGCAATAATTAGGCTGCTTGAAACTTGCTCGCCATGAGCTCAAAAAGTTTGCCATAAACTGGTCTTAATACACATTACATGTAGCAACTTTGAAGATACTTTGGTAATCATTCCTGGTAATCATTATATTGCCAAAGCTTATTGTATAAATGTATTTTGGTCATCCACTGGATTCAGACAGAACATGATGAGCCTTCAGAGAGCCAACATGTATAATCTTTATATTATATTTATAAAAGAGGATTTTAACCCTTTGGAGTGATGGATTTGTTACTTACATGTACATGCTGCTGATGAAAAGGAAGTTGGCTAAAATAGATTTTCTCCTAATTTGATCATTTTAAGCAGTTTGATGCTAAAAAAATTATGCATAAGGGCTTTAAAATTAGGTGCAGATTGTTTGAGATGTATGTGCTACTTCAGAGCTCTTGTCATTGCATGCTTAGCATTCTGAAAACTTTTGTCACTAAAAATCTCTGGCAATGCTTCTCCTCAAATTACCCAAAGGTCGGATAACTTAAATATGGTTTCGCACCGCTATCTTTCCACATCACACAGCATGTTTAAACCAATTTGACAAGAACCGATTATGAAGAGATGTCTTGATTAGATCTGGCAGCTCGTAATAACGTGTATATAGGAGTTGCTAAAAATATGACTAACTAATATCAGGGATATTGCATATTGGTCCTAAGAGAGCATTCCACCTTGATTAATTTTTTCATCATTTACTTCATTATCAAAATGTTTATGTTAAGTACATGCAACTTCAAGCTTCTTTCTGTGCCATATCAAGCTTTTTTTAGTTTATGCAACTTATTATGGGTTTCAGATGGTACTGGCACTAACAGATCCCAGGGGTCGCGGGTAGCATATCCAGGGGTACACCAGGGGAACTGGTACCCCATCCTCTAGCTGCAGTTTGTTGCCCTCACATAATTAGTGCTACCCCTCCTCCTTCCCCCATGTCCAATCTGTAAAATCAACCTATTTCTGTGTATACCTCCAACCAAATTAGCCTATTCACATTTTTTTTTTCAAATCCAGGATTGGCCAGTGACTAGGGTATATAGTTAGATTTAGGGCTAGAGCTTAGGAGCTCTTAGGATTAGAGTTTGTCTATGGCCTATGATAAGAATTTGGGTAAGGATTTTTAGGTTTTAGGGATGGGGTTATAAGCTCCTTCCATGGAAATTTGGAAGTTTGGAGGGAAATTAAGGTCCTCAAACAAAGAAATACATAAGAATTTGGAGGGAAATTTGTCTTTTTGAAGGGAAATTTTGATCATCTTCCAGGGAAATTTTCATTATTTCCAGCCCTGGTTGGTTGATGGCATAAGTTACTAATTAGTCCTTACATGGGAACAAAATAAACTAATTAGCCTCATTTGAAAATGTAATTTCAGGTGTAAACATTAGGAGGCCATGTTAATGAGTGGGTTCATGTTGTGGTTTAGTGAACGCAACAGTGGAAGCTTAATTAGCAGTGGTTAACTCAAAATAGCCCAAGGCGCCTATACGTAACGAGGGCACTAAATCGTTCCTTTTTGGTTTGACATTGTTTGACAGGTAACCGAAAAACACAATGAATGTGGGTACAGTATGTGGGAGGAAATCACCAAATGACACAAAAGGCTAAATGCATACAACAAAACTGTTAGATATTTAGATGTATAGGCCTATATGTATACTCCTGCAAAATATTTTGATAATGATAACAGTAAATTCACAATTGGGATATTGCATTTGCATTTTACTGAAAAATTCCCTATAAATAATTTCCATTTACCATATCTTTGGCGACTTTAAAACACACCAAATGACATAAATATTTAAAGTGTAATTTAATTGCTAACAGTGAAATTCGTTGAAAAAAATTAATTTCCATTCATGATCCACATGATGTAAATATTTGAAAATATAATATGATTATGTAATGCAAAATATTTTGATATTGAAATTCATAGAACAGTGTTGACCATGACATTAATTTAAATGAAAATTTGATTCCCTAAAGCAATTTTCATTCACCATAGACAACTTCAAATGGTGACTTAAAAATACACCAGTTTAATTAAACTTAAGCAAAGGTAAAATTGCATTGATGTCCATCACTCACTTAATGGACAGAATTGGCCACTTGGATGAGTTGACACTCTTAACTGATTAAACAATTTAAACCAACAAGATATTTTACAGTGTACATCCCAGCAAACTAGTCATAGAATATTGTACTGTTTACACATTTTAAAAGGAGGGTTGTATAGCAGGTTGTGGCACTGAGCTTATTACAGTATGGAGGTAAGTTGAATCACAATTAATCACCCATTTATTTCAATGCACAGAATTTCAATTGCATCCAAATGAGCAATGTGACAAAGACTTGAATTTCAATTGCATCAAAACAATTTCAAATGACTAGATATTTCATTTCATAACGGATCAAAGTATCATAATGACTCAGGAGATAGATTTGAATTGAAATTGAAATGATTTAGCAACCTTCAGTAACTGCAGTGGAAGAGAAACACATTCTATATGTATGCGGCACTCATTATAAATCAAGTCCAACTCAAAGACTTAAAAGTTCGATGTATACTCCACTTCGCGACCGCGATTTCGCAGGCCGCAAAGAAATTTGAGCTGAAATTTTACAACTTCGCGGAGCAGGTTTCTTCACTTCGCGGAGAGTTGGATTTGGTTCAACTTTTGAGGGGTAGGCCAGCGAAGTTTCTATAAGAAAGCACAGAGCAGGCAACAATCTTTGCGATACCTGGCGATATTCTGATGAAGGATACATGAATGCCTTCGCGCGAAGATACAAATTAATTTTTTCATCACAGCTTCTCGCTAAGTGGCGAAGTGGTGTATACATGTACATCGAACTTAAAACTGGGAGAAATTGGGACTCCGTACAACCCTGTGATGCCTAGCACTGTGTCTACCATATTGGATTGTCACGGGGACTAAAATATTTTTCAGTGTAGCAGTGTTGAGTGATTAGTAGCATCTTGAATCATGAGCATTACAAAGGTTAGCATGCAGTTCCCAGTGTATTATGTGAAGATTTCAAACTATGCACAAAACATGTAGGAGACAGAGTCTGTTACAGTACTCTTACTGTTTCAGCTCTTTGATTTAACTCACAGTGAGTAATGGTTAGGGTTTGGGTTAGGGTTAGGTTTCAGGACAAGACTAGACGATGAAATGACCCATTAGCAAATAGGGAGAGAACAAAATGGCTATTATAAAGACCAGGTATAAAGACTATTAATAAATTGGAAACATTTAGCCTAACTTACCTGCTGTAGATATTTATACAAAAGTGTTGATTCAATGGGAGGTTTCTCTTCTTCATCCTTAACCACCACTTCCTCCTCCTCCCCCTCCTCCTCCTCTTGCTCTAATCCCTCCAATATATTCCTCTGTTGTACTACATTATCACTATCATCACCAGCATTGTGGCCATGCACAGGCCTAGGCGTTCTTGTTCTAGACACTTTATCACTCCCCTCGCTTTCAATTAGCGAGTCTTGCGTGTTGTAAGTTAAATATAAGGAAAATAATAGAAGAATAACAATAGACAGTAAAATGTTCTATGGTCACCACGGCATAACCGACTCAGTTTGTGTCGTATCATGTTCAACATGAATAAAATGGTTTCTGCTTGTCAATATATATCACCTCGTAAAACCATGTGAGTTGACTGTAAAAGACCTACACTCCATAGCAGTTTTCAAGTAGAATTGTGCTTCCTCTGGAATAATTTGCAGAGTTGAGGCTCCTTTTTTGTTGTTGTGGTCCAGTGCCATTATTCTGTCGAAAGCTGGCAGGTAGCGTTGCTCTGTTTTGCGTAGATTACTCCCATTTTGTATAGATTACTTGGATCCTGGAATAAATAAACAGACATAGTAATCTCAATTCAAATAAATAATGTGGCATGTGTAGCTTAGCTAGGTAATGCTAGACCACTGACCCCTTCAATTTATAGTTTCAAACCAAAAGGGGGTATATGCAGTTTCACCTTTAAATTCTCTAAGCTGGATTTACCATGACTTGCTGCCAAGATTTGAGATGTTTATTAGTGCCTTGTTCCCATCAAACCAGTGAAAAATTGTCAAAATTCAGCTTTCAGTAGCAGCAAAAAGAGTTAAAAAGACTATTATATTTTCAAGTATAATTTGATACTTTTAAGTACAGTGACCATTCTTACAAGTTGAAAACTGAGCAATTTGCTGTCAATTTTGTAAGAAGGTTGATGGACAACTTAATGCAGTAAAGAGAGATAATGGACATTGAAATATGAACCCTGCAGTGCTGTTCTGAATAGTAAGTGGACTTCCATCAAAAAAGGATCTATTTTAATAAATTTATGAATTTTTTGAGGGATAGCTCATCTCCTATAGCCTGTAGTTGAAAAATATTTGACATCAAGAACTGTGATTTTCACCCCTTTAAAATTGGAAGGTATTTTCAATTGTAGCTAAGCTGACAAGTTCCTGGTTTGCGGAAATAGGTCACTCTTTTTACAATTAAGACTTGAAAAAGCTTTAATTCACTTCAAACATGAGAGTAATTTGAAATTGCACAGGCTTTTGGCATATTATTTCACAGCTTACTGCTCCAGTTAGGTTTCAATACACAGGATATGCTATGAAAGCAAACATTTGTGACACACAAAATGAGTCTCTTCACAAGAAAAATTAATTTCCATTATTTCTTTTCATATTCTAGTCTATTATGCGGGTTACAATATTGTGGAAAATCCATCACAGCTGGATTAATGGTTCATGAGATGTGGTTAATTTTTACATTACAAAAAACAACATGTTACAAAACGAAACTGAACGCTTCTTTGGGCGATATTTTAAATCGCCATTACCGACATCCCGATCATCTCGCATGATCACACACCACGTTAAATACTGCTAGTATTGACTATTTTTAGCTATCTGCAAAACCTGTTTGTTAATTTTCATTAAAATCCATCTTAACCGCTTTCCCTCAACCCTTCACGGTAGATCATATTTCCAATTTGCCGCTTACAATAGGGACGTTCAGGTGATAATTGTTAAGCTCAAGATTAGTGTTAATTTTGCTCGGGTGAATCCTAGACTTTGGCTTATAAATGGTCATATGAACTGCCTATCTGTCACCGGCTTGATTGAACTCATATTTTAAGCCTGAATTATAAGCCCCAGAAATTAGGGCAAGCTATTACTTAGAGCTGATAATGCTTAGCATGAAATAAGCCAGAAAATTTTGGCTGTGTGAACACATCACTTGCTTAGGTCAAGTGCAATATTTGAACTGGGACCATACAATTCAGGTGATGAGGATATCTAGACACTGTGGGTCCATTGTGGACGTGAAAAATTGTAAACAGCAATATTGCAATTATACATTTATGTAATAAGATTAAAAAATAGCATTTTAGTTCAAAATAGACACATAAATCATGGAGAAATTTAAAGACCCCAGCATTGCTTGGAAAGTAGATCAAATTATTGGACCAAGTTCAAGATAAAAGTATACCAAACAATTAAGACCAACTTTTGATATCAAAATGTGTTCTCAGCCACAAAAAACCCATAAAATATATAGAGTCAAAACTGAAACAGGGCTTTTAAGCATATTACATAGATTTAATTAAAATAAACTCTATGTAATATGGCAGCTGATTGACATAAAAAGTATCTCAAAGCATGGTTTAGGTTCAACTGAAGTTCTGAACATGCAGAATAGAGTGTGTACTGCATCTACATGTATGCAGCACTTTCTAGCTTTTGGCTTAAATATCTCTGGTCAGGGTTTAATAAATTCCCCCTTACATGTAAATGGAGTTATGGCCATTGACCCCAGCTCAGCTACATGTAGTATACAATGTAGATGCTGCATACGATGCCCTAACAATGAACTTGTTCTTTGGAATAAAACTAAATTGGTAATTATTTTAAAAACCTCTTTGGGAAAATGACCAACCTAAAAATAATTAAGGGGAAAAAACATTCCAAAAGAGAAAAGCTACCAGGAACAAATTCAGGAACTGGTCAATATTTATGTCAAGTAGAATGGTAGAATTCACAATGTCTACTCCCTCCAATTTGCAATTTCTCAAATTTCTTCATTAAAATGTTATCCTTTTATTTGAACAATTATAACCCCCCCCCCCTTTTGTGCACCTGAACCCCCCTCATAAATATAGATCGGTCCTTAACATTGCTCTGACCAACTCCAAAATTGTGTAGATTATCCCTAATAGCGTCAAGCGTTTGACATGTACAGTTATACCCTGGAGTAACCACAACACTTGTACTGGATGATGCATCATATCTGACAACTCACATCATTTTCTACATTTCACCATTTGGTGCTAAAATTGTATCAGTAAAGTGTGTTTTTCAACAGGTTCATCATCCAATATGGACCACAAGAGCCTCATCCCAATGGCATAGTCCAATAACCTCAATTACATAATCATAGTGCAAAATTTGACCTCAAGTTTCAGAGCATGAGTTTTTGTACCTAAATTTTCAAAGGTCATTCAATGAATGTACAAATGTATTGGGGTTTAAGAACTGTGCCCCTGATAGATGAGGATGTTGTGGATCCTACTGTAAATGTGCTGGTTCAATAGTGGTTGAATGCTAATGGAGTTGGTCGGTGAGCTTGGTGATGCATCTGATATGTGTGGGATAGCTTGAAACGCCAAAAGAGATCAAATGAGACAGAATGTTCTGCAATTTTTGATACCTCAGAAATAGGTCAACCCCAGAGGGTCAAATGCTTTTTGATGATATCATTTTGAATCTTGAGTGCATTGACTGTGCTGTCTACAGAATTTAAATCTTATCTGATTAGGGACCGATCGTTATTTACGGCAGGGGGGGGAATGGGTGTTTTGGCAAAAATATCGACAAAAATTTCGCGTTCCCCCTCGCGTCCGCTCAAAATTTTCAGCGTTCCCCTTGTTTTCCCAATTTTCTCCATTTAAAATTTAACAATCCCCCTCCTGGTTCAACTAAAATTTCAGGTTCCCCTCAAGATCACAAAAAATTTCGTGTTCCCCCTAAATTTACCCATTCCCCCCCTGCCATAAATAACGATCCCTCCCTTACTACCATATTCCAGAAATGTTAGTTCAATTGATGTTAGTTCCAAATTTCCCATCAATTTTTGATTTTTTTATTTTTATTTCATTTATAGTTTCAATTTTGGATATTAGCAAAATTCCTGTGTTTTAATAATGCTGAAATCTCTTAAATTGTCAGAACGATGAATGGAGTATCTTCTAGGCCTATGGATGAAATATCTGATCTGGGAACTGCGATGCAGGACAGGCAGATATGGAGAGCTGTTGTGCCCGAAATAAATACCCACTACGCAGCTTATCAATCTTTTTAGGGTAACATTAATGTCATATGACTCATATCAGCCTACATTTGTAATTAACTCCCAAGACACTTACAATATAAAGTCATTTCAACATTATTACCTTTTATGGAATTTGAACTGAACAATTTTCCCAACAAAACAAATGTTGTTATAAACTTGGGATAATAAATGGAGCTGTAGTGCAAATGTCAAATAACACAAAGCCCAGAAGATTTATTCTGCTATTTTTGTTTCAGTTTTGCCATGTTTTTATGCCCAAATACACTGAATTCAGAGACACTCAATAACATAATAATATTGTAAGTTCAAAAATCTTTGATGTGGCCTCTAATTAGGTAATTAAGGAAGAGGCACTAATGATAAAATATAAACAACTTTTAAGGTCAGTCAAGCTATATATAGTATTGCATATCAAAAATGATGCCAGGAATCATGGTTGAATTAAAGTGAAATGCACTACTTTTGAGTAATTTAAAGCCTGCACCTGTTACAATGTACAAGATCATATTTGCAGTATCCGTCCATATTACCAAATCTGCAGCGGGGTGCCACCCCCCCTCCCCCATGGCAATACGACAAACATTGAAATTGGCCGGTTTTTGAAGGAAAAGTTTACAAAAAGTCAGGTTTTTTTGCTCCCTGCACCTCCCAAAATAAATTATGGTTATGGGCTTGAACATTACATGTGACATGTTTCTTTAGTTTGGTCATAAGATGAGCTCAAGTGCAAAAATGTTATCACAAATATCCTTGGAATGATGGTATGTGTTTCAACAGTCCTCAGAAGAATAGAATACTTGTGAGGACTTGTGCAAGGTCCTCAGATGGTAGGCATAATTCCTCCTCCAAAAACCTTTATGCTTTCAAGTTTAAATTGTATATAGTAAAACCAACATTAGCATGTGTACACACACATTGCTTTTCACCAACACCGACTAAACTTGATGACAAAACTAATTACGGCAGGTACACAACTGTATAAACATGCCAAACTTCCAGTCCAATTTCATATGAACTTGATTTTAAGCAAACCACAACATAACCCTTAAACTGGCAAACAAACCAACCCCTACATAAATACAGTGAGTCATACAAGGGCATACAACGAATTGGAAAAGAAAATGTACCTTTACAGGTCTATAATATACGCATTGTAGTTTGTTCGCTCAGCCTGACTCCAACTCCAAGAGCGAACCATATGTGTGTGTTGATCATTCAATTCACCTTGCTTCAGGCCAATTAAACTTACCTTACCGTTCGCTTAAACTAATATAATCATGGTTAAAAATGCTCTTTTGTGATGAGCCAATGTGCATACACTTTTTCTGCCGAAACAACTGCACCACACAAAGTTGGTTGTATCATGGGATCACACAAAAGGTAAAATTCCCTCTTGCTCCATACGATTTCCTAGGTCAAAATACACCTGAAGGCATTTACTTGAGAATTAAGTCATCTACAAGATCAAGAAATCTTGTTGCAAATTGCGCATACGTGTGCAAACAATATTTAGATCCAATATGCCTTAAAGCTAACTCTAGCTCTAACTTTGCTTTTGATATTGTGTTCCTCTTTTTTATATGGTGTAGAGCTCTTTTTATATGGTGTAGAGCTGTGTAGGGTTGTATTAGTGCTGAAACGATACCAAATATCGCAAATGAAATTTCAAGTTATCCAATTTTGCAAGATACCAGTGGAGTTGTTGACATGTTCTTCTCACACAGAATCAGCACAAGTCAGCATTCTCTTCCAAAAACACACAACTCATATATAGCTCATTTCACTACTAAACTTGTTTCATAGTTCTCCACACATTCAATCCTGTCAGTGTTGTCAGTATTTCCCACTCTTCCAAGTTCCACACATAAATACAGTAGCTGGTATATTATATTTCCTTTGACAGATACAGTGAACCACATCAATGTTAAAACATTGACATCTGCGTGATTGAATCGGGTATGTCAATTTGATACACATGTAGCATAGCGACTTCACCACCAATATACTTACCCAGTGAAAACATCAGAAGTATTGGCTATAGTTTCCTTACGTGTTGTCCCCGTGTGTGTACTATCCACACTAGCTGTGTGAAGCTCTGTGTAGTTTGAGCTACTCCAGACAGGAAGGCAACTCATTATAGGTTCACTCTCACTGCAACACACACACACAAGAGCTGGCCAGCCAATGACACAACAGGATGCGTTATTTTGTTTTCATCCAATCACACGCCATCATGAACTATTCTATAAAGGAAATAGAATATTATGCAAATTAGTTCAATAAATGGGGGTATATAGTAATGCTTTTAAAGTTGTATAGTTAATTAATATAACAAAGATTTTAATTTTACAAGTAATTATAATATGAGTATGTGGGTCATTTTAAATATATAAATATGATAGTTCGTGATCGTGATTACTGGTGGTCAATAGTAATACAAACCAACCCAATAAAGAGCAGAGGCTGGTATAGTTAGTCATCAATCAGTTGTGCTCAATTGGTGTAGGAAGTGTGACCATTCAAGTATGTAAAATAATTACACCTTTGATGAACCAATCAAGAAAATTGGCCAAAGCTATTGATCATTTTCTTCAGAGTGTAAAATGGGCTGCTCATTATGCTTAATTACTTGTGGTTATTTCTGAACCTTTTACTCTACCAATTATTATTTTAAACCCAAACTATTACTGGTAGAAGCTTAAGAAATAATAGTATGATGGTCCTGTAAACATGCATTAAAATGAAAATATTACACAAAAAATAAAATAATTCCCAGCGCTTGCCACTTATTCATTCATTTTCATGTGCTCTTCATTAATTTCAAGTCTTGCACCATTTTTTACACTCTTAAAATAAGTAGATTGGACATCATTTGCATGCCTTGCATGACTTTTGCACATCTTAAATGAAGATTTGATAGCATCACAAAATTATTATTTTAAACCCATTAAACCCAAACTATTATATTTTTGATGGTCTGCATATACATGCATATAAATGAAAATAATAATAATTCCCATTCTGCCTCATATTCATTATTGTCATAATATTAATTAGCTCCACATCAATATCATCAAATAATATAATATAATTGGACATCATCACGTTTTAATTTTAGAAGAAAATAATTCATTCTTGATAGATTGCCTTAAAATTTTTCCCCTGTACAAAATTGCAAAGAATGATTTTGCACCTTGCATGGCTGTACCCCAACAGACCCTCAAGACCCTGTAGGCTTGTGGAAGTTATTTGAAAGAAGCCTAGCCCTAGACACCACTGTAACTTAAAACTGACACTATGTAAATAATTTCCTTATAATGGTAAATAAATATTCTATTACAAAATTAAATTATCATAAATATGGCACTGCTGCATTTTGAGGGGTGGGGTGGACATCAAATGAAGAAACATTAACACGATTCATTCTGATTCTTTTAAATAAAAAATCCTTTAAAAAGGAATGTGGCACCCAATGGGAGTTTTGATGTGCTGAAATGTAACCGTTTGGATAAAATTTTCTTCTTTAAAACAAGTATTGTAACATTTATAACATATAGCAACGAAAGATTAGGAAATGCAAAGCATATCTATTGCAGTGGGAAAGGTGTAAAATTGTACTGCGTGATATGCAAGAGGATTGGTTTCAATGTAAAAATAAAGCTCAGGTTAATATTTTGTTGTTAGGAAATGGTATATCATGTAGGTGGGTTGTTGGAGCAGAATTATTCTATTCAGAATATAGCTTTGCATATTCAATTCTTTTTAAAAAAAATAAATTGAATCAAATCAAATCGCAAGCTAAAAACTAAATTACCTAAAACAACTAAAATTTATGAAACCAAGATAAAAATTGAACAACCTACATATTGAGAAGCCTCTGTATTAAAATACCAAATAAAGACTTGCTATATGTATATTTGGTTGGTGGTATCGTTAGCCTGATAGCTATACTTGGCATGTTTAGATTAAATATGTCATGTGTAGGTAACTGCTTGGATAAATAAATGATGAGTGTGATGATGTGAGTTCACAGCTACTACATTACATGTGTTATAGGACATGTACTTTGCTATCTTACTCTGCCAATGTTATAACAAGACATGATTAGAAATTTATGAAGTCCAGTGGAAATTTCTCTACCACGCGGCCATCTTATTTATAATATAGTAAATTAAGACGTAAATATTTTACTTTGTACCCCTGACCACAGATGTGCCCTGACATATCTAGCAAATTGCATCAATTAAAATATAACATTAACACAAAGGGGCATGTCCAGAAATTATAGAGGTAGGTAAGCAGTCCAAAATCTCCAAATCAATTTTGACTAACATTTTTGTAGAACAAGACCGATAGTCCAACTGATGAGAAGTCATAAAACATAATATGATGCAAAAAATATCCTGCTTTGTATGTAACAAACTTCATGTTTCCGTCAATGAGGTGGATTTTTGAAATGTCATTGGGTTCTAGCGAATGAATCCCGATAATCTATATCCTATTCTAAAACTTGGAAAAATGTCCATGGCAATGAAGGAGGCAAAAACACTACTTGGCTATTAAAAAATGAAGTTATGCAATTATTGTAAACAGGGTGACGCTTTAAATGTTAAAATATAACATATTAAAGGGGCATTAATCGATTATGTGTTATACATTGAATACATATCACATTAATGGTATCCATAAATTCCATCTTTTTGTCACTTCTGCCATTATATTAATATTTGACTGACTTTTCAACCCTACATAACAGTCAGCATTGTCAATACCAGAAGTTGCATTATTTTAAAGAACTCATCCCACACAAAACTATTGTCACTAAATGTCCAATCTGCTAAATGGTGCATCCCCTATCCCTAAGTGGATAGTGATTTGGGATTGTAGAACAATAAACAAGCCAATTATAAATTTCCCCTATCAAAGTGTGCAGTGTTTCCTGTCACAAATTGAAAGGGTCTCATCAATTTCTGTTGTTTTTCAAAAATGTTAATGGGCCATGGAAAATGTTTTGTACCACTGCTTTATTGGTAATTGTTCCACTGGGGATGAGAGGGCAAGACCTTAGCTCTTCCATTTTGTCTTCTGTTTGTTTTCTTCCCTTCTACCACAGATATTGGAACCAATATAAGTGCTTCTACTAAATCCCAACCTCACACCCACAAAGATGATTATAGAAGTTTTTGGCATCATGATTGTTGAGATGCATTAATCCAATTTAATATGATTCCACTCTTTAGTGTTACAGATTATGTGACAGACTTATAACTTTTAAGATACCCTTTTGTTTTCCAAAAGCATCAATAATCACTGTAGCTAACATAATCCATGGGTGAGCTCAGCATACTTGGGGGCCAACCCCCATCAAATTATGCTTGTCTGTGGAGGAGGGGTACTAACACCAAATTACAGCCTCTTGGAATACATCGTTTTAAAGGGGCACTATGTGATCCACAGTTCCCCCCCAACTTATTTGGTATACATTGTTAAAGGGGCACTTTGTGATCCACAGTCCCCCCCAACATATTTGGTATACATTGTTAAAGGGGCACTTTGTGATTCACAGCCCCCAGCTTATTTGGTATACATTGTTAAAGGGACACTTTGTGATCCACAGTCCCCACCCCAACATATTTGGTATACATTGTTAAAGGGCACTTTGTGATCCACAGTCCCCCCCCCAACATATTTGGTATTTGGAGGAGGGGTACTAACACCAAATTACAGCCTCTTGGAATACATTGTTTTAAAGGGGCACTATGTGATCCACAGTCCCCCCCAACTTATTTGGTATACATTGTTAAAGGGGCACTTTGTGATTCACAGCCCCCCCCCCCCAACTTATTTGGTATACATTGTTAAAGGGGCACTTTGTGATCCACAGTTCCCCCCCAACTTATTTGGTATACATTGTTAAACTTAGGGGCACTTTGTGATCCACAGTCCCCCCAACTTATTTGGTATACATTGTTAAACTTAGGGGCACTATGTGATTCACAGTCCCCCCCAACATATTTGGTATACATTGTTAAAGGGGCACTTTGTGATCCACAGTCCCCCCAACATATTTGGTATACATTGTTAAAGGGGTACTTTGTGATTCACAGTCCCCCAACTTATTTGGTATACATTGTTAAAGGGCACTTTGTGATCCACAGTTCCCCCCCAACTTATTTGGTATACATTGATAAAGGGTCACTATGTGAGCCCCCCCCCCAACTTATTTGGTATACATTGTTAAAGGGGCACTTTGTGATCCACAATCCCCCCCCCCCAACTTATTTGGTATACATTGTTAAACTTAGGGGCACTATGTGATTCACAGTCCCCCCAACTTATTTGGTATACATTGTTAAAGGGGCACTTTGTGATTCACAGTCCCCCCAACTTATTTGGTATACATTGTTAAAGGGGCACTTTGTGATCCACAGTTCCCCCCACCAACTTATTTGGTATACATTGATAAAGGGCACTTTGTGATCCACAGTCCCCCCCCAACTTATTTGGTATACATTGTTAAACTTAGGGGCACTTTGTGATCCACAGTCCTCCCCAACATATTTGGTATACATTGTTAAAGGGGCACTTTGTGATCCACAGTCCCCCCAACTTATTTGGTATACATTGTTAAAGGGACACTTTGTGATCCACAGTTCCCCCCAACTTATTTGGTATACATTGATAAAGGGGCACTTTGTGATCCACAGTTCCCCCCCAACTTATTTGGTATACATTGTTAAAGGGCACTTTGTGATCCACAGTTCCCCCCCCCAACTTATTTGGTATACATTGATAGAGGGGCACTTTGTGATTCACAGTCCCCCCCAACTTATTTGGTATACATTGTTAAAGGGCACTTTGTGATCCACAGTTCCCCCAACTTATTTGGTATACATTGTTAAAGGGCACTTTGTGATCCACAGTTCCCCCCAACTTATTTGGTATACATTGATAAAGGGGCACTTTGTGATTCACAGTCCCCCCCCCCAACTTGTTTGGTATACATTGATAAAGGGGCACTTTGTGATTTACAGTTCCCCCCACATATTTGGTATACATTGTTAAACTTAGGGCACTATGTGATTCACAGTCCCCCCAACTTGTTTGGTATACATTGTTAAAGGGGCACTTTGTGATCCACAGTCCCCCCCAACATATTTGGTATACATTGTTAAAGGGCACTATGTGATTCACAGCCCCCCCAACTTATTTGGTATACATTGTTAAAGGGGCACTTTGTGATCCACAGCCCCCCAACATATTTGGTATACATTGTTAAACTTAGGGGCACTATGTGATTCACAGTCCCCCCCAACTTATTTGGTATACATTGTTAAAGGGCACTTTGTGATTCACAGCCCCCCAACTTATTTGGTATACATTGATAAAGGGGCACTTTGTGATCCACAGTTCCCCCAACTTATTTGGTATACATTGATAAAGGGGCACTATGTGATTTACAGTCCCCCCCCCAACTTATTTGGTATACATTGTTAAAGGGGCACTTTGTGATCCACAGTCCCCCCCCAACTTATTTGGTATACATTGTTAAAGGGCACTTTGTGATCCACAGCCCCCCCCCCCAACTTGTTTGGTATACATTGTTAAAGGGCACTTTGTGATCCACAGTTCCCCCCAACTTGTTTGGTATACATTGATAAAGGGCACTATGTGATTCACAGTCCCCCCCAACTTGTTTGGTATACATTGTTAAAGGGGCACTTTGTGATTCACAGTCCCCCCCCCAACATATTTGGTATACATTGTTAAACTTAGGGGCACTATGTGATTCACAGTCCCCACCCCCAACTAGTTTGGTATACATTGTTAAAGGGGCACTTTGTGATCCACAGTCCCCCCCTAACTTATTTGGTATACATTGATAAAGGGGCACTTTGTGATCCACAGTTCCCCCCTCCAACTTGTTTGGTATACATTGATAAAGGGCACTATGTGATTCACAGTCCCCCCAACTTATTTGGTATACATTGATAAAGGGGCACTTTGTGATCCACAGTCCCCCCCCCCAACATATTTGGTATATATTGTTAAACTTAGGGGCACTATGTGATTCACAGTCCCCCCCAACTTGTTTGGTATACATTGTTAAAGGGGCACTTTGTGATCCACAGCCCCCCCAACTTATTTGGTATACATTGATAAAGGGGCACTTTGTGATCCACAGTTCCCCCCAACTTGTTTGGTATACATTGATAAAGGGGCACTATGTGAGTCACAGTCCCCCCCAACTTATTTGGTATACATTGATAAAGGGGCACTTTGTGATCCACAGTCCCCCCCCAACTTATTTGGTATACATTGTTAAACTTAGGGGCACTATGTGATTCACAGTCCCCCCCAACTTATTTGGTATACATTGTTAAAGGGCACTTTGTGATCCACAGTCCCCCCACCCCAACATATTTGGTATACATTGTTAAAGGGGCACTTTGTGATTCACAGTCCCCTCAACTTATTTGGTATACATTGTTAAAGGGCACTTTGTGATCCACAGTCCCCCCCCCCCAACGTATCCCAAAAAAGTTTTTATACCATCAGAATTTATACAACAAAGTATCTTATGGGTGGCTAATACATATAATTATATGCAAATTATTCAATGTCCTATCAATTGAAATTTTTGAAATAAGTTTTTTTTATATCTATTGCATCACACCGTACCCTAAAATGAGGATGCCAAAATCACAAAATACCCCTTTAATTTGACAATTCTTTTCATTGGGTTAGCCAGTGAAGTTACAGAGAGGCCTTGTTTGCACTCCTCTGACTTCCATGTTATCAATTCTTTTGACTGTTTTAATCTAAATTCAAATTATTGAAAAACAACAGCCTAAATTTTATCACCATCTAGACCATGCATATTTTAAGAGTATCTACATGTCTAAGCATACTTTTAAACAAATAAGACGGTATTCTTGAAACACTGATGACAATCTTGACTTCAAGCATGAGCTGTCTGACTTTTATAAACAAAATAATAAAAATAATCTTTAGGTTATTTTCATATCTGGTGCAATTTATTAAATCAATTTTGCTTTGATGAAAACAAAATATAGATATCATCAGGCCCGTACGCAGGGGGGGTGCGGGGGGTGCGACCGCACCTCCCCAAATTTGCAAAAGTGTACAAAAAGTCCCAAAATTTGAGAATTTATGGCGTAGCAGAAAGCAAAAATCAGGTTTTTATGCTTTTTGGTCAAAAAGGTCCACATTTTGGGAAGAAAGTCCACTTTTCACAAAATCGCACCCCCCTTGGGAAAAAAAGTCCACTTTTTCAAAATCAGCACCCCCCCAAAAAAAATCCTGCGTACGGGCCTGGATATCATGCAAACTTTTGAATGCATTTTCCTTCTCGGTAATATAATTTCCTCGCATTGCCTTTTAAACATGTTAAATATCATGTACAAATTTTACTAGGTTAATTTCTTGTGCATTTTATATCACACACATGTGTATGCGTATTTGTGTCCCAGGCTTTGGGCCTGCATGTTTGTTACAGGCCATTCCTTCTGTACCTCGTCTCTACCACATGTTGTCTTTAAAAATGTTCTCAAATTTGCACATAAAATTAATAAACAAAACAAGGCTCTAGGCACAACATTTGTGTACTATAAGAGACAAACAAGACAATACATAAGAAGCAAATCGTTGTCATTATAATTCAACAAAATAAATCTCTTGGTATACCAGAGCTAACCAGAGGGTGTATTTTATTAAACTTAATTTGAAAACAGCTGGTTCTTCTGAACATCACAAACAGAGTGAAAAGGAAACATGTAGAGAGGCATTATCCCTGCAGCAGAGGCAGATAAATGTCATGCCAACCAAGCAGACTAAAAAAGTTCTAGCAACACTATTTTTTCTTTGCACAAGTAAATTTGGTGAGATACATTACCAGATGTATATGCTCATCCTTAGAATTCTCTACATAATGGATCCTGGGTTTCATTACCAGAAGTCATTTTTTTGTGAAATTCCTTCCCAAATACAAAATGTGGGGTCAGCGCGTCCGATAGCGTGAGATGAGCAGCTAGAGCATACATACACTACATATTCCCGTATGACATACTCTACGGGTTATTCCATACATAGTAACAGGGTAATTTCAGACAAACTTCAGATAGAGAAACCCAAGATCCAAGTATTGTAATCCTTTCGTAAGTGTATCCAAGGGTACCCTATAGTATCCATACATGTAGAAATCCATGTCGGTTACCAGTTCAACACCCCACCCCCACCCCGACTACCCACATGTTAAACCAACCTGTACAATTGTATAAATTGTGCAAATTCTCCACATTTAAAGGGAAATTGTGGAAGATGCACATCTTTTCATACAAACCAAAAACATGTTTATTAAATAGAAAAGCTAACAGTTTGGTCCCATTGGATTGATTGGAATGAAAAGCATACAAGCTTGTGGTCTTGGTCTTCAACCATTCAAGCATATTTACTTGGTTCGGACAGGCTATGCCAAAGATTAGATACAAAAACCTAGGTATAGTGCCTTCAGGTATTTAATTGTGTTCCACATTAAATTAGGGTTGTTTTTTCAAACTGACCTTTCAATGTGTAACCTACATTCAGATCAATAGGTATGTCAACTAACTAAAGTACCTGTTGTTCCTGTTTCTATTTAAAAATATAATCGCTGCATCACAGATCTGGCACGTTTTTTGGCATAATAGGTTCGCAGCACTGTTTGACTTTAAACAAGTTTGGCAGATACACTGAAGTCTTTGTGAACATGGTGATGAACTTGGTTTTGGCTTCAACATGGAAGGGGGAAGGTAGCTCTAGTTTTTCACCTGTCCAGTTTGTGCAATATGTGATGGTGTTTCCCTCAATGCCCCACTCCCCACCCCAGAGAAAAATCCAGCAGGAACTTCTTTGGGAATGTGATTTCAATAGAGGGTAAACCAACAAGCAAGAATGAAAGGATATGTTATCCCCCCCCCCATCCCCACACACCCCCTATGTGTAACGCCTCCAAACGTGGATGCTGTTGAATACTATGCAAACGTGGACGTCCGAATTCGTACTCAATCGAAATTCCAAGGATGTTTTCCACCATTTAGTTTGTGTATTGTTTTGGTTATGGAATTTAACCTAGCAACTGGGGACGTTGTATCTTATATAACGATAGAGGACATATTTTCGCAAATACATTATACATGCATTTGCGGTCTTTGCAAACCTCCAGAAACCGAGGACGGTCCCCCATTGCCAAGTGGTCCACAGTTGGAATGTGGAATGCATGTGTGTGTCCTCGTTTGCCTGCAAACACACACGCACCCCCCTCCCCCCAGTATTTAGCAAAATTTTTTGGCAATTCAAGACTGATTAAACCCCTGTTAACATGGATATGTTGTTTCCATGCATGTAGATCCAATAAGCCTATTAACCATAGCCATTACTCTATTCATAAGCCAGCTCAAGTCTTTTGTACCTCAGCGCTGATGCAAATACTCGCTGGACTGTGACTCAAAATGCTTCTCCGAGGATCTATACAAACAACTACATTTGAGAACTTGGCTTCTGAAGACATTAAATATTAAAACAAGGAAATTAATAACTAGATTGTATTTCATTTGCCATAACATAACAGCTTTATAATGACTTCAAAATGTTCAACATTCAACATATTCATCATCCTGCCAGTTGTAACATAACTACTAATCAATTCAAATTTTAAAACCATTTTTTAAATTAAAAGACAATAATCTCAAGTTCAAAACCCCTGCCATTTAATTGTAACATCTTGCATGAGAATTCAGTAATGAGTCCATCAAGCCCAATGAGGTTCAGAGTTCATACAGTCCCTGTCCCATTGGTGAGGAGGACTACATGCAAGCGGCATAAATGAAAGACTAGCTGCTTGTTTGTGCAACAATCCCAATGGTACTCAGCTTTTGCAGTAATAACTCTCACCATTACCATACAGCTCTCCTGAGCCTTTGAACCAAAATGGCCTGTTTCCAATGGCAAGACCACTTCAGTATGCAGGCCTGGTTTTATCTAGTCAGTGCTAGGTGTAAGGGTTCAACTTTCCTTAAACTAATACCTTTCAAAAGAAAAAAGTGCCTCACAATATCCAAATATATTATAAAAGTAGATATTTAAAATGCTGGTAGAAGCCCCATTTTGACATCTGAAAATGTGGCACCTATATGTAATGACCCCCATAATCCACTTCAACTAACCACCCAATAAGTATACCTATTGTTTTAGGCCTAGGGAAATGTGCATCACACAGAATAGTCTTTATTTTTTATGGTATAGGAGCTAGTGCCACCCTGAAGCATGTACTACGCTGCCCAGATTTTAAAACAAAAGGCATTGTTTAGCAAGTTATATGATATGTTGCCTCTACCACTTCCACATGAAGCTTAATTTTGAATCCCTTAAAATCCGCATCCCTAGGGATATACAATACTCTTGCACTATAACATTGCGATATTACTTGACACACAGTATTCAGAGCTCCTCCACATACCAGGTAGTAGTGGCGAAACCCACTGAGAAATAATTGAATCAGATTTGCTGTACAAATACTGCTGTAGACATATCAGAGGGTGGCCTGCACTGAGATTTCATAGACTACGGAAACAACCGAGATGATGTTTCAATTAAAGACCGATCACAACCTGTCACGTTCCTGGATCTGTGATTTCTACCAATAATTGGCGCTTACTACATACCAGGTGCTCTCCATAATTAGCAAAACCAAAACGTAAATACCTGCGTGGGAAAATGCAATTTGAAAAAATACACAAATAACACTCTTGCATATAAAACCATTGACACTACCATTGGCGTACGCAGGGGGGGGTGTTACGTGTGTGAAACACCCCCCTTGGGTTTGTCCAAAAAATAAAAATGGGGGGAGAAAAGGCAAAGAAAGAGAGAGGGAGAGGAGAGAGAAGAGAGGGAGGGGGGGGAGGACTAGAGGAGAGGAGGGAGATGAGCATGGCATAGGGGACATAATATCAAATTATCATAGGCCTATAGATGTCTTAACTACCCCCACTAAAATTTTTCTCTCCCCTATACCCGGTATTGACTGACCGGCAACGTACGTAAATATGTCGACGTAAAAATGTTAACACCCCTCCCACACACACCCACATCCCCATTTAATTGTTAATTGACATGGATATAGGGCTTACATGTTAACACCAACACCTCTCCATATCGTCGCACCCCTGCCCCGGCAACGTACGTACGTAAAGGTTTTAATTGTGCAAATTGAGTTTGGGCCCTTTTTTCTGCTTGAAGCAATTATTTAAATAGTGTAAAAATTATGCACCAAATCAGAAATGGCTTCAACCGGACCTTCATTTTGCAAAATTTTTCCAACTTCTGCAGGAGGGAAAACTCGTGTCACGAAAGGCTTCATGGACCGTTATTTCACCAATTTTCGGCTTTTTCAAACTAAAATTTTACACACTACGGTGCCAAAATGGTCCGCCAAATCGCCTCAATTAGGTCTTCATTTTGCAAAGTTTCTTAATTCTGAAGGGGGGGGGGGCATTCTGTGTAGTGGATAAACAAGTAGCCATTTTGGCTTCTGCTTTCGACATTTACCAATTTGTAACACAATGTATATATAGGCCTACAACTTTAAGTAAGACTTGTTCACGAAAGGCTTCATGAACCGTCATTTCACAAATTTTCGGCTTTTTCAAACTAAATTTGTACACACTAATCATGGTAATAGTGCCAAAATGGTCCACCAAATCGTTTCAATGAGGTCTTCATTTTGCAAAAGTTTCTTAATTCTCGGGGGGGGGGGGGCACATCCCCCTCAGACACCCCCTGTGTAGTGGATAAACAAGTAGCCATTTTGGCTTCTGCTTTCGACATTTACCAAATTTTGTGTTTAACACAATAGGCCTACAACTGTAGGGAAAACTTGTTCACGAAAGGCTACATGGACCATCATTTCACAAATTTTCGGCTTTTTCAAATTAAAATTTTACACACTAACAGTGCCAAAATTGTCCACCAAATCGCTTCAATTAGGTCTTCATTTTGCAAAAGTTTCTAAATTCGGAGGGGGGGTACATCCCCCCTCAGACACCCCCCTGCGTCGCGCGGTCATTTCTTTATTTTGATAGTTTTTTTATCATCACACCTCCCTTTAGAAATTCTTGCGTATGCTCATGGACACTACCCTATTCCGTGTCGAGCAGAAGTACCATGCAGTAAATCCAATCCAAGAGCCGGCAAGTTCAGATTGGACTTGCGCCTCAGTCTTGCACTGGCACGTTTGCAATAGTTTGATAGCATTGCTATCATCATACCATGTATGACGTTGAATTTTATAATTATTTTGCAAAGTGAACATGCGCTACATATGTGCCTAATCAGCATGATCAGGGATGTGAGAGTAGATCCTCATACCTGGTCTAATTGAGGCAAAAAAAGTTTATCTCAGCTTTTGCCCAAAAACCGGGTGCTATGCCCGGGGTGCTATGCTGCTTTTCTTGGGGGGGTAGATTTTGCAAAAGACTATGCAAATGTGGGACTTCTTATTTTAATTTTGGCCCACTTACCCCCCGGCTGTGGTTTAACATTCTTGACGATTAAACACACTAAAAAAACTGTCCTTGACTTTGTGGGAAAATGAAACCATGGAGACATTTAATAAGTTCTAGTGCTTACACAAAATGTTCATGGATTATTGTCAAATTTAATATATCTCAATTTTGTCTGACTCTCCTCCCGAACGGAAGCTTCAGTAAATAATATGCACATGTACATAATCATACTTTTATCGCTATAATAAAAAATACATAATTGAATTCAAATGTATTTTTATTGTATAATTTTTACCAATTTATACAATATAGTATAAACTACAACGTTACGATGCAAATTTTATCATTCCCTATTTATCTCTAATTATTTTAAAATTTTTAAAACTTACCGGTTTGAAATAAATGAAATAATAATGCAAATTTTACGGTATAAAAGACACCATACAACCACTGAACATATGTTAGTACAAGCCTCATTCATTTCTCAAGGTTCGTTAATACAAACCACTTTGGTTGCATGTTGTGATAGTAATATATAGCCAGTCTAGCTAGCCGAGTTCAAACAAGCCTAGAGGGTGTGATGTTTGACTCTGGTTGACTTTTGTATGGTTGGCAAAATGTGGGGAGGGAGCAAGTTTCGCTCCTCGGGCTGTCTTAATGACGGCAAAAAGGGATCCCAATTAGTTGCTCTCTGTCCTCTGGTTGAATACTTTAGTTGTGAACTGTCAGAACTGATCATATCAAGCCGATTCTAATGATCAAATACAAACAAGAGCAGCATCTTGATGGTGAAATTAATGCTTAAAAGTTTCATGAGAAAGTACAGATGAAATGTAACTTTGTAAGCTTCCACAAGATAGATCCTAGAAAGAAGGTGAGCAATAGGTATGTGGAAGAAAATGAGCTACATCCAGAATTTTTTTTGTGGCGGGTGTGGATTTTCCAAATGCAGACTTTTTCAACAGAAATCTTCATTCTGGCCAAAAGTAGTCCTTTATCTTCTCTGCAGTTGATTTTTGGATCCTATTTTTTCAACAAATTTCACAGAAAGTTCATTACTAGGGGGGGGTGGGTATATTTTGACATTTTTGCCCAATTTTTCCATTTTTTTGTACCAACAAAGCAGAACTTTTGCAGATTTATGGGGAGTGCAATTCCCTCACCACACCCCTGGCTATGGGCCTGGCTATGTCCCTCCCTTGGTGTTTCAAATAAGGTCATACTTTGGTAAAAAGTCATTTTGACAGCTTTCTTGACACAGCTAACAGAGCTATGTTTTTTCCCAGGTACAAATTTGATCATTATGGGGATGTGCTAGGCTGCAAATTTATATGGGTCTTATTTTTGGGTCTCTAGGTCAATTTTGGTTGTGTTCAATCTGGCCAAAAATCTGGGCTTCAGCAGATTCTATACTGATGGTGAAATTAATGCTCAAAAGTTTCAAGAGACAGCACAGTTGGAATGTAAAATCCCACATTTTGATCAAGTAAAATGTATGCATTGTATATTGTGATGCGATCAAGCAAACTTTAGGCCCAGGTCAATTTTGTGATTCTTACATTTTCATTTTCAGCCTATTCAAAGCTATGTGAAAACCCCATGTGAATATGACCTTTGGTTGGCATGATCACAAAATTTTGAAATAGGATATTTCACATGGAAATTATTTTTCAACTTAAAAAATGATGGATCAACCATGTCTGTAGGTCAAAAATCAGCAAAGTTATGGGCAAATGTCTGTTTTTAAAGAACAGTGGCCATCATTGACAATGCCTTACAATGACTTTAATAGTGAACAAAATTTAAGCAAGTAATGCATCATTTTTCACCACAGCAATCCGTTTGACCAAAGGCAATTTTATTTCATGAAATCTAACTATCACTGCATGATGACTTCTGTATCAAGGGAAAAGTACCAGCACAAGATTGTCCAAATTTCAAAATTTTGTATTTCCCTATGGGGATTACACAGGTGAGCCATCTAAAAAAAAAAAAAAATATATTTTCAGATGAAAGAAGGATGTTTTTTCCTTCCATTTTTGCAAAAAAAGGGAATTTTGATTTTTCCACCCCAGACACACATTATTTGGCTCATATCTCAAAACTAGGATTGCTGAGTTCCGACTGATTTTGTTTGATTGCATCACAATTATACTTTGTTTCTATATAAAAAAGGGCGACATCCCTCCCTTCAGAAATTAAAGCTCATACTCTGGTCAAAAGCCTCTCATAGGTTACGGGGTACATTCCTGTCAATACACCCTTTTTGAGCTCTTCTACCCAATGACCTGACCCCTACCTAAACCCCGCTTTTCCTATTTCCTGTTATCCAATGTCCCCCTAATTTTGTGCAAATCCACAACTCAATGACCTTCACTTAAATTGCAGTCTGCTACCCAATGACTCCAGGTGCACCATTAGATTTCCAGGGGCAGGCATGGGAGTTTTTACCCTCATAATCTTAAAATAAAAAGGGCCTCAACTGCCTCATTGTTTTCTTCAGATGCTGAAAACTGCTAAATGAAAACTGCTGTACATGTATCAATGTCAATTTTGCTAAAAGAAGAAAAAAAGCTCCCTCCCAATTGTCCAAAAACGTGGAAAGATGAAAAGCTACAATTACCGAATAGGGTGCAACTTGCTAGACTTGAGTCCAGTCCTCATTTACGGAGTTTAGGGTTAGGGTTTAGGGTTGGGGTAGGGCAGTCTTGTAATAAGACTAGTAGAGTTGCACCCTATTCGGCAATCGCTCCGATGAAAAGAATTTTTAATTCTATAATGGCCTTTGGAAATATTTTGAATGATTCTAAGCAGTGTTCGATTTACCAGAAAAAAGTTACTTGCATTTGTGCAGGCAATATAGAAAATCTACCTGCACAAAGTGAAAGTAAGTTGCACACAATTTAACCATATTATAATTAAATAAGAAGTTTGTGCCGTGAAACTAATTATCTTTTTTTAAGATGAAAAGTAAAAATTGGTGTCATTTTGTAAGGGATATTTATATTACTTCTTTGATTTAGAGGCACATTGTATGTTTCTGATTCTAACTGTGTAATTTACAACTAAAATTCTACATGCACTTCAGCACTTGTGCAGGACTGCAGGTACATTTGAAAAGTTACCTGCTTTGAGTTGAATTCTACATGCACAAAGTTTGGGCAGGTACATTTGAAAAGTTACCTGCGAGTTTCTTGTGCGGTGTTCATTTATGATTGTCGATCAAGCTTGTCAACATCGCTAAAATTTTATCTTTTTAAAATCTTTTATCCTTTGTAACTTCCAGGTCATATAAACGCCTGTGGAGGAAATCTTCTGGGATAGTCACCTCGGAGATCTTGAATGTATGCACCGGTAATTATAATTTATATAACCTTTTGGAGGTCTCAGCCATGATATCAAATTTATGTATGTTGACCAAGGTTTTCTGAGTGTTGCGCTGAGGAAATTCGAGTGCCAGGGGTATTTGTCTACCCTGGGACAATTTGGGTCTTGTTTTAAAAATTAACAAACAGTTGCAGAGTCTTCCGTTACATAATGCAAGTTCTACTCCCCATTCCAGAAAAATACAGAACTAATTTTTGTTTGAATTAAAAAAATATTATCTGGTTTTGCCAAATGAAATATAGCTTAATCCTAATCCTTTAGGTAGTCCTAACTGGCAATAAAAGTCAAGTTTTATTATTTGGTCAATTTTTGGAAATAAGGGCCAAAACCATGCATTTTAGGGTGTTTTTCGACCTTTTTCGTATTCTGTGACAATCAGGCCCAAAGACTTGAACCAAGACTAATATTTCAAGTTATGCATTCTAATTTTTGGAAAACACATTTTCCAATCTTTTTCATAACCAATTAGCAAAAATATAATATCAAAATTATGAGCTAACTCTTAGTCTATACTCAAGATTTTGAATGCTTTGTCACTGCAATTGTAGAAAACATGCAAAATTGCAAGTTTTTGGACCATTTTACCTCAAATTGTAAAAATATTAAAATTAGACTTTTATTGCCACTTAGGACTAACTAAAGGATTAGGATTTAGCTATATATATTTCATTTGGCAGAACAGGATAATATTTGTTTAATCCGAAAAAATTAGTGCTGTATTTTTCTGGAATAGGGAGTACATGTAGGTGGGTTTTGAGTTTGAGTTTATTTGAAAATTCGAACTATACAGTCAGCATTGCTGTATCAGTGGACCTGATGGTGATGTCGCGTTCAAAAGCTAAATGAAAACACTTTACTTTGGTCGTACACTGTTGTATAAAAGGGGAATCCGATAGTTTTGTCGCGGTCAATTGTTTTTCATTCACATTCTCGTTGAGAATATATTTATGGTTTTTGGCTGAGATCAAAGGTTCAAAGGGTGTTGTTTAGGGACAAGATTACATTGATTTAAAATAAAAGGTGACTTGTTTGATTGCCATCATGATGAGCAAAAGTTTTGTGTTTTTTGTCCTTTTTAGTTTCTCAGTTAAAGGGTAAAACTAAAAGGGAGAAAAGGAGGAGAGAAAAAGTTAAATTGCACATAATGGAGTAGGCCCATGCCTAAAAACCCGCACAGTCGGGTCGATCGGAAGTAGGTCCTATAGAGGAATCCAACGAGCCAAGTCATGGTTAGGATTTGATAGGGCATTACTGGGTCCCCGCAGCACCTGACTGGTGTTATGACTGCCCAATTGGGTGGATTAAAACCGCTTCTTTTGAATTGTAAACTGTCATCATTCTTTTGTCTACGTGTAACACGGGTGATAGAATGCAGTTTAAAATACCCTCCAAGGCCGCATCATTTCACATTTTAGGTGAGATGGAGCCGACGGGGACCCAGCTATGGCTGCCATTGAGGTGTAGGAATGCTTGAAATTGGATTCGTCTGTAATAGGCCTGCGATTTAATATTTTAGGCATTACTTGAAGGCGGGTCCTCATCCTAAAGCATTTGTAAATTACTGCAGGTCCGCCGATAGGCAAGCCGCACCACCCTTAGAAGGCGCCAAACTGACCAATTCAGCATCGATTCTGCGCCCCTCCAAGCAATGAAAGTCAACATTTTCGCACGCTTCGCGCGCATTTCAGCACAAAATCAATTGAAAGAACATTTGAAGACCGATATTCAACTTCTATACTTTCTAGTAACCAAAATTAATTAGTGGTAGGCCTTATTTGTCCAAAAATTCGCTAACGGACGCTTTTAAGAATGGGGGCGCCATTATGTATCCTTAGCCCTGTGTGTCACAACCCATAGCTACATTGTACGCCACTGCCAGCGCCTAAGATATTCTCGGAGGGGGGTAGGGACACCAATTTTGTTTCTTGCCCCAGGCGCTACCAACCCTAGTTACGCCACTGCTTATGAGGGGGTAACAAACCCCCCTCCATCAGCCACCCCCTGTGTAGTGGATAGTGCCCAGTTTCGCTTCTGCTTTTGACAATTTGCCAATTTATCATATGCTTAACACAATTTATAAGCCTACAGTATAGTAACAGGGAAAAAATTGTCCACGAAAGGCTCCATGGACCCTCACCCCAGCATGGGCGGCTCATTTCACAAATTGTCGACTTTTTCAGACTAAAATTTTACACACTATATAGTGCTAAAATGGGCCACCAAATCGCTTCAATTAGGCCAAATAAAAAAATAAACATGTTTCACGTCCCCTCCCGCTTCCTTTTTTGAGGTTTCTTCAATTTATTTTTTATTTTTGAAATTCAGTTATATAACTTTTCAAAAATATGTCTAGGAAGTAGAGATGCTTTCTATAGCCTTACTAATATACAAGAAACCCTTTTATAAGGTTTTGTGATAGTTAGAGGGGCCTATCTCTCAGAACAAGAAATAAAAGAGGCCTCCTCCTTTTTCCAGGCATTATTCATGATTATTGTATACGCTTAAAACAGCTCTAATTTATGGGTATTCACACCGATTTTGCGATAAAAAAAAAAGCCCCCTTCCTCCTTTTTTTTCAAAAATCCGGACATGAAACATGTTTTTATTTTACTTTGCCTTAGGTCTTCATTTTGCACAAATTTCTTACTTCTATTGGGGGCACATCCCCCTTCAGACACCCCCCTGCGTCGTGCAAGCGCGATACTATTGCCGCTCCACTGCCATTTATTACAATTTAATAGTATACCAATTTTCGCCCCCTCACTTTCAAAACCTTCCGCGGGCTCTGAATTGAATGCGAATGTGTCATGTGCAGCAGCATTCATATCCTTGAATCATCCATGTGAATGGGCCTTGAATGGTGCATAAAAATGAATGAAGACAACAAAAACACATCATGTGGTTTTTAAATTTATATTAATATTTTAACTCAATTTAATTTTATTTTATTTAATGTCAGACTTACCACACAGGTGTATACTAATGTAGTGTGTACACTACAGTTTAGGTCTGTACGTATACGTGTGACTGGATCAGGGATGCATCAGCACACTCATGACACTAGCGGCCGCCAGTCCCGGGCCGCCAGTGCAGTCAGCGAATGCAGGCCTGAGCGAATGCTCTGCTATAAACATGCACAAGTTATTTTCATTAATGTGAATAGAATCCGTCATTTTTTTTTATATAAATAGTCGAAAGTTTCTTATCGTGAATCCATGATTTTATAGAAATATTGTGCAAATATTATTCAGCGACAACAGACTCGCGACTCGTTTTGTACTTTCCACGTTTGTAAATATTTTTGTTTACGCTTTAGTGTTTCTAAAATTAGATGTGCAAATAAAATTGAAAAAATCAAATAATATGAAAACATTTTGCTTCTTCTACGACTCTTACAATTTTTACATTGTCCATCTTAACATGGATTCTGTACATATAGTTGTTACTTATTTTAAAATTTGTGTTATACCTTTTTTTCTTATTTTCAAATAACTTTCTCATTCTAAGAAACGCTGGTAACACATTTCTTATAGCCTAATTCTCCTTATCTATTTATTTGTGGCGGCGTTTTTTACACAAATTATCGAGCGCAGCTGTTAAGCGTAATGTGGATCAAATCACCGAACTAACGATAAATTCACTTCCGCATTTTACACAGCCAGGGAATATAGAATAGTGTGGGACGTGATTCTTGACATAAATCGCTTTCTCATGTTTGACATAATCAGACTTTCAGAATGGTAATTATGGGAGCATAGGAAACAAAAGCAAAACGTGTGTCCAGAACTCTGGAATGATATTTCTTTTTTCTTTAAAGATTGTTTTCTCTTTTAATACTTTATAATGTAAATAACAAAGCGCTATGCGCTACTCAGTTAAAATTATAAAACGCATTCTCTTTATTATGGGCGCACATCACCAAATTTGAAATTATGCGATTATTACCGGTAGGCCCACGTTTTGACACTATAGGCCTATTTGTAGTGTTTTGTAGAATGCAGGAGCAATATCATAGTTTGAATGTCTAGTAACCCCTGGATTTTAATCAAAATCTTAAATTGATCCCCCAAAGAACATGCCATCAAGATAACAAGAACTTGACCGTCAGTTAGGCCATAGATTATTTGTTAAGGATACACTGTAAAAACAGTGTTTAGAAAGTGGTGGCAAGAATGTGTTTAGAAACGTTATGTTTAGAATATGGATGCCAGATGTTTAGAAATTAAACACCATCACTGATCAATGTTGAGAAATTTGACACATGATGTTTAGCTTTTAAACATGGCAGTGGTGGCAAAATTGTGTTTAGAAAAGTGTTTAATCGCTAAACACTGTTTTTACAGTGTAATCTATGGTTAGGCCTAGGCTTACTCCAGTTCCAGACTGGCAGGTAGTCCCACAACCTTTAAGCTATTGAAAGCTATTCCAAAAGGGCCCAGTATAATGATTGAGTTCCTGCGACTCGAGTGGAAATACTCAGTCCTGCAGTAATCTATACTATTAGGCGGTTACCCGTATTTGGCGGTTCTCGGCTGTCGCGATTACCTGGCTGATGGTGACTGTACCCACCAAGTTTTATGCGCATAGGACAGTTTTTACTAATTTGACCTCAGATGACCCCTTGTGACCTCGAAATGACCTTCCAAACTTTGGCTCTAAATGTTGACTGTACCCACCACGTTTCATGCCCATACAACAGTTTTTAGTAATTTGACCTTGGATGACCCCAAAATGACCGTCCAAAAATTTGACTCTAAAAGTTGAGAGTACCCACCAAGTTTCGTGCCCATACAACATTTTTTACTATTTTGACATCAGATGACCCCTGGGTGACCCCGGATGAATGACCCCAAAATGACCGTCCAAAATTTGACTCTAAATGTTGACTGTACCCACCAAGTTTCATGCCCATATGACAGTTTTACTAATTTGACCTCAGATGACCCCTGGGTGACCCCCGAACTACCCTCAATACAAACTTGTTCCGTCTTAAGTCAAGATGCACCTACCTACCAAGTTGCATGCCCATATGACAGTTTTTACTAATTTGACCCCTAGATGACCTCTGGTGACCTTGACCCACTAACCAATACAAACTTGTTCTGTCCTGGGTCAAGACGCACCCACCCGTCAAGTTTGAGGAACGTGCGACCCCCAGTCTCTGAGAAAAACAGTTTTTACTAATTTGACCCCTGGATGACCTTGGGTGACCTTGACCCACTAACAAATACAAACTTGTTCTGTATGGGGTCAAGCTGCACCCACTCACCAAGTTTGAGGAACGTGCGACCCCTAGTCTCCGAGAAAATAGGCGGACAGACAGACAGACAGAGGCACAGACAGAGGCACAGAGTCACAGACTCACAGACTACCAGTATTATTATATAGACTAGGCGGTTACCCGTATTTGGCGGTTCTTGGCTGTCGCGATTACCTGGCTGATGATGACTGTACTCACCAAGTTTTATGCCCATAGGACAGTTTTTACTAATTTGACCTCATATGACCCCTTGTGACCTCAAAATGACCTTCCAAAATTGGACTCTAAATGTTGACTGTACCCACCACCATGTTTCATGCCATATAACAGTTTTTAGTAATTTGACCTTGGATGACCCCAAAATGACCTTCCAAAAATTTGACTCTAAAAGTTGACTGTACGGTACCCACCAAGTTTCATGCGCATACGACATTTTTTACTAATTTGACCTCAGATGACCCCAAATGACCTTCCAAAAATTTGACTATAAAAGTTAACTGTACCCACCAAGTTTCATGCCCATACGATAGTTTTTACTAATTTGACCTCAGATGACCCCTGGATGACCTCAGGTGATCTTGGCCCACTAACAGAAACAAACTTGTTCCGTCTGAGGTCCAGATGCACCCATCCACCAAGTTTGAGGAACGTGCGACCCCTAGTCTCCGAGAAAATAGGCGGAAAACAGTTTTTACTAATTTGACCTCAGATGACCCCTAGGTGACCTTGAACCACTAATCAATACAAACTTGTTCTGTCCTAGGTCAAGATGCACCTACCCACCAAGTTTCATGCCCATATGACAGTTTTTACTAATTTGACCCCTAGATGACCTCTGGTGACCTTGACCCACTAACCAATACAAACTTGTTCTATCCCGGGTCAAGACGCACCCACCCGTCAAGTTTGAGGAACGTGCGACCCCCAGTCTCCGAGAAAAACAGTTTTTACTCATTTGACCCCTGCATGACCTTGGGTGACCTTGACCCACTAACCAATATAAACTCGTTCTTCCTCATACCAAGCTGCACCCACGCACCAAGTTTGAGGAATGTACGACCCCCAGTCTCCGAGAAAAGAGGCGGACAGACAAACAGACACACAAACACACAAACAGATTCTGGTGAATTATAGTAAGATAGGCGGTCACCCATACTGCAGTTACTGTCCATTTTCCTCATACATACTAGTAATACCAAAGATACTGTCTTTGATAATACACAGTACTCTCACCATTGACGCGTGACCTCTACAAACAGTGCATGTTATAGGTAATAGGACATTGCCTAGTTAACGTCACTGTGTGAAAAATAACCGGCCAGTATTTAAAGTTCTCTCTGAAATTCTAGAAAATATAGTTTTGTAACATGTCCTAAATTTTTAGCTAATTTAGGTGTTTGGAAATATTCGCACTTTGGTGTTTTAGGAAGGATATGTAAACGACAGATAACACCAAAAATATGAAGAAATTATTTCCAAACCGTGTTAAGTCTGCAACCATTATGTTTCTCATTTTCAAGAATGCTGGTTAACAATATGCAAATGCAGTATTGTTACCTTGCGTTTGCTTTATAATCGTTCACCCAACTGAAACTATAATACCAGCTCATTGCTCATTGCACAGGTAAAACAGAAACATGTGTAGTGTGGATTTAACCAGAGAAGATCTGATTTAACATAGTTGAGCTGTTTTCAATGAGTGTTATCTTGGTTTAATAGCTTTTAATGGGGTTATAAGTCCTGCAAAGGTCGTGGTGAATTCTACTGTAGACATGCATGACAGCATCATGCCGTCTTTCGCGTTCGCGGTTTGTAACCTTGGTTTGGGTGGTTTGTAGCTGTGTTTGTAACTAGCTGTTTGTGGAAGTTTCCAGTCAGTTTAGAATCTCAAGTCAGGTCCTTTTTGGCCATTTTGATTTATTGATGACATCAATTCCATGAAAAGAAAGGTGTTTTTTCAATATTTTCTCAAAAAATGTCAAAAATCAGCAAATTTTTCATTGTTTTCTTACTAAAGTGGAAACATTTTTGCAAAAAAATCCCAAGAAAATTGATATAATTATGGGTTTTTTCCCTTCAAATTTGGGTTTAAATAGGTAAGTCTCTAGAGTCTCCGCCACAGGGCTCGACTTCGACTTTTACACACGCCCGCACACCAATGGCGATGGCGTGTATTGCTGTCGCGACAGCAATACATGTCGGGCCCCGGTGTCAGGCGTGTAACTTTTGAAAAGTAGGCCTACACGCCTGACTGGCGTGTGACATTTTGACCCTCATAGGTCACTCTACTATATATTTGGCCATTTTTGCCTAAAAAGTGCCCAATTTTGAGCTCTTAAGCTTCGCGCGAATTGTTTCTACTTTTGAACCATATGGGCTCTTTGCAAATAAGCTTCAATATGACAAAAATGTTTACGCGCTTCACGCGCATTTGTACCATAGTAAAACACACCACCTCAATGCCTTCGGCAAAATATTTCCCTAAGTTCAGGTGTGCCATTTGCGCATGCGCGAAAGTAGTTTGATTGACAGATTTCACCTCTGACCTCGATCAGCTGTTTTTGCGACAGTCATAATAATAATAATAATAATTCAAGGAAATCCCGCCTATTTTTCAGGCGCACCACTGCAACGGCAGTGTATTTCGACAATTCACGCGTCACTGCAACGGCAGTGTAATTTTCGAATTTCGATTTTTACATGTATAATCTATATCACTATTTCACAAACACAACTAATCTATTACTATCACTGTACAGACAACTACTACTGCCCTGGAACCTAGGGGAAGGGGTACAGATACCAGAACCGGGGTGATCCCCTACTCTTTCCGAATAGCTCTGACACTTTTACGTGCACAGGGATGATCGAGAGCCCTCCTGTACACGGGACCAACGGCTTTACGTGACTTCCGAACCACGGACAAAGCACATCGTACACTACCTATATCTGCACGTGATAAGCAGTGTATGGGGGCGAGAAGAAATTCTTCAATTAAATTCTGAGATTAAATTTCTGAACTGAATTGAAGGATTCCTGACCATATAGGAACTTTTTGGGAGGGAAGAGAATTTTCACCTAAGGCAAGCCCAAGGCTCGAACCCTCGTCGGTCGATCATAACACTGACAGAAGTATCCAGTTGCGAAAATCGAATTATTTGCCTCATTTTAGCGACGTGCTTGGACTAGTTTGCAATAGTAATATTAGTATTCAATTCACTGAATATTTAGAGAAGCAAATGACATGATGGATAAGGACAGTTTAAGGCCACGGACATCGAATATACCACGAAAACTAGCTCGTTCACGTAGCGTTTTCGTTGTCCCACTGGCCTACTACACGTAGATTGCCTGGCGATCGGAGTGTTATCGTCAGAGCACCTCGGACTACACGAAAACATGACGAGATTTGTCCCATTCACCACTGCATCACACAGATCTGTTGTTCATGCACTGTCATGACTGTACATTCATGATCATTGCAATACAGTGTATGTCGTGTATGTGTATACCGTTCTCCTGGCTGAGTATGTTGGGTGTGTTGTTTGTACCTCGACTCTGCAAGGTGAGTTTCTTTTTATAACTCATTAATTTTTTTAATGCACAAGTAAAACTAAACGACACAACATTAATTTTAACTGGCAGTGAGGATTCGCTATAGTATAGACGAATCCAACGAGCCAAGTCATGGTCAGGATTTGGTCGGCCATTAGGCCAAGTAAAATAAAAAACATGTTTCACGTCCAAAAAAAAAAAAAAAAAGGAGGAAGAGGGGTCTTTTTATTTTCTATTTTTTATCACAAAATTGGTGTAAATAGCCATACTTAGAGCTCAGTGTTTTAGCGTATACAATAATGCCTGGAAAAAGGAGGAGAGTTACACCCCTCAAATGATCACAAAACCTTCCTAACGTGTTTCTTGTATCTTAACAAGGCTATAGAAAGCATCCTAACTTCCTAGACATATATTTTGAAAAGTTATAACCGAATTTCAAAAAATAAAAATATATTTGAAGAAACCTCAAAAAGGAAGCGGGAGGGGACGTGAAACATGTTTATTTTTTTATTTGGCCTTATTAGGGTCCCTGCATGCACCAAACAGGTGTTGTGAGTGCCCAATTGGGTGGATTAAACCCGCTTAAAATTTGATGTGAGATTCTTTTGTGTTGTAAACTGTCATCATTCTTTTGTCTGTGTGTAACACGGGTGGTAGAATGCAGTTTAAAATATCCTTCAAGGGCGCATCATTTCACATTTTAGGTGAGATAGTTTGGTCCCCGTCGCGGCTATGGCCGCCATTGAGGTGCAGGAATGCGTGAAATTTGATTCGTCTATAGGAAAATATGATTTTGACTTCATCTTCAGTCTCAATCCCAACCCACAGCAAGTGAGCAAACATAAAGTCTTGATTTTTGCAGAGTATGTAGGCCTACTATATGTTTACAAAGCAATCGTGTAAAAACAGAATTTTGAAAAATATTCAGGGCTTTCCCTTAGCAAATGTTACAATGGCTTTAATTACAATGTCATACTGTATTGTCTTTCCAGAAACTGGCACACGAAAGGTCCATTCTGCAAGGCATATCTTCCAAAAATCTGAACTATAAACACACGCTGAAGCAAAGCACCTGCAACCGAACAGCACAGCTTTCCTTATTGAGGAGGATGTAAGTAATTTCATTTACAAAGTTGTAGCCAAGGGGTGCAGCACACCACACAAAATGCCAATACCTTATTCCTATGTGTTCCTATATTTAATTCTCAGGCACGACAGGTATATATGAAATGAAAGTGCCCCTCTGACAAAAAATAAAAGAGAAAATCAGAAGGGCAAAAGAAAAGAAAAGGGACAAGGAACCCTTTTCTACCAAAATTAACCTGATCATGACCGAAAATAGTGTAAAATACGAAATTTTTTGCGTGCTACGTCCCAATAAAGCCTTTTTTAGAAGCTCAAAGACATACAACCTCTCTATGTATAATTGTATGATGCAACTTTTTTTGCAATGCAGAGTTTTTTTTGTGTACCACCTAAGTTTTATTTTGCCCTCCTTACTAAAAAAAAAAGATGGCTATGCCCATGAAACTATGCACGACTAGTAGACTTAGTAAATTACAGATTAGTGCTTTAAATCTGTCTCCGCTCTCACAGTTCATAAAAAAAATTAAAATTGCAAAATGATTGCAAGTGACTACTTTTGACTTTATGACCTTTGACCTCACACCTATTGAAATAGCATATCATGACTCTGCTACAATAATTTATCATTTTGGAAGGAAAATCTAAAAATTTAAAAAGATAGTACAGTAGAGGACACTCTAATCTGGAAAAATACATCTTTTTTAACCCTAACACTGACCCATGCTTTTTGGTATCGGAAGTCAGAGAAGATCCGAATTTTTCAAGAAGAAGAAGAATTTTTGACTTGGCACCCCCGGGATTCGAACCTTTGACCCCTCGCATGCCAAGCGAACGATCGCGGACCGGTAGCTGCTCGGGTTATTGCTGCCCGGCCAGCAATTCTGTGAGCATATCACACTTCGGTTGATTGCGTCATCGCAGACCCTGGGATGCATGCATGTTATGAATTTTTCATCGTGGTATTTTGTGGTTTTTACTGGTGTTAGGGTTAAGGCTTTAAGGAAGTACTACACCCCTGGCCAATTTTGTGCTTATTTTTTGCATTTTTCGCAAAAATTATAGCACATTGGTGACAAGTAAGATATGTATAGGGGCAAGGACTCCCAACTACTGTACTGAAAATTCAGCAACTCAAAGCAAGTAGTTATTGATTTTTGATCAAATATTGGTTTTCCTCATTTTTGACTGTAACTCCACAACTGTTGTCTGTGCTGATATAAAATTTCCAGTGCAGTAGTTGTAGTCCTTGCCCCTATAATATACATATCTTACTTGTCCCCAATGCCCTATAATTTTTGAGAAAAATGCACAAATAGGCACAAAATTGGGCAGGGGGTGTAGTACCCCCTTAAGGCACACAAACAGCCTAGATACCATAATCCTGATAATAATGTGTAATAATTAATCATTGGCTATTATTTTATTTTATTCCAATTTCCAGGTGCAGCAGTACTACTGAGGATACTGGTTTAAGTGAAAGACAAAGAGGATGATGGTTTGGAAGTCAACAGCTGGCATCTGTTATCTGTCGCATCACTCGCTAGCCGTACTATAGGGCTTTTTAAACACACTATATCCGAGAACTGCTAAAACCCACTAACCGCTCCACCCAAAAGGGGGAATTAGCAGTCTGGGTTTAGCAGTTCTCTGGATATAGCCAGGTTTTACGATATAGCATGGTTTTGGACCACCACAGTCAAAAGGCCGTAGTAGGGCTATCACTCGCCTGCATTGAAAACTTTCCCAACATTATGTCAACAATTAAATTTTTTGAAGAAAATCTTTTCTGGAGGGTGAACATTTGATGAGAACTTAAATACTTGCATAGTAATTTATGTGGTGCATAAACTAACTAGTAAATGTTTGCTCAATTATTAAAATAATAAGGACCTCACAAATGACTCTGACATCATGTGATGTAATCGTAATGCATAGTTCCTTACAGGCTGTAAAAGTTGCATGGAATTATTGGAAATGTTCTAGGCACTTTTCTTTGGTTTGCCTCAAATTCAGCAGTGACGCGTCAATGTCTTTTCATGGCTGCGCCACATACCTAACCACCCTTTTTTTGCTACACAATTAACTATACGCACACGATTCAATACAGCGCCCACTAAAATATGCACCTACGTCACTACTGAACTTGAGGGGAACCAATGTATAGCCAAGGTTCCCTAGTCCAAAAATACGGATCGCTAGTCCGAAAAAATAGGAAATGGTTCACAAGTCCAAAAATAAATAAGGTTTACAAGACCTTAGCAATGGAAAATCTGCAGCCATTAGGACTAGCGACCATTTTTTTCTTGGACTAGTGACATTTATGACTAGCGCACCTTAGGATTAGCGGATGCAGGATAGAGTAATTGTAGACCAAATTGTTTAGTAGCTGCTACTGGTTTACCTTCATCCCCGTAAATATGATGAGTATCCAGTCCACTAATCAAGGGTTTAGGACCAGAAGGCCTAACTGCAATAGCTGCCCCATAGACATTTTGATAATTTATCTAAAATATGACACTTGGCAGCTATTGCAGATAAGGCCTCGTTAATGTCTGTTATTTATTAAATAAATAAAAGAAGACCCTACATGTAAACCCTTAACATAAAACTAAAATAAAAGAAGGTCCTACATGTAAACCCTTGACTTATAAATGCTTTTAAAGGAGTGTAAGTGTTCATAGTTTATTATTGGCAGACACTGTTTCTTTCATGAAAACTGTGACTGTGCATCAATGCATTCACACCCAAAGCCTTCAGGAAAGACTAGCCCAGTGCTGTATGGTGCGACCAATTTAGGCGCATTGGCAACTAGATTTTTTCTGATGCGACTAAACCTTCAATCCTTGGCGCCAATGGCGACCAACTGTTGAAGCTTTTATTAGCCAGCAAATGCAAAACGATGTAAATAATGTAGTGTTCAATAGTACAAATGAGCTCAAATGTACGGCTATGAATATAATGACATCTCAATGGGGACTTTCTGGAAAACATATCTATAGGCCTACACTGTACATGCTGTGTATGGAGTATGTAGATTGAGTACAGCAGCTATGATTCATTCAACGCAACATGTGGCTGTGACACGACAGGGAAACCCCCTTAAAATTTAACGTAGATATAAACATTGTGGCAGAATGACTTCGATCGAGAAAAGTTGGAATACGGTGCGTTGGCGCCTCAGTTTTTTTACTTGGGAGCAAAATTTGGGCGCCTAAATTTATAAAGTTAGGAGCCATTGGCTCCTCAATCAGTTTTTGCACCGTACAGCACTGGACTAGCCGATGTCAGTCAATGCTACAATGTAGTCTTTTGTGAAGGCACCATATTAACACACAAGCTGGACTCGAATTTCAGTCAGGGCCATTGCCTGCAGTTTTTCAGTTTTGGCCTTTGTGCCCCTGATCTTTGTTAACTTCAAGGTGTTCTTCATTCCTCTTGACAAGTGGTGCCAAATGGCCTTGACAAAGGTTCCCCCCCCCCCAAATGAAGGTCTGAACAAAAGCCTTCTCAAAAGACTAGTGGCTGCCAATAGACTGTAAATAAATGGTCTTTTTGCACTCATTATCTCATACTTCATTACTAAATGTATTTTTACACCTATTTCTCTGGTACATAATTATTAGAAAGACAAGAGTTCATGAAATAAACAAAAATGCATGGTGAATATGTAGCTTTGATCATTGTTTTAATTTATTTTGAGATCTGTAAGGAAGTGAAAAAATAAAAGCACTATTTTTTTCATTAAAAAAGTATGAAGAAGAGAAGTCCAACAAACCAAAACAGTTGAACACACCTACTATAATAAATGATGGGGATTTTTTTACTACATGTATCCTCTATTGTGTGATGGAAGATATCCAATAAAAAGTCTGCACAAAAAGTAACACAGCTGAAATATGCCTATAAGTTCAGAACTAGTAATCGTTTCCACAATATTTCTACATAGAAAGATGGATGATTTATTTACGCTCATTTTGATACCCCATTTGTGAAATGTCGTTCAATACTGATAACACAGTACATAGTGCTTTTAAAGAAAAACCACAAATTTAAAAGTTGCCATTTACAGCAATCAATGGTTTCAATCAATGACTTCATATCAATACAAATAACCGCAACTTTCAATTCGGGTATTTTTCTTTAAAAACACTGCTGTGTTGTTATTATTGAACAAGATTGGACTAATGGGGTATCAAAATGCGCGTAAATAAATCATCCTTCTTTCTATGTTGAAATATTGTGAACACAATTATTAGTTCAAACGCTACAGGCATGTTTATAACAGCTGCGTTACTTTTTGTGCAGTCTTTATTTTTATAATACAATTCAGCATATTCCTCTAAGTGATTGTGATCTGGGACAAATCCAAAATTGGATCTAATCTATTAGAAATATTCAATCTAGAATTCAATCTTATTTGATTTTTAATCTAAAAAACATTTGGATGGATTTTTAAAAATCTCATTTGAATACATCTAATTTGATTTTAATCTAAGTGGTTAAAAATCAATCTAAGCAATTTTAATCCCATATATTAAAATTGAATTAGATTGAATTCTAATCTATTGGATTGAATATTTCTAATAGATCTTAATAAATTTTCACACATTCTGTTACACCTAATTTATGAGTCCCGACTTTCAACACAAGTATTGTTCTTCAATTAGTGAGATTGAAGTGCGTTTCTGAATCCGGTCATTATTTCAGTCTTTTTAATATTTCATTTATTCCATGACTTCCATCTGCCTCCGCTGCAAAATGTGACATGAAATGGCTCACAGTGGCATTGGTTAATGGTGTCTGGCAGTTGGTTGTTACTTGTACAGTGTAGCTCTGACCCTTTAGTAGGCCTGAAAAAGAAAAAGAGGATTTTAGAAAATTTGTCAGGGTAAAGCTGGGACAGTGGCACAATCCCCCGCATGGGGCTGTTACAGCGGCTTGGTTTGAAATCCTTGCCCACCCACTTCCCCAAATGAGCACATGCATCTGTATTCCAGCCCCCCCCCTTGGCGGTGGTGGCAGATTTACCCCAGCTAGCTGTTCCCTTGATTGCAATGAAAGTGTAGTTTTGCCACTGGTGCCCCCAATCCCCCCTCCACCATCGGTTGCACACCACAGGGTTCATTTATGTGCCATATTAGGGGCTGTGCAATAATTATCGGGGGTAATAAAATGACCGAACGACCCACCAAAAATAGCTTGCCCCCCCTCTCAGCCTGCAAAATAATCGCTTTCCTCCCTCTTTTGGCCTGCCAAAAATCTTTGCCCCCAACACATGCCAAATTTTTGGGATCCCAATTTGCAAACCTTAAAAGGTCTAGATATGTTGCGAGCACAGCGAGCATGAAAATTTGCATATTTCAGCGTTTCCATACTGTTTTCCTAAGCCTTTTTAGAGCATTTTATTTAAAAGGCACCCCATGAATGTGTGCCAAAAATTGCTTGCCCCCCCCCCCTCGGATCGCTTGCTTGCCCCCCCAATTTTACCCTCCTTCCAGGGCTCATAATTATTGCACAGCTGAGCCCCTTATAGGTATAAGGGGGCTATCATTTTCTTCAGAAGGGGGGTCATGAATATACTGGGGGTCATAGAATTTTAAGACCAAAAATAGGGGGGTTATAATTTTTGTAGGAATCAAAATAGGGGGGTTATAGAATTATTAAGGGCTGGCGACTGGTGTAACTTTTCTTACACTTTTTTTGAACAAAATGTGCACACAATCTTTATACAATGCAAGATTTTTGCGCTCTCCGTGCGCCTTTTCTTTACGCTTATGGTCAAAAATTTAAACGCGCTATGCGTGTACTCCGCTCTAAAATTTTGACAGAAGGGGGGTCCTAAAATTTTTGACCCACGATAGGGGGTCGTAAAATTTTAGCCCATGATCCATGATGGAGGGGGGGTCATAAAAATTGACTTCAGTCACCGACATATTCATGACCCCCTGTCAAGAAAATTACATCCCCTGAAAGGTGAATTCAGTCAAATTTTGCCATCAAACACTGCATCATTTTATATCAAATTAAACTCCTTGATTATAAAGAAAGCCAAAACTGAAAATCGTTTTGTCATAGCACTTTCCGTCACGGTAGCAAAATTACATCTTGTCACAGATTGACTTTCATGATATCATCAACAAGAAATGTCTTTAAAAAAAGACAATGCCTCCAAGATACCAGTGGACACCTTTTGTTATTAGTTAAGGAGATACTTATAATGCTAGCTTTAATCTTTTTTAAGGTACCGCTATTGGATATAGATTTTTGTCTGATTAAAATATGTGAGTCCATTTTCTCCTAATACAAGACTGAAAATTTTATTTTAATCGAATATTCGGTTACCAAAATATGGCCTGTCAAAATGGAGCGAAACCAAGTCGTTGGCAACAACTTTCTTTTATTTTTGTTATGCAATGTTGTCAGGTAGGCCTTATTTTCTAATTATATATGCAAGAATTATGCAAAGTAAAATTTTCAGATAGGCTACAAAATAAGATATAAAACCCATGGATGCATTTGGCAAATTTGAACACCACTGAAACAGTCCGACACACCGCTAGTCCTAATCTAAAAACACTTTAACAGTCCGACACACCCCTAGTCCGAAATACACTGCGCTAGTCCGAGTCTGGAAAACACTTCGTCAGTCCGAAACTGCAGAAAACCAAAGCGGTAGTCCGAATCTGAAAATCACAGCGCTGGTCCGAATCTGAAATTACGGCGCTAGTCCGAATATCGGACTAGCGCAGTGTTTCCTAAATTCAGATTCGAGAATAGCACCATGTTTTGCAAATTTGGACTAGCGCAGTGGTTTTCAGTTTCGGACTGGCAGAGTGTTTTTTAGATTTGGACTAGCGCTGTGTCGGAGGAGTGTTTTCCAGATACTGCCAACTGCCAAGGGCTAGTAAAGGACTAGCCCCGGGCCTAGCCCTAGACTACACTGCAAAATTCCTGGCGACAGAGTGACTACATCGCACTGGAACTCTGAAGTCACTACCGACGTCACTCCAGAATAACCTACCCTATGGTGGCCGACAGAGTCACTACAGGAGAGTGACTACATCGGAAACAAGGCAGTAGGGTACTATGCAGCAGTGTCATCACGTAGTGACTACAACTGCTAGCCTCCAATGTGTTACCTGCTCGATGCCGCATCGGCGACTCATGATGTACACCATCGACTAGATTCCGACAGTGGTCCACATCTTGTAGTCACATCAAAGTGACTTTCGTAGCCAGTGTCCCATGCGTCGCCTGCTCGGTGCCCAGTCGGTGAACTTCAAGGTGACTACGCTGCCGAAAGGTCGTTGACCGAACTCTGTTATGAGTTCGAACACTCTGGGGACGCGCGCGTATATCTACCAAATACGCGCTGATGATGACAAATACGCGTATCATGCTTGTTTACTGCTTGTATACGCTCATGAATGGAATGAGTTGGTTTTATAATTAATTGATTGATGCATGCTGTACAGTGGGTCCGTGGCTGTAGGCTACTGCCGTCTTTGTGTGTTTTTTATCGTGCTTTTGCATTCTTTATCATTTATATTATTCAACTGTGAGACTTCCGATTCATTTTGTTTCATTTATTTATTGTTCTCTTTTATAATATTTTAATTCTTTTCGTGCTGCCTGTTTAATAATCTCATCAACTGTGTGTGTTATTTGCAGTTCTTGTTCTTGGTTTATTTGTTTGTTTCATTTCAAACGTTTTTATTTTGTTTATTTGTTTGCTTGTTTTCCCACAAAACTTATATCATTGCTTTGTTTACTTCAGTGGTTAGGCCTAGATGGCATGTTTTGCAATCAAATTAGGCCTATTTTTTCATATTTTGCATGATAACGTTATATAGGCCTATTGAAACTTTTTTCATTTAAAACGAATTGTGTTTTTAAATGTTTTAAAAGAGATTTTCAGCCGAAGTTCGCAAAGTATGCCTATTATAGGCCTAGCATTTTCAATGTATACATTTTGATTTGCCAAAACTTTACTTATTTGAAGCAAGAATTTTCTGTTATATTTAAAATTGATTTATAGGCCTAGCATGCATTTTGTTTTACTTCTTGTCACTTTCCTGAAAGGTCTACTGCAAATTTATACTTTTGCTGCCGTAAGTTTTTGCAAAACTTTGGCTTGTGCTATTTTCTTTTTCCGTTTTTCAAAATGGTGTTTTATAGGCCTATTAGTTTGATTTGTTTTTCATGTTGATTTTTTTACGTTATCAAATTATGCCTATAAATCGGTGTCACATCAATATAGGCCTATTGCATTGTTTGTTTGAAATTGTGTCTTATTTTTTATCACGCAAATATTAATGCTTGTTATGAATTATTATTGTTATAATTATTTATTTTACACATTTAATATTTTAATTCATCAATAGGCCTACATGCTTCTTATAATATTCCTACTTTTAACTTCTTTATTTGCAATTTTTCTCAAGTTGTTTTCTTTCAAAGTGTTTCTTTGTTTCTTCCATTCTTCTTTTATTGGTTTCTTCCTGCTTATTTATTTCTTAATTTGTTATTTATTTAGTTATTCAAATAGCCACCAATTAACAAAAATGTATTTTATTCATCATATTAGTTTATTGAATTATACTTTGTTTACTGATCATGTTTATTTCTTTTATTAACAAATTTATTTTATTCATCTAATATTTCCCTTATTTTTAAAGTCCAGTTTGCAATTTCCCCCTCCCTAATCCCCTAAAAAAAGCAAGAAATAAAGAATATTAATTGAATAAATCAAGAGAATATAACAAATATGGCAATAAAATCAAAACCGGCAACCCAAAACGTGAGCACCCAGGCCCAGTCGCGCTCGCGTAGTCACACCAGTGTGACTCTCCTGCGGAGTCACCGCGCCGCGAAGTCACTCTGTAGAAACCTAGGAGGCTGGCTACCCGGCTATTTCGGACCGGCGATATGGAAAACCGAGGTGTAGTTTCCGATGGAGTGACATTGATGTGACATCGGCGTCACACAGATGAGAATCTTGCAGTGTAACTGTGCGACATACAATGTAGATTTGACATTGAGGTCAAACTCATGAACTTACCATTTAAATGTTGATATCAAGATGAACAGAAATAAATAATCCATTCTACTTTCTAGTCATAAACCGGCACGGATCTCACTGTGTAGTGTCATGTATGGTCACTGATGGTATATGGTCATGAGTTTGCAATATTGAAATTGTTATTGAAATCAGTTTGCTAGCACCGGGCCTAGCCCTAGACTAGTCATATGCTAGCATCATGCACTCAGTCATGCACAACACATAATTGTGCGACATACAATGTAGATTTGACATTGAGGTCAAACTCATGAACTTACCATTTAAATGTTGATATCAAGATGAACAGAAATAAATAATCCATTCTACTTTCTAGTCATAAACCGGCACAGATCTCACTGTTTAGTGTAATGTATGGTCACTGTCACTGATGGTCATGAGTTTGCAATATTGAAATTGTTATTGAAATTAGTTTCTTCCAAGTTCAAGATAAAAGTAACATGATTGTATTGAAATGTAAGTTATAAACATTCTTCCTGCTGTCTAGCGGGTATGAACTATTATTATGATGTAGACACGATGATTGCGGCCTAGTCGAGCCTAGCATGCTAGCCTGCATGTCAGTCGGTCTGCTGACTCGCCGCAAAAATACCTCCAATTTTGCACAAAACAATCCATGATGTCAAATTATCACATCCAAAGTGTCGCCATGAACGTCAGCTTCAACTTCTCCAGCCAAAGTTTTTCCATTGATAATCAGGTTTCATGTAAACATGAAATTAAACCTTGTTCAATGTGTATTCCCATTGCCACACACAGCATAACGGTTGTCCGACTTGATTTCTACGATATTGCGATATTGCTGATGTGATTTAATCCATAATTAAATACCGAATTAAAAAACTACTAGTTTGCGTCTGACGTCAGGACAAAGGCGCGCTGTGATTGGTTGCTGACCTGCGCAGTATGGCATTTTTGGTCTGGTTGACAGGACGGCATACGCAAGCTAGTCTTTTTAATTCGGTCTTCAATTATACAATATATGAGTTTAAAAAACTTCTAATGCATAATTCATGAGCTTGATAGACCCGCACCATTGGCGCCACGTGCTAGGTGTTTCTAGAATCCCTATAGAATAAGATTAATTTTAATGCTAATTTATTGCACATGCTGAGGAAGTGTGATTACCTTTTGAACATTCGGAAATGGCGATAGGCGAATTTATGTATGGCGCAAAGAGGTGGGGATATATATTGGGCTCTCGATATTGGGCGGAAATTAGAGTACTTGTCAGAATATAAATTTGTACAATCGGCCTACATGCCGCGCAATGTGCGGCATTTTAGGTGTAAATTTCAAAGCATACTACCTCCTGCGGAGGCAGAAAAACATTCAGCCAACATTAGAAGCTTCAATTGGCAAAACAAATCAGGATCTAGGCTCATGATGGAATTTCCGGCTCATGACAGAGCAGCTTTTCTACGGTGCGGGAACTGCTATCAAAATCCCTCTAAAATTCCATGTGCGATTCTCTCATTACAAAAATAAATCATATATCTGGGTCAAGTGAAGTATTGACAACATATTCATATAGGTTTCCTTGACCGATCTTTTCTTTACGAGGAAAATTTACAAAATATTGTTGTATTTTAGCCTAGTCGTAAGAGATTCCCATTGAGTTTACATGTACGAACCTGTTATTCCCACCTAGACCATGCCAAAAACATGCCCACATTTCAACTCGATTATCTACCAAACTGGTCATAGATCTCCTACAATTTTTGATATGACATAAATGAAAGTGTTACTTACCTAAATGTATCCATTTCAGTCGAGATCTATGACTGGAATTCCTGTAATTCGTTGCCAAATATTGGTATTTTCCTCATTTTGCACCACACAAACCAATGGAAAAAGTTACTTCCGGGTTGCCGAGAAGGCAGGGAAAGTAGGCGGGGCTTGTGAGAAAAACTTCTAGAATCGTTTGAGTCGGGACGGTAGAAACACCGAGTGCATTAAAATATACGAACCCAATGTGGTGGTGTGATAGTAAAACGTATTCTGTTGCGAAAAGTTACTGGATTCACTATACACTTTGAGATGTTTGTTCAACCCCACCCTCCTATTATGTCCTAAAGACATCTACGCCACTGTAGAACAAGTCACGAGCAGAGCTCACATTCATCGGTTAACAACAACACTTAAAGGAGTATTTCATGATCCTAGCATCCTCTATTTATGTCATTTTTCATTAGATATCCACGAAAAAACCTATTCCCAAAATTTCAGTTGATTCCGATTTTGCGTTCGCGAGTTATGCATGATTATGTGATTTACACTGCTCCATAGACAATGCGTTGTAATTTCGTTCTGGTGCACCAGAACGAAATTCAAATTTCACGATATCTTTGCTAAACGAATTAATCTGCAAGAAATATTTTGTACATAAACATTATGTAGCCAGAGGTTTCCAGTGAGGAATGTCCTTCTGATATCAAATAATTTCGAACATTTTTTTTTAATTCGCGATATAATACACATTTTGTGGTAAATGATTAAAAATTGATACTTTTGAAATTCAGCAGTCCTCAAAGTAAATTGTATAAATCTAATGATATGTAATTAAAGTGTGTGTATTTTGGATGAAAAGCAATCCATCATATGAACATTTTGACCTTTCATATTGAAGATAAAGATTTTTTCCAAAAACATCAAAAGAATGAAGGTCTTTTGGGGGAAATATGAAAGGTCAATAATTTTTTTTTTTTTAATTTGATAATTCGTTATGAAGTTAATATTATATATCGCGAATTATAAAAAAAAAATCGAAATTATTTGATATCAGAAGGATACCTCATATTCAGAATGTAATTCGATATCTGATGTGCTCTCAGGTGCCACAAAAAACTGTGCAAGCGTTGCTATCCGATTCCTTAACTGCTGCATGTATTAAATTTACTACAGTGGCGTGCGCAAAGGGAGGGGCTTTGTTGGTCATTCGGGGGAAAAACGTCAAAAAAGGGGATTCGGGGGAAAACACATGATTAAATTTGCCCCCTCAAAATAGTAGGATTCCTTGGCCTTTAAAATGCTACAACCCCAGAGCTTCCGGGGCGCTCTTCCCCAGGACCCCAGGGGCCCAGGGGCTTTTCCCCTCGACCCCACAGGGGCCCTAAGGCGGGCCCCTGGACCCCATCCACCCCCACCCCCACCCCCACTTTCAATGTGTTGCGCCTGGCAGCACGCCACTGATTTACGAGACTGTCTATCGTCTACTTGTGCATTTATTTTAACATTATCTCCGGAATATATTCTGGCTTGTAATATTTCTGTCGGGCGTGTAACTTTTTAAAGTTACACGCTCAACTTGCTAATAAATTGAGCTAACTATTCAAACACTATACAATCAGCCTACAATTTGCACATTTCACTAAAGTCTTTTTATTTTTTATAATTGTTCAGACATAACTTAAGTACATCTTGTATCTGTAATACCATTATGATTGTCAAGATGTCAAAACTTTCATCATTTTTATATTAAATTACCACCAACTATATTATGTCGACTAATAAAACGCCAGTAGGCCTATATATCAGTAAGAGTATCATGTGATTCCTGATTCTTCAAGTCTGTTTCCCGGGCTGTTTCCTTTCCCACAACGGCCCCCAATATCCTCTTTGGACCAGGCGCATCCCTTTTTAAATTGATTTATATTTATATCAAGTTCAAGTTCAAGTTCGTTACGGTTGGAGAATAAATCACTCTGTTATGTGTGTTGTTTTGTTTTGGTTTGGTTTTTTGCAGCAGTGCTGCATTAATTCTGAATTGGCTGGGTGTTACTATACTGAAATTTTCGAATGTGAAAGGCATTTTGTACCACTGAAGTTTTTCGTACACATCGATAGCTTTATTAATATAAAGATTGACTTTTCTAGAATTTTGGTTGTGTATCCATTGATTTTATATGCGATTTCATTGAAAGAAGTGTTTTTTAATGCAATGATTTTCAACAACACACTCAACCTGGGCTCCTTGCATGAGGAATATTAGCTACAAGCATTAGCTGAGCATGCGTCCTGTCAATTTCTACTCTCACACCCCTGATTTAGCATAGGGATTGGGCTCGTTTGCATATGCATGAGTTCGTTGAGTTGGTCGTAGCGTCCTTGGAGATAGTACATTTCTAGTAAAATGGTATAGATGAGTTTATAGTCAAAATGCGTGATGTATTTTAACAGTTTAAACGTAGGCCTATGTTTTTGTAAATGTGCATAATTTCCAATCATGTCGCAGATGGCAACTATCACAGCACAAGTAATAATTTATCCTAGTGTATTGCCCCGGTAGAATACCTTGCATATGCCATAGACAAATTTTGATAACTTGGTTGGTAGACAGAGATGACGTCAGTGGTACTGATTTTGGTTTAGATCTGAAACCATATTATACCTCAGGTTTAGATTGAGAAAGTATAGGCCTACATATCAAGTAATTATCTGGTGGGAATTGTTTTATTGTTGTATTAATTGTGGTATACTGAACCCGACAACCACATTTGAAGAAAATAATTATAACTATGATTAATTTTATCATGGGCTATATTTTTGCCGGCGGAGGAATATGGATTTAGCCTGGGGAGTTAGCTTTCAAAAACTGTATCACGTGTCATTACATGTGGATGGGATGGGTGAAGTTTCGTGTTACCAAAGTATGGTGTGTTACCATTACAACAACAACTTACTTATTTACATAGTACATCCAATCACAGCGTGCTGATCTGTCTAAAGTAATAAACAAAGGTTGTTCAGTCGCACAGTAACAGTGCATGCACGTCATTAGAGGCGCTGTAGTTTAATATGGATATGCAAACGAGATGGCCGGTGACCGTGACTCAACTGTAAATGATTATTCTTCGGGACACCTTGACGGATTTTCCCGCAATTGACACACCGTGCTGTAAGCATGGTAAAGTGAACCTGTAAAATGTACCAAATGCAGTTTTTGATATTGCGGTACATGTCAGCTATGTTTATGCAATTTTCGGCCGTTGTTTCGGCCTACAGTTTGTTTAGGACTTCTGTGTTGTGGACCATACTATTTTGTTTTTACGAAAGTGATAATTTCTCCATCATTTTGTTTCAAGTTGCTTTATTTATTATTAAATAGCCTATTCGGTCTGGGTATTAAATTGATAGGCCTAATGGCGCAGTGTAAAGGACCATGCGGTTATAAGTTGAGACTCCCAAAAGACTGACGGCGTGACATTTTTCTTGAACAAATGAAATGATAATGATATTTTCAAAATGAATACTTACACCCCTCATAGGGGTCTATGTAAAACAGTCAATTATCAGAATTGCAAGTGTAGTCTAAAAGTGACAAAGAGATATTGTATTCTCTGGTTTGGAATGAGTATTTATGACTGAAAGCAGTTTAAGCAGCTAATTAGCACTAATTAAACCTTTTGAATAAATAATTAGGTCTGTTAATGAAGTAAATTTTGATCACCCTGTATACATAGAAGCAAACATCGCACCCAAAATAAAGTATATTTCTGGTTGGCTTTTTTCAATTCAAGCTCTGTTTGATTTTGTGGTCCTCAGATTGAGAAAATATTCCTGAAAAGAAAAATATACCACATGTTCCTTAAAAAGTTCATTTTTACACACTGTATATCGTCTAGTACACCCTGAATATTGATTTCGAATTTTGGTCAGTTTAATCTCTGTTCTTAATGCTTTCCAGAAATAGGCCTACCTGTAATTGGTTCATAAAATGATATAACTATTCATCGCAAAATTGAAAACAATGGCCATACCCGATGTCAGTCAATGGTATATCCAAACCACAATATGAACCTGAAGACTCGTCATCAGACTTAGACACTATCCATGCTATCAATGAGGAATTGCTATTACCCCATACCACAGTAGTATGTTTATAATCATTCCTAGGCCTTATTAAAGGCTCAGATGCATACAACTTTTTAACTCATTTATGTTAAGTACAAACTTGAGAATATGTTCTTCATTTTAAGTAAATGTCATCATATGTTATTAAGTATAGGCCTACCAAGAAATGAACTCAGCATATAAATTAATTTGTGCCCTCATTGTGGGTTTTAAGACAAAATAAAATAAAGGAAACAAACATCATTCTCCTTTTTACAGTGTCGTTTCTAAAAGCTCATTTTTAAGCCAAAGGTCCTCTCAGTGAATGTGAAATCCAACATTTTTTCTTCATTCACTGCGCCGTCTTTTTTAAAGACATTTCTTGTTTACTGGTGTGCGCCCATAATTCATATCCAAGTGTACTTCCGGGGTCAGCTGGTTTCTCATATCAGCCTGTCCATGATTCCTTTGAAACGCCATTTTCACAACACACCCTGTGAGGCGCAGCTGCCGTATCAATCAAAACAACAATCTGTGCAGACAAATTTTAGTCGTGAGATCATAGAAGATGTCTCACCATAAATCGCGGTTACAGGCGAAATTTTCAACGTTATTTGTGTGCCACCTAATATTATAGATGTAGCATACTGTATTCTTTTCGATTTACGTGCGTTTGAGTCGAGACAACCATGCTGAACCGTTTTCGTCAGGTTGTTTCAAATGTTATTGCTGATAACAACAGTCAGCATCCTCACAACAAGGCTGAGAAAGCCGATTTGGATGATCCGGGGAGGGGGATTGCCTCTTAAATATAAATATAATCGACCTGAGTTTTTGCAACTTACCCACGAAGAAATAGCTATAGCATCGGACTGTTTGATGAGACCTATTCTAGTGCCAAGAGATTTATCGAAATTGCCGTGGTATAGTGGCTACGCAGAGTAAGTAATTTTAAGCTTATTAAAATTAGTTTTTATTTTAATAGCCTTTGCATATTTTGCTTTAAAATGTTCCTTTTACAAATCAAGCATATTATTTTGTGCAAGGTCATATGCACACGTTTGACGAAGCGCTCGTTACAAGAGGACTAACGCAATTATTATTATTATTATTATTATTATTATTATTTACGGCATGATATATAAAGAGCCTTTAGGCCAACAAGGCCCGCCCTCGCTTCATTTTCTGACCCTCACTTGAATTCATTATTGTGATTTTCCAAAAAATACAGATAAAAACTGGTTATATTTGCAAAAAAAATTATGAATATCCTTAAATCAAAATCAAAACATACATTTTGCTGTCAACCTTGCAGACTCTTTTTAATATACTTTTGAATCTCATTTGAGCTAATAATGATCCATCTTCAAGTGAGTGAGCGGCAAATAACAACACATTTTACATGCATGTTGGTATAATGAAAGGCAGAAAAATAATGAATAATGAAAAAGTTACCTCACTTGTTTTCATAAATTATGTGATGGGAAACTCAAATTGAGTAGTGGCCTTACTAAAGGACAAATTAAGCGCTGTACAAAACAAAGCAGGCTTAAAAAATACAAAAAACATTTTTAAAAGAATCAAAACCTTAAAAATACAGTTAGGGTTATAACACGTACTGTAGGCCTACTTTCACAAGGCAGTTATAACATCAGTGCCGACATGCCGTACTATTACGCTGCCTTTCGTATTCGCAGAGGAGGACAATTTCGACCTCCTCGTTTGTTTACAAACAGAGAGGTAGACTAAGGGCCTGTCAAAACTGTTCCGCTTGTCCAATTATTAAGTATCAAAAGGATGGTCCACAATAGAGTGATTCACGCAACATGAATAGGGGATTAAAAAACTGTGAAGTAGGACCATGTGCTTCTTTTGTCCAATTTGGCATCAAGATATCGAATGGAAACAGTTCAGACCCAGAACACGATCATGTCAGAAATTAATATTTTGTTCTGGGTCTGATTATTCGGAGTGTCGGACTATTATAACATGTGACTGTGAGAATAAAACCCTCTAAAGTAAAGAAACGCCGGGGAGGAGACCTTGCTACTTTTATGCGATCACTGATCACCAGCACGTACCTGGACCACGGAAGTAATACAAAATGATCGCGTAAAAGTAGCAAGGTCTCCTCCCCTTCTATGCGCCGACAATCGAACCAATGGGTAAACCGTTAACCATCTTGTTGTCAAGATCGTTGATCTGCAGCCAAACAGCGTGAATGTTTATCACCTGTAAGGCTTTGTGTTTACGCTTGCGTACGCTCGGCGCACAGCACAGCCCACAGAAGTAATAAAAAGTTTAGGCATGGTATTCACACAGGCTATAGGAACTGAGCTAAATAGTTTGATTTATAATTTCAGATAAATTTTCGTCTCAGTGAGTCGATGATGTCAACTCATTGACGTTGAGTTCACTGTTTTGAGCACACAATTTGTGGTGTCTTACCGGTACATGTGTGTGTGTGTATGAATGCCGGGTATGAATGCTAGCTTTTTGAGTATTAAACGCTCACTATTTCAAATTAATGTGCACCCGAATGAAATTCATTCTGAGTCTTTGGTGTTTTGACATACTGTCGTACTAACGATTTTTGGGCAAACTTTCAAAATCTATGAATGAAACTCTATATATGTTCACAAAGTTTTGAGACCTGAATGAAATGAGATATGGCACTAATTAGTGTGATATGACATGGTTTTTATGTACAGCCTGCATGAAAACTTCGTTCTGTGTTTTGACATAGTCGTATCATGATATGTCGCCATTTATGCCACCGTGTAACTGCAGTTGCCTATTGGTGACTTTTGACATACATGTACATGTACTGTCGTATGACTCGTATCACATGAAGTATCATTCAACATACATGTAGATTGTAGGTTGTCAAATTGTGCATGTTTTGGCATACTGTCGTATGAGTTTGCAGATTAATTACTTCTAATAAGTGAATGAATAAAAAGTTTGTATATTATGTTGAGAGCAAAGACAGATAATTATATTATTGATTATATTCCAGCCGGGCCTGTAACTCTGAAAAGTTACAGGCCCGAGTGAAAAGTTACTGACCCAAACTTTTTAGAGTTTTTAAACAGGAAATTAAGCCGGGAGTATGATTCGGGATGAAAGTAATGAAATAGTATACTGCAAGATGTACGGTAGTGCTTTTTATTTTGTTCAGCGTGATCACAAAAAGAGTTCATATCATGACTTGTCTTACGGTCTTCTACACATGAAGCCTGGAGTTACGGAGAACCCGATAGCATACATGTTGAAACCAAAGCATATGTTGAAACCAAAGCATACATGTTCAAACAAAAGCATACATGTTGAACCCAAAGCATGTATACATGTTGAAAACAGACCTGTATCTTTTCATTCTACTGTTTTGGACTTAATTCAATCCAAAAAACATAAACTCTCGAGTCTCGATTACAGTCATGTCAGCTGTGTGAATGATTGCTTCCGAAACACATTGATTACAAAAATCTTACAATGTTTGATTTTAATGTATTTATGCCAATCTCCTTTACTTTTAGAGTTGCTAATGCTGGCAAGAGCAAACATAATGAAGACCAGGCAGCAGCCAGTCATTTTGTACTGAAAGGTCATGTTCAAGAGAAACCTGCAGATGAAATGGACCCAACAGCCTCGCCTGTGCATGTCGAGTCCTCAAATGTAAGTACAAAGTGAAAGTGGTCTCATTTCCAATGGAAATCCTTTGTTTTTCTAGATAGCTTTAAGGGCTGGGGTATGAACGTTTGGGCAGTATTTATTGTGGGACAATAGAGCACATCAGACATATCGAATTGCATTCTGAATACGAAGAATGTCCTTCTGATATCAAATAATTTTGATTTTTGAAATTCGCAATGTAATACATTTTATGGCAAATCATTAAAATTGATATTTTTGATATTTAACAGTACTCAAGTAAACTTTATAAATCTGATGATTTATATTTGAAGTGTATGTAGGTGGGATGAAAAGCCGACGATCAATTGAAAATTTTGACCTTTCGTATTGAAGATATGGATTTTTTTCCCAAAACACAAACAAAAAATAGGTCTTTTGGGACAAAAATCCATAACTTCAATATGAAAGGTCAAAATTTTCAATTGATCGTCGGCTTTTCCTCCCTGCTACATACACTTTAAGAATATATCATTAAATTTATAAAATTTACTTCGAGGACTGTTATATCTCAAAAATGTGAAAAATATCCAATTTTATCAATTTGTCATAAAATTTGTATTATATCGTAAATTTCATAAAATGAAAATTATTTTATATCAGAAAGACATTCTTCGTATTCAGAATGCAATTCGATATGTCTGATGTGCTCTCATGTCCCACAAAAAATACTGTCGAAACGCTCAAAACGCTCATTCCAGTTCCCTTAATAGTGAGCCATATTTCAAAACAAGCTATAGTTTGATCAGCTCATAATCGGCGGGAATTGTTAGGCTTTTATCCCGCTTTTATCACTACGCCGAAAAGTAGACCCCAGGAGTAGACCCATGTTAAGAGTGATATAGTTGATCTATATTGTGCATGTTAAAAAGAAAATAGACAACGTATATCACTTACATTTTAAATAATCCGCGATGTTATAAGGCCCAAGCTGATCAAACTTATACAGTCTATTTGTGGTTGATGGTCACATTTCAAAAGCTTTCAGAAATAGGTTTGGAAGCCTTAGGGGTGAATAAATGTCATTGATCCCAGTGATTATAATTGCATTTTATATTCACATAATTTCACACCCACAATCAGAGAAAAAATTCTTACTGAAAAGAGCTGTACACAGTTTAATATCCCTTGCCAAGCCCACTGGAGGCTCTGCATTTACTGAAGGGAGATTTGTGTAGTTGAGTACCCCTTGCCTCTAGAGGAGGTCCTGGGAATAGTTGGCTGTCCCTTGCATTAACTCACAGCAAACACAATAACCATTTTGGTTTTGGTAAAATGGTTCATTTAAAAAGGTCATGCAAACCTTATTAGAACATTTTGTATGAAAACCTACTACAATATTTTTAAAATGTCAAAAATCAAAATGTTATTGTGAAATGTGTTGTTGCAAATATTGTTTGCCAAATATTTTGTCAAGACTTAAATAACAATAATGATGATGTCTGACACGATAAATTCTTTTTATCTGTCTTTCATTATAAAGAGAGCTGTACGTGCCATATTGTTTCATTTGTTTGTAATAAATGCCCCGAAGGCGTTGCATTCCAAAGGGAGTGCGTTTATTGGAAGTGAATTTTCAGTGAAAAAACTTTAAAATTGGGTTCAATTTCCCGATGGTGCTCCTGTAGAAGGGAGGGATTTACGACTATACTAGTGCTACTACCATGGGAAAATTACATTTTTGTGGTAAATACAACAACATTATACCCGTAAGTACATCATCAAGCAAGAATCTGGTGAAATTCTACCGTAATTAGGCAATGAAATGGATGAACGTTTGAGTCATTTAGGTTTTGTCCATGCAATTTGGCAATCCTCACTGACTGATATTCATGAATGATGCAAGTTTTAAGCTTGCTCACATGATATGGTATGGAAATGTTTGCTTTTTTTGTCAATTTTTCATGGACAAATTGGAGGGGGCCATTTATTAGAGGGGAGAGCATTGTCCCTTGCCTTGCCTTGCCTACTGGAGGCTCTGGAAAGAGCTGTGCATAGCTGGTTGCTCCTTGCCTTGTCTACTGGAGACTCTAAAAAGAGCTGTGCATAGTTGGTTGCCCCTTACCTTGCCTACTGATGACTCTGGAAAGAGCTACTCATAGCTGGCTGCCCCTTACCTTGTCTACTGGAGACTCTGAAAAGAGGTGTGCATATTTGGCTGCCCCTTGCCTTGTCTACTGGAGGCTCTGCAAAGAGGTGTTCGTAGTTGACTGCCCTTGCCTTGTCTACTGGAGACTCTGGAAAGAGCTTTTCATAGTTGTCTGCCCCTTGCCTTGGCTACTGGAGACTCTGGAAAGAGCTTTTCATAGTTGGCTGCCCCTTGCCTTGTCTACTGGAGACTCTGCAAAGAGCTGCTCATAGTTGGCTGCTCCTTGCCTTGTCTACTGGAGACTCTGGAAAGAGTTGCTCATAGTTGGTTGCTCCTTGCCTTGTCTACTGGAGACTCTGGAAAGAGCTGCTCATAGTTGCCTGCTCCTTGCCTTGTCTACTGGAGACTCTAAAAAGAGCTGTGCATAGTTGACTGCCCCTTACCTTGCCTACTGGTGACTCTGGAAAGAGCTGTGCATAGTTTGCTGTGCCTTGCCTACTGGAGGCTCTAAAAAGAGCTGTTCATAGTTGGCTGCCTCATGCCTTGCCTACTGGAGGCTCTGAAAAGAGCTGTGCATAGTTGGTTGCTCCTTGCCTTGTCTACTGGAGACTCTGGAAAGAGCTGTGCATAATTGACTGTCCCTGGCCTTGCCTACTAGAGACTCTGGAAAGAGCTGCTCATAGGTGGCTATCCCTTGCCTTGTCTACTGGAGACTCTTGAAAGAGCTGTACATATTTGACTGCCCCTTGCCTTGCCTACTGGAGGCTCTAAAAAGAGCTGTTCATGGTTGGCTGCCTCATGCCTTGCCTACTGGAGGCTCTGAAAAGAGCTGTGCATAGTTGGTTGCTCCTTGCTTTGTCTACTGGAGGCTCTGAAAAGAGCTGTGCATAGTTGATTGCTCCTTGCTTTGTCTACTGGAGATTCTGAAAAGAGCTGCTCGTAGTTGGTTGCCCCTTGCCTTGTCTACTGGAGACTCTTGAAAGAGCTGCTCATAGTTGACTGGCCCTTGCCTTGTCAACTGGAGACTCTGGAAAGAGCTGTGCATAGTTTGCTGCCCCTTGCATTGCCTACTGGAGGCTCTAAAAAGAGCTGTTCATAGTTAGCTGCCTTATGCCTTGCCTACTGGAGACTCTGAAAAGAGCTGTGCATAGTTGCTTGCTCCTTGCCTTGTCTACTGGAGACTCTGGAAAGAGCTGTGTATAATTGACTGCCCCTTGTCTTGTCTACTGGAGACTCTTGAAAGAGCTGCTCATAGTTGGCTGTCCCTTGCCTTGTCTACTGGACACTCTTGAAAGAGCTGTGCATAGTTTGCTGTCCCTTGCATTGCCTACTGGAGGCTCTAAAAAGAGCTGTTCATAGTTGGCTGCCTTATGCCTTGCCTACTGTAGGCTCTGAAAAGAGCTGTGCATAGTTGGTTGCTCCTTGCCTTGTCTACTGGAGACTCTGGAAAGAGCTGTGTATAATTGACTGCCCCTTGCCTTGTCTACTGGAGACTCTTGAAAAAGCTGCTCATCATTGGCTGTCCCTTGCCTTGTCTACTGGAGGCTCTGGAAAGAGCTGTGCCTAGTTGGCTGCCCCTTACCTTGTCTATGGAGACTCTAGAAAGAGCTGCTCATATTTGGCTGTCCCTTGCCTTGTCTATTGGAGGCTCTGGAAAGAGCTGTGTATAGTTGGTTGCCCCTTGCCTTGTCTACTGGAGACTGTGGAAAGAGCTGCTCATAGTTGGCTGCCCCTTGCCTTGTCTACTGGAGACTCTAGAAAGAGCTGCTCATAGTTGGCTGCCCCTTGCCTTGTCTACTGGAGACTCTAGAAAGAGCTGCTCATAGTTGCCTGCCCCTTGCCTTGTCTACTGGAGACTCTAGAAAGAGCTGTGCATAGTTGGCTGCCCCTTGCCCTGCCTACTTGAGGCTCTGAAGAGAGCTGTGCATAGTTGGTTGCCCCTTGCCTTGTCTACTTGAGGCTCTGAAGAGAGCTGTGCATAGTTGGCTGCCCCTTGCCCTGCCTACTTGAGGCTCTGAAGAGAGCTGTGCATAGTTGGTTGCCCCTTGTCTTGCCTACTGGAGACTCTAGAAATAGCTGCTCATAGTTGGCTGCTTTGCTTGCCTACTTGAGGCTCTGGAAAGAGCTGTACATAGTTGACTGCCCATTGCCTTTCAACTTGGTTTTTTTTTTTGATCCTGTAGGCTCTGGATGTCATATTTGGCAAGTGTTCTTGGCTTCTTCAGAACTTTGAGACACAGTTTGAAGACCGTGTATATTGTGCTCACTGTCCCTTTCTGCACCTGGAAAAGTGCAGCAGTTCTTTGTTTTCCAACTCTGTTTGATGAGGATAGTCTATTCGGTTTCTGTACAGGTTGCCTGGTGTATTTTCCATTTTCCATTTTTGCATTTGAAGTCTTCATTGCCTGTAGGCTTGCCTTCCTCCTAGCTGTTACATGGTAAGAACAGCAAGCTATCTGATGGAAGTAGCTCTACCGTAAAGATGTTGACTTTAATAAGTTTTGGTTTATCTTATGCCGGAGATATGTCAGAACTTTCGTAAGTACTCATACATTTCAATTGGGCTAAATTTCTGTCACTGATTGGGGGAAATGTGTTTGTTTTCAGAATATGATTTATTTTCTCTGGTCTACATGAAAGTATGTATAACGACAGTATCCAGTTATTTTCTGGTTCATTACATTGACCAATGAGCTTCTAGTTCTACAATAAGTATGAATGCCAAAAACAATCAGTTCAACTTACATAAACATTATAACACTACATGGAGTTAGCCAAATAAACTCTCAAACTGGTGTAATAAATCTCTTGTATGGCCTCAGGTTTAGTCACAAAATATTTTGAGCAATCTTCGTCCAGTATAGAGTGGCCCCTATAATGCATCTTGAGTGAAGTTAATTTTCACTGCTTTTGCCAATCCATGTACTTCTAACATGGGATCCTCCGAACTCTATGTTTATATGGAATCATATGGATAATATTGGAGGAGGGGAAGGGTTCTCCTCCTTTAAGGTTAAATACAATTGATTTTCAAGGCTTGAATCCAGAGGGGTGTAAGTTAAGGGTTTTCCGTCGTCACCTGATTCGACTCTACTATTGCGCCTCTTTTCAACGCGTGCGTACTCCGCGTCGTGCTCGGCGTTGCGTTGCAGACATCGCAAAGAACGATGCGTGTTTTGCGTGTCAATGCTATTTTTTTGCGCACCGCGATAACCAGGGCCACAAAATAAAGAAAACAATGTTTGCTGAGCGCAAGAAAAGTGGCCGCTTAAATATAACATGTAGGCCTACAAACCAAATTTTGCCAGCGTGCTTCCACTGATAACGGACCTGAACCCCTCCCCCAAAGTAGGCTTACGACAGTAGGGTCCAATGGTATGAAGTTATAGGCCTACCCAACAAACACAGAATCAAGGTTTTTTTTAACATTAGGCCTAAACGAAAGTGTTGGATAAATTGGTTAATTCGTTTAATAATATTTTGGCCTAAATGTTGGGTAACCACTACCGGTATATTATAGGCCTATTATTAAAGGTTATACGTTTGTAGAACGTTTCATAATGAAACGCACCACACGGCAAGTTTATAATCCAACATTTAAATCTTTAAAGCATTTTGTGTTATTGGGTAAAGACCTAGGCCTACTACGTGCACTGAATTCATAATGCATGCGATATAGACAACACTGGTCATCAAAACTATTCAATTTCAAAAAAATGTGTCATACTTTTACAAAAATAAGCCTAATATCATAGCCTAATAGGCCAAACGTTTTTCTACAGCTATAGGCAACCCAGTGTTTAACTTTGCTTTAATTGAACTGCCTTGTGATATGAATCCACTTCGAGATAATTCCGTATTATATAGTTTTTGTGACCAAAAAGTTTTCCTCTCTCGTAAACGGCACTAAGCATGCTAAGTAGGCCTATGCCTATAATAATTGTAGGCCTATTATAGTCAAACACTTCCGGCCATGGTGTCAAACGCTTCGCTTTAACATGTTTAATAAATCATCTTTTTGGTCGATCGAGTCAGGTGAACATGGTGAAAACTGAAAATTCCTCACTTTGTGTAACTTGCTAACTCTTTGGTCCAATATCTTTGCAGATTGCAGAATGGGAGTCTTTATTACACCCGTTTATGACCAAAATACACCAAATTAGCATGATTAGTAAGAATATTAAGGCATGAAATCTTAATAATCGACATCATTAGAATAATTGTTCCTATTATGGTAACTTCTTAGGTAACTTTTTTTACAGTGAAAACTTTCCTGCGTAAACAGACAATTCCTTTTTGTGGCCATATGCGTAAACTAACGCTTATCCGCATCAGATCGCGTGTATACCAGCGTTGATACGCACTCAAACTATCCATGTACGCAATTAACTACGCATGGTGTCGCATAAAAATGCATTTTTGACCTATTTTGGTCAATTTACGCGAAGACAAGGTCTGGTACCCCCAATTTTTTTTGGCGCGATTTACAGAGCTTTTTATTTTTCATAACATATATAAAATTTAAAAAATTTGATCGATACAATTTATTCTACAACACAAAAGGTTGTCTATTTTGAGAAAATTGCTGATTTTGCCATTTAAGTGTACAGAGATTTTGGAAATGTACACCTCTTTTAAAACGGCTGTAGCTCAAAAGTGAGGTCCGCACCCCATTTTTTTTTACTGATTTATTATCTACACATATTAATGTACATAATATGTCAATTTAAAAAAATTTGATCGAATGGTTTAGTTACGACGGTAAACCCTTAATAATGGAAACAGCCATGCAGAAAAGAATGAACTCGCGCGTACAATAGTGTATCAATCTGAACTAGGGCACGGACAAACCGTGGCTCGTCAGCCATCCTATATGTTGCAGGGATAGGGAGGGGCGACCATGATATGACCATATGGGCTGATGGGGGGGTGATTGTGGGCAACCGCTGCAATTTTCCTTTGGATTTTCTAAATTTTCAATTTTTAAAATTATCCTGGATGATATCTGTCGCAATGCTTCTATAGGCTATAACAGGCCTAGTATGCCTATGCATACCCTGTCCCTGATTATATGCATTATATACAACAATAACTACAAGTCTACAACAATAATAACAAAACCAACAACCAATATTTTGTTAATCTAATTTGTAAAAATATATTCATAGGCCGCGCCTATTTTATAGACTAGTAGGCCTATAGGCCTAAAAATTGCTGAATTATATAATGAAAAAAAAAACGGGCAAAAACAATCAATCGCTGCAGTCAGAAAGAAAGAAACGAACAAGAAAAAAGAAAAAAAAAGGGAGAGAAAGAAAAAATAAACTAAATGGAATGGACCACATAGGGACTCGAACACGTACCAAAATTTTCCAGCTCAAAATTATATAGTAGAGCGTAAGCCCGGCGCGCTAACCGATTGAGCCACTGGGGCACATGAAAATGATTGATCTCAAACTGATACTTTATGGAATAGTGCATTAAGCTCTTATGATAAACAAGCTTGTTACCGCTGTCAAGGTATCGATGGCGAAAAACCTTGTTTTTTGCAAAAGTAGCTTTAATTTTGAGTGAAATTCAAATGGTAAAGTAAGCGACAGACATTTGAGAAATAATGTAGGCAGTTAGAAATCAAATTAACGTTCCACAATCCAGATATCGATAATGTAACAAAACAGTGTTTTGTGGTACAAGATTCTAAAATTGTTCCCAAAAACGGGCTAATAAAATTTAAACGGTACTGTATTTTGTTCTTCCCCATGGCAACATTATTTCTTTGGTCGATTTGTAGTACAATACAAAAAAGAGAAAGTAATCACTCGGCGTGGTTTTATACGGAGCGAACATTTGAAAAAAACTGCATGGAACGCGTTTTTGATCTTTTGAACATGGTGCGTAAAAATGATTTAAACGAAGGATTTTCAAACGGATTCTAAAAATTTGTATAAACACACAAAAACAATGTAAAGATACACCCATGCACCAACATTTGACTCACTGTGATATTTGATTGCTGAGAAAACACGGTTTTAGAGAACAACTTTATACGTTTTTTATACGTTTCTCTGTGTAACCTTAACATTGAAAATTGCTAAGATTGGCTCAGAGGAGTTTCTTGCTGCCTTCCCCTTTATTTTGTTCCCTAATAACATAGTGCATCGGATATATCTCTACTTACACTTCACTGACATTTCAGCCAATACTAAAACATCAATATATATTCCCATGTGTCCAATGTGTGATCAGATTGAGAAAGACAAAACAACATTGATGTTTACTTGTTGGAGTATAGAATGTCTTTATACATTTTTGTTAATCCATGTAGCATATGACAGTGCACTTTGCTTGCTCGAATCAGGGTTTTTCACTCCCTCATTTTAAAAAAATTGCCTGTTTTAAAACATTTCGACTGATGATCAGGATTTTAACTCCAGTATAAAAAGATTGTTTCTTCCAATTTTACCAATGAACCAAAATGTGTGGAAACCTGATTTGACGCTATAAAAACAAACATTCTGTTTTCAAATATTAATGGGCATACTTCCTTGTTCGGATTTATGCAAAATTATGGGTCTTTTTTTTTGGATAAAAGAAGTTAAAGTTAAAAATGTATGAAGCAAAATCACTAAAATGACAAAGCCTGACAAAATATTAAATCAAGTAGTAGAAACCAGGGGCGTAAATCCATTTTTGAAAGTGGGGGGGGGGACACAATGAAAATTATAAGTCATTGATACCCGCGACGTAGGGGGGTGTCTGAGGGGGGATGTGCCCCCCTCAGAAGTAAGAAACTTTTGCAAAATGAAGACCTAATTGAAGCCATTTGGTGGACCATTTTGGCATTATTATTGTGTAAAATTTTAACTTGAAACAGCTGAAAATTTGTGAAATGACGGCCTAATAAGCGATTTGTGGACAAGTCTTCACTAAAACAGAAGCGAAAGCAACCGCTTGTTTATGTATACGCAGGGGGTGTCTGAGGGGGGATGTTCCCCCTGAGAAGTAAGAAACTTTTGCAAAATGAAGACCTAATTGAAGCCATTTGGTGGACCATTTTGGCACTATTATTGTGTAAAATTTTAGCTTGAAACAGCTGAAAAAATGACGGCCTAACTTGTGGACAAGTCTTCACTAAAACAGAAGCGAAAGCGACCACTTGTTTATGTATACGCAGGGGGGATGTTCCGCCCTCAGACGTTGGACAATTTTGCAAAATGAAGGTCCAATTGAAGTCATTTGGTGCATAATTTTTACACTGTTATCATAAAAACAAACAAAAAAGGGACCAAACTCAATTTGCAAAATTTTACTTCAGATTTGAGATTCGGAATTATTACTAAAGCATGCATGGATTGATGTTGAAGTCATCTTTGAGTCCGTCTTAAAACTGAATTTGGTGATAAAATGTGACAGGCCTTGCATATCGACGGGCCCGCAGTACAGGCTTTTGGGCCGAGGACCCACCTTCAAACAATTTGCCCAAAATAATCACAGGCCTATAATATATTATACTTACGATCGACCCGGCTGTGCGGATTTTTAGGTATGGGCAGTGATGGGCCTACTCAATTACGTGCCATCTTCTCTTCTCTTTTTCTCTTCTCTTTTTCTCCCTTTCTCTTCTCTTTTCTCCTTTTCTCCTTTCTCTTCTCTCCTTTCCCTTTTTTTTGGGGGGTGGGGACCAAAATGTGGGGGACATTTGATATTGTGTCCCCCACTTTGAAAAAGTGAGGGGACGTGTCCCCTGTCCCCCACCGATTTACGCCCTTGGTAGAAACTACAGCCAATAAGGTTAGATGTACTCTCTTAAATTACATTTACATTAAAAAAAAACATATTGACCTTTCGCACACAGCCCAACCATATGGGACTTTCAATGTTAGTTGTATTCCTTTTTGAAGAGGAGCACCGCATAGCGGTTTTTTTGTTTGTTTTTTTAAAGTCAATTGTCTGGCCCAATTTTAGGGTAGGTGGGTTACACCAATACAACATTTTTTCTTTTTTGCCTGGTTAGTTTTACACTTCTCTTAAGCACGACTAAGGGCAAAAAGAATATAAAATATCAGTACGGTACTGCAAAAGACAGTAAGCGCAAAAGATAGTAACCGCAACAGTGACTGCGAAAGACGGGTGACCGCTAGTACTTTAAAATAGTAGAAGGAACACAGAGGTGCAAACTTTGTCATTTGGTGATTTATTTGACTGTGATATCAAGTATCAAAGAGAACACAGAAACAGTTTGGTTTAGTAGTAAGTAGATGAAGGCAGACACAGCCCCTAGCTCATAAGCTGGTTGCTCAATTATGAGCTGGATGCCAGCAGTCATTGTATGTATTAGGTCATATCAAAACAATATGAAAGTTAAAGGGACACCCAGATATCACCAGTGGTAATGGAACCGCACTATTTCCACAATTTTCATTATTTACACATTTACAAGTAAAAAAAATGTCATTAAACTTGCGAAGATTTTGAAATCTAAAAATAATGCAGAAAGCGATTTTGTTTTCTAACTCAAACTAGGTCAAAATAAGTTTGGGATGCTCGAAACTTTTGTATGATGTACATTTATGAAATACGCCTAATGGCGCTATGGGTCGAATTTAGGCACAACCTAAAGGTACCCTCCAGTAAAATATCCACCAGCAAATAAGGGCACAGAACCTTAATTCTTGTTTGGGTTTCAGAGGAGGGAGCTCTCTATTCTGAATGCCAAGTACGCCATTAGGTGAATCGTTACTTTATTTTCACTAAACAAGTATTAAGGTATAAGAGGGATGACAGGTGCCACCGTGCCATATTTCCCAGTTTACGCCATTTAACAAAAAACAAAAAAACTACAGTGCACTACTTATAAAAAAATACACTGATGTTATAGAAAATGAGACACAGAAGCAAATAATCACATTTAATATATTTCCATACATGTCTTGTGGTTCTTGAGTTAAGCCCAATAATATATCAAAACAAAAGTTTCAGGCATTTCATAGAATGTTATAGAAAATGAGACACAGAAGCAAATAATCACATTTAATATATTTCCATACATATCAAAACAAAAGTTTCAGGCATTTTCCCCCTCTCAAGAAAACCCTCACAATATTATTACACCCCTTATTTCAAGCCTTGGGATCTCCTTTATGCCCTATATGGAATTTGTACCAATGTTCCTCTTGTGTGGCAGCTCTATTTGTCTCAGTATTTTAGTGCAAACACCACTAGGTCTTATTCCACTCCGACCAACCTTAATCACACAAATTTTCTTCAACAAAACGGTTTTAACATATTTACTGATATTTTACTGGAAAAGAAAAGGACAAAAAATTGAATTAAGGGTGGTCTTAACCCTGGAATTATGGAAACTTTCGGGCTTCATAACTGCTAAATTATTAGTCTAAAGAATATAAAAGTATACATTTTAGACTGGAAATGACTTGCTGAATTCATCTGTGAGGTCAAATTTGGGCCAAAATGCTCATTTTGGAGAAAATTAAAAAACGGGTTTTTGGCCCAAATTTTTTTAGTGCAACGTAACAAAAAATTGTTTGGCCAAAAAATTTTTTATTAATTTTTAAAAACTAGATAAAAATATCTAGGGACCATTTTTTTTCATTTTTTGGTGAATTTTTGGTCAAAATTCAAAAAAATAAAAAAATGGTCCCTAGATATTTTTATCTAGTTTTTAAAAATTAATAAAAACCTGTTTTTGGGATTTTCTCCAAAATGAGCATTTTGGCCCAAATTGGACCTCACAAATGAATTCATCAAGTCATTTCCATTCTAAAAATGTATACTTTTATAATCCTTAGACTAATAATTTAGCAGTTATGAGGCCCGAAAGTTTTCATAATTCCAGGGTTCAGACCAACCTTAAGGTGGCTGTGTACTCTCAGACATGCATGTAGTAAAAGTGCAATAACTTTGTAATTATTCAGCATAAAACATATAAAAGTATACATTTTTATGAAGGCAAGACATCAATAAATCTTAATATAAATACAGATTTGGGGTAAAAACAACAATTTTGAAGAAAATCACAAAAAAGTGAGTTTTTGGCAATATTTGTTAGGTACATCATAACAAAAAAACACTCTTTCAAAAATATTTTATTTTGTTTTTAGCTCAATCTTGAGGCTCCATTCCAAAAACGTTTTTTTTTTTTTTTGATATTGGCCTTATTTTTGAGATATTGACCATATAAGGCATCAAAATGAACTTTTAAAATTCAAAAACGCCTATTTGCACAAAATGATGCCCAAAATCGGAAATAGACCAAAATATAAAAAATGAGAAAACGTTTCTTGAGTCGATCATGCTTTTTACGATGATCATATTTGCTTACCTATAGATGCTGTATTTATTGAGTTATCGTGTACCTAAATCGTCATTTTACCGAGAAAATGAACATTGAAATAATGGCCGTTGAAGTTTAAAGTGGTCACATTTTGCACTTTCATCGAATCTCACAGGAGAATGCGACAGTTTTCGCTTTTGTAACTTATATTACGTGAACATCGGGTAAATCCACAGCCCCTTGAGAAGTTTGAGCGAAATCCATTCATAACTTGATATTTAAATCGGGGAAAGAACTTGAAAAACCCACATTTTATCAGCTAAAACGGAGCCATTTGACCACTAGGTTTTTGTGAAATCAGTGCTTCCGTGGTGTTTCCATAAGATGCGCCACGCATGCAGATAAGCGTCAGCGTATGCGTCAGCGTATTTGTGCGTTAACAAATTGCGCGACACGCAACGCGATGAGTTGTTGCGCGCGTGTACCTTGCTGGTACAACAAAGATTTTCTTTCCTTTTCAATGTCAAACACGAGTGGAATAGTGAAATAAAATCCTTAAAATATTGCAGTTGGAGTTTACAAATCTGGATTTTCATTCCTTGTATTTATAAAAACATAACAAGGTACAAACATATCAAAAAACTCAATTTTGAGAAAGAAACAATGGCTAGAGTACACAGCCGCGTTAACATCGTAAAATTTTAACAACAAAGATGTGAAACAAATTAAATTGAAGTGCATTTTCTCGGACACAAATCGCACCGCATAAAATATAATTCATGTGGCAGCTTAGAGACATATTTTTTGGCCTAAGGCATACATTTGTATAGTTTGTCACCCCCGCATTTGTTAAGATGAAATTTTTATATTTGCAGGTTTCTTGTCGCTGGAGACAAGAATCTTCCTGTATGCAACAAAGCTAAATTCAGAAACCATGATGTACACCAGCAAACGATAGGTCCACCGAACTGATAAACTTATTAAAGTTGCCCAGGTTCATCAAAAAGCATTATGAGTTTATGACCAAACAATTCTTTTTAAAACAGATTATTTTGTATGTATACAAAATGTACAGAATATCCCTGTATATCTCTTTCAAAAACTTTTGAAACAGTCAACTATTATAAAGATTCACACCTTATTTCTTCATAAAGAATGCATGATATACCCGATGATATACGATCAACCTAAACTTGGGTCTCATTTGAATGAGTATAACGTAAACTTCATTATGTTACTACATGTAAAACTGCACATTTTATGTGTGGTATGAGACTGTAGCATCGTTATGATGTGGGCCAACACATTATGTTATGTAATGAAGCAAAAGGAGTCACTTGTAGCACAAAATTGATTTTCATATTTTTTATTTTTTCATTTAACCCCATGAGAACTACCTGCCGGTTGGTCAAAAAGAAGTTTTCATTATAAATTGGACCAATCAGCAACATTGTTAGAATAATTTTACCCTGCAAACAATTGGGGTGAATTATTTGCAAAGCTCCATTCTGATTGGAGGCAATGTTAGATCGGCAAATGGGCTATTCCATTTGAAAACTACACCCCACCCCAAAAAAAAAAAGATTTTGAAACACTTAACTAAACTAAACTCAACAGTTTTCACTATGTAACATTTTTCATCCAAAAACAGTTACAGTGGAAATGATTTTGGAATTCTAAAGCAAATTTCCCCAAAAGGGTCAAATTGTGGACAATTTTTACTAGATTTAAATCATTTTTCACAGTTTTCAGCTGGGTTTTAACATAAAATACCCCAAAATTTCAACCTGCACTTTATTTAGGGATTTTAACTACTTGAGTGTGAAGCACTGCACTCAGTGCACTGATCATATGGTTCAACTGGAATTGAAATGACAGTGTCATCTTCCACAGAGGAGTGTCTAATGGAATACTGTAAAAGTGGACATTTTTGCATCGATTTATTTTCCTCACTTTGCCAATTTTGAACTGTTTCCCTTGTTTTTAAATTTGTGATTCTAAGTTTCCTTACATTGACCTAAACACAAAAGGAATATGTTCGTGCATTGTTATTTTCCGGGTTATTTTCACGGTAGCAGCTTGGAACACGAAAAGCGCGAAAATAAATGTAGCGTGAAAATGTCCACTTTTTAGTAGCCCAATTACCTGTGCTAATATCCTGAAAATCCATCAAAATTGAAATTACAGTTACTGAATGAGTCTTAATAATTTAGGTTTTAATAGTTCTCAGTTCCTGATGAGATATCATTTTCACAATGCTAAAAATAATCAAGGAAAAAAAGATCTGGCCATTTTAGAAAACCATACCTCAAAATTGATTTTGGCGACAAATGACCCATTTTGTGTGATAGCATCCCGTATTACTAAAGAAAAACAGAATGTGTCTTATGGGACTAAGCAGCAGAGAGCTTGCCTGCAGGTTTTTAAAGGATGAACATGAGGAGTAAAATGTCTGTCTGCTCTCTTCATGCTTATAGGCAGGGCCCAACAAATTTTTGCAGTACGAAATCCCGCATGGTGATGTCAAATTTGCGTGTAAGGTAAGATAAACTGTATGTATATGTATCCACTTTGTTTCACGCTCTATAATTCATTAACATTATAACAATTAACAAAATATACAGAAGACATTCGATAGACCTGATGGCTGGAAATGATGCCACCTTTACATTTAGAACAAAATTTATACAAGAATGCAATTTTTTAGACAAATTAACAAGGACTATAATACCAAAAATCAGGAAATACATAATCATAAGCATTCATTATACATTTTACATCAAAATGATAATCAACGCTGCAATTAGATTTGCTCCATAAAATTGTGTCCATGCAATTCACATATATCATGCTGAATTTCAGCAAAATATATCATTTTACTACATGTAGTATTTTAAAAACTACTTTAATATATAACTGCCACTTTGTTCCTGAAAATGAAATGATGGCCATTTTCCACACCATTCCCATTTCTCCCCCATAAATTTGCTTTTTTTTTTTTTTTTCATTCCATTTTCCTCTATTTTTCTGAGCAATTTTTTTAAATGCACAAATCACCAGACCCTGTTCATCGGTAAACTGCGCACATGTGGCTAGATAATATGATTGTACTTTGTTATCATTAGCAAACTACTTTTATTGGATGGATAAATCACCCCCAAGATATCTACCCTACCAAGTCAAAATGCACTATCTGCTTTTCTTCTGTTTAGCAGTTACTGCTTTTTACTTTTGGGGCCGACTGATTACTTTTCTAAATCACCCCTCAAGATATCTGCCTTCATCAAGTAAGAATGTTGTGTCTGCTATTTTCTGTACTTGTAGATATAGGCCGAATGCATTTTACTTTGGAAGCAGATGGATTCAAAAAACCACCTGCGCCATAAGTAAAATGCGGTGTATGCTATGTTATTTACTTGTAGATGTTAGGTTTTACTTTGGAATTTGGAAAAATTTAGACTAACAAAAGCACATGCCTTACAAGGAACAAGTAAAAAAGCAGTAAGATGTTATGTTAGTTTCTTGTAGATACTGTATTTTTACTTTGAAAACAGACTAATTCAAAGAGTAAAATACAGTACCTGCCATGTTATTTACTTGTAGATATTGCATTGTTACTTTCAAAGCAAACTCATTCAGAAGCACCCGTCTGCTAAGTAAAAAACAGTATTAGCTATGTTATTTTCTCGTAGATGCTAGGTTTAGACTAAAGTTGAAAGCAGACTGATTGAAAAAACACCTACCTATCAGTCAGGGTTCAAAATGCTTGTTTGATTACGAAGGCTATTTGAAACAGATTCTACGAAAGTAGCAATCTTGTGTACTTTTCGCCATTGACAGATATTATTCACACAGACTATTTTCATCAAATTTGGGGGAAAATAACCCTTTCACTGCAAATTTTGACCTCTGCTTTCAGATATGTTTTTACGGGTAGAGGTACAATGTACTCTCTAAATTTTAAAGAGTGTCAAAAATCACTCTTTTCAAAAACCATGTGACTAACTATCCTTTGGTCATTCATGATGCACATAATGGCTTTTTAAAGTAGCATAGTCCAATCTTTTCTTGTGCTGTTTTCTATCTTCCATTGCTACCATCAAACAAAATTGTGAGTTGTATAATTTGCTCCAACGGTTTTGATATGAGAGCCAGGTTTTTACAAGCTCGGTGGTGAAATATTTGGCATCGCGCTGCAATCCGTGCATGCTTGTGATTGGCTGCTGAAATATCAAGGTCGGCAGAATGACCATAAAAGGAGATGCAGACCTCACATGCTTTTAAAATATCGCAGCATCGTGCAATGATGCAATGTTTTAAAAGCATCGCACTGTGATGTGGAGTCTGAATGGGACATACTGCCTCCATAGGAATAGATAGCATAAACACCTCTGGTGTGGTAACCACAATTCACCACATATTTGTTCACACCATCGAAACGAAACATATCTCGGGCATTAAAGGTTACTTATGTAATGAGAAAAATCTAAGCTTTCTTCTGATACCAAAATTTTTATGGAGAAAAGTGGGATAAGGCTATCGATCGGGTTGTCACACCTCTTTAAGAATGATTTTCACTCTCTTACATTATATTGAAGTGATTGAGTAAATACAGCGATTTACTTTGGGAACTGATTCAAAAACACCTGTCTCCAAGTCAGAAAGGAGTATCTGCTGTGATATTCACTTCTAAATACTGCATATTGATGTGAGGAGGCAGACATGCACATATGGTGTGTAAGTAAGAGATTCACACCATATCTGTACTGAGCAATCGGCATTATCTATATATACATCTATATATATTTATCACCCACCATTTCCCAGATATTGACACACAGGTAATAGGGATATGTTTACAATCACCCAGCATGTTACATACAGAGAGCGATCAGGAGAAATAACTCACAGCTAGCACGGTGTAAATTGTAACCAGAAGTCTGTATGGCAAACAAGTTTTGGGTAATGTAATTTAATAAATCGGTACCTGGCAACTGTCACCCCTGCGTGTTTCCAGGGTTAGAATTTCAACGAGAATCTGTGTATTGATTGCAAAGATTCTTGTAAAAACATTTGTGTAGCTCAAAGTTGAGGTTGCAGCTCATTAGTCTGGAAGGTGATTAGTCCGAAGAACTAATAAGGGTCATTATGAACCATAATCTTTACCTAACCTAAACCTAACCCTAATCTGAACACAGACCCTAACCTAACACTAATCCTAATCTTAGCCCTAACTGTAACTTTAATCCTAACTCTTAAATGCCCTAAAGGTCATTAGTCCAACAAATTAATGGTAAGGGTCGTTATGAACCCTTATCTTTACCTAAACCTAATCCTAATCCAAACATTGACCCTAACCTAACACTAATCCTAATATTAGCCCTAACTGTAACTTTAATCCTAACTCTAAAATGCCCTAAAGGTCACTTGTCCATTAGTCCAACTAACTAAAAGTAAGGGTCATTATGAACCATAATCTTTACCTAAACATAATCCTAATCCAAACATTGACCCTAACCTAACAGTAATCTCAATCTTAACCCTAACTGTAAGTTTAATCCTAACCCTAAAATGCCTTAAAGATCATTAGTCCAAAAAACTAATATGGATATCGATCATTATGAACCTAACACTTAACCTTAATCATAAATGTGACTTTAATCATAACCCTAAAATGCTCTAATCCATAACTTAATCCTTCTTAGACTAATGACCCTTTGGACTAATGGGATGCTCCCAAACTTGATTCTTGCACATTGTCAATGTCTTCACAGTACATGTTAGAATCAAATGATTCTCATAAAATTCCTTTGTGAGAATCAAATTTGATTCTTAAACTGTGCAATGAAATTCTAACCATTCGTGTCTGCTGCAATACAAATGTCGCTCCATATTATACCCACAAAAACCACCTTCTGAAAAGGTGGTAAGCAGTAATGTTGCCATAGATTATATTGTCAACCCAACATGTTTCTACTAAATCCGTTTCCCAATACTCTGTATTACCTGGAAGCCATACAACATCAGTAGAAACATACTGATTGTAAATCCCATACATCAGTAGAAACATACTGATTGTAAATCCCACATCAGTGCCATACATTTCACATTGTTCACACACACCCATTCCAAAATTATCTCTGTCCATACCCAGCAAACACAAAAATGTTCTTAAAATGTTATTAATATACTTTGGTTTTCTAAACAATTTTTTATAACATTTAAATGTCGGGTTATATAAAGTTCATGAAAACGTTTTTTTTAAATGTTTTATATGAAAAAACACTAACAACAACCTTTAAAAAAATTTGTCAAAATGTTATTGTAACATTTTTTTAAAAATGTTTTGTCAATTTTTAATTTTTTAAAACTTTTTAAGTTTTCAAAAATGTTTTTGGAATGTTGCTAAAACATTTTACACTCTAACCTGACAATAAAAACTTTTTTGTAAAACGTTTGGGGTTTGCTGGGTATTTATGTTGCAGTGTGGAATTACAAAATACATGTTACTACGCTTCAACTATGTAAAAAACCTGTAAATCCAAAAGACTGTACATGTATCATATGTGACCATCCAGCACAACTGAGCCCTGAAGTCGCCAATCATCCTTTTTGAGATATTCAACCAAAATATTCCGCTTGAAATTAGCTTTAAAATGATGTAAATCATGTCTATAGTACTTGACATTTAAGTAGTGAAAAATCAATAAAACAGTCAATAAATCCTTTGTTTCCTATTGTTTATTGTTAAGTTCAATGGAGCATATCTCAATAGCAGTCCAAGAGAACGCCAAATATGGATCAGGAGTATTACATAATAATACCCTGCTATGACAATAGCTGCACTAGGTTAATCGTATAATCTCCTTATGTGGTTAGCATGGCTGGGCCAGGAAATCCACAAGGTCAGCCAATGTATGTACATGTATTCGGTACATGTTCCATATCTTTTACAATGGGTGATAAATTTCTGGTTTGTTTTATTTCAAAACGCAACATTCGATATTCTAAAGCTTGGTCCAAATCCAAGAGAAGAACCAACTCTAGTAATTTATGTGGTTTCAAATTATATCGGACGTTGCCTTTTTGATAGAAATGGTGTTTGTTGATGTGCACAGTTTCCCATTAGATCATAACATGCTGTTGTACATCCAAGGTCAAAGGTCTTTTAATCCATATTTGGCGTTGTTCTGGGACTGAATAGTGGCACTGGCGACATCCGGGCTCAGTTGTGGTGGATGGTCACATATGTAAAAGTTTACTAAAAGTCTAAAATGATTGGTACCCATCAGTTTTCAATTTGAATTTGAGAAAAATTGTTCCGAATTCAATGAAAAGGGGGTCATTTAGTGATAGCAAAATTGATACAAAAATACAGTATGTGGGTGAAAAGGAGTTTAAATAAAAACGTTCAATGTGTCCCCCACTTCTTCATTGGTGTAGGGAGTACACCCCTCTTGCAGTAAGCTCCTGATCTCTTTCATCCATTTTCAGTTTGTGCCCTCAGCATCCAACTTGGAATCCTGTTGAAATGACCAGAAAATAAAAATAGAAGACTCATTACATTATTCAGGTTATTTCACTTGAGTGGATCTGATCTATCGATTTTGGCCGGCTGAGAAACTGACAGGTACCAAATATCATATTGATTCACTTTGTATTTTCACTCTGTGCAGCTGACCTATCATATCGACTGATCAGTGCTAGAAGTGGGTAAGTGCAATAGCTGCCATGTGTAGATGAGAACTATATATTCTGTGTAAATTATCAAATGTTCACAGGGCAGCTATTATACTAACCCACTTCTGGCACTGAGCAGTCGATATGTCTGCCATATCTCCCAAAACCTATCTCATGTCATACCCATTTTATTCAGATTTTAAAATAATATATTCGTAATATATTTGGTGATTTTATCTTGTTTGTTCATCGTCGGACCAATCACATCAGAAAGGTGGACTTTGCTGGGGAAACAAATTAAATTTGAGATAATTTTTTTCATATTTTTATTTTATCAGCTGTATTCTGAGCCATCACTTGTTAAAATCGATCACAGCATTCAGATTTTATAAGCGAAAAAAGTCATGATTTCTTTTTATATGTTTTATTTTATCATGCACGATTTCATCCACATCTTGAAAAGCAATTTGCCCGCAAAGGCCAACCTGTCAATGATGTGAGTGGTCACAGTTCCGGTAATTTGTTAAATTTAATGGTATAATACTATACATGAATAAAGGTGGACTTATCTACTACTTTGCAAGAATAATATGTGTGCCGTGCTCTGTGAATGTCAAGTATTTTAGAGCACTGAAAAGGATATCTCATGTCATGTGCATATCCATACATGGCCTTTTTACGCCAATTGTGAACACTCTTTTTCAATTTAATGTTACAGCATGTGAGTAAAGGTCGACGTATCTTACTACTTTCTGCAAAAATATGTGTACGCTTTGCTCATTGAATGTCAAGTATTTAAGAGCACTAAAAAGCATATCACATGACATGTGTATCCATACATCGCATTTCTACATAAATTGTGAACAAACAGGCAATATATTCTCAAGTCTGGTAAAATAGCCATGAGATGGGTTTCAAAATCAATCAAGATACACTAATCCAGCCATGCATTATATTGATTCCTCCAAGTTACTCGATGAAATCTCTTTTCCATTTTGTCCGCTGCATACAGGACCCAGACGATATTCCCATGACATACTTTGCCATATTTGATGGCCATGCCGGCACAGGATCCTCTCTGATGGCTGTTAATAACTTACACTATCATATTCTGGACAAATTGGACAGTGTCTATGAACTATTAATACACAGTGCACGGGCGTAACAAAGGACTTTTACGAGAAAAGATGACAAACGCCTCACAAATGGCCGTTTTTCACAGAGAGATGTTTGTGTGGAGAGTCTCATTCAAGGTGCTTTAGAGACAGCTTTTCTTGATATTGTAAGTAAAATAATATGTGACAAATGATCATAAATAGACTGGAATGTTGTCAAAGCAAGGTTCGAAACAGTATACATTTCAGCGAAAACAAAACAAAAGATTTCCCAATTAGAGTTTTACTACCTTTCCAGTAAAGATTTGCCAGAGTAATATCTCAAATTGCAGACTTTGTCCCATTTGTGGTGGATAGTCGCATACAATGTGTATAAATGCAGTCTATAAAACCCATCACAAAATAACATTCCCTTTGTATGTATCTACGGGTAAGTGCCACCTTCAAGACCCCCCACCCCTTTGAATCTCTATTTCCATTCTAGAGACCCTTATTTGAAGCCCATATCAAGCTCCCAGAGACTTTTGGCAAAATTTTCCTCTAAATGCCCCCCAAATTTGTGATCTAAGACCTTATTTCTGAGAAACATTTGGATATTTTTGCCAAAGAGAGCAAAAACAAAGCCCCATTTTAGTTCCAGAGATGCCATGTCCTCAAAATCAATGGCAGCACCAGGCATTCTTTTTGGGGGGGCAAAATATCAACCGATTTTGCACAAAATTACTGCAAAAAGTGGAAATTTGTGTGATTTTTGAGTTTTTGCCTCGGTGGAGGGGGGGGGGGGGCAACTGGGGGAAGAAAAATATGGAGGGGGGGTCCACCCCCAGCAGCACCGCCACTGCTCAAAATCCTTTTTTAAATCTACTATTTATGTTTATGTACCTGCTCCTAAAATTGGCAGACTTAATTTTATTCTGCAAGTTTGTAGAACCTCATTTTCTTCAATAAACCCATAAATTACCTGTAAGGTAACATGGTCAGGTGAATAAATAATATTCACACCCAAAGTTGCACCTAAACCCAGGGACCCTCAATGCTTAAATCCATTGAAATGTTTGCTTTTCTTGGCAGAGTACCTCGTTATCCATAACCACTCTTGCAGAAAATGCCATATTACATTTGGCATAGAAAATTTAATTTCATGTTGCATTTGACATGAATGTAATTTAGGAATTAGCATTTTTCAATTCAAAGGATTGTCATGACAACAGTATTGGGATTTTGAAACAAACAATGTGTAAAAATGTGTAGACTGTTAGTGCGCTACTTTTTGATGTAAATTTCTATTTGAAGGTTTGATTTACAAGTTTCCTGAGTTATGGCCTTCCAAAACAGTGACCCAGACCAACCGATATAACCAGGGGGTCGATTCTTATGGTCTCTGCATCTTGGGACCCCTTTTTGTTTTGGACAGTTTGGACCCCATAAATTGCAAGTTGAAATTGACCAGCGTGTCCGATCAAAACTACATGGACCCCTTAACTTTTATGATGCACGGAAGCTTAAATTGTGTAAATCCTTTGCAGAGTAGCTCATAATAAAATTTTGTCATTGTCGATACAAAAATTGAATTAATTATGACAAAAAAAATCTTCCGAATAGAGCGTTCCCAAATCAACTGACCCCTTAAAATTCTCATTGGACCCCTTAAATTTGGGTTTTGCAGGGCCCAGTCAAAATCAATTGGACCCTTTACATTTTTGAGTTCACGCTATCCCTGTATATAACTTAATACTCCAATGGGGAGGGTTTTCCCCCTTATATGTATATCTGTCATGAATATTGAAAGTATTTGTTTTCCAGGATCAGCTGATAGCCAGAGAAAAACCCAACATCATATATCTGGTGGATGTACAGCACTAGTAGCATTATTCATAATGGGAAAGCTTTATATATCCAATGCTGGTGACTCAAGGTAAGAAGTGGTAAATGGTAAAATGTGATTTTGTTTTGACAGGTTGTGCCGCTACTTCCACCAACCTTCAATGGTTATTCAAGAAATGGCTAAATCTTGCCATTTTAGGCTGATCTTTTTGAAAATATGGACCCATGTCTAGGTGTTTTTTTTGTAAAAATCTACCCCCATCATGCCAGTTTTTGGATAATTTTTCAAAATATGGACCCATGTCTAGGGATTTTATGTGAAAAGTATGCCCCCATGTCAAATGATTGTCGTTTGAAAAATGGATCCATTTGGGCAGCATGACCCTGAATATTTCAACATGGCACCCCCTCCTTGGATTTCTCCATTTCTACCCCCACACACACACTCGCACCCGCTGCCACGTACCCCCCTCCCTCCTGCTCCACCAAAAATGGTTTGGATTTCTTCCATATTTCTCTCAAATTTAGATAAAATATAATTATATGCACTTTAGGAAAGTTATAATAAATGAAAGTAAAAACTGCAAATTGTGATTTCCAAACTAACACTGGTGAAGGTCTGTCAAGTCCATTTACTCACTTACAAGTACATTGTATTCTTGTCCACCACTCTGTTAATGAGTAAATTAACAAATTCATATAACTAGAGCAACAAAATGAAACCCTGTTTTACAGGCCCGGTGACCCAGATTTAGCATTTTGTGAGAATTATTTTTTAAATTTTGCTTAAATCATGTAAAATCAGCCATTTTTTGGCCAAAATTTATTGATTTTCAGAGTTAAGTCTCAAATTTTTCCCAGATTTTTGAAGCTTTCAGTGATATTTTAGGGTAATTTTAGCCTCCAGTGAGAAAAAAAATCCAGACCAACATATCCTACTTGAAGTATGTCCACACATAAAACAAGATTTGTTTTTTTTTTTGTCACCTTATAGACATGATTATGATGATTTTATCATCAACATGTCAAGCTTGCCTCTTTGTGCTGATACTAAGAATTTACCATTGATATTGTTTTCACGTTCTGTAGGATATGTTACAATTGAGGAAGTTTTGCATATTTACCTCATTAAACAAGTTTGGCATTAGGGGTGTATACCCGTTCCCCAACCCTAATTTGGTCAAGGCTAATGCCAAAGGAAGCTGTGTGCTGCTTAGATAAATGAGGGAAATTAGTTTATTGCTACACCATCCACTCCCATTCATCTAATTTCCACATTGGTCCACTATACAGCTTCATGTATTGGGCAGTTCCAGTTGAAATCCATACACCCCCGTAAGTCATGATTTTAATTTTCCATACAGGGGGTGTAGATTTCAAATGGAGTCACCCAGTCAGGTAACCTCGTTTGAAATTCACACTCCCTGTGTGGGAGATTAAGGTTGTGTCTTCCACAGGGGTGTATGGATTTGAACTGAATAGCTTATTCATCATCCATTGCCAATTGGTGCATTACTGAGTCGTGTACCAGCGTTTTAAGCGAATGTAGATCTGTGAAATCCACTAGCCTGTGTTGACTGTCTATTTTCATTAGTCTACTAGTCCAATACCCATAAGGTCATCTACTTTATATTCTCCTGTTGAAATAATCAAACAAGTAGCTTAATAAGCTAAGTGCCAAATTCATTCCATTAACCGCCTGCCTCTATAAGCGCCCACCACAACAAGCAAACTGATATTATGAACTGCCTAGATGCAAATCTGGATCATGGTCTGAAACATAATGATGGATGAATATAATGCAACTAAAATGACTAAAATTTGTTAAGCGCCAGGGGGGGTTAATGGAACAAATATGGTACTTGTAGTCTGGTTTATAATGAATCCTATCCTTTGTTTAAACTAGTAACAACAACAACAACTAAAATAAAAATTAAGATTGTTTGTCTATCAAGTCCTAACATTCGTTCACATTTTTTAATGGCCAGTTTTGCAATTACCCTGTTCAGTAGGGTTTTGAAATTTGGGCTGCACAACCCATCCAAAAATACTTCTCCACTATGGAAAATGAACCTATTTATATCTTGGGAGCTTTTATTCTCATTTTGATAACATACACCTCTTAACGTGGCTGTGTACTCTAGACATTGTTTCTTTCGCGAAATTGAGCTTTTTTGAATGAATTGAGCTTTTTTTTTCTGCTCTATTTTATGGATTTTATTTCACTATTTCACTTGTTTCCGCAATTTAAAAGGAAAGAAAATCTTTGTTGGACCATCGGGTACACGCTTGCAGCAACAACGATCGTGACACGTATAACATAAAATGTCGTCCCTTTCAAACATTCATGCAAAAAGTACATGTAAATGTGACAAATTCCTAAATGGAACTACTGACATTTATGCTGGTAGTCTACAGTGTTTTTCTTAATGATACTCATCATGATCATGTAATAAATTGATATCAAATGATAGATCCTATTCTTCTCATTAACATATTGAAATTAAGAGTTCCAAATCTGTGTATTTCCGAAGATGTCATCGAAATCTGTTGAATTAGTCTCAAACGTGGTATACCACAGTTGAGATTAGTTCGACAGTTTTTGATGATTTCTCTGGCAATTTACCAATTTGGAACGCCTAATTTCAATATGTTAATGACAAAAATATGAGCTTTCACCTGATACCAAAGTCTGTATTTTGATGGGGTAAAGTGGGGGGATGAGGCTGTCAATCAGGTTACTCAGCTTTAACATGGAGATCTATGGGGGATTTAATTTACAGCATTAATTCAAAATTGCTCTGTTGTCATATAAACACAACAAATATGGTGGATTTCATGTGTAAATGGGACATGTGTAAACATTACAAATATGCTCCCCCAAAAAAAAAAAAAAAAAAAAATTGTTTTTAATCAAATTTTAAAAGATCATACATTATGACTTCAAATGGACAAAAACATTTTCAATGACATGATGATCATTCTTTTCTCCAGGATCTCTGATTTATATCATGCGACCCCCGGGAAACAACCGCTCATTGTAAGAATCACAATTGTTAAAAAGTTGCAGCATGTAGATACAGGAGAAATGTAATCATTTTGGCTAACAAAGTTAAAATCTTTCTGACCCTTTGCTTCCTTTTATGTGATTTTTTAGTTTTATGTACTTTATATAGCCGCCATCCGATGTATAAACAGAACACTATCTAGTTTGCTTAATACTCTAGAACATAAATGATTTTATTTTTGTTTAAATAAATTATCAATGCATGATAAGCTATAATTTAATTAGATTACTCACAAGCATAAACGCAGTTTATTTTGCAAATTGTGTGTCTCATTTTGCTAAACAAAGAATATTGATCAGTGTACTTTTGCCCCCACATGATAAATCTAGTCAAAACATGCCCACAGCATTCTGTAATTGCAGAAAATGCTCTTAGTATTGTGTGTTAACTTAATAGTGCACAGAATTATTTCTGAAATATTTCAACACTTTATAATTTATAGACGATGCACTTACGATCACTGAAATAATATTTTCTTTGCCTTATATACATTAGGACTACTAGTAAATCACCTGTACATCAATTTAGCCTAAGTCAACCATTTGGATGTAGTCTGTGATTAGAGTGTAGGAATTGTTTATATATGCATGAAATCTCCTGGGGTATTTGCGCTGTTTTTGTTTTCTTCTTCTTTCTTCTTTCCGCCAACAATTGCATCTGCTCCAGTTGATTTTAATTTTGGTTTTGCGCTGTTTTTCCTTCTTCTTTCCGCCAACAGTTGCATTTATTCTAGTTGATTTTGATTTGGATGGGGATGTGCAGCCAAATTTAATAAAAAGGATACACAGAATATATGAATAGTAAGTGGTGTCTGACCAAAAGATAAGCTTTGTTCAAAATATTTGGAAAAATGTTGCTATAGTTTTGATGTAAAATATTGAAAAATGTGCACATTTTGCAGATGTTTTTAAAAATTATAAAAACATCCTTCCAAACCAATTGTTAAGATTTTGCAACCTGTCTTTATAACCGAGATCTTGAAATGCATCAGCCCTTCTCAAACGCACATCCCCCGGATGAAATCATGGCATAAAGCAGTCTATCTCAATTATATGTTGCTAGTGGATATCATGACTGAAACCGATCTGTTAAATAATAATATGCGACAGTTTCAGGTTATCTTCCAGGGCATTATGTAAGGTGCACACATAACAGGCTGTAAAATCTTTCAAAAAGAAGTGGATAGTCCCAAATTAATTATCCTACGTTTATAGAATATGTACATTCTTTTTTTTTTATCCAAAAAGAAGAGCATTTATAACTAAATTACTATAAATAACTCACTATTTTGCATTACAAATACTGCATAATGACATGAACAGACATTGCAGCATAGCTATCAACTGCTAAATTTTCACTGCTGGTGCTAGTATAATTTGATATTATTTTCACACACACATAATTTCATGATTAATGTGTGTGTACAGAGTCATTCTTATTAACATACCATATATCATTGTAGGAATGCAGAATATCTACAAATGTACAATGAAAATAAATGCTTTCTGAAACCAATCAGTAAGAAAAGACAATGGGCTAAACACATCAAAAGAAATAAGTCCCCCTCTGAAAATTTAGTCATAACATTGTAAAGTAAAACTTAGTACCAATAAAACTTAGGGACCGTTCATAAATACTTTGGTGGGGGACTGGGCAAAGTGGGGGGGGGGCACAAAAAGTTTTGAGTTGCACAAAGGGGGGGACCAAAAAGTTTTGGTTACTAAAGGAGGGGGGGTCAAAAAAGTTTTAAACAAAAAAATACCAAAAGAACAAGAGCATACAAAATTTTTGCACGCATATGTACCAATAAAGCCCTTTTTTTACCACGATTATGGCCCAAAATAGTGTAAAATACATTTTTGGCGCTCATTACCGGTGTCCGGTTAAAGCCTTTTTGGAATCTCAAAGACTTTACATGTATTCTACAGTCGCTATAAGAAAAGGGTGATTATGTATGTATCCCACTGATAATACCGGGTCAAAATGATGCAACCAGGATTTTTTGTCTTTGCCCCGAAATTTCTATTTTGCCCCCCGACCAAGAAAGCTGGCTCCGCCCCTGATAAACAAGTCCTAAGTATTAAAAATCTTGAGTATGTGCCCAGATGTTGCTCTGAATTTCCAATGGATAGCGACGGGGGCAGGTGGGGGCATGTGCCCTGTGCGCCACTCTTAGGGGGCGCCAAATTGACCAATTCAGCATCGATTCTGCGCAACTCTAAGCGATGAAAGTCCAAATTTCAGGACAAAGTCATTTGAAAGATCAATTTAAGACCGATATTCTTTCATTATAACCAAACTTAATTAGCGGTAGGCCCTATTTGTGCTCCGGGCGCAATAATTATTTCAAGAATCGGGAGCGACACCTATCCTTAGCTCTGGGTGCCACAAGCCCTAGCTACGCCACTGTCAATTTCGCTTTTTTGTGTTACTTTTATTTATTTGATTACTGAGAATGAAACAAAAATTAGAATGCATAAATTGAAATTAAACTTCATACAAGTCACAGCATGTGAAAAACATCTTGAACTTTCAGGCCTATAATTGTGACTGAGTTTGCACAAATGGAGTAGCCCCTCCCCAGACTGTTTTTAACCTCTTGGAAAGGGGGGGTCAAAAAGTTTTTATGTCTAAAGAGGGGGTCAAAAGTTTTCGGTTCTCTGGAGGCGGTCAAAAAAGTTTTGACTCCAAAAATTCCAAGTGCCCAGCCCCCCACCAAAGTATTTCTGAACGGTCCCTTACTTAGAAATAATTATATGATTGTTTACTAAGTGTTTTGTGAAAATGAAAGATGTCCATGACTTCATGGCTGAATGAACCCAAATTGAAGACAAAAGTCACAAAGTACGCCTATGCTTGTTAACTTATGCTTGCGAGGCGTATAGGGACAAGGAATGGAACTGGCCATCTTACAACTCACTGTGCTGAACTCTGCACCAAGGGGATTTGCATGGCTGAATGATCAAGAATCGATACACATTACAGTAAATGTTCACTTGGTGAGGATTTTAAACTGCACTCAAACACATGGGGTTTTCCATTAGTAACAAGCCATGAATCAACTTTTGTGACAAGCATAGACCTACTTTGTGACTGTTGAAAAGGGCAGTTTTGCCTTCAATTTAGGCTCATTCAGCCCTGACGTCATGGAAATCTCTCATTTTCACACACCACTTAGTAAACAGTCATATAATTATTTCAAAGTTAGTTTTATTGGTACAAAACGAAACCTTACAATGTTATGACGACATGTTCAGAGGGCGACTTATTTCTTAGTTCTTTCCATACACCCCCTATGGAAGACATGATTTTAATCTCCCACACACGGAGTGTAAGTTTTAAATGGAATCACCCAGTTAGGCAACTCCATTTAAAATTTGCACTCCCTTGCATTCTTCTGTTAGGGGTGTTATCAGTGGCGTAGCCAGGATTTCGGAACCGGAGGGGCACAACTTGAAAATGTACCGACGGAAATATTTTTTACAGACGGATGTTTAGAATTGTAGACCCAATTTTTTTTTCAATGGTTTGAAAAAGTGAGGAACAAAAGGCACTACGAACCTAAAACAAATGAACAAGTTTACATTTTTACCCTTTTTTAAGCACGGTAAAAAATAGTCTACCGACGGCCTGACATGAACCAACGGCCATCATGAGCGGGACACTGGCCCCTGCCCCCCCACCACTGGCTACGCCACTAGGTGTTATGGGTTTCAACTGGAATTGTCAAATTTTGCTTTCTTCCACTCAAATGTGCTAGCAGCTATCCAGCAAAGGTGTAAAAATATTTAATTTTTAGGGATGGATTAAAAGTGAAGGATAAGTCATTAAAGTTGTCATAGGTGATTCTTCAAATGAAAAAAAAGAATTGGCATAAAGGTAAAAAAACCCGACAGTATTGATAATACAAAGCTCCATTCAGTTGTGTGTAGCTACAAGTGTCTGTGCAGACAGACTCCACCACCAATGACTGAAATGTGACCTTTTGCCTTTATTACATGTAGATTGTGTTCTGTCTTTTTACTTGCAAGGTATGTTAGGACACCTGAATTAACTGTTTTGGGTGCACAATTAATGAATTTCCCTATACTTTGTATACAAAATGGGCTCCATTCAAATGGCTCCATCTACCTTAAGAAGTGGCTCAATTTTCCAAAGTGATGTTTTCATGAAAGGCAAACAAACAACTGCAAAGACTATAAACTTTGTTCTCCCCATTTTCAGAATAGCACCACTTGTGGTTTTACCTAGAAGCTGGCGGCTTGAGAAATACACTAAAAATGTGAATAAAACCCCAGAATCTTTGTCAAATCTTGGCGGTTTAAGCCTATGTTTAATACCTGGCACAGATTTTTCACAAAATCTGTCCAATTGTTTTGGTTTTTAATATTGATTTATAGGTGTGTCGTAGTATTTGCAATATAAAAAAACTGCAGAGCCCTCAAGAGAAATTATTTGGTGATGTGCAAAAGTCTGATTTTCAATGATTTTTAAGATTTTCTGATTTAGTAAATCACTGATAAGTATAAGTCTTTTAACTTTATTTTGTTTTATTTACTGTCACAGAGCAATCATAGTGAAAGGCAAAGATTACATAGCAATGTCAACTGACTTCACACCAGTGCTAGAAAGGCGGAGATTACAACATATAGCTGAGCTTCATCCACAGTTACTCAGTGATGAGTTCACACACCTAGAATTCCAAAAGAGAGTTCAACGCAAGGATATAGGCAAGAAACTTTTGTATAGGGATGGCAACATGGTGGGATGGTAAGAATTAAAGTGTTTATATATTTCAACTGATGACGATGATGATGATGATGATGATGATGATGATGATGATGATGATGATGATGATGAATGATGATGATGATGATGATGATGATGATGATGATGATGATGATGATGATGATGATGATGATGAGGATGATGAGGATGATGATGATGAGGATGAGGATGAGGATGATGAGGATGATGATGATGATGATGAAGATGAGGATGATGAGAATGAGGATGATGATGAGGAGGAGGATGAAGATGCTGATGATGAGGATGATGAGGATGAGGATGATGAGGAGGAGGAGGAGGAGCAGTGGCAAAGTTGATAAGGAGGGGGAGGAGGAGGAGGATGGTGGAAATAGAGTTGTGGATAGTGGTGTGGCAGGGGCAAAGTTGATAATGAAGACAATGAGGAGGGTGAGGATGGTGGGAATAGCAGAGTTGTGGGCAGTAATGTGGCAGTGGGGAAGTTGATAATCAGGACAATAAGGAGGATAAAGATAGTGGGGAGAGCAGAGTTGTGGGCAGTGATGTGGTAGTGGCAAAGTTGATCATGATGATTGATGATGATGATTCTGCATGAAAATAGTGATGATGAAATGCTTTATCTTGTACTGATGTGATGATGATCAATGGTTTTATACTGATGTGATGATGAAGATGATGATGATGATGACAAGGACAAACATGAAGTGATGATGTAGTTCTTTGTTTTATGGAAAGTACTAACTGTAATAAGTGCATAAATTGTAGAAGAGTTTTTGAGCTCTTTTAAAATGCTAACAGTAATCTTTTTTCTTTTATTTTTACAGGGCATACAAAGAAATCACAGAAAATGACTTAAAATTTCCTTTAGTATACGGTGAAGGCAAAAGAGCGAGAATGCTGGCTACTATCGGTGTAACTAGAGGCTTTGGTGACCATGAATTAAAGGTTCATGGCACAGATATATTTATCAAACCATTCCTTACACCTGCTCCTGAGGTATGTTAACCCCATGAGAACTACCTGCCGATTGGCCAAAATGAATATCGTGTCCAATTTTGAACCAATAAAGGAGGGTATTAATAAGCAAATGCAAATTTGACCATAAATAGTTTAAAGCCTAGTCATAATTGGCAATTGAAATGAGCATTTCAAGTTATCAACCAATCAGAAATGCTGTTAGATGACCAGTAGTGTCCACGGAGTTAATTACAGATTTCTTGGGGTTTGTTTTACTGATGTCATATTATTGCGGTAAATACTACCAAATTTACATCTGTAAGTGCATTTTAAGCAAGAATGTGATATACTTAATGAAATTCTGTCATGGATGGAAGTTTAAGTTAGAATAGGTTTTGTCCATGTAATTTAGTGATTGTGGCGGCCAGTACTGATGCCAGTTTTAAGCTTACTCCCAAGATATGGCATAGACATTTTTAGAGGTTAATGACTGCGCATCAGTTGTTTTGAAGGTATTATGAAATATTTAAAAATTGTGATTTGGGACCGAGGAATACTCTGAGGGGCGCAATACCCGAAAAGTAACTGATGCAAAGTCATTAACCTCATTCATAACTGTCACTTTTCACTTTTTAAATTAACGTCATATTTTCTTCTTTTAAATTTGAAAACAAAATACAATTTTAACTGTAAGTTTTGTTTTCCCTGTAAAAAATCGAGCAGCTGAGCAAGGAAATACCGCTAACAACCAATCACACTAGCAATGTCCAAATATGGCAGCCAGCGCCCATGTAAATTTTTCAAATGCATAACACGTCACGTAACGCCGTCATTGTAGAGCATACTTTTAGCTACGTCACAAGACGCGGTCATTATACTTTTTCAATAACCTGCATTTGCGTCCGTGTATTTAAAAGTTATTATCTGTGATTGGATTAAACACATCGCGTATATTAATGAGGTTATGAATGCATTTCGATCACCTTTTCATTGAAAAATTGATGGGGGCATATATGAGAGGGGAGTGCTATTACAGGCAATATGGTACCTACATTTGGACATAGTAATAGTATACATACAATATTATCATGATTTCATAATCCAGGCATTGATAATTTGAATATCCTGCATGAAATCAATTGGGCCAAAGACACATAAGGAGGACAGTTAACTCAACTTCCAATATGTTAATAGTTACAAATAATTATCAACAGATGCTTCCATTGTAAAGCTATATAGAAACAAAGATGTTGACTCGGTAGTCTTTCAATGTGCATCGCAGATGATTGAGTCACTGAAAGTTAACGATGCAAATCCTCGATTCCACTTACCGTTTTTACTACATCACACAAATTTGATGAAAATTAATTACTGCGCTCCTTGTGAAGCTATATACACAAAGTGATTGTAGTAATGATTGATGCATGTAATATCATACAGATTTAATACATGCACCTTTACTATTACCTATAGTGGTACTATAGTCCCAATATAGTTACATTGAGATGATATTGAGTGACTCCACACCAGGATTTTCTTTAACACACAAATAGCATGCATATATACGCGTTCACACACTTTCACACTTGTACCCCTTCAACACATACAAAATCTTGAAACGTACGTGTTCATATATTCCATGATTTCACATAGAAATGCCCCATATTTTCATCTTAGATCTTAGAAGATAGATGACAAAAATTACCCTTGTCATTATAGAAATGTTTTGTGGGATTTAGGGCTGTAGCTGGTAAGGGTACCAGTCAGTAGTAAATGATAGCATTTACTAATATAAAAAAAGGGGGTGAAATTGTTTGTTCTGCACCCCCCCCCCCTACACACACACATTACGAAAAGGTGTAAAAAATTGAATCTACCCCTTCAGCAAAATGCTAAAAAAAAACCTATTCCACACGGGAGGCAAGATTCGCATTAATGCGCACTTCTAAGATGAGGACTTCTCTTCTGCACGCAAACTATATCGCAACATGAGGGCGGTACAATACCCATACACTGTAACACGCTTAACAAATAACATGCTCACTATGCGATCATTCCCCAGATGCGGAGCCAGTTGCATAATTTTTTTTACTTCTTATTGAATCATCCATCAAAATCTAATGATGACCATGACAAACAAGTAGTAGGTAGCCGGTTGAGTAGGCATATGACTAATGAGTCGAATCTTTGCTTTGACGAGTCTGTGATACACAAGGACAAAAATACTGAGCAGAATGATACCAGAATTGCTATTGATTCTCTTAACTTCTATTTGAGGGTGCGAGATGGATCAGAATGATCCTAAGTGAATTACTATTGATTCTCTTACATTCTATTTGAGAGCGTGAGATGGAACAGCCAAATCCTGGCAAAAGCAACTAATGCGATGAAGCGATCTATCACGAGTGGCATCATGAGTGATGTATACTTTGATCAGCTCATAATGTTACGCCGAAAAATAGATCCACATTAATTAAGAGTGATATAGTTGATCTGTCTAGTCTGTATTGTGTGAGTTAAATAAAGTAGGCAAAGTATAGGACTCTAATTAATAATTCAAGATACTTCTAACGAGTTGTTGCAAGACAGTTCTCGAAAGAAAGTATATTTATATTAATCTGTGATGTTACAAGGCCCGCTTATTACGAGCTGATCAAACTTAAAGAGCCAGCATTTCCTAATTCCTATAGCGCTTCTTCTGGCCACTGCATGATCACTTCTTCCCATAATTCAGTGTTCTGAAGATCTTCTAAGGAAGTTAAAATTTCACTAATGTATCATTACTGTGTGTGTTTCCTCCGTCAGGTGAAAATCTACAATATATTTGAATACGACCATTCAGAGAATGATGTGTTGGTGATGGGTTCCGATGGTTTATGGGATATTCTCAGCAGTGAAGCCGTTACTGAGATTTGTCATGAAGTACTGGAAAGTTTCCCTCCAGGAGACTACAAAAGGTAAATCAGTATAACATAACTGAACTGCAGCAAGGTTGAAAAATGTGGGGTGGCCATCACAAATAGACTACAAATGTGGGGCAGCCAAAATGGTTGATATGTTGTCACAACACTTAATGCACATCTACACTATCCCAAGTAGGTTGCCCGAATATTGATTAACCATTCCTTTCTTTTTCTTCTCTCCTCCTCAGATATGCATCAGCAGCTCAGGAACTTGCCATGGCAGCACGAGGGGTGCTTAAAGATAACGGCTGGAGAACCAAAGAGGGCAAATCGGGCTCAGGAGATGATATCACCGTGTGGGTCATCCCACTGTGCCACCATACAGGCCTACTATCACCACAGAACAGTCTTACGGAATCCAACCAAGCTGTTCCGTACATTGATAGCGAAGATATGTAACATGGCCGATGTTAAACAACTACTTCAGTACTAAGTAGGCAGACCTCAACAATGTTGAATACCGGATGATATCAAAAGTGCTTTTGTGAAGTGCTACATTTACTCAGAGCTGTGTATTTATGTGACCAAATCAAGCAACGAAAACAAAACCCCTGTTCTGTGATTGGACAGACTGGCCAGGTAGGGTCAGTCAGTTTGGCTTCTTTTCTTTCTTTTTTTCTGGAAGAGGTTAAATGACCCGTAAAAAATCACAGAAATCTTTTGCCGACATATTGTGAAAACATTTCTTTTCCAAAACATTCGGTCAAAATCAAATTTGGCAAAAACAAAATGCTATTTTAATCTAGTACCATATTTTTTAAATGGAAAGTTTGAGATTTTGTTCCATTTGCTTGATCCGGTCACATAAGCACTTTTAAATATGGATTGATTTGGGACCTCAAGTTCCAGGACCAAGTGGTAGTAAAAGGATCTATATGATGTGAAATTGTATGTGTAACACTATTGAAAAACCTGTATTGTATTGTCATGCATGGAGGCTGAAATGTGTACCTATTGGCAGGTTTCAGCAAGGGGCAAAGAAATCATTATCAGGCAAGTAAAAAGCATTAAAAAGGAATGTGAATGTAAATGCTTAACGTGTTATCGAGAAAGTAAACATTGTAAAAGAACACTATAATAATTTACACAGCTTTCATGAAACAAGGAATTTCAAAAACTGAAACCAAAGTTTACTACAATCTACGAAAAAAGTCCTTGGAACGCTTGGTACACTCTGTCGAAATTCCGTGCAGAATTTCATATGATCATGGAAATGACGTATATTTTGCCTGGGAACAAGCATGACATCTACAACAATGATTTACCCTCCCCCTCCCCATCAATCAATGTTAGAACACATTGGGAAACCGCTGAAGACATTGGTATTTCTCAACATTGCACGGGGAGAGGGGTGACAGTTTTCCGTTATTTATACATAAGCGTTCCAAGACTTTTTTTCGTTGATTGTAGGTGTGCCTGAAACAAATGAGAGGTACATTCTTTTCCTCTCCATAGCTGACATACTAACATGGTGGATATACACATTCTCATGTTGAATTCCTTGGTATAGCTGTCCATATACAGAGTAGGGATTTCACCTTTACATGGTGTGCTTAATTGGAATTGGACAGGCTGCAGCTGCAGTCCTGTGAAATGGGCTATTCCAGTTAAAATCCACACTACCCCTGTGGAAGATTTTGGAAATATCTTCTACAGGGGGAGTATGTTTTCAAATGTAATTGGTCAGGGTTAATCATTTTGAAACCCATACTCTCACTGTATTATTGCTTTACATCTATCTTCCACAGCTGGAGTGAGTATTTCAAATGAAAGTTACCCAATTTTAGCTAAATCTTCCACAGGGGTAGTGTTGATTTCAACTGGAATAGCCCAATGTTTTTTCAAGTCCGCTCATTCACTTGTATATTGAAGAAATACAGGTGCAATTCCAGGCTGATAACAAAAACATCGCCACTTGAATAGCTCTGTATTACACATGGTTTTAACTTGATGTTATCCTTGGTATCCGATTTTGTAATTGATAATGTTGTCATACAAATTGTGAAGTTTTTTATTTTTAACTTGCAGCATGATTCTTTTATGTGTAAAAGAGACATATATGTGTTTCATTTATATATTATATTTTATAAGACGAAGTGTAAAACCAACTCAATATATGTATGGATTGGACAATAATAACTGCATGATATCTGTTTTGAGGTCATTAAGGGAAATCAAAATGGTTTGTTTTGGACCGAGATAAATTTCCGAAACAAGCCCCAATGATTTCATGCAATGACTGTTAAACAAATGATGCATAGTTGTTATGTCATTCATTACCGCCATTTTAGAATTTGCTTTGAAAATAACATATATTTTTTGTTTAAAATATTTCTTTTGTTCACTGTTATAGCATGCCGCGATGAACAAGTACGCTGGCTTACTCGCGGTGATTACGCAGGCTTGTTTGCATGGTAATAAATTATACGCAAACGTGGGTCATTTATGTGCTAGATTGGAACAATTATGCACTTTACTGGCAATGGTGAGATGTTAGTAAAATATATATAAAATATGATTGGATCACAGGCATCACATCTATTCCTGAGGTTATGAATGACATCAGTGTCTTGGCTAGTCACCCACCTGTCATTTTGGACAGGGAGTTTGCTCCTGGGACAGGCAAAATTAAATCCTTTGACAGCCAGGTGCTAAATTTTATTTATAGCTGTTGTTCAGTTTCCTAATTGAAGGCTATGTCATCATATTTGGCCTCCCAGAATACCTAGTAGGTATCTGAAGCCAGGTTCATGTTTGACTGTCAAATTTAATGATGGGCAATCTTCATTAAAGTGATGGGCATATCTGCATTCTAGCTCAGGCATTGTTGTAGATTCTCCCATGTAGAGTTAAGCACTTTATTTTATTAATTACTATAAAATATAACTCGTCAAAAGACCTTTTCAAATCAACATCGGCAAGACGTTTGGGAAAACCAGGTCACATGGACCAGGTGCATATGCAGGTGCATAATTGCTCACCAGCAATATGCATATACAAAGCGCAACTGCCGTAATGCTGCACTCAACAACTGTGCGATGACTTGGAATATTATTATAAACTGGGTCATCATCATCAAACGGCAGCTTCGGAAAATTTTGATTGAAAAGGTCTATAGGTTCTTGCCCTGAGATTGTACCACACAATCATTTCTCATTTACCATATAGAATTTCTACTCTCTGCGAGTTAGTGACATCAGTGCGCAGTTATAAAAGTGTAGATTTTGGTTGCCCAAGTGTTACATGTATACTACCTATGAATGGCTAGTGGATATATGCATATTTATGAATAAGCTTAATTAGGTATCATTCTGTACACTGATATATCTCTCATTGATATCATGCATGACAGTTGTGCATCACACATTGAAACTGTATTACCTATCTGTTGCAAATAATCAATCAAGCATCATGTCATGCCTGTAGTTAATGTGAAGGTGGTGAGAGACCAAACCAAAGTTGTGTGGTATAACTTATTAAGCTATTCCAGTTGAAATTAATACACCTCCTATGGAAGACATGACCTTATAATCTTCCACACAGGGAGTGTGAATTTCAAATTGGTTACCTGAATGGATGACCCCATTTTAAATCTACAGGCCTGTGTGGGAAATTGAGGTCATATCTTTCACAGGGGTTGTATGGATTTCAACAAGAATCGCCCATTAAAGAGCATTAACCCTGCCAACTATGTGTTAACTTCTGTAGTATGAATCTTGCTGTGCAAGAAACTGAGTGAAATGCAAAGAGTACCAACTCAGCCATGTTTGCATGTCGCCCCTGGAGGGCAAAATAGTGCAACTCCAGATTATTTTGCCATGTACCCAGTAACTTATGATTGAAGTGTGTGCTGGTGTGCGTTGAGCGAGTACTGTATTGTGCTGATAAAGATATGCTTGCAAACCTTTGTAATGCATAAACTTGAAAGATACAAAATATTGTTCACTTTTGCCAATAAATGCCGGAGGTACGGTGTTTTAGTCTCCATGGGTGACAATCCAATGTGGTAGATTTACCATAGCATTTATACGCATGGGTCATTCTGAGTCGGGACTCTTTGGATCTATAATCTATAGTACATTTCTCGAGTCTAAATGTAATGATGAGAAGTATATAAAAGTATACATTTTCAGAAAGGAAACAATGCAAGAAATCCAACTAGCATATCAGATTTCTGCAAAAATTAACAGTTTTTGAGAAAATCTCAAAATTGTACTTTTCTGACTCGAGGAAGGTATATGGACTATGATCTCTTTGGTGTACTGTAATGCCACCAAGCAGGATGAGTTGGGTGTGGATAAATATCATTTTTAGACACAGCTAAAGTGGTATCTCTTGTATGCACTGTAAAAGTGGAATTTTTTTGTGCAATTTATCTTTCATGCTTTGCCAATTCTGATCTGTTTCAGTTAGTTTTTAAATTCACAGGTCTAAGCTTCCTTACATTGAAAAGGAATATAATGCGAGTTGTAATTTTTGCAAGACTGAGCTAATTGGAATGTGAAAAGTGTGAAAATAAATGTTGTGTGAAAATGTCCATTTTTACAGAAGGTTTATTTCCAGGAAAATGGTAATATCATTCATACTAAGCATTCACTATGTACCAGCATTGCATTGATGATGTTTTTCACATCTACATGCACTCTCAAAAAGTAACCAATGGATATATCTATCAGCTATGGCAAGAAGCTGTGCAACTGGACACAAATATATACATATATGTATGTAACTCTGTGAAGTTTGGTATTCATCTACGCTGTACTATTTTGTCATTCTGCCAAACACTGAAATATTATAACAGAATATTTTAGTAACAAATAATATATATTATGGATTTTTCTGTAGAGGTTTTAAAAAATTTCAAATATATTTCACTGTCAGTGTTCAAAGAAATTGCATAAACACCTTTGAGTATATATTTGAAGATATAGTTTCAAAAGTATACTGTAAGTACATTTTACAATAACCGAAAATTGGGTTATTAAATTTATAATCCACACTACCCCTGTGGAAGATTTTGAAAATACCTTCCACAGGGGTAGTATGAATGTCATTTGGAATTAACTCTGCAGCCAGCACCATTTGAACTCATTTTTCTTCAAGGGAGGATTCAGGTTGAATCTTTCTCAGAGGGTGTATGAAATTCAAATGGAGTTGCCTAATGTGCTCATTCCAATACTCCCCCTGTAGGAGATATTTCCAAAATCTTCCACAGGGGTAGTGTGAATTTCAAATGGAATAGCCCAAAGCATGTTTTGTAACACTACTACTGCACAAAATCAAATTTTGACAAAAAAAAGCTGAGTCAGCACCATATTGGAATTGAGCTCTAGCTTCTATAAAAGAATTGTTGCCAATGTGATCAGAAAGTACTTGGATGAGGACTCATACAATGAGATTGTGTGGTCCCTTGTTATGTCATGTATTGTCATGTTTCCATTATTACAATATTTTAAACAAACAACTCGGCTTGCAATACTACTTAAAATTATGGTGTATGAGATATAGATGCATGTGACAGAAGCTGAAAACAATTGCTTTATTCTGCAATTACCATAAAATGGTTAATGGTATCTGTAAACAGCTTTGTAAAATGGATCCCTGGTCAAGCGTCATTATCTACCTGTCTGCCAATGTGTATAAATGTCAAATTTATTGTCTGCATGTGTCAGTGTATAAATCATTGAATTAGGCTAGAGAATTCAATCTCCTCAAGTTGTATGTTGTTTTGGGAAGGTAAAATAGTGTACACACTCTGGATTATTTTGCTATGCACTAAGCAAACTTGTGATTTAAAGTCTATGTCTGAGTAGGTGGTGGTTTGTGATATGCATGTAATGCATTGTGTCAATAACATATACTAAATACTACATGCACATGCCTTTGATGTGCTCATTCTTAAAGATGTAAAATAATAAAATAAATTTCAGGCCTTCAACAGAAAATGCTATAAGTACACTATTTGGTCCGCATGAGATAGAATCCAATATGGGGGATTTCCCATAGTTTTATGCATGGAGTATAATGAATTCTCTGGGATAATTTTTTTGATCAATTTCAAATTACTTGTCTTCATGTATCGGTGTATGAATAGATATGTGCCAAAATACCTTTCTTCAGATGTTATTTTATGCAACACCCAAGCAGTACTTTATAATATCCATTCAATAAATGTTTGTAGTAGGCACACAATATATTCACCAAAACAGGGCTAGAATTTTGTCATACAGTGCATTATGAGGAACTTGACAGGAATAAATGATTCTTGCATATTTTGTACTGTGTGTACTCACAGAAATCGGCTTCAATTTATTCATAGCATGATACACACATTTTAGCAAGAATCAATGCATAATTATTCAAATTTGAATCCTGTACAACTAATTGAATACCTGATTACAAAAATGGCCTATGTCCATGGTTTTTTAGATTTCTCAAAATCACCCATCTTGGACAAGAGTCATTGTATTCAGGTATTCAATTGTTGAGGAGCACAGCTCTGTAGAACTCGTCTCTCCATCAGACAACAGAGTTTTTTATGTGTTCTAAAAATGGTTAAAATCACATCTATCATGTGGTTGTTATTGTGTGTTAAGAGGCTTGGTTTTAATTGTTTATTTAAAGACTTACTCATATTTTGAAATGTCATGAAGAAAGTATCTTTGTAGTGTTTGGTTTATCAAGTTTTAAAAATTAAAAATTTGATACATCAAACTTTATCAAAGCCAGTTTAGAAAACAAGCACCACAATGTCAGGCACCAGTTGCCATAGATTTAAATAGGTCTTGTATTCCACTGCTGTGATATTGAAACAAATATTTGGGCTATTCCATTTCACTACTCCTGTGGAAGATTTTGAAAGTATCTTCCACAGGGGGAATATGAGTTTTCAAATGGAATGAACACATTAGGCAGCTCCATTTAAATTTCATATACCCTCTGAGAAAGATTCTAACTGGATCTTCCACATAAGGAGGGTGAGATTAATGTACTAATTCTATTTAAAATTCATACTCCCTCTGTGGAAGATATTTCCAAAATCAGGTGTGGACATGGATTAGCCCCAATGACCACTGTGAATTGTGAACAAAAAAGGGGGAATGTGATAGTATGAAGTTCCAAGATGCAAAAAAATACTTATCTATCATATGGTTTTAAGATTAATCTGGTTTTCAATAAGACAATTATAACCGAGTCTCTAAATAATCAAACATTTGTTTCCCTTCCACACGGTTTTATGTGTTTCCAGTCGATATATGTTTATATTAAACCTTGCTGTGAATAAGAGTTTTATAATATTGTATGTTTATGTATGTATGTATGATAAAAGAGAGCACAAATATCATTGGAAAGTTGCCTTTAAAAATCTGTTATTGTTGCTGAAAAAATGATTCAAATGTTTCTTGTTTTGAACAAGTTTACTAAGTACCATGCAATCAATACGTCTGTGTGTTTGTGTTATGTGTAATATATTATAGGTATATGTATAAACTTAATTTTGTAGTGTGTTACATTTTTTATTTCTTCAAATAGTTGACTCATCTGAAGTCTAGTAAGATCAGTATGATAATTTTCATATCATGGCGGTGTCACAGGTCCCATACTGCGGTCAAATGTCGAAGTGGCTCATTTTAAAACGTTAAAAGTGCTATATTACAATCACTTTTGGGCCAAAGGTGCAATATAAGAGCCTTCATCAGTTGGGGTGACTTCATCAAATAAAATGATTTGCCGAAAATGGCAAACAAAGTTGATACTTTACGAGACAAAAAGCAACTTTTCTAGGCATTGTTTGTATGTTTGTAAGTTTGCATGTTTGAAGGTGAAAAACTAACCACAGGGCATACTGTTATTCAGCTGTGTTAAAAAATTTCAATCATCACAACAAATCGTAAACAAACCCTCTTTTTGATTGACAGGTAACGTTAGACGTGAATTAGTATCTTTAATTCCAACTTTTATTGTAGTTGCCTGAAGTTAATCTTCGCGTCCGAGGACAAGACTCTCCAGCACTCAGGCAATATCTATATAGGACTAGCTTCCAAATACATCATTGGCTTGATATCCCACATTGCCAGTTGCAAACATGTGTCTAATATAGTTACTGCTACATTTTTTGTTGTACATGTTCACCCAACCTGTATACAATGTAACCACCCCAAACTTGTCAAGTAATATTATACGTATTACAAGAGCTGCAAGACATGTGTATATCTCGAATTGTTTACAAGACGTACAACTTAACGTGCAAACTAAATGTCAAAAACCTTCCACTGATATGTCTATCCTGTGATAGTCAAGGTGCTCGGTGACTAGCTCACACAAAATAACTTCTTAAAATTAATATTTTCAAACTGCTGGAAGAAGTATATATTTGTGTCAACAAACGTAATTTGATAAAGATAAAATTGAATGAATGCTTAGATGTTAATCTCTGTGCATGGTATATAGATATATGACCTCATTGTCAGCAATTCAAAAAGTAAACCCACTAGTTGTTTAGTAGTTGCCAAAAGGGTACCGGTATCCTTTGCACTACTGTGTTGTATTCCACACATCACTGCAGTCCAGTAAATTGTTATGAAACACAGGTTTCATAGCGAAGTCTCCGCTACAAGCATTCCTACAAAAACACTGTTTTTCAATGTTCAAATTATGTATCGTTCTGTTTTATTCTGCCCTTTATACAAATTCCTTCTTTTATCATGTTTATGAAAATCACTGAGTATGCCTTTAAAATATCAGACAGACATGTGTGTTTCTTCTGTATGTGTCAACTTACTTTAGTTGTTGAATAGATTCATCAGGTTTGTTCAGTAAACATTTTTGGATTTTTGTTTGACAAAACCTAGTGAATGTTTACACGCTACAATATTTCGTCCTATATATCGGAGGACTTCATCAGGTATGACTGATACGGTTATCTGATCCACTTTCCCGGCAAACAAGTGATATTCCTTATTCTCTTTTGCAGACTTCAGAAATGGATGGTGAAGATGTCTGTAGAGGTATAATGTGCCCTGCTGTGTTTAGGGTCTTGGTGGCCCGCCCTCTTATATTTTCATGGCTAGCGGCAAAACTGCCAGGAAAGTTGATCAGATGACCATATCAGTCATACCTGATGAAGTCCTCCATTGTGCAAGATGAAATATTGTAGTGAGTAAAAATTCAATTGGTTTTGTCAAGCAAAATTCAAACATGTTGACTTCAGTTGTTATTTGTTTCTGTATAGTGACATTTATATGATCATTATCAACTTTCCCTTTTAGCAGCTGATAGTTTAATTTTATAAAAATAAACATAACACAAAAAGAAAGTCTTCACTTGTGTAACCTGTCATAAATCTAAACCTGCTTATGTTGTGACAATTTGATTGACAAATTGCTGCACACGGCTGTGTCAATGTTATTGTCATGACATGAGCAGAGGTTTATGATGGGCTATGTAAGCGAGGACTTTCTTCTTGTGTTGTTTAGTTTCATTTAAGGAGGATGGTCTGATTCCGTCACATACCGTTTCCACCTTGACTGGATAACCTTGACCCTGCTCTCCACCTGTGCCCTTGCAAGTAATAATGCAGTATACCTTGTTTTACTATTGGTTTAGACCAATTCAAAACTGTTTAGAAATATTTGCAAATAAGTAGTATCTACTAATGTTATTTTCTTACATAGATACATGTCTTTTTACTTTTTCATTCAAAAACACTTAGATCAAAGCACGTTTTATCTGCTATCCCAGCAAACACAAATTGTTTAACAGAAAACGTTGGATTATATCATTATGAATTATCCCTTGTTCTCTAATTTAAAAAAAAATGCATGCGCAACATGAATTTACCAAAAGCCGAATCCGGATTCGGCTGTGTGCCGAATTCAGAAAGATATAGCCTATATAAATCGTATATAAAGAGCATTTAATGTTTTCAGAACATTCAAATTCAAAAACAGTTTTGAAAACTTGCTGCAAAACATTCTAACATTTATTTAAGTGTTGACAAAATATAATTATTTTCCCAATAGTTTGCCAAAATATATTTTGCAATAACATTTTGACAGCATTTTTCAAATAGTGTTTCATGATATTTATATAACCCAGCATTTAAATGTTATTACATTTTGAGTAAAACCAAAATGTTTATAACACATTGATAATGTTTTAAATAAATATTGTGTTTGCTGGGATGATGCTTATTTACAAGTACTGTACTGCATTATAATAACCCAGGAGGGCAGATATCGACTGCTCAGTGCCAGAAGTATGTAAGTGCAATAGCTGCCATGTGTAGCTGCCATGCAGATAAGTGCAATATACTGTGTGTAAATTGCCAAATATTCACAGGGCAGTTATTGCACTTACCCACTTCTGGCACTGAGCAGTCGATATATGGAGTTATATGTTGGCCATTGTCTTATTTGTTTTGAGTAGCAATATGCATTAGAATGCCCTATAGAATACTGTGTTATTATATAGTGTATGCTACTAATTGAAATATATCCTACTTTATATATTCTGTGAAATGTCAGAAATATTGTTTTAATAAATAAAACATTGTTAAACACATATTTTGTTCAAATTTGTAATTTTGTTGCTATAAAATGAAAGAACTGTTTTCTGCCTTACCATTGGTTGCAGTAGTGAAGCCAGGATTTTAGTGTCACGGAGCAAAGCCAAATTTTCGTCCCCATTCGTCAATGTTTAGTCCCCGATTGATGCCCATGGTTGCAGACAATGGAAAACAAAAGATGATTAACTTTTCTTTCCCCCTTCTCTCTAAATCTACCCCATCTATTATATTCGTGTGTACCTTTCTCAAGTCAGTAATTTAGATACTGTTTTTATTGTATATCTAAATGTAATGATGAGAAGTATGTAAAAGTATACATTTTCAGAAAGGAAATGATACAAGGAATCCAACTAGCATAACATATTCCTGCAAAAGTTTTTTTGAAAAAATCTCAAAATTTTGATTTTACTTTGCCGACTCGAGGAAGGTATACAGAATGTAGACAAAATAATACAGCTGAAAGCCGCTGCACATGCATGCATCCCACATGATGTGATGACGCAATCGCCCGAGTCGTATATACACACTTGTTTGTTGGCCATTATTATAGCGTCACATGTCATTACGTTCAGTCACAGTGGTTCTTTATGTAAAAAAGAGGCTGTTTTAAACAGTGTTAGAAGTTGCATCTGAGTCCATTGGAGTTAGGTCTCAGTAGGCCATGTCTATTCATGTGTTTGTTAAAAGAAATCCTGACTGCTAATGGACTCAGGTGCAACTTTTAAAGGTGGGTAACCTGATCCCCCACTTTACCTCAAATGCTGATTTTGGTATCAGATAAAAGCTCATATTTTTCTCATAAACATATTGAAATTTGGCGTTCCAAATTGGTATATTTCGAAGAAATCATCAAAAACTGCGAATTAGTCTCAAATATGGTATACCACATTTGAGACTAATAAGGCAGTTTTTTGATGATATATTCGGAAATACACTGAGTTGGAACTTCTAATTTCAATATGTTTATGAGAAAAATAGGGCCTTTCACTTGAAATCAATATATTACATGATCATGATGATTATCATTAATAAAAACACCAATATCACACTGTATATATGTCGGTAATTCCATTAGGAATTAGTCACATTTACAAAAAACATTTTACATGTTCTTTTTGCATGAGTGCTTGAAAGGGATGACATTTTATGTTATACGTAAGTTTTAAAGAATTTGATTTTCCAAATATATCAGGTCACCTTCCTTTAAAATGGCCTCTTTTCTTACACAATTAACCATTGTGACTGAATGCAATGTGTGATGCTATAAATTGGTCCACTTGTGTAAAACAAATAGGGCTATAGTATTATGATACCTTTTTACATTATTTTTCGACTTATTTTATAAAGTATTAGGGAGAACTTATAAGTTGGGGACCCTATATTATGGTGTCCCATATTATTTCCGGGGTCCCATTGGCCACTGTGTTGTAATATCTAGCAGTCAAAAGTCGGAAAATCAAAATACACATTTGACAAGTCTATCAAACGACAGATTCTGCAAGAAAGGTTATGTACACAAACATTGTGTAGTTCTAGGTTTTTGATGATATAAGTATTACTACAGCCATCTTCCAGTGCGGGAGGCCCCCACTGAGAATATCCATTAGTATGTCATCATCAGAAAAGTAAAGGCTCTCAGAGTGATACAGAATAAATTTGCAGACCTTTTGGACTAAGAGGTACACAAGTGTGGCCTGGGGGAAATTATTCAAGAGTTTGTTGTTGAGTATGAAATTAATGTGAATGTGACCTTGATGCAGCAACAAAAACTCATCAAAAAATGTAACTTTTGTTACTTTGATGCAGTTGTTTTATTTCAAAATACTTTTTGAGATGTGTTAATACAAAATGCATACAATATTACAATGATAAGTATTTTAATTGAAAATTCACAATTCTGTTAAAAAAAAGGTTATAAAATGTGACACGATCAAGGGAAATGAGTCGGATGACGCTAATATTGATTCTGAGATATTGGCAAAAAAAGTGTTAAAATTCTTTTGTTTTATACTGTTTTCAGCAATTGATAAATTCACAACTTCACAAAGAAAAGTCGTATCAACATGGGGTATTCAGTTTCTGAAAGCTCTTAATATCCTCTTTAGAAACATCTGTAAAACTCATTTTCGACCAGGGCCGACATGAGACTCATTCCCCTTGATCATGTCACAAATGGGTTTGTGGTTTACATCTAGGCATATACCTCATAAGGCTCATATGTAGAATCCTGTCATCTGATTGGTTAAAAGTGGGGCATTGTTTTATGCCCTGTATTTGAGAGAATTTCATCAAAATGAACTATTGACCGGTCACATGCATCCCAATCACACTGTGCAATCGTAACCTCCATGTACATCCATTCGGTATTTATAAAACAAATATTAATTGCTTTATATTTGGGACATGGTTAAAATTATAGGCCCGCGGTGATGCTGTGCCTCAGGTCATATAGCATGCTTTTAAAATCACCTTGGGCCTATAATTTTAACCATGCCCCTCATACGTTGTAGCAGTCAATATTTTATATTATATACTTCATCTAAAGATTCCCGCCATCTGATTGGTTAAAAGTGCGGGCATAGTTTTGTATGCCCGCAAAAAGTAACTATTCCCCGGGCATAGTTCTGCATGTGCTTTGTTCCCAGCGTAAAATGATATTACGCAAACGTTAATGTTTTTGCGTGCTATAATTACACGGAAATCGCAGAGTAAACTGTGCCGTTCGCATTGAAACTATTAATTTCTCTTCCCAAAATCAATGCTTTTAGCCAAACAGTTGACAAGAATCTTAAGATTTGGTACATAAAACAAATATTGACTGCTTTTTATTCAGGGCATGGTTAAAATTATAGAACTGGAGTGATCTAAAAATCATGCTATGACCCTCGGCTGCTCCTCGGGTCATAGCATGGTTTGAGATCACCTTGGGCCTATGATTTTAACCATGCCCCTCATAGCAGTCAATATTTGTATACTACATGTATAAAGTGATACACAGTAAAATGGAAATTAAAGATGATTTAAGGAAATGTAATGGTCATGATTCTATACCTTGGGTGTGAATTTTGAGTGGGGGATAAGAATTTTAGACAAACCAAAGGGGGAGGGCATGTAATGTTTGGCAAATCAAAATAGGGAAGAAACAGTTTTTGGGTACACTATATAGAGGCATGTTGGTAATTTTACATTATAAAAATACATACAACAGTACAAAAACTCACTTTGGCAAAATGTCTACTTGGTATGATTTCCTGACAGCCAGGTTTCCCAAAATATTTGGCGCATGCAAAAGAGGCTGGCAAATATTTGGCATATTAAACTTGGGAAGGAATTTATGTCTGACTTTTGCTGTGAGCAAGAGCAATCACTCTCCTTAAAGCTATCCTAAAGTTTCTGTGGAGAGTGATTTGAAACTCACTGATGTTCAATTTAAATCATTCCACTGACAGCTCTTAGAAGCATATTTGCCAGATAGAGTCAGGAGTAGCTCACCTTTAATTTGAAACATCAATGATGTTCAATTATATTGCTCTCCTGACAACTCCTCTAAACATCTTCAGGAGCAAGGCATTAGCAAGAGGGGTGTCTAGGTGTCATTTGGACACACTATTTTCAATTTGGACACCCTAAAATTCTGATTTTTCTAATGGAGTGAATAGGAAGTGGATACCCTGATTTTGTAGAATAAGGTATTTTTGACCATTTTGGACACCCTAAAGACACCCTTCTGGCTAATGCCTTGTTCAGGAGTGCAATGTGAAGCTTGCCAAAAAATATCAAAAGTATAGCAACTTTACGGCTGATCAAATCCAAAATTAACACTCATGTGTAAGGGTCTTAGACATGTTAAAGCCATACTGCCATACCGTACAATTTCCACCAAATTTAAATTTGGTTATTCTTTACTCAAAATGCTGAAATAGCATTTAGTAATAACTGTCATAAACAAGGTACATGTAATGTAAAAGAAACCCCACTAGCTATTTTGGTCATTTAATGTGGAGTTTTATGGGGGACTTAATGTCTGAATACGACATTATGTCAAAATTTGCTCTGTTGACCTGACAAACAACAAATTTGGCTTATTCCATTCAGTTGCAAGTTGGGATCAATCTCTTTGATCATATTATTATCATGACAATCGGGAGCTTCCCGCAGCTGATGGGATGTACAAACAAGATGTAAGACAAATTGCGATATACAAACAGTTTATGCACAAAGACGGACAGCGCCTTCAATGCGTGTATAATCTTGCCGATCGTGTTATTATCATGATTATTGATGGTACTATACGCAGCTGATTGGATGTACTAACAAGACGTAAGACGAATAGCGATATGCATACAGTTTATACGGTACGTCACCGATTCAATGATTCAATGATACACATGCACGCGATATGTTTATTAGCAAGCGATCGATGAGCTCAGAAGAGATCTCCGGTTTTATTATAAATGCTAATTAAAGCACATCAGGCTTAGTCTTTCACAGGGAATTTATGTACACCAATGGCCATTACAATGGTGCAAAAAGTAGAAATTCAAAAAAAAATTGAGGGCATTGCAAATCACAAATGGCTTTAATACACAGCATTGCTCCTTATGCTTTACAAAGGTATACACCACTACATGTATCATACTTTAATGTGCATTTACATTTTATATCATATGAAGATACCTTTATAAAGCTGTTGGATGTAAATTACCACCTTTATTGTTTTGCTTTTATAAAATAATAATCATAGATTTGGTGCCTCTAATACAAGACTATGTTACATATGTCTACTATTGTCTAGTCTACATAATTATATACTGCTTGCCAATGAATGCAATCATTTCTACAATCATGTAGTCACAGAATTTGGTACAAATATTAAATGAATTAGTAAGAAAAAAAAACAATCAAAAAACTGTTTTTGCTGGCAGTAATGAACCACTGACTTCCTCAAAACTGGCAAATATGTTATACAATCAAAATGAGTACCATTAGTTTCCCAACAGGCACAGGTTGCCATTTCAATGTTGTCAACTTGTGCCCATTGGGTTGTTACAACAAGCCATTCTTCAAAATTCTGAGTTTAATACATTGTATGGTAAAAAGGATGCTCAAACTTCAAAATTTCCAATGCTTATTGCTATCTACAGAAGATGGCTTTTGCTGAAAGTAACTGTTCTTAACAATAACACTATGCTCATTTAAGCATAATTTGCTATCTTCTGAAGATAGCAGTCTGCTTAATGATCTTAACACTCTACTCATTTAGACATTGCTATGTACTGAAGATATTAGTAGCAGCCTGCTTAATGATCTTAACACTCTACTCATTTAGACATACTGCTATCTACTGAAGATAACAGTCTACTGAATGATCTTAACACTATGCTCTTTCAGACATATTGCCATCTCCTGAAGATAGCAGTCTGCTGAAGGATTTTAACACTGTACTCATTTACACATATTGCTATCTACTGAAGATAGCAGTCTGTTTACTGATCTTAACACTGTACTCATTTAGGCATATTGCTTTACTGGAGATACCAGTCTGATAATATTGCTATGATGCTATCTACTGAAGATAGCAGTCTTATGAATGATCTTAACTCTTTACTTTAAATTCAGGCATGTTTGGCAGGGCAAGAGTAAAATTATTTCCTCTCTGGGAACATAAAATGTTGTGTTTCTACAAAGAAAACAGGAAATCCAAAAATGCTGAAATAATATTGGAAATAGTTATGTCCATTTTAAGGGGGTACTACACCCCTGCCTAATTTTGTGCCTATTTTTGCATTTTTCTCAAAAATTATAGTGCATTGGTGACAAGTAAGATATGTACATTATAGGGGCAAGGACTACAATTACTGCACTGGAAATTTTATTTCAGCACAGACAACAGTTGTGGAGTTACAGTCAAAAATGAGGGAAAACCAATATTTGATCAATAAATCAATAACTAATTGCCTTGAGTTGCTGAATTTTCAGTGCAGTAGTTGTAGTCTTTGCCCCTATAATATACATATCTTACCTGTCACCAATGCGCTATAATTTTTGAGAAAAATGCAAAAATAGGCACAAAATTGGCCAGGGGTATAGTGCCCCCTTAAGCTGAAATAATAAGGAAAGTGAAAGAAACCCACTGGCTATTTTGGTTGTTTAACATGGAGTTTACATGTATTAACATTACAATATGTCCAAATTGCCCTGTTGACCTACAAACACAACAAATTTGTCTTTTTCCATTTAGCTTAGGTGTAACATGCAAACATTACAAATATATGCTAAAAAATCAGGTGCAAACAAAATTAATCAATTTCAATTTCATATTATAAGATCGTATATTATGGCTTTTAGATTGTGTCTTTCATAGACACTATCTATTTTAACTGGAAAAGCCTATTCTCTTCATATACAACACTTTATCTAATGGCCGGTAGTGGCACATGGAAGGCAGTGTCAAGAAATTTTCTGAAAAATTTATATAAATTTGAGCATTTTTGATCTAAAAAGTGGAAATTCTCCTGCTTTCTGAATTTTAACTAAAAAAAGTGGAAGGGTGCACAAAGCCCAACAATTGTCCAAGTTAGAAGCACCCCCGGTACTGCCACTGCTAATGACCGTCTACCTTTTTCTTAATCTAGTAATACGATGCGACTCTCTACTGGATATATGACCATTGATTTGTTTTCTTCCTCTCTTACGAAGCACTAGTGGCGTTTTCTCTGCAGATGGCGCAAGTTGTGTCTCGTCACTAGAAAGATTTCTCGCACTTCTTCTTGATGGACTTTCTGACTGTTTTTCTGCTTGCAAAGGTTTTGGATTTTTATTCTCCCCTTTCCTAGCAAGAGTTCTTGGCTTTTCTCCAGATGCCCTCTCAATGTCTTTCTCAATCAGTTTTTCATCATTGTTCTGTTCTGTACTTTTTTCAGGAGCACTGTGTTTGCTTGCAGTATGAATATTTGGAACATGTCTACTCTTCCCTTTCCTGGCAAGTTTCTTTGGCCTTCCTCCAGAAGGCCTCTCAATAACTTTCTTATCTTTCAACTGTTCTTTAATTTTCTTCTGTATTTCTTCAGATGTCTGTTCATCAGATGTCTTCTCATTAATCAGTTTTTCATCATTGTACTGTTCTTTACTTTTTTCAAGAGCACTGTGTTTTCTTGCAGTATGAATATTAGGAACATGTCTACTCTTCCCTTTCCTGGCAAGTTTCTTTGGCCTTCCCCCCGGGTGGTCTCTCAATGTCTTTCTTATCTTGCAACTGTTCTTTATTTTTCTTGTGTATTTCTTCAGATGTCTTTTCATCAGATGTCTCCTCATTAATCAGTTTTTCATTAGTGTGATGTTCTTTACTTTTTTCAGGAGCACTGCGTTTTCTTGCGGTATGAATATTTGGTACATGTCTACTCTTCCCTTTCCTAGCAAGTTTCTTTGGCCTTCCCCAGGTGGCCTCTCAATGTCTTTTTCATCATTGCACTGTTCTTTACTTTTTTCAGGAGCACTACGTTTTCTTGCGGTATGAATATTTGGTACATGTCTACTCTTCCCTTTCCTAGCAAGTTTCTTTGGCCTTCCTCCAGGTGGCCTCTCAATGTCTTTATCATCATTGTACTGTTCTTTGCTTTTTTCAGGTGCACTACGTTTTCTTGCGGTATTAATATTTGGTACATGTCTACTATTCCCTTTCCTAGCAAGTTTCTTTGGCCTTCCCCCAGGTGGGCTCTCAATGTCTTTATCATCATTGTACTGTTCTTTGCTTTTTTCAGGTGCACTACGTTTTCTTGCGGTATTAATATTTGGTACATGTCTACTATTCCCTTTTCTAGCAAGTTTCTTTGGCCTTCCCCCAGGTGGCCTCTCAATGTCTTTATCATCATTGTACTGTTCTGTACTTTTTTCAGGAGCACTACGTTTTCTTGCGGTATTAATATTTGGTACACGTCTACTCTTCCCTTTCCTAGCAAGTTTCTTTGGCCTTCCCCCAGGTGGCCTCTCAATATCTTTATCATCATTGTACTGTTCTTTACTCTTGTCAGGAGCACTGCGTTTTCTAGTGGTATGCTTATTTGGTAAATTTCTACCGGGACTTTTCACCTGTTTATCCAATTGTTTTTCAATTGCCCCCACTTCTTGGATTGCTTCAGTGGATTGGTAAGATATTTGAATATCAGATGCACTCTCCCCAATCACGGATGGATTCGTTTCATTTACAGTATCTTCATCATTTTCACCTGCTTCTTCCTCGCTTTCTAGCTCAACCTTGATCTTTTCAATCTCAGCCACTTCTTCTGGAGACCTTATATACCTATGCAATTCCGACTCTGGAATGTCCAATTCACACAAAGTTTCTGAACTAGCCAAGTCATGTAAAGCACTATTTTCGGATACATTATCGTCAGAATTATCAGCGGTAGCATTCACTTTTGCTTCTTTATGTGATGGCGGTATTAAACAATTCACTGAACTACTATCCTGTTCACCATTGTCATCTTCACAACACTTCGCTATCAGCATTTTTTGATTTTCCAGAACATCATCCAATATAAAATGTACACTTTTTGCGTTAAGATGTTTCTTTGATATCCACGGTATCTTTTTAGCCAACGTCAGAATCACATTAGTAAGTTCATGAAGTCTAAGGCGTATTACACTTGGTCTACTTTTCAATCCTCTCAAAAATTCACTAAAGAGCAGCTTTGCATTACCCAAGGATTTCTGAGCCAGATATGCTGCCACTAATATGACTGGTTCATGATGTCTTCCACAGGCAAGCCAGGTGTCTGTGGCTATACTACATATGCTGATGGTTTTAGCATGTACCGCCTTATCGAAGATACCGTGAATATTTAGGATACTTGGAACAAGTTGATCCATGTCCATCAAAATAGGGACTTCTAAGTTGAACTCTTTGACTAACAAGGTAAACATGGCATTGACATCAGAAACAGTAGACTCAACACATGATGCGACATTTGTTATCAGTATGGACCATTTGTTCTGCCTACAAATGACAAAGAGGCAAGCCCCAATCAAGGCTTGCTTGCGGATGATTGTCCTGCGATGAAAAGTCGGATGATTAAAAGCATTTTCAAACAGTTCAGTAGCTTGTTTAGTCAAACTGCTAGATAACCCAAGAACGCGGGCTCTTCTTTCGGTGTATTTCACCCAATTGAGCGCAGTAATGCTGAGATTCTGGCTGTTTTTGTCAATATTACCCGCTCTTAAATGAGTCCTGATCTTGCTGCCATGAACGGCAGTTATTGGTCCGGAAGGCGGGCAGTAGTTAAAGGTGCCTTCGGTTGGGTCTTCATTTTCGTAGAAACTGCCCTGTTCGAACACCTGCCCACAGCTGGTGCAAACAACTTGAGAGTGCCCATTGAAGTCGACAGTTTCAATCTCGCTGCTTCCGCATGATGAACACGACGTGGGCGGCATTGTTCTGTTGGTGTGAAAATAGATAGACACATTATTAAATAGATCATTAACAAACCTATATAATGGTAAATGACAATTCTTGTACATTGTAGGCTAATAAACTTCCATGTTTTATTGCCATTTGCCTTGAAATCGACATCCAACTAAGGTGGCATTGTGCTTTTCCAAATCCTTCCTTAAAGGGGTGTGACCCTAGTATTGGTTTAGGAATATATGAACAGTCTTCAAACTTACGGACAATATCAGATATCATCCCCTTTATGCAAAATTCTCATCTGGCTGAGATGCTGAAATGAGGTACTTTTGTATTTTTTACATTTTCTCTGGAATTTCAGTATGGAGAGTGCTGCCTTTTGGAATAGTAGTATGTCGCAAACTTCCAGCTCGTAAAACTACCTTTGTTGAGCTCTTGTAAGTTTTAGTTTACACAATGTATTTATAATGTGTGGTCAAACATTATTTTTGACAAAAACAAGGCTTTGCATAATTGTTGCTTCCCGTCAAGTCCTAAAATTGTTGAAGTTCAAAGACGTCCTAGTGCTGCAGAATGGTGAAACCATTGTTAAAGTTTTGTGAAAAGTGTGAAATTTGGCTCAGATGTAGTTTTCAGTCTGGTGAACAATTCTAGCCAAAAATATATTGTCCAATATGGCCGCTATAGAGGTCATCAAACTTTATACAGGGAAAAAATTCAAAGGTGTTCAAATTGAGTTATACATGTAAACCATGCCAACGTGTTCCCCTGGTCACAAGGATCCAGAAAAAGTATAGTTTGACCTATCTGTGATGTACGGTTCTCAAGTTATAAGCAAAAAGGTAAAAGGTCAATGTTTGACCTCTACAGGGGCCAAATTTGAAAACTTGCTCCGATTGTTGTCAAAATGGTCTCAAATTCCTACTCTCGTCATAATAAGATAGGTTTCACATATGTAGGAAGTTTGCTTCCCAAGGTTGTGTGTGAAAATGCCAAAAAGTAACTTACCCACAAACAATTTTCCCGTCATAAAAATCACGAAAATAGAAAATCTTGCAGCTTAATAGATATGTCTCTTGTATAATATGTCCTTTTATCCATCAAAAATTAAGTGGAAATTAGCTAAAAAATTGTAAATTATATACAGCACTTTTCTTCGTGCGGCCATCACCATCCCCTGGGCGCGACCATCTTAGATGACGTACTTGCTTACCCATCGTCCTTTTATTCTTATTTACTCTACTTCTCGGGCATTTCTTGAAGTGATGATGTCATACTCTATTAAAAGTAGAAAGCCTCCTGATTCTTGCGGTACCATATTTGCCAGGGTATTTTTTTCTTGGAGGAACACATTTTGAGCCAAAAATTAGGTAATTTTTCTTGATTTTTTTTTCATTTTCAACATAAAAAAAGTGGTACATTGTATTTGTAGCTTAAAAGGGCATTTCGTGATCCACAGCCTCATCCCCTCACTTTTTTCAAAAAAAGTTGAAATTTTTATACTACTGAAAGCCTCTGACTACATAATGTTTATGTACCAAAAATTTCTTGCAGATTAATTCGTTTAGCAAAAATATCGTCAAATTTGAATTTCGTTCTGGTATACCATGCTCAAGTTTGATTGACAGCTAGTACAAGGAACTTATAAATACGTTGTATGTCCTCATTCACAAACTGATACTACATGTATCTGTCCAACATACATGTATAAGGCTAAGACCATACGGCAGAGTGCTGAAGGAATATTACACAGTCAAGAATAGGCTCCGTCACCTGTTGTTTGGGATCCCTCACAGTCTCCCAAAACATCCTCACAGTCTCCCAAAACATCAAAACACCAAAAGCGATGCACATATACTTACTTAAGACTCTTTTATCATATTATGCACACATAGTTTTGTCAACTTGCCTAGAAAGGTCAAATTTTGCCAAATTTAATCCCTGTTCAATCCTATGCAAGTCCCACATCTCAGCGATATCGGCGATCGTGTTTTTTTACTGAAGTTTGGCTGGTTCCCACCAGCGTCATGCACGTGACACAGCTAAAATAATTGACCGGGAATCGGGGATCATTAAAACGTCAACCGTTTCAAAATGACAGTAAACTTAATAATGGCGAGCGGTGAACTAGATTGACAGCTATGATGTCAGATGCAAACTAGTCTTTTTATTTCTGTCTTCCAGTATATAATACTGAAAGTGATAAGGCAAAAAAAAAAGAAGATGTTTGCTTGCCCTCAATCGACTGACCCTAATTTTGGAAATCAGAAGAAATTTTTTTTTTCTATTTACTGTACAAAAGAATACCGACCTTATTTTTGGAAATTCCTGAAAAAGGTTTTTTTTTCAATTAGAAATTTTCGCTTGACAAAACCAGTAAGTTTTTACTTACTCTCTAATATTTCGTCCTACACGTCGGAGGACTTCTTCAGATGTGAAACATCTGATCCACTTTCCCGGGAATCTGACTTCCGGTTGTGATTGGTCTTGTATCCAGTCTTTAAAAGTGGGTCATATACGTGACTTAGGAAATAAGTGCCTTCCTCTCTATTCATTGTCTTTGTCCCCCTCTTTCTGATCTCCATCGCTTCTCGTACTTCTTTGGATCTTCTGATATGCTCTTTGCCAAGTATCTTGGAGTCCTCCCAGTTGACAACGTGATTAGCTCTAGCGACATGATCAGATATGGCTGACTTCGTTTGTTCTTGCTCCGATGTCCTTCGCTCTGACCGAGTGAACCTTTTCTCATTCGCTTTCCTAACCTCCGCTTGATGTTCTGCGAGCCTAATCCCGAACAACCGAGAGGTTTCACCAACGTAACTAAGATCACAATTTTGGCAGCCGATCTCATAAATACAATTGCCTGTCTTAAGTTTGTCTCTCTTGTCCTTTGGGTGGACCAAAATCTTTTTGAGGGTTTGGTGGGGCTTCATTGCAGTGTCTACTTTGTGTTTTTTGAAAATTCTTTGAACTCGTTCAGAGATTCCATTGACATAAGGGAGCACTACCATCCCCTTGCTTTTGTCCTCAATCTTTTGATCTTTCTTAGCGCTAGGTTTCACAGTCGCTTTAGATTTTTGTTTCATTTTTTCTTTGACTTGGTCTACTGCCCATTTAGGATAGCCACAGTTTTTAAGGGCTCCACGCACATGTTTTCTTCATTTTCTCTATCCGTTTCTTCCGTGACCACGCTGTACATACGGTCAAATAGAGTTCGGACCACACCCATTTTCTGATGGAGAGGGTGTTCTGACTTAAAACTGAGATATTGGTCAGTGTGGGTTGGTTTCCTATATACCAGGAGCTTTACCGTACCATCAGGTTTCCGAACAATAAGCGTGTCGAGAAATGGTATTTGCCCTTCTTTCTCTTCCTCGTATGTGAATTTTACACTGTCCGTTTTGTCAACTTGCTTTAAGTGATCAGTTAAATTCTGGACTTCACCTGTTTTTATGATTTCAAGCACGTCATCCACATAACGACGCCAATACCGTGGCTTACAATCAATCGGGGCAGTCGCGATTGCTTGCTGTTCCAGGAATTCCATAAATAAATTCGCTATTATGGTAAGTAAAAACTTACTGGTTTTGTCAAGCGAAAATTTCTAATTGATATGTCTTACAAACCTGATGAATCTATTCACTGAAGTTAAGGTTTTTTTTCTTTTAAAATTTTTGCATTCTGAAGATGTAAAAAAAAAGTATTTTAGAGCTTGTATTCAACATTTTAGTGGTTTTAATGTTTAATTGTTGATTCATTTTGACACCAAAATTGTCTGATTTTTTCATATTTTGAGCCTTAATTAATACAAACAGTAGAGTCTGTTAGTAATTATAAAAAAAAGGAGGCGAAAAAATAAAAGTAATCCCGACCGACCGACCCAATTGTTAAAATTCATTTTTGTAGGTATGTTAGGTGAATTCAAATTTGTCATCAAACTGCATCATTTTATATATATCAAATTAAAGCCCTTGGGTAAACAAAGCCAAAACTGAAAACCTTTTTTTCATAGCACTTTCCGTAGCAAAGTTACATCTTGTCAAAGATTGACTTTCATCAAAAAGATTCAGCTAGCAAAATTCCCCAAAACGGCATTTTGGGGGTGTTTCTAGATCGTAGTCTCATTATGATAGCAGCTTTTTTTAATTGGAACTGCTATCAAAATCCCTCTAAATTTCCATGTGCGATTGTCTTATCACCATAAAAAATCATACATTTGGGTCAAGTGAAGTATAGAAAACATATTTATGTAGGTTTCCTTCTTAGGCCAGTTGTTTTTAATTTCTATGTAAATATGCATTGACATTGTCGGCGAATTTGGCTGACTAGCAAATGTGTTAACTAAGGTTTGCCTGGCATACCTAATTTTTGTCATTTAGAGCACGTAAACAATTTTTTTTCTTGGCCTGCTTAAAGCACAGTCTAGCCTAGTTCACCACGTAAACTTGTATGGCTCAAAATTCGGACCGCTCGCCATTAAGTTTACTGCATTCTGTGTTTTGAAATTTGTTGACGTTTTAACGATCCCCGATCGATTATTTTAGCTGTGTCACGTCACATGCATGACGCTGGTGGGTACCAACCAAACTTCAGAAAAAAAAACCTCGATCGCCGATAACGATGTGATATGGGACTTACATAGGGTTACACAGAGATATTTCTTGCCAAAATTTGACCATTTCTAGGCAAGTTGGCCCTACTTTGTCTGCATTATGTGAAAAAGGACAGTCTTAAGGTTATTAATTATTTTAAACTGTTGTGATTTGGTAGTTCACAGCATCTTACGAATGGTAGTGAGTTTTGGCAAAAACTGTATTGCTCAATTCATACCGAGTGTGTAGAAGAATTAAAATATCACAGATATACTTTTATAGGTGCTGCGGTTCTTGAGTTACGTTGTAAAGAGGGCTGAAACAACAACACTTTTGTAAAACATACATAACTCATTAACAACGATAAATTAAGCAAGTTTGCAAAGTATATGATTTGCAGAATGAACTTTTGCAAAACATCAAGGTGTTATTTTTCAATAATATATTGATCTAGATAATGAATATCGATTTTTAGGTTGCTTCGACCAACAATACCTCGTCTACCCTTAAGTAAGTATAAGTGCAACGCTTTTGATGTTTTGATGTTTCGGGAGACTGGGAGGGATCATAATAAAAAAATGATGGAGCCTATTCTTGACTGTGTAATATTCCTTCACCCCATTGCCGACGGTAACAGTCTTATACGATGGACAGATAGTATCAGTTTGTGAATGAGGACATCGTATAAGGCCATGCGTTTTGAGTTGGGCCGGTAATGTGTTACATGTTTTCGCGAGATGAAAATTGCATGTTTTTTCGTTTAGATGTATGAATATCTTTCACATACTATACCCAACATATATAAAAGTATACATTTTCTGGCTGCAAATGAACCAAGGAATCCAAAAATGCACTTTAAAATGACACAGGGTGTAACACTAAGGAGATATGAAACTGAAAATACCAAATATTTTAGGGAAAAAATGTAAAATTTGACAAATTAAAAAAAAAAAAAAAAAAGTTAGCTTCACCCCACATATTGAAAAGTTCCATATTTGAATTCCTCTCAGTCAGAGCTTTAAATACATATATAACATCATAGGGTTCAATAAAATTAAAATGATTTTGCGCCAGCCTCTTTCAAGGCATATTTTCCCATTGACTTCAATGTGTAACCCGAACGGAAAATAAAATATGCAAAATTGCTTCTCAAAGCAAATTAAATTACCTGGAATATGATAAGTATGGTGTTATAGTATGCAGTTTAAAGTGAATTGCAAAAATGTGAAAAAAGAAATGGACCTCTTGCATCATATGACCCCTGGGGTCACTTTTATTAAATTTGCTCCTCCTGATCCTCCTCCTCCTGATCCTCCTCCACCCCGCACATTATGCTAATTAGATGCAAATTATTCAAATGTTAATAACTTTTTACAACTTTTTAAGGTTTACTGTATTGGTCTCATCACAAGCTTTAATTTGACACCAAATTTAACTACATAGGCTGCATATTAACTGAGAAAATTAAAAAGATGAACCCTGAAATGTCGCGCGCATGTAACATCTCCACCTATTTACTGGCCCACCTCAAAACGCATGGCCATAAGTTCCTTGTACTAAGTCTAGCCTAGCCCGACACTACCTTGAGTAAAGATAGTCACTTGCGCTGAGCATCAAATTGGTCACTTATCGCTCACTGTTCAAAATGTGACATCTACACCAATTACAGTCCCGAAACTGTCTACTTTTTTAGCCGACCTCAATTCGAAACATTTAGTGATAGTTAAAAATGCGATCCCCAACCCTTTGCTTACCTTTGGACGAATTTTTCGAAATCTCCATGAGTCTCCGTGTCTGAAATTCCCGGTACAAACATCGAAAATGTCGCAAAATCTCAGTTCCGGTGATGATACTATATCCGCATCGCTGTTTTCATACATGAATATGCATATCTCTCTCTGACCCCTGTAAGGTCAAAAACGTGGCGTTGATTTCAACCAATCCGATCCACGGTTTAATAAGCAGCTTGATACTGACGTCATATCTGAGGCGACCAGGAGGCAGGAGCTACCATTTTGGTAAACTGAACTCGACTCGTGCGTTCTTTTGGTTCACATAAATCGAACAAAATTTTCAATAACGGGTAATAGTATGATTTCAATTTTTTATTAATGAAGTTACTTGTAGTTTTGAGGAATGACAAAGTTGTTTTTGGAAACTTAGATGTTTGTTTCAACTGATGATGTAGGATCGCAAGTTGATTGAATTCGTGAAGAGATTTGCTTGTTTGAGTGATAGTAGGATACGGGATGTAGGCTAGTCCTCTGTGTTTGACCGGCTCCGACGTCTCAATTCACGACGTCTCAATTCGTACCTGCTTACCAGACAGCAATACTGCGTATTGCTGTATGGAACCAGATATAGCCCAACACATCATGGCCCTTGCCTTGACCTGTTCCTTCCTCACAGTATAAAGCGGAGAAGGCCAGTGGAAATCGTAGTGATGGAGGTGTGAGTACCTCGGGCTATAAAGTCTAGCCATGACTGCCAAATTCGGCAGACAAACATACGTGATCATTATTATATTTATTTTCTCTGAGACTGAGTCTCAGTCTCTGGACTCTCTCTGCTAGTGCTATGCCGCCGGGCTATGCAGTAAAAAAGCCAATAATTATGACTAACATTCGCAAATTGACTCACCAGTAGCACAGTTCTGATCCTCCTTAAGAACAATCAACAGATTCTAGAAGGCTTTGGAATTTGGATCTTGTAGATTTCTGAAAATGATCACTTTCTGCAACGAAAATACGTCTTGATTTCGTTCCTGGGCGCTGCCATTTTCCTTAATTGTTTATGGAAATTTCTCTTTTATGAAGGAGCACCTTCACAACACGGAGCACCATGGGAGCACCAATGATGCAGCAGCATATTTTAGCAGATCGTGTTAGGGACTGTGCAATAATTATGAGCCCTGTGGGAGGGTAAAATGGGGGGGGGGGGCAAGAAAGAAGCCAAAAGGGGAGGGGCAAGCAATTTTGGCCAGCCGGGGGGGTCGGGGGCAAGCGATTTTTGACATAGGCCTATAGGCCTACATTCATGCATGGGGCGCTTTTGAACGCTCTAAAAAAGGCTTAGGAAAGCAGTACGGGAACGCTTTAATAGGCCCCCTATGCAAATTTTCCTGCTCGCTGCGCTTGCATCATATTACTATTTAATGTTTGTAAAATGGGATCTCAAATTTGGCATGTGCAAGGGGGCAAAGATTTGTTGGTGGGCAGAGGGGTTTTGGCAGGTTGAGAGGGGGGTAAGCGATTTATAATTATGGCGAGCTGGCCGGAAATTTTACCCCATCCCCCGGGGGGGCTCATAATTATTGCACAGCCTCTTAGAGCTTAGGGGATGGGAATAATTAAAGGTTGGTGAATTCTCAAAATGGTTTGCAAAAATCGCTATGCCCCCCCCTTCGAAATGCCAAAAATTCTTCCCCAGAGGCTTTCACCAAAAAACATTTGCCTCTAGCTCCCCACCTGAGTAGGTCAGTGTACATCCACACAAAACGATGCACTTGTAGTGCTACATGTGTCTCATTTCACATAATAACTAGGAATAAATACCAGGCTCATCTCAAGTGGAGGTCACTTCAAATCATCCCCAAGTCACATGGATTAGAAATACAGAGAACATTCGTTTAAATCATGTGACTTGGTGATTATTGGAAGTGACCTCCAATTGAGATGAGCCTGGTATTTATTCCTAGTTATTATGTGAAATGAGACACATGTAGCAGCCGACAAGTGCATCGTTTTGATATGGATGTACACCTATGGGACTACCCCTCCTGCACAAGAACAATGATAAACACAATGGGGAATGATTGCTACAAGAGGAAACTGAATATAATTAAAGAACAGTTTACAAACCAAAAGTGTTACAATTAAACCAAGACAACATATAAACACAAATCCCGACCGGCACACAACCCAACTTGACAAAAAGCAATGTGCGGGCATGGTATTCGAACCCACGACTTTAAGGGAGTGTTCATTAATACTTTGGTGGGGTGGGCTGGTCTACATCACATTTTTCGCTCAAAAACTTTTTGACCCCCCCTCGCATGGACTGCTAAACTTTTTCGACCCCCTCTTTGACAGACAAAACTTTTTGACCCCCCCCTCCCCTCATTATCGTATAACAAACATTATACTTAATATAAGTGTTGTTTCGGGTTCCAGAGGTGTTATGTCTGGGTCACATGTCATTGAGGGAGGAGAATGTTTGAAACATTCCCGGTGGAACAATTGCGCATGTAATTACATATATTGGAACAGCACAAGGAATTTTTCATTTTATACTTAAAATTTAGATTTATCCCAAATCAGGGTGTTTATCTGATTTTAGAGGATTTATTTGGAGGTTCACAGGGTCAGAATTTTCGAGCGAGAATCAGTGTTGATTATTGCAGAATAAATTTGCGGGAATCATTTGATTCTCGCAATTAAATCAACTTCTGTGTAAACTACAAACGTTTGCGGGAATCAAATTTGCTTCATGCAAATCTGTTTACGAGAATCTTTGCGAGAATCGATTCTCTGATTCACGCCGAAATTCTGACCCTGGGTTCTTTGGCACATCAGCATAATTTGGATCCGTGGCCATTATGATAATACAAATACACGCGAAGCGCGCACATTTTTTTTGCCATATTGGAGCTTGAAAAGTCAAATTCCGGGGGTTAAATATTGTTAAATTGGAACTAATTTATGCAAAAAGCTAAAATGGTCAAATATGAGATTAATTTGGTCAAAATCATACACACGTACAGAGGCATAAGTTTTGGCCCCCTTGGCACCTGCCTGTGGCCACTCTGCCCTATGGTAAATCTACCAACGGGCCTATTCTGCAATGAGAAATAGTAAACTGTAGCGTGCAGTTTACGCACAAAGAAATCCAGTTTATTTGCAATATTTTCTTGATTTAGTTGTATTTTCCCGATTTTTGACCAGATTGGTCCATAATCATGTTTGTATAGCCTACCGGGTACTTTGTAGAGATTTAAAATTCTATGATAAAAAAATTTCCTAGACCAACCCAGATGTTGCTGACTATCTTTAATGTTATATTAATTAATAGATATGTGTGCAATAAGTGCCATCTTTTTGTTAAACAACAGCATTGAAAACCCAAATTTGCCCATGTTAAAAGTGATACGGTATAGAGAGTCTTAATGCGCGCGAAGCGCGCAGAAATTTTGGGTTTTAAAGGGGAAAACTTTTTTGACCCCCCTTTTGAAATACCTAAAACTTTTTGGTCCCCCCTTTTTGAGGTCCAAAACTTTTTGGTCCCCCTCCCTTTTACCAGCCCCCCTTTACCAAAGTATTAATGAACACTCCCTTACTGATCTCTAGACGGACATTCGATCCATAAGGCTACCAGCTCCCACTGATAAACGGTGGGTGTAAGCAGTCGAGGTATATAAGTATTAACAATACACACAAACAAATATTTACTCAAGCACACCACAAGTACAGGAGTCGAGATCATATACTGATGCTTAATCATTTCCCCCCAGCATAATACAAGTAAAGTAGGTATAATAGGGCTATACGCATTCTGCACAAGAACAAAAACACAATGGATAACTAAATGCTCGCTACAAGAGGATCACTTTGTTTTTGCTCTTTTATATTGTATAATCTGCATTTACTGTATGTTCTTTGCTGATATATTATAAATTTATTTTATATATAAGAAAATGTGCCTTGTTATGACTTGGTTGGGTTATGCAGATCTCCGATTCTTTTGTTTTGTTCTGAGCCTCAGTCCGGCCGTTTAGGGCCGGTTGCGGAGCGCTGCATGATCTGATTCTTGGAATCATTTTTGCTTTTGAACATCATTTTTTGCATGTTTAAAATAATAATTTTCTGTTGCTTTAGTTCACTGTGTTTGACATGCATATTTGTTTTGGTTCTTTAATGCCTCTTCTTGTACCAGTACTTGATTGGTCTTGCATAGTAGCTCAGGGTGGTGGAGTGTTCTGCGTTTTGCCGGTGCCTTGCGTCCGCTCTGTTTCCTCCCGGCTTGGTTCCCCACTTTGAGTTGCTGTGTGATTCCAATCTTGTACAACCATGTAATCGTTTACCTTGCAATAGTGTGTATGTGTAATAGTATGTTTAAGTTATTATGCTTTTAGATCTGTATTATAATATTTATTGTACTTGTTAGCTGATATAATATTTATATTTTTAATTATTGTGCCTTGGATCAAACTCGTATAAAATTGCTCTGTATTTTTCTCATGGTTGGGTTATGCAGTTCTCCTATATATTTGTTTGAGTTCTCTTCTGTGCCTCTGGCTGCGGAGCACTGCATGATCTGACTCTTGGAATCATTTTGCTTTTGATTTGATTTTTGTTTTTAACTTATTTATTTTTGTTAATGCATTGTTGTTGTTGCCATTATGTACTTGATTGGACCAGAGTGACTCATGGTGGTGGACTGGTCTGCGTTTTGCCGGATCCTTGTTTTTGCTCTGTTTTCTTCTCCCGGCTCGGCTCCCCACCTAAGAGTTGCTGTGTGCTTCCAATCTTGTGCAATGTTCCTGGTCATTTTCTTGCAATATTGTGTATGTGTAATAGTATGTGTAAGTAAGGCTATATATTGTTTTTAAATTTTTTGTTCCCTAGGTTTTATGTTTTGTAAAGCGCCCAGAGGCTATTTGCGTTGGGCGCTATATTAAATCTCTCATTATTATTATTATTATTAAACTGAATATAAGTTTAGCACCCAGTTTCAACCACCGTTTATCAGTGGGAGCTGGTAGCCTAATGGATGGAGCGTCCGTCTAGAGATCGGAAAATCGTGGGTTCGAATCCCATACCCGCACATTCCCTTGTTGTGTGCCGCTCACGTCGGAATTTGTGTTTATTTGTTGTCTTGTTTAACTTGTTGGGTTGGTAAACTGTTCATTCTCCACTTCTTTTACACATGTGATATTTTGAGGAATTCTGAAATTGTCTAATCATGTGATTTAAAGTAGAGTAAAAAATTTGCATATTTGAATGTTTCTTAATATGTTTCTACACCTTTAACTTCACAATTACAATCTACCTGACATATTTTTAACCACATGAAAAAGCATTGTCCCTCATTTTGTTTTGTTTTGTTTGTGTTTGTTTGTTTGTTGTTTTTAATGGGCTTGCTTTATTTACATAATGCCAGTCAGTTTCATTAGTGGAAGCATACCATCTCTTATTCAAGCTGAGGTCTCTGTCACAGTGAGCTACCGTGATGGTTTCCGAGGATGGTTCCATATTAATATGGCAGGCCCCTCAAAGTACCAATGTCCCGTGCAGTTCACGAGCTCTCATCTCATGGACTATATTTACTGGTTACAGGGTGATCAAGAACATGGAATGTTTCGAGTTAGGTTAACGAAATCGACTTAATGTTAAATGAAACATTCCAATGATAATTTAATTGTAGCACATGAAGGAAGTGTGCATGTATGGTATGGCATAATTTTCATGCTGCCAAAGTTATATACCTTTTAATTGAGTTTATTTTCCACAATATGCGATTATTAATTGTCACAAAAACGGCTATCCACCCATTGTTTCAAACCCCTTTCATCAAGTTACGTAAGACTATAAATAGGACAATGAGAAACTTTAACAAATCGGCAAACAATTGATAAAAGGTTGTTAGCAATAATTTTTATGCCAAAAAATAAAGATTATTTTGTTCAATCTATTTTGATAATTTGAGATGCACTACTATAACATCAGCTACCATACAGGCCTAAAGCCCAAAAAAGATACACCACATTGAAGTAAAGTGATCCCGCGGGTTGTAAATGCCTCCAGACAGTAATCATTGTGTATATCGTATCACCATGATCACATGAAATCCGAGCTTGATGCGGGATAGAGTTTGTCAGTCGTCTTCACTGATGGCCCAACACGACTCTGGCTGGGTGACCTTTCGCCAACACTTTTTTGGCCAAGATCGTCTAACAACTGATGATGGAGGAGGTTAAGCGCAGGAAATACATCTCAATTGCTTTTTGCTTTAGGATATTTCCTTTTCTGGTTTCCTATTGGAAGATTGTTTTACCTGCATCTTCTCAAGACGGAGGGTTTAGTAAGTGCATTTTTTACGTTTTTATATCATGTAGATAAATTTAGCAATTTGCTGCATCATTAGATGTGGAGTTATTTTCTGGGTGCAGAATGTAGTGATGAAATTAGATTACTACCATGCTGATCACTGTACACGCGCAACTTGGATATAAGTCTAGTGGTATGTTTTTAGGTGAGCTTACAAAATTCTCAAATTGAAAACAAAAGAAGAAACGCGAAAAAATGCCATGTTTTGACTATCTATAACTATCTTACTTTGTCAGTATATGTGGGGGTTCACGATATAATACAAATTTTATGACAAATTATTAAAATTTGATATTTTTCACATTTTTGATATATAACCTTAACACTCAGTCCTCGAAGTAAATTTTATAAATCTAATGATATATTCTTAAAGTGTATGTAGCTGGGAGGAAAAGCCGACGATCAATGGAAAATTTTGACCTTTCATATTGAAGATATGGATTTTTTCCCCGAAAAGACCTATTTTTGTGTGTGTGTTTTGGGGAAAAAATCCATATCTTCAATACGAAAGGTAAAAATTTTCAGTTGATCGTCGGCTTTTTATCCCACCTACATACACTTTAAGTATAAATCATCAGATTTATAAAGTATACTTCGAGTACTGTTAAATATCAAAAATATAAATTGTTAATCATTTGCCATAAAATGTGTATTACATTGCGAGTTTCAAAAAATCAAAATTATTTGATATCAGAAGGACATTCTTCGTATTCAGAATGCAATTTGATATGTCTGATGTGCTCTGATGTCCCACAATAAATACTGTCCAAACGTTCATACCCCACCCCTTAACATAGATTAATTTTGCGTGGAAATCCAGTAACAGGAAAGTCTACTTTGAGGGTTTCCTTGCTGACAGATATAATAGCACTGATGTATAATAGCGGAGTACATGCAATGAGATGAGTTTTTACTTTGTCATTGATGCATCATCCTTCTGTTGGGGATGTGTATGTCATGATGTTAAAAGATTTGGGTATTTCAATCGGTCTTGTTCAAATTGTTCGAGAACGCTTTGTGTACAAATCAATGGGGTGTCCTATGAAGTAATCTGTAACTTTTGAATTTGCATTTCAACGAATGAGATTTTAAATCCGCGCTAAAAGAAGCAACTATGGCATTAAGGATACATTATAGGCACATTAGGCTTATTATATTTATGCAAATCATGACTAAGTCAATTTAATACGCTATCCTCTTAGTTAATACTCGTATCATCAAGGAAAACATCAAGGTAGACTTTCCAGTCTCAGGTTGTCCTCACAAAACAAAACAAATCTTCATCAACTTCTGTCATTAAAATCATAGCACATACGCGTCACCAAAATACCAACAATGCACAGACTGATACGCACCCCATCAAACCCAACCACCCCGATCACACCCACAAACCGGGCCCACAAACCACACATTCAGGACACCCGTATACCCTGCTGTGCGTTTTGCATAGGTGACTGTTTGTAGAAAACGCCAACGTTAATTCAAAGACTTATGGTTTATAGCTATAAAAAAAACCTATAGAGTGCGCATATCCTGCAAATTAAAACAAGGGAGGCCCGACAAAATTTCGAAAATATTTATTGCCCATCTTCAAAAATGTACTGGGACATGTCACTCTGTCATGAAAAGCCCAAACAGAAGCTGTTTTGAACTGCGATCATTCGTAAACCCATCACAGAATTTTGTTTTGTTTGCTGCTTATTTTCAGACATCAGACTACAAGACGGAACCGTACCTTGGGAGGGTCGTGTCGAGATCTTCATCAATGGAAAGTGGGGTACAGTGTGTGCCAGTGATTCGTGGGATGTGAATCGCGCCAGTTTCTTTTGTCGTCTGCTGGATTATGATAGCGCCGCATCCGTCATTCAAGATACCACCATATTTGGGCCAGGAAGTGGCCCAGTGGTGGTTGATAACGTAATATGCAAAGATTATACAAAGACGTCTTTCCATGATTGTGATAAGCTGTATTTTCCTAGAGACTGTACCAAGCCAGGAGCTGCTGTTAGGTGTCTTGAAAATCCTTATGATGGTTTGTTTGCTTGCGTTGTTGTTTGTTTGTTTGTTTGTTTGTTTGTTTGTTTGTTTGTTTGTTTAAATGGCTAAAACCAGATTCCTATAAGCAATACGGTACCTCAAATGCATTAAAGCAGATCCGAAGACAACAAAAGTACGCTAAAAAGTGACAATCCCATTTTGACATGTATGAGCTGTTTGTTCAACTTAAAACAATGCTAAACACATTGACAATAAATTGGTCCAAGAATAGATCCTTGAGGCACACCTGCGATAATAGAACTTTTTGAGTGTTGAAGGATAAAGCAACACTCTATCATATCATATTAGGAAGGTTATTTTGTTTTTATTCAGGGTGGTCCAACATGAAAAAAAGTGAAGTACTGATCAAAAAGTTAGTAACTTTTAAGTTGTGTTGCTTGGTCATTGATATGGTTTTCACCCTTTTTTATTTATTTACTTACAGATCTTTCCGATTCAATTCGCCTTGTCGGTGGTGATTCTCCCTACGAGGTCGAGTTGAACTCAACATTAACGGAGTCTGGGCTTCCCTGTGTTCCCGGGGATGGGACACACCCAATGGCAATATCGCTTGTAAACAAATGGGATTTGGATCCGCCATCAATACCAAATCGGTTTCCTATGGCAACGGAGACGGTCCTGTGTTCCTCAGCAACGTTAGGTGTAAAGGCAGGGAGAAGACGTTACTTGAATGTGAACATGTAGAGATCATGATGGAAGACTGTGAAGGAGACCAGCAAGATGACGTGGGAGTAAGATGTTCCGATCCATCAGGTAACACAAAATAGTAATCAAAAGTATTTTAAGCTAAGTCTCCCTAAAAGAATTAGCATTAATGATAAATTTCAATATAATATAGGCCTACTACTATTTTTAAACCCTCCAAACTTGTATGTAACTTGGGTTTATGGTTGGCCGCGGGGTTAGTAGCTGATATGCGTGTGTAGTAATGATAAAGTTTATGGTATTGACAACGAGTTGATTAATTTTGTGAAGTCATCCGGAGACAGGAAAGTCTATATACCTTGCTTAAAAGTTGATTGTAACCAATTTTACTGTAACTTCAGTTTGACAACGCGTTGATTCATTTTGCGAGGTTATCCGGAGACAGGAAAGTCTACCTTGATGTTATTCTTGCTGAGCATAACCAATTCACTGTAGCGCTGTTCTTGGGGTGCGCTAGCGTGATTATTTACTGTGATGTGAGTGGTTTCAAGTTTCAACACAGGTTGAGGGTGTGAGGTGTCATGTAGGGTGTAATAAATACTCACAATATGGGGTGTGTGGGGTGGATTTGCGTGTGTTTGACGATATTTGAAAAGAAAATTTAAGTTGGGGAAGAAGTGCACCAAAAGTCATTTTTTTAAACTAAAAAAGCTATAGGAGCTTCTAATCGATCCTGCGTCATATACTGGGGTACCCAAAAAGGTGGGTTTGTTACATTTTGGTGTCAAAACACTGTCGCTTGAGTATTCCTTCACTTAGAAAATTCAATTAGGTCTTTAATTGAGGCTAATGTATTCTATATTACTCATGTTTTTATCCTGTTTTAAAATGCTTTTTAATTATTTTCCGTTTTTATGACGTATGGCATGAAATGTGCCAAGAGTGGTTGTGGATTAGGGGAGGTGGATTAGGGGGAGGGATTCATATCGTAAATTTGATCTAAAACCACCATTAAAAATTTGAATCTAGTAAAAAAATGTCTAAGTGAACTCCCAGACATCTAATACAGAAGGTCATTTAAAAGACTAATATAATACTTGCTCAGAATGATTGTAAATGTGGAAAAAAGAGGTGGGGTTAAATCCCATCTATTGTTTTTGCCCGCACTCTCTCATTTTTTAACCGATTTCCATAATAAAAGGTGTTAAAAGGAGGATGAACCACTTCAAATGAGACGTGTAGGTAAAATGTTTGAAACATTTCATTTTTTACTTTTTACTATGTAACACAAAGGTACCCCAGTTTGTGACACAGGACCAATGACCCTTGGTGTCAATGACACTTGAGATCAACAATGAAAAATGAAAAAAAACACCTAATTTGCATATTTAATTGGCGGCCATCTTGGATTTTAGATGTCGGATTTCAAAATAGTACAGGAACGCAACCGTATGATAGAGATTTAATTTTCTTTAAAGAAAGATAAAAAGCAGTAGAAAAAATGGAATTATATTATTTTTATAAAATACTCAATTGTTTGAATAAAAAGTCCAGAAGCCGATAACGCCAAAAAATGATAGTATTGTCAACGCGTTGATTCATTTTGTTAGGACATCTGGAGACAGGAAAGTCTGTTTTCATTTTAATGCTTAAAGCTGAATTTACCCAATTTACTGCAACTCTTGGTATATGCACTGTTTATTATAGGCCTATAATTGGCAACGAGTTGATTAATTTTATGATCATATCTGGAGACAGGAAAGTCTTCCTTGATGTCTTCATTATAATGCTTAAAAGCTGAATGTAACCAATTTACTGTAACTCTGGGTATGCACAGTTTATGGTATAGACAACGAGTTGATTCATTTTGTGAGGACATCCGGAGACAGGAAAGTCTATCTTACTGTTTTCATTATAATGCGTAAAAGTTAAGTGAAACCAATTTACTGCAAGTCTAAGTTGTTCTTTCACAACTCAAAGTGTGTATAGGCGCGGGCATACTCTATACTATATAGCAAGGAAAATATCAAAGTAGACTTTCCTGTTTGTGGATATCTTCACATATTTTTTTGAAATTTTCGTTTCAAATATCATCAAACACGCTCCAACACGAGAACAGCGCTACAGTGAATTGATTATGCTCAACTGGAAGTACGTCAGCAAGAAGAACATCAAGGTAGACTTCCTGTCACCGGATGACCTCACAAAATGAATCAACGCGTTGTCTAACTGTGCATACCCAGAGTTACAGTAAAATTGGTTATAATCAACTTTTAAGCATTATAATGAAAACATCAAGGTAGACTTTCTTGTCTCCGGATGACCTCACAAAATAAATCAACTCGTTGCCAATATGCCTACGATAAACAGTGCATACACAACTGTTGTACTACATCTCTGTATATACTGAATGTGTGGTGTGCGGGCTGAGTTCGGTGGGTCGGGGTGTGCTGGGATGTGGATGGGGTGGGTAGGTGTGTGTGTGACAGTGAGATGTGTGGGGGTGTGTGTCGGATGCAGTGGGTTAATGAGTGTATAGTGTGCTATGCGCACGTTTGACGATATTGAAAACGTTGATTTATTTTGTGAGGATATCCAGGGACAGGAAAATCTGCCTTGATATTTACATTGTCAGAAGTAATGCAGCTACATACTGGGCATTACCGATTTTAACTCTGTACTAGAGTGTGTGTGTGAATGTCACGGTATACGCGGTTTACGTAATTTGGGGTGTGGGTGCAAGAGAAAGAGGTTTTCCTAACGATGCAGCACATTTTAGCTCTTATTAATTAATCATTATTCTTTTCGACAGATTTGTATCCGATGAGATTGCGAGCTTTCAGGGGGAGCACTCCTCAACAAGGTATCATTGAAATCAGTGTCAACAATAAATGGGGATCAATATGTACAGCAACATGGACTGAAGCTAATTCACGTGTTGTGTGCCGTGGTTTAGGACTGGGACCCCCTGAGGGTCGAGCAGAACTACCATCACCACAAGTAGGGGGTGATGACTACCCGTATGTGTACGCAACACCGGTATTAGAGAGGGTGAATTGTGACGGGTCGGAACCACATCTGGCATTCTGCTCCCACACGCCATGGAAAAGTTCTGCGTCAGGACCTGGTTGCATAGCATGGCAGATTGCCAGTATTACTTGTGGAAATCCGGTGATCAAAGGTAAAATACTTTTAAAATATATCATCTCTATCAAAACAACTTGGTAACACTGAACAACGGGCGATTGGTGTGTAGCCAATAAGATAGCGAGCTTTTTTGTTACGTTGGGAAAAACGCGCTACCTCATTGGCCAAATACCAATCGCTCGTCCCATGTCTTGTACTCGTTTTGACAAACGTACTAACGTAGTGCACGACAATATTGCCCTGCCGTATCGTTTACCAGTTTTGACAAAAATATATCACTGCGACAAAACGTAAAGAAGAAAAGCAAAGGTCCATATCTGCTCCGTCAAGCATATTGAGTTCATGATGTTGTCTATCAGCATAACATAAAACATTGATATGAAAGTACCAAAAACACGGGGTTCTCCACCATTTGTGATAACGAGATTTCTTCTTTAATTGGGTACACTTGACTAACGAGGTACCGGGAATAATACGCCTGGTTTGGTAAGCGTCACTCTCTCCTGTAGACCATCAGCGGACATCCTGTATGGTATGGACACTAATTATATAAAATCTCGTGAACCTCAAATCAGTGGAAATAACCGTGTTGCCGGAGAGGTTACAAATAACCTTTGAGCGAGAAAATCGGAGCGGAAAACCCATAAACGCAACGTTTGTCGATAATAAAGTGCCACGTTTTAGTTCCTGCAATGGTTCTATAGGTTTAAAAGTTTTTTGATTTTCTCAGACTTTGCAAGTTTGCATGGTGCCTCTTTTTAAATGTCCTGCCAGAAATGTCAATTGTCTTTTTTATTTTTACACTGTATAGTAGTGTTTTAAGAACAATACGGTAGGCCTATGGGTCATTACGATTCGAGGACAGAAAACGCTAAAACTATATATTTTATTTAGAACTCACACAGTAAATTTGATTGATTATTTTTCAGATTATGCTCTCAGACTCCATAACGCTAGCAGCTCTTACGATGGACATGTTGAAATATTTTACGATAATCAATGGGGAGCTGTATGTACTAATGAATGGGATATGGAAGATGCTATCGTAGCCTGCAGACAAATAGGGTTGGGTACCCCCGGTGATGTCTACTCTGTACCACTAAATGAAGAATCAATCACATCGGTTGTTGATAACCTACAATGCACGGGGGAGGAAAGGTCGATAAAGGAGTGTAGCAATATTGGATTTGGAAGGCGATCGTGCAATAATAGGGAGATTGCCGCCATTACATGTACCAAACCAAAGACACAGTCAGGAGGTAATATGTATTTCATAAATAATTAATTATCATAAAAGTATTCTTGATTATTATTATTTTGGTATTACTTTGGTTTAAATCAGAAATTATTAATGAAGCATGAGCCGAATAACAGTTTTATCTAAACACAACTCCAGATTTTTCTCCATAAAAAAGAATATCGACTTCGGTACCAGTGACCAACCTTATTTTGCTCGTCTAGTCAACCTCAGTCTGAAATAATAGAGATTTTGTTTCAAGAGTAATGTATGAATGTGGTATTCCAGTTGAATCCATACACTCCAGGTCATGTCTTGCATATGCAAGACATGACCTTAATCTCCCACACTGCAGGGGTGTATTTTTGCAAATGAAGTCACCTGTTCAGGTATACCCCATTTAAAATTCGCACTTCTTGTGTGGATGACCATATGGGTGACCGTAAGGTCATGTCTGCCATAGGGGTGTCTTGTGTGGATGACTAAGGTCATGTCTGTTATTAGGGGCTGTATGGATTTCAATTGGAATGGTCCAATTTCTAAGAAGACAATGTCAAAATGAGACTCGATTCTCATTTAGATTGCCCATGTCATTAAGCAATTATTAATTACGATTATCAGAGTCAAGACTCATCACTCAAGTTTCTTGGCCACATACTACGTCTTACAGACGACGAGCATGTGAAAGAACATGCCCTTTATATTCCACCACATGCGAAGAGGAAATCGTGACGACCGCCGCGAACACCGCGCTTGCAGTATGTCCAACACCTCCTGGGAGATACTAAAGGGATGCTGCAGCAAAACAAAAATGTTTCGCTAGCCCAAGATCGCAACAGTTAGCTTTTAGTCGCCTGCTCCACAGCCGACTGACGATAGTGATGAATGATTGAAGTCTGCCTTAGTCTCTATCGCTATCTTATAGCATGCTTAGGATGCATGTTGTTTTAAGGGTAAAAAGTAAGCGGCCAAGAAAAAACAGGGTAGCCTAATTAAAATTAGGCTCTCCTGTTTCTTCTTGGCCGCTTACTTTTTATCCTTGTCGTAGGTGAGCCATTTAGGTCCCATTCCGGGGTCCCAGTGTCATGATTGTATTTAGTCTGTGTTAGTGGTCTATAGTTAGGATATTAAAGGTAAGAGCTTGGGTAACTAGGAAGGGGTAAACATGGTATGAAAATAAATTAATTCCCGAACATGCCAAACAAGCAAAGAAACATTGACCAAATCGTAATAGGCCTACACCATGCATGCAGCGACCAATGTCTCCATACCAGACTACCTTCAAAAGAACATCATTTTCAACCTGCACCCTTAATGCCCTTTACAAAAGATTTCAAAACGAATCCAACAAAGGGTATGCATCACATTAATTTGCTGTTTAAATGACGTAATAATTGAATTAACTACCATAGCAAAATAGGGTGAAACAATTTTTGAATATATCGCACTTCACTAGTACGTTCACGCAGTACCTCTGCATTGAACCATATCATGTTGATCATTCGCACCTGTAAGATTAGTATTTTTGAAAAGAGCGGCATTGTATTAAATCTGTGATTGCAGACATACACATGAGTGCAACCTGCTTGTAGTGCACCGCGATATATTAAAAACTTGTTTGCTATGGTAGTTAATCTGATTATTACATTACTTCGACGCCGAATTGTTACCATTACCACATTTTTGCACCTCTCTACAGGATCGCTACCCGTTCGCCTGGCAGATGGCAAAAATGAACGAGAAGGAAGAATTGAGATTTACTACAACTCAACCTGGGGAAGCGTATGTGGTACACACATGGGCCTAGAGGAGGGCGATGTCGTTTGTCGACAGCTAGGACTCGGTCGTGCAATACTGACATCCAGCGTGTCGACAGGGTCACTCTATAAGTCCGACACGGAAGACAGAATAGTCAAAATGTGGCTGGATAATATTGAGTGTGTAGGAAGCGAAGTGATGTTAGCAGCTTGTAGTCACTCTCAGTGGGGCATGGTGGGCTGTTCTTCTGATAGAGAGGCTGGAGTCAAATGTGCTGGTAATAATCTCTCTTCTTTTTTAATAGTGCGAGGCAGCAAAAATCATAAAAATAAACAGCAATGTCATGATAATTTTTGCCCTATTCTGACAACGTTACAGCCAAAGATGCTACTGCATTAGTTCAGCTTATGTTTAAATTGTGTTTTTCTTTCAACGCTACATAAATATATAACAGTTTGCGAACGTTTTACTGCTGTGACGAACAAAATGTCAATTTTGCCAAACCGTTTTTCAGCGGCGAAATTTGTCGTAATGGCAATACATTCTATAGGGAGAAGTACAAGGCCCTGAATAATTTTAAGCCTTTGATCATATTGAGCGGAAAAAAACCCGATGGCTGAGGGGATAATTGAAAATACGATGTTTGTTGGAACGATGGACCATTTTAAGTATGAGTAAACGCAATATCCTTTTTGGACAATGCAGAACCATCTAAACTGTAAACGCTCAATTGTAATATCAGTAAGATGGGTATCATCTCAACAATGGCATTGGATATTGTACGTCTGCCTGGTTCCTGGAGCCTGGTTATATTTAGGTTCCTCTTTAGATAGATACGAATCATGTTAAGGGCTGGGGTATGAACGTTTGGACAGTATTTATTTTGGGACATCAGAGCACATCAGACATATCGAATTGCATTCTGAATACGAAGAATGTCATTCTGATATCAAATAATTTTGATTTTTGAAATTCGCAATTAAATACACATTTTATGGCAAATCATTAAAAATTGATATTTTTGATATTTAACAGTACTTGAAGTAAACTTTATAAATCTGATGATTTATACTTAAAGTGTATGTAGGTGGGATGAAAAGCCGACGATCAATTGAAAATTTTGACCTTTCGTATTGAAGATATGGATTTTTTTCCCAAAAACACCAAAAAAAATTAGGTCTTTTTGGGAAAAAAATCCATATCTTCAATATGAAAGGTCAAAATTTTAAATTGACCGTCGGCTTTTCCTTCCTGCTACATACACTTTAAGAATATATCATTAGATTTATATAATTACTTCGAGGACTGTTATATATCAAAATTTGAAAAATATCAAATTTTATAATTTGTCATAAAATTGGTATTATATTGTGATTTTCAAAAAAGAAAATTATTTGATATCAGAAAGACATGCTTCGTATTCAGAATGCAATTCGATAGGTCTGAGGTGCTCTCATGTCCCACAAAAAATACTGTCGAAACCCAATAAACGCTCATTTTAGATCCCTTAAGGGATTAAAATCATGTGTTGTCTGTGTCTACATTTCTCATCCTCAATTTTAACTTATATCTACTCTACCCTGATGAATAGTGGCTCATGTTCATTTTTTCCTTTATTTCAGAATCTGGATCTACTCCAACAACCAATGGCATCGTGACTCTGGCAATGGGATTATATCTGGCTATTTATTTTGGACATTTTCAACATTGTGATTTCCACGTGATATGAGAGTGTTTCGTTCAAAAAGAAGTATACCCACTTTTGAGAGCAATTTTTACCTGTTTCCCAAAGTTATTTCAAAACTTTCATCGGAGAGCCCATAAACCGATTTTGTCACCCAGCAGGTGACAAATTGCAGCTTTAGTACGGAAAATAATGTTACGGGTTGTTTACTAAATATTATTTAATGCAAACTTATGTAGGCCTATCAACCAAAATACACCGGAAGAGTGACTTGAACGAAATGCGGGGCTGCATATTCTTTGGACGAAGTGCGATGCCGGTCATGAAACACGCACTTGGCTATAGGCCAAGTGCGTGTTTATTATTCTTATTGTGACAACATGTGCAAAACCGACAGAGTAAAATGAGGGATCCAATCAAAGTGTAATCGTGAAACTCGCTGGTACTAGAACCATACGGACAATTATTGTCTAACAAATGTCTAACAGCGATTGTTTCTGACATGAAAAATGTGCAAAATCCGATTTTGTTTACTAATTTGCCCCAAAAAATCTTACTACATGTAAAGGTTCGTAAACAAATAACATAAAATGGCATGTATTAATCCATGGCATTTCTTACACATGATAGTTGGTGTCGGTTATGTTTACTTTTAAACAGGGGCTATATGAGACTCCTTAATACACCGTGCCAAATTGTAGATGTTGTCATCTAATACCACTGAAAAGGAGATTTGGTTAATATTTACTACTGATATCAATATAAATGAAGTAGGCATCTACCACATCTATTGCTGATAACAATGTTAATAAAGTATCTATATCTCCTGCTGATAGCAATATTGATGAAATAGCTATATAGCCTACTGCTGATAGCAATAATGATGAAGTATAGCTATCTAAGTACTAGGCCTACTGATAGCAATATTGATGAAATAGCCATCTACCATGTCTACTGCATGCTGATAGCAATATTGATGAAGTAGCTATCTACTGCTGATAGCAAAATTGATGAAGTAGCTATCTACTGCTGATAGCAATATTGATGAAGTAGCTATCTACTGCTGATAGCAATATTGATGAAGTAGCTTTCTACTGCTGATAGCAATATTGATGAAGTAGCTTTCTACTGCTGATAGAAATATTGATGAAGTAGCTTTCTACTGCTGATAGCAATATTGATGAAGTAGCTTTCTACTGCTGATAGAAATATTGATGAAGTAGCTATCTACTGCTGATAGCAATATTGATGAAGTAGCTATCTACTGCTGATAGCAATATTGATGAAGTAGCTATCTCTGCTGCTGATAGCAATATTGATGAAGTATAGCTTTCTACTGCTGATAGCAATATTGATGAAGTAGCTATCTACTGCTGAAAGCAATATTGATGAAGTAGCCATCTACCATGTCTACTGCTGATAGCAATATTGATGAAGTAGCTATCTACTGCTGATAGCAATATTGATGAAGTAGCTATCTACTGCTGATAGCAATATTGATGAAATAGCCATCTACCATGTCTACTGCTGATAGCAATATTGATGAAGTAGATATCTACTGCTGATAGCAATATTGATGAAGTAGCTATCTACTGCTGATAGCAATATTGATGAAGTAGCTATCTACTGCTGATAGCAAAATTGATGAAGTAGCTATCTACTGCTGATAGCAATATTGATGAAGTAGCTATCTACTGCTGATAGCAATATTGATGAAGTAGCTTTCTACTGCTGATAGCAATATTGATGAAGTAGCTTTCTACTGCTGATAGAAATATTGATGAAGTAGCTTTCTACTGCTGATAGCAATATTGATGAAGTAGCTTTCTACTGCTGATAGAAATATTGATGAAGTAGCTATCTACTGCTGATAGCAATATTGATGAAGTAGCTATCTACTGCTGATAGCAATATTGATGAAGTAGCTATCTCTGCTGCTGATAGCAATATTGATGAAGTATAGCTTTCTACTGCTGATAGCAATATTGATGAAGTAGCTATCTACTGCTGATAGCAATATTGATGAAGTAGCTATCTACTACTGATAGCAATATTGATGAAGTAGCTATCTACTACTGATAGCAATATTGATGAAGTAGCCATTATGTCTACTGCTGATAGCAATATTGATGAAGTAGCTATCTACTGCTGATAGCAATATTGATGAAGTAGCTATCTACTGCTGATAGCAATATTGATGAAATAGCCATCTACCATGTCTACTGCTGATAGCAATATTGATGAAGTAGCTATCTACTGCTGATAGCAATATTGATGAAGTAGCTATCTACTGCTGATAGCAATATTGATGAAGTAGCTATCTACTGCTGATAGCAATATTGATGAAGTAGCTATCTACTGCTGATAGCAATATTGATGAAGTAGCTTTCTACTGCTGATAGCAATATTGCTGAAGTAGCTATCTGCTGCTGATAGCAATATTGATGAAGTATAGCTTTCTACTGCTGATAGCAATATTGATGAAGTAGCTTTCTACTGCTGATAGCAATATTGATGAAGTAGCTTTCTACTGCTGATAGCAATATTGATGAAGTAGCTATCTACTGCTGATAGCAATATTGATGAAGTAGCTATCTGCTGCTGATAGCAATATTGATGAAGTAGTTATCTACTGCTGATAGCAATATTGATGAAGTAGCTATCTACTGCTGATAGCAATATTGATGAAGTAGCTTATCTACTGCTGATAGCAATATTGATGAAGTAGCTATCTACTGCTGATAGCAATATTGATGAAGTAGCTATCTACTGCTGATAGCAATATTGATGAAGTAGCTTTCTACTGCTGATAGCAATATTGATGAAGTAGCTATCTACTGCTGATAGCAATAGTGATGAAGTAGCTTTCTACTGCTGATAGCAATATTGATGAAGTAGCTATCTACTGCTGATAGCAATATTGATGAAGTAGCTATCTACTGCTGATAGCAATATTGATGAAGTAGCTTTCTACTGCTGATAGAAATATTGATGAAGTAGCTATCTACTGCTGATAGCAATATTGATGAAGTAGCTTTCTACTGCTGATAGCAATATTGATGAAGTAGCTATCTACTGCTGATAGCAATATTGATGAAGTAGCTATCTACTGCTGATAGCAATATTGATGAAGTAGCTATCTACTGCTGATAGCAATGGAAAGTTTTGCTTTAATTTTAAAATAACGTCCAATTTACAAATTTTAAATACGGTGCTACGCATGGACAAAATGAACATTCGGTTTTCGTAATTTGTATTCAAACGATTGATACTGAAGTTTTCCTTACAACCTTTTCTTAGATTCTTTCACCACTTATGCTTAAAGGTATGTGCTTTAAAAAAAATGTAAATAAAAAGTTTAAATCAATTTGGGAAAATATTAAAAATTGCTGTCAAATGTGGGTATACCTTTTTTGAACATGTAGATGATGAATTGTGCAGCTTTTGTAAATGGCAATAGGGGGTATTGAAGGAGGTGATATTCCAGTCAGCTATACGGGTGCGTGAATCCTGCCCATGGCCGGCGGGCCTGTGAACATACTTGACGTCCAATTCATGTCTGCCATTTATTTACGACGCATTTCATTCTCAAAGTCATGAAAGTTGAGTGAATTGACATCACCCGTTGCGTATACCGGGCAAAATTTCCAATGCAGGAAAATGCCCCCGTTCCCAAGACCAATGCACGCGGAACATTTTATCACCGTGTGGATATTTTCCAGGTATTACCTTCATCATGTACACAGCTTACGGAATACAGCTGTTTAATCCCCAATCAAGTCTTGACACTAATTTCGTGTATACGTACTTAGGCTACATGAAGGACAGTACCCTATTTAGTCATAACTAAGCTGAATTGTGCACAACCCATGCTTTAATAAATCAAGTCGCAATAATTTTGTCTACCGGCATTTTTGGCTCAGGAGGGAAGTTAGTCAAGTTACCCCTCCTGCCCCCAGTGCCACCGAGAGCATCGGGACCCGGGAGTGAAATGAACGCAAGGGCCCCCTTTTTTACGGGCACCTCAGGTGTCTTTTCTCTACTTTTATGGGCCCATTAATGTATGTTTTCTTTATTTTTACGGCCCCCTAGGACCCCGGGCCTCGGGTGTAACGCACCCCCTTAACCCCATCTTTTTGTCCGCAGCGGCACTGCCTGCCCCTATAGTAGCTATACTAGGTTTTGCTTATGCTTACACCATTGTACAATGTGAACCAAAATGGTATCGCTGCGCTGCATGCTAAACCTCATGTAACAATCCAAGCTCACAAGTTTGACCTAAGTTCGGAGCTGAGTTTTGTACCCAAAACATTCATCAAAGGTCGTTCGATGGATGTACAAGCATTGGGGTTAAAGAACTGTGTCATGACAGATGAGCATGTTTGAGGCCCGGGGGTACATAGTACAAATGATTATACGGAGACGGGCCGCAAATATGGGTAGCATTTTCGGCCTTTTGGTATATCGATGACTCTTTTTCTAAGCCAATTCTGGTATATAATGGGAAAGAACAATAATATCCCTACCTGCCATTATGTTAATCACAAACTTTTTTTTATAATTATGTCATTCATACATTGGCCTAGGCCCCTACATTCTCCCCAGTTCATTGGTAGCTCATCAGCCTCTCCGTGTGGTAGTTTAGTTATACTGCCCCCACCGAGCAAGTTGAGCAAAACTATAATAGTGACTCTATTCGCCGTGGACCCCAAAATATGAAGTGTTGCGGCAAAGCATCATCCACTTCCAATATCTGTGCTCTATATAATGTTGAAGAAAATAGTTACCTATTTTTGGGCGACGAAAAAAAACCCTGTTCTATGTTTATTTTTGCTATTTCATGTAAAATCAGCCGTTGGGGGGGGGCAAAATTAATTAATTTTGGCTGAACATTTTTGAAAATATGTTTTCATAAAATCTTCAGATTTTTTTTTTCAGATTTGTCAGATTTTGGTGACTGAGTTTTAGTGTAATTTTAGTATCCAGAAAAAAAAAAAAACAAGCCCATTTGAAAGGTCCACCCGCCCGTATAGAACAGGTTTTAAAAGATTGTTTAATCTTTTTTATATTGATTGCTTAATAAAGTGACTTTGTTTTTATTATTTATGATAGAAAAAATACAAGCTGTGATTTATTTATTTATTTTATTACAGTTTATTTATTAATTTCCTTACTCGAACGTATGCTTTTAGGACTTTTGGGCACAAAATGTGTACATTCAATACGAAATGTCACAATTTTGAAATGATGGTCGGCTTTTCCTTCCAGCTACTTACACTTTAAGTACATTTCATTAGATTTATAAAGTTTACTTCGAGGACTGTTAAAGATGGGTGACCTGATGATCCACAGCCTCATCCCCCACTTTTTTGCTATCAAAATGGAGATTTTGGTATCAGAAGAAGCTCATATTTTTCTCATAATCCCAGTGAAATTTTAGGCTAAAAATATATTCCGTTCAGATGTTATGAACGAAAAAGTGATAGCCTCATCCCCAATTGTGGTATACCACACATACCGTTAATCTATGAGCTGTTATGAAACACGTTTTTACTTATATCAAAACCACCCAATTTACCTCAAAACTTGGGAATTTGATTATTTTGGTACAGACCTTAATGTGAGGTACAAAACACAATTCGACAAAATCTGATCACCTACCTATCTGATCAAATGAAATAATTTGCCATCATGAACGAATTATTAATTCGTTTGAACGAATTGTTAAAATGTAAAATTTTTTTGTACTGTACAATATTTTTTTTATAATGTCCCCTTAGGGGCTCCGTACATGACAGTTCATTTGTGTTGGTAATCAAATAAAAGAAGGATTGAACTTTTGGTCACAACACAAACGTTGTTCACCTGAAATTTTCGGTTGTAAGACTACAACCCTCTTCAGCAGTATGATCCAGAAAAATTCAGGTAGCAACTTTATGTGTGGCGAACAAAAGTTCAACCCTTGTCATTTTAATTTGCCATACAATTTGTATTATATCGCGAATTAAAAATCAGATCAAAATTATTTGATATCAGAAGGACATTCCTCGTATTCGGAATGCAATTCGATACACTGCAAAAACTGTGTCTAGAAATTTACCCTATTTTAGACACCACCTTGTGCTTTCATAGCTTTTCATGTCCCATAAAAATACTGCCCAAAAGCTGCTATCCGTTCCCTTAAGCTTGTTTAGAACCTCCCTAAAAGTGAAACTCAAATCACACAGGAGAACCTGTCTCAGGGAGAACCAACAGCAAATAACGCCGCATCGACACGATCAATAGCAATCTGGGCAGGGTCAGGAGTGACCCCTCGCTGAATGGATAGATGCATGGAATTTGTGCAGTCATCCAGAGCCAAATGAATGACAAGAGGACCTTCCCAGACAGATTTGCATGATATAAAAATAATAAAATAGGGAAATCCTGCATTGGTTGCGTAAGAAACAGGGACAATACAAAGGAGTGCATAAGAATTCACGAATGAGTAGGCACACTGTCAGTCTGATGGTAGAGTTTTTAAAGATTTACTCGTGCAGTCGTGTATAATATTGTACATGTGGCACTGATGACATGACCTACTGAATTTTAAACCATCAAAACATTAACAAAATTTTATCATCGTGCATCCAGAGTTTTGTGTGCACTGTATTTCTGATCGGAATCGCGGATTTTGCTTAAAAATACTCTTCAAGTTATTTGCAATTCGCGATTATAGAAACATCAGATTGGTGTGTGATGATATTTTAGATGTTGATTGGACGTATCTACAAAATAAAAGCAACAACTTGAAGACTGTTTTTGATATAAACGTGTCTTCTGCTAATTGAGAGACATCTGCAGTGGTGAACGTCTGGACAAATTCACACTCCGCATGTTGCGCTGTGCACTGACACTGTGTTAGCTTCATCATGTCTTCGTCATTTCTTCTAAGAATAAACGGAAAGCATATATTAACATGGACATTACTGTGTTTCTACCTGCTGTCACTACCATTTTGCATAGACGCTGTTGGTGTTAAGATACATGCACCAGATAATAAACCTCACGGACAGGTAAAACGGAGAGACAAACGAGATGGAATCCAGATGGTTCAACAACAGCCTCAAGCGGGACAAAATTTAGCGGCACCGGGTTTTCAAAATAAAAATAAGATCAAGGATCTGGTTGGAGGAGTTAAAGTTGCAGGAGCACCTGCTGCATATCAGAATTACCTGCCGAAATATGAACAGCAATACAACGCACCGCAACCCATGTATTCAACAGAAGACGCGAATAGAGCTGCCCTTGGACTTCCACCATTGCGGAAACAGGTGGTTCAGCAGCCTCAAATGGGACAACAACAGCAGCAGCAGCAGCAGCAGCAGCAGCAGCAGCAGCAGCAGCAGCAGCAGCAGCGAAATGTTCCGTTCCAGCAAAATAATCAATTTCAACCACCATTGCAACAATATCAACATGAACCAGAAGCGATGTATTCAACTGAAGACGCGAACAGAGCTGCCCTTGGACTTCCTCCATTGCGGAAACAGGCGTTTCAGCAGCCTCAAATGAAACAACAACAACCACAGCAGCGAAATGTTCCGTTCCAGCAAAATAATCAATTTCAACCACCAATGCAGCAATATCAACATGAACCAGAAGCGATGTATTCAACTGAAGACGCGAACAGAGCTGCTCTTGGACTTGCACCATTGCGAAAACAGCCTCGAATGGTACAACAGCAACAACAACAGCGAAATGTTCCGTTCCAGCAAAATAATCAATTCCAACGACCAATGCCGCAATATCAAAATGGGTTTCAGCAGCCTTTGCCACAAATTAATAGAAACATTGGACATAATATGGGACAACAACAACAGCAGCAGAATTTTCAATTTCAGCAAAATAATCAATTTCAAAATGGACTTCCACCGTTGCGCCAGCAACCACGACAGAACTTACAGCAGCCAATTAACCCATTGCAAAATTATCAGCAACGACCATTACCGCAAAAAAATGGACACATGGGACAGCAACCAATGGGACAATATCAGCCACAGGAACAATATCAGCCACCACCAGTAGCTTATTCAACAGAAGACGCTAACCGAGCTGCTCTTGGACTTCCACCATTACGCAAACAAGGTGCAGCAGGTGCAGCTGGTGCAGATGGCAAACGGGCCCCCAACAAACGCGTTGGTAAACCTAAGGAGGATTTTGATGAATTGGACCATCTTACCTTTCCTAACCCCGACTCCAAACCAAAAAATCTGTACAGTGAACTTAAAGGGCAAGAAATTATTGATGACATTCGGGAAACAGAAAATAAAAATATAGATTTACTGTGCCCCAAAGAAACCTTCATCGCTGAAATCAAGCTTGAAGTTGGAATTGCGGGCCGACGCAGTGACCGCCAAAAGAAACTTGTTATATATACAGTTAAGGACAAAATTGCAAAAAAACTTTCACCAGAAAAAGATATGGCAACATATCGTCGTGAGCAACCGCAATCTAAGGTATCGTTACCAGACGATGAACGAGCGGATCCGAACCTCTCAATGTGGCGACGAGCTTACGAAGAAATGGTTAATAAACCGAAACAGAGTGCACTAAGTGAGACCGGCTGCGATCCTATATTATACTGTTTAGGCCATCAAACTTGTCATTTCAAATTCCTGTCAGAATTTTGTGCGGTTGCGATACAAAAGAAAAAGTATATAACTCTTAATTATAAGTGTGCCAGTGATTCGTCACTAAAAAATTACTTAGATGACGAAAAAGATCGACAAGTGATTGCTGAAGAGATGGATCAAAACATTTACTTATATTACTCGAAGAGGTCCAACAAAAGTACAACGGTTATTGACCTGATCAGAGCCACGGAAGAGGAGCTGTTTAGCATTTCATGTCCTCCTGTGTCTGACGTCTACAAACAAGGGTGAGTGGAAAAGGTCTATAGGCCTATATACTTTTTATTGTAAAAGCTCCAAGAAGGTCGAAATTAGAAAGAACAATTTTAATAACAAAAAATTAACAAAGGGACCACCTTTTCTTCCAAAATAATAATATGCAATCATTATGAGAGTTCCCAATACATTTGGACGCGAAAAATATTGGAAATTTGCAAAGAAACAACATAATAAACTTCACCTTTATCACTCGAAATCTCGCACTTTTTGGACGCCGCCGAGTGCGGCCTCAGAGTTAGTCTCCTACGAAGCCAGTTTGGTTATGCTCCCTCCACATGTGTGGAGGGAGCGTAACCAAACTGGCTTCGTAGGAGATTAAGATTTGCGATCGTTCCGACATATTATCATAATCCTGAAAATTATGATAATAAGTCGGACCAACAGAAAATCATCCCGTTTTACTACAAATAGGGCGAATTTGACAGTTTGCTCATAGATGTAAGTTGGAACATGTGTAAGTATTACAATAATATAGGCCTATACCAATAACACATTCAAGATGTTAACAAAAAAAAATTCCCGGCACTCCGGTCATACCCTACCATTTTTTTCAAAATTTTTTATGCTTTATCAAATTTATCCGCCCTTTTTTATTTACTAATTCTTTTTGCCGCCCCTTCGTTTTTGCTGCCCCTTCTTTTTGCTGCCCCTTCTTCTTCCGCCGCCCCTTCATTTTGGCCGCCCCTGCTTTTACCCGTGGGGCTGGCGCCCTGAAGCCCCCCAAACAAAAACCGCAATATCAACGGTACGTCGCAATTAGGTCAGACAGCTCAGACTATACTTTTTCTGAATCCTTGCAATGAGAGGAATAACTTGAATTTAAACCAGATTTAGGGCAACCGTGAAATTTGACCTCTGTGTTCAGTGTGTTGACTTTTGACATTGAATGTGGCCGGAGTGCCGGAAATTATTTTTTGTTAACATCTTGAATGACGGCAATAAAAGGAAGCTAAAAAGGCCAGTTGGTTTACAAGTGGCTATAGGGGACGCAGGGGTAACCTTGTCAATCAATGGTTATTCTATTGTCCGCCAAAGTTTAAAGCCATACATCACCTTCACCACATTTGGCCATACTGCATTTTAGAAACGCTTGCTGTTAGAAGAAGAAAAATGTTAATGCTAATTTATTGCACATTCTAGGGAAGCGTGGTTACCCTTTTAAAATAACAAGGTGAGAGGGTTTTCAAGAAAATATCTTTCCTGTCAAAACTGAAGCATCCTCTGTATAAAATAAAATATGAATATTAACTGCACATCATATATAACGATTCGTGATACCCAATTATGGCACATTTGATGTTGTTTAAGAGGCAAAGAATTTTATTTCAATTTATATACGCCAAAATATTTTTTTAATTGAGCAAGAATAAGGATAGAACAAACGTTGAAAATTCTATGTGAATATTACATTAGACCCAATCAAAGATTACTGTTTCGTTTTTATGGTAATCTAATCTTTTATTTCCTGAAAAACATTTGGGGTCTAATGTCGAATATTCACATACTTGATCAAAACATCGAACGTGTATACAAGAAAAATGGTAGGTTCCTCTATAGAATTTTACTGACCATGGAAATGTAGGCCTACGACTGAGACACGAGCACGTGTCAAAATCGATATAATGTATTGTCCACATAGACCCAAAAAGACCTAATTTTTTTTGGTGTTTTGGGGGAAAAATCCATATCTTCAATACGAAAGATCAAAATTTTCAATTGATCGTCGGCTTTTCATCCCACCTACATGTATATAGGGTAAATTGGGGTAAATGGAACGCTTAAGCAATACATCACTTTCTGTGGTCAGGAGGGTATCCATATATGATTTTTGTTTGTTTCAATAAGTAGATAATATGTTTTTACAACTTGTTTTAACAGATAAACTCCCATTTTATGGCTTTGTTTCTTGTATCGGTCCAAATACATGCATGGTCATGGTGTTCCAGTTACCCCAACAAATTGGGGTAAATGGAACAGTGGTATGGGTAATTGGAACAAGGGGCATTACTTGCAAGGAGCCTACATTCATAGCTATATTTACATTGAAAAGACATCAGAATATTTTATTTAACATATATTTTGTGACTAAACAAAAGATTAACAAAAATAATTTTGTTTCCATGTTTTTTTATAAACATAGTAAAATACCACGTAAAAATACACTTTCTCTCGGTATAACAGAAAAAAAATGGTTTTCAGATTTTTAAAAAATCAATAGGAGGCCTAATCTACCATGAATTAGTTATTTGTAGTATATAATTTCATAATAATTAAACCAATTAGTAAAACAAATATTAACATGTTATATATATTTGAAGTCAGTCAACCGTGTTCCATTTACCCCAAGTGGATCTGTTGTGGGGTAAATGGAACACCAAACTAATTAATTAGCTAATTAGCATATTAATTTGCATAATTTCATCACTAAAATCTGCTATTTTATTGTTTAAAACATTTATGTTATTGTAGATAACAAACATATTGCCAATATTGTAAGACAACTCTCAGCACAACATTCAAATATTTAGGAATCAATACCCTTAAATGAGTAATGTTCACTGAACCGTAGCACCTGCACTTCATGGTCAGTGACAACATTTGAGATTTTCTTCCACTCAAATACCGAGTAAACCCATGCTTGGGGTATGAAACGAAAGCAGAACGTATGGCGTTGGGGTAAATGGAACACTCGGTATGGTGTTGCCCAATTTTTTTCTTGATTGAGGGAATTGTATTCTCAGCGTTCCATTTACCCCACCGTTCCATTTACCCCAATTTACCCTATATAGGCCTACACTTTAAGTATAAATCATCAGATTTATAAAGTTTACTTCGAGTAGGCCTACTGTTAAATATCAAAAATTATCAATTGTTAATGATTTGCCATAAAATGTGTATTAAATTGCGAATTTCAAAAAATTATTTGATATCAGAAGGACATTCTTCGTATTCAGAATGCAATTCGATATGTCTGATGTGCTCTAATGTCCCAAAATAAATACTGTCCAAACGTTCATACCCCTTCCCTTAGGGGTGGTGCAATAATTATGTGTACCCCGGGGTGAATTCTCAAAATGGTCTGCCAAAATCGCTTGCCCCCCCCTTTGGCCGTGCCAAAAACCTTTGCCCCCCCTTTCGACGTGCCAAAAACCTTTGCCCCCCCTTTTGACGTGCCAAAAATCTTTGCCCCCCCTCACACATGCAAGATTTTGGGGAACCCGAATTTAAAACCTTAAATTGTCTTAACATATAATGCGAGCGGAGCGAGCAGGAAATTTTGCATATTTGAACGTGTTCGTAACGTTTTCCTACGCCTTTTAGGGCGTAATATAGAAACGGTGCCCAAAATATCTGTGCCAAAAATTGCTTGCCCCCCTTTTGACCTGCCAAAGATCGCTTGACCCCCCCCTTTCGACCTGCCAAAAATGCTTGCCCCCTTTTTGGCCTGCCAAAAATCTTTGCCCCCCTATAATTCACCCCCGGGGTACACATAATTATTGCACCACCCCTTAAGGTTCTATAAAAAAATCTTAAAAAGTTCGTTCTATAAAAAACACCCTTAAATATTTTCATTTAGGCCTATTAATGGGATAGGGACTTTTTAATTAATTAATTAAAGGACTCATCGCACGAAAAGTTAAGAAAAGTGAAAAGCAGTGTGAACCGTTTTTGGTTCTACCAGAGAATTCATTTAGCTTCATTTCTTGGCTAATTTTTTTTCTTCTTTTCTGTAAAGAACCAATGGTCGGTCCTTAAAGATTGAGTCAAGCTCAAAGTTCTACAAAATAATAAACGTTTTCTTGGCTAAAGAACAGTTAAGAACCTTGTTTTTGGTTCAAGGCCTCCGTTGTAAAAGCTTGTAAACTTATGGTTGAAGCAAGATATCCGGAAATGAATTTATTACGGTCAGAAAAGCCGAAATCCCTCTTGCAATATAGGGTTGGGCGATATACAATTTTGTTATCGATAACTGATACAAACAAAAAGTGTCTTTAAAAGGACATTCTGTGTTTGTAAAGGTGTTGATGTTTTTATATACAACAATAAACGACATAAAATGGTTTGAAAACGTTCTGATTGTCTGATCGATACGCTCACAGATACCTTGATTACATTGAAATGACCTTCAATTTTTGATATTCATCAAGCCAAACAAATGATAATATTTATCAAGCCAAACTAATGATATTTATCGTTCCAAACTAATGATGAGGCAAAATGAAAGTATTAACTGTGGTGCTCTATGGGGGTTTTAAAGTCATAATATGACTTTTAATTCCAACTTGCTCCGTTGTCCATTGAATAATTACCGTAGGTGCAATTAGGCCTAAATTTGGACCTGTGTATGCATAACAAATTATACCAAACACACAGATCGTACATTGTGGTTTTAAATCTACCGGGGTGAAACTGGACAAGATGGATGGATGGAGCTAACATTAATAATGTCAATTTTGTTGTATATGAATAATGCCTCATAGATTTTAAAACTTTTATTCAAATTCACTTCTCATGAAAAAAAAGTTTTCATCCTCATCATCCGGAATCATGTCAGAGTGATAAAAAGCATGCTGGCGATTTAAAGTAGGATGGTCCGAACTTGAAGTATAGTAAATCAAGCACCTTTTGCCGACAGAATAAGTTAATGGTACAAAATTCGCGCGAAGTGCACAAAAATTTGCACTTTTGAGGCTAAAATTGCCAAATATGAGGTAAATCTGGTCAGAAACCCACATACATCCGTCAACATTGGGGGATCATGGATGATTGTATGGACCATCCCCTGGCAAAATATTGGGGGATTTACCCCCCGGATCTACGCCTATATGTTAAATCCATAATCTTGTCTCTCCAGCCTTTATTGACACAGGCATCTACCTCTATTGAAATAAGCTGACTGGTACTTCAAAGTTAACAATGAAGTCAGATTACAGTATTAAACTTACTTAATCCCTTGAGTTTTCGTATCTGAACAATAGACTTACGAAAACTGAAAAGATAAAAAGACCCTTAATACATCACATTGATTGCAATTTAAGTGTCTTAACCCAAATTCCGAATGTGTGTGTCGCTTCGAGATTATTCAAGATCGCGCCGGCCCACAGTGGGCCAGGGCGGAATCAAAGTGTGCCAAAATTCAAAATTGGTGAAAGTGGAATTTCCTATTTTTTCAGTTGTTTTAGAAAGAAAACATTCTGAAGTATATTGTTTGGCCCATAATTTATGTTTCGATGGATTCCATAAGTGTCGTTCAGTCATGAATTTGACCCAAAAGTGCCATATTTTCTCTTAAAATGGTAAAAGTGTGAATTTTGAAAACAACTAATGTAACGTTAGTAAATGAGAAACTGTTGTCTTGCCATTGTGCATATGTCATACCTAATAGTAGTCAAACCAGATAATTAAAGTCAAAATATAAATAATTGTATTAATCAGGAGTAATGAGGAGGCTAATTTGGTGAAATACGGTAAAAATGTGCATTTTTTGGGAAAAATAGAAATTTAGTTTGGATTCCTGTCGATTCCTGTACAAAAATTAATTTTATCATTTGCAGACAAGTCTTAGAACTATGTTGATGGCAATTTTGTTTGCAAATATTTGCCAGCCTGCATTCCAGGGTCCATCCAATGTACCCTATTTGCTCACTTTTCAGCTGATTTTGATGGATAGCGTACGGGTTTATCGTGTCATGTGCATAGCGCCCTCATATTGCTTACATACCCTGGGGAATTTGCGGTTTTCACTACAACTATGCCCTAAGAAATAGCATAAGGTCTCAATAATATCATCATTATCAAGGATATTATTCATGCTGCTTAAATCCATCATATCATGTATGTATGGATGTTTTACGCATTAACCATAGAATTGAACTTCCAGATAACATTTAAATAGGCCTATACATTCAATGTGAAAACTCTTTGCTAATACACACACAGTTTGGATTAGTTTTGTGACTTTTTTAATCATGATAATGATATCTTAAAACAATTTTATGAAAGTAGCTCGATATCACAGTTTCATGAAAACCCTGAGCTTTGTGCTGTTATTAAGGACATGTGATAAAGTTGTGGTCGTTTCTTTTTTAAATAATGAATATCAGGGAATTAGAGTAGGCCTATTCTGACCTCATTAGCCTTTTGATTGAAACGTACATTCATATATTACATGCACATTTTTATTCTGCTTTGAACATTCATATAAATTATAGAATTTATGAAAGAAATTCAAGACACAAAAACCCCATGGTCTGCCAAATTTAAACGTGACATCTAGATTTGGTATAACGTCTACTTTAAATTTAAAAAAATCCAATTAACATTTCAGTATTGGGCATAGCGAACGACAAAATTACATGGCCTAACTGTATCATCACTGATCATTTGTTTATAATGCAGAATTACAAATTAAATCAGATTACATCATGTCGTTTGTGATGGTGTTGAGGGTTAATAAGTTGTAACATCCAGGGTGGGGTCTCCCATTGACGTATGTGCTTGCCTTTTGGGGTGCCTTTTCGCCAATTTTGGTAAAGCGATGGATGGGTTTTTACCACAGACGAAAGCGCCCAGTATCATTGTGTATTTTGAGAAACATATTGGTAAAAGCACCCAATTTGGGCAAAATTGGTTGCTTTTTCAAGGAAATTGGTATATTGATGGGTTGCAAATTAGGGGCAAAATTACGTTTAAAGACAATGGCGACGTTTTGAAGTCCGGCAGGAAGAATGGCATGCAAATTGTGGAAGAGAAATCACCCCCCCAACATTTAGTTTGGCTGGTTGTTTGTTTCCTTATATTAAACAATTAAAATGTCAGCATTTTATTGATGTCATACGTACTAGAAAATGCCGTCAGTGAATTTTGCAGCCCGTATAACCTTTGAATATGCTATTTGATAATACTTTTCCAATCGGACATTTGAATTCCTGTTGTAAGAGTAATTAGCCAATCACGGCTCGGTATTTTAATGACGTCATATGCCTTGGAAAATGGCTCTATTGGATTCCGGAGTCCTTAAAACCCCTGATTTGGAAGTTTTTATAATAATTCCTACACAGCCATTTGAATAACTGTGGAAGGAATAATTGACCAATCACATTTCAGCATATTAATGACGTCATACGCTTTCCAAAATGTCATCATTGAATTTCGCACCCCTTGGAACCCCTATTTTGCTTTTTCAATTAAAATTTTTACATATATCATTTGAAATACTGTTGTAAAAATAATCGACCAATCACCGTTCAGCATTTTGATGACGTCATACATTTTTAAAAATGCCTCCATTGAATTCTGCAGCCTCAAAAACCCCTAGTATATTCATTTTACCGTGTTTGTAAACGTTTGATTGTCCGTTTATAATTTTGGCACACTTTGAGGCGATTCTGGCCCACTGTGCGGCCGGAGTTCCCTGTGAGTCGCCAGGGGCGGATTTAGAGGGGGCGCACCCGGCGCGCGCCCCCTCTATTTTTTGCAAAGCGGCGCCCAACTTAATGTATTTTTGCAGAGCGGCGCCTGACTTTGTGTAGCCGCCGCTACACAAAGTTGTTTTGTTTTGTTTTATTCTATTATAGACTCTAGTCAAACCTGTACCCGAACATGAATTGATGAATAAACTTGAACTAAACTTGAACATGAACATCCGTTCCCCATTAGGCTATTTTTTAGAGTAACATAACAAATTTGATTACAATGCATAGTAATTCAATATTTTTGTTAGTTGTGGGACATTTTCACACAACACGTTGAAACAACACGTTATGGTCCCAATGACTTGCTATAAATCAGCGGTACCTTAAGTATCAAGTATTGCCCAACACTATCTAATCAAGCTGAAAACAGCAAGCAGCTGAGTGTGGCAGTGTATTGTAAATGGTGACATGACATTGGTGACATGGATCGACCGGATGGGAATGGAATCAGCTCCATGTTTTAATGCTGCTCGTCCGATCAACAACTTCATGTTCACTTTATGATCACATTCGAGAGCCAGCACACAGTGTAAATGGAATGTTTTGTTAGCTAACAACGATTTAGTTCACAGACGGAGAAATGGCAGAAAGGACTAGACGGTGTATGTTTCCCTGTGACTGTGTTATGGGGTTGTTGTTGTCGCTACGTACAACGCAGTGGCTACCAGTGTTGATAGTGTGTTTAGTATGCATGTTTTGTACAGTAAATGGTGACCTTAATAGATTTCAAAGGGGCATTGCAGACCACGGACCACCTGATGATCTTGCACAGAAATATCCAAATCTGAACAGGAGGGGACTGTTACCAGGTTTGCTGAGCAATAATAAAGCTAAAAATAATGCTCCACGTAGACTAAGACAACCCCGTGATCAAATTGGACGCGGTCTTGATAGACAACAACGTGACGCAGGAGGTCGTGGTCCCCCTAAAGAGGATGAACGTAAGAAACTGGCTAGACCTGATAAACCAAAGCCTAGAGCTCCGCAAGAACAACCAAAAATGCGTTACGATAAAGTTATGACAAGGACTTCGGAGGAAACATCCTACAGATTTCCTGAAAATCAAAGAGTGTATTTTACATGTCCCAAAGATTCTTTCATTGCAGAAATTTCTTATAAATTTGACACAGTAACATCGCAGCTAGTAAGGCCATGGACATGGGGATCGGGGACAGGAGGTCTATACAGTATTCGACACAAAGTTAGCAAGGGTTTAACGCCAGAGAGAGTAACGCCAATCTTTTTAAGGCAACCTATCATAAATAATAACAATAAGAAGCAGGAATTTTTAGACATGGTGAATCCTCCTGTAGCACAGAGTCCCCTTACAGAAACGGGCTGTGATCCCGCTTTGTACTGCCTTGGACATCAGAGGCGTGCCTTTTTAAAGTCACTGTGGACCTTTGCCAATGATCCCGCCGAGGAAAAGCGGAAGATGTTTTATATTTCAGTACGATGCGCTAGGGATAGTGCATTACATACATACATTTATAATGCAGAAGCCGTTACAAAAGTACAGAAAGAAATGGACCAAGTATTATACATGACCTTGGATGAAGAAAAAACAACAAAAGAGTTTACTCAGCTGAATTTAAAAACATTTGATGAGTCAGAAATTTTTGGTGTGACATGTCCCCCAGCAAGAGAGGCCTTACGACATGGGTAAGTACATGAAGTATGGTTTGTGTTGATGCATTTAAAATTAAATTTTTGGACAATGACATAGGGCCTACTTTACTTAGTGTAGTGTTATCAAGTAAGATTCCAGAATAATATTTTGCTGTAAACCTTTAATGACAAGTGCTACATACTACCGTGATGTTGCAAAGTTGCAGCTAACAATGCGTACGTCACATGGGCGTCAATCCCGGGCAGGGGGACATGTCCCCCCACTTTTTGGCAAAATGATCCATTTTTTGTTCTTTTCAGCCACTTTTTGACAATTGTGCCCAATGGCCCCCCACATTTCAAGCCGGATTGGCGCTAATGGTACGGCGCAAAGTTCATTCATAAATTTCCACTCGCCAACAGCAGATTGCCTCTGTCAGCACTCAGCCCAATCGGAGACAAACTTGTATGTCTCAACACAGTAAATATGTGATGTATGGTTAAAATACGCTCTCATCAAAAGTTTACTGGAAAAGATAGAGAATTGATTTCACATTTTGACAGACATACATGTAACCCCTAAGTTCCTTACAGTCTACAGCACAATAATATAGCTGTAAGCACAAATTTATGTACCTGTAAATTGTATTGGCTCATTGACTCCACACTATGCAACAGACAATGCAGTACACGTACTGTGGATGGATTCAAGGAGTCATTACAAATTTATAAAAATACAGTGGAAACTCATTATTACGAAGTTGTCAGGGACAGAGAAATTACTTCTTTATATCCAAATTTCGTTATATCAGGGTTGTAAAAACAATAAAAAAAAAAGAATTATGTATCTTGGTAGAACTGGAAAAATACTTCTTTATAACAGGGTTTTTCTTGTATCAGATTTTGTTATAATGAGGTTTGACTACAGGTACGTATACATGTACATGTATCCATTTGATAAGGATTGATAAAAAATGCTTGCATTTTAGTTTCCCAATGTACCCTGACCTAGTGACTTGTCCATTTACAAGACAGTACTGACCTATGTACCGGTATCTAAAACTATCATTTTGTTTAGGCCTATTAGGCCAGGGCATTAAGCCGATTTAGTTACCGGTACCAAGAATGTATAAAAACATACAGGGAAGCAGACTGAGAAATAAAACCATGAGTTCTCAATAGTATGTACTAATGGGGATTAAGAAAGTCAACTTGAAAAAATAACACTCACCTCTACTTTATATAGTCAGGTATAGATCTATCGATAGGTAAATATCCCCAAGGAATACAAGATGGGTATGGTATCACATCCAAACACAGTATCCCCCAAAAAAGAAAAAAAAGTAATTTCCCAACAAGTAAAAAAAAAAAATTCCAGTTACATGATCTTAGACCCTAAAATTACTTGCTATTCAAGGTTGGAACCAAAGAAATACTACAAATGTACATGTACGACTTTATGAGCTTAGGAGCAACATTTCCCCAATTCCAACATTGAATTTGTATACATTGTATGTGCATAATTAATTAGCATTTATGCAAATTAGAGAGCAGCTAGGCAATATGATAGAACATATTCCACTTTGACCAAGTTTCAATGAAAAAGTATGCAAAATAAAAGTACCCTGAACATTTATGCATGGATTTTTAGCAAAGTATATATTGGCAAAGGATTATAGGCCAAGGAAAATAAATAACATGTATATCATCCCCGCCCTCACCTCACTGATTTTTGGAATATAAACAAAAGATATATATTGATCATTGTATTTTGTCAAAAGACATAATTGATCATGGTATTTTGTCCTATTCAATTAATCTGGTTAAAACATGCTCAGAGCATTTCCTATTTCCTCACTCATATGGCTACATGTACCACTGAAAAGAAGGCTAATTATGGAAATGGATCATTAGTCTCAAATTGGACACCTAAACAAAAGTATTGCTCGCTTTTCATTTATTTATAAATTTAGTATTCTTCATGCAAGAGTACTGTCAGACTTTTATTTGGTAAAGCACCAGTGCCTTAGTCTCTGTAATGAATCAAGAATATAATGAGAAGGCAATACATTACATCAAAGCCTATACCCCCCCCCCCCCTGTTAAATTTGAAAGTGGGATTGTACTGAACGACTGAGTTTAGCTGTTCATCAGAGCCCTTACAATGTATGATACCGGTATGGCATTTGATAAGTCCAGTCTAGTGCACAAACCTGAATTCCTGACACTGCCCCTTTCCTCTGCAAAATTAGTGTTATGACCCCGGGGGGGCACTCGAATTTTTTTTTGGTAGGGGTGTGCCACCTCAGTTTGAACTTGAGGTCTAAGGAACTGATCGGCCAGCCAAAAAGGAGGGTCTAGGGAACTGATTGGCGGTCAAAAGGGGGTCTTGGGAACTGATTGACTGGCCAAAAGGGGGTCTTGGGAACTGATCGGCCGCCAAAATCTGAAAAATCTCGGAAACTAAACCCGCCCGGCCAAACCAGGGTTCAATTTTGTTGCGTTTTTGCCACAGATTTTTGAAGGAATCGATTTCACTTTGAATTGTGCATTAAATTATTAATCAGGAAAATCATTAATGCAAAATAGGTCTGGTTTGGCCCATTACGATGGAAACCTCAACAAAGCAAAACAACATTCAAATCAAAATTACTAGACCCTGTAGACCTACAATCTATGCTATTAGCCGACTGATAATTATAGCAGCATTACAAAAGCCCACCATAAAAACAAACCCACAAGAATTATTTTTTTCAGTGCCGAATAGAAAAACATTTAGACTACATTGAACTGTCATGTTTATACCATGAGATGATTGAGTGAAGTGTGCAGAATTTGACAGCCATTCCACTCCCGATTTTACTAGACCAGTAGATCGTAAATTACCTTTTAATTCATTGTTTATGGAGAGCTGCAAGGATGTGTACATAATTATTAAGGTACTTTTCCTCATATTTGGCAATTTTAGTAGTAGTAAGAGTATGAGCGGCGTGAGCCGCGAATATTCTTACAAACTAGTAGCACCCACTGAAATGCTCTTATAAGCAGGAGGTGTGCTTTTATGGCCATGTGTCTTGGTTTTAAACTTGTCATCAACTCCAATGTGTTTATCAATAAACCTGTCACCAACTGCAATTCCTTTACCTTTCACAAGAGTTGACCTACATGTGGGGACACAGCAGATAATTGGGTCATTAATCGATTGGGTCTGAGGCTATGGTCTGAGGGAGCAAGGTACATGGTCATTGTATGTGCTTAGATTTATAGGCTGCGTTTGACCGATTGGGGTTGTGTGACAACCTTGACTGCTTATATATTCTTGCCTATCCTTTTTTTAAGTTCCATTCTTTCTTTCCTTCTTCCTCTGCATTTCTTTCAGTCGTTCCTTCTATTCTTGCGTTCTGGTTTTTCTGTTTTCTGTGCTTCCTTACTTTTTTACCTTACTTTCTTTCTTTCTTTATTTCCTTTTTTGTCTTTCCTTCCTTGCTTTTTTCTTGCTTTCTATCTTTTTTCTTCCTTTCTTCCTTCCTTCCTTCCTTCTTTCCTCCTTTTTCTTCTCTGCCGTGCTCGTTTTATTTATGGGACTATTGCAGGTTACCAGTGGGGTAACTGACTGTGTTTTGGGTTCTTTATGCATCTGTGGAATATCAGAGAGCGGTGGCAGTCACTATAGATTTTGCAAATTCCTTTTGATTTTGTACATTTTCAGTTGTAACTTTTTCAAAAAGATGTTGCAAAAGTTGAAACTTATTTTACGCCTTTGTCAATGCATAATACATCATTTAAGAAGCGTTTTGTGATCACTAGAGGGCCTACCTCTCAAAACAATAAAATGAAAAGACCTCCTCCTCCTTTTTCTCAGATTTTTCTCCAATAAAAAATAGAAAATACAAACCCCCTCATCCTCCTAATTTGTACAAACCCGGATGAGAAATATATGTTTCTTTTTACTTCGCCTTAACAATTGTAGCAGAGTATGAGCGGCGTGAGCCGCGAATTTTCTTCTACTTTCATTAAAAGGTGCAAGTGGTCGCTTAACAAGAATAACCTGCTTCAGGTCTGTAAGAAGGTGAAGGTCTTCATATGCAAATCCTAAATAAAGTATTTGGTTTTGAACCCACCTCTGTTTACAATGTCAATCTGTCTCAACATCCTCTTATCCGTAAAGTATGTCATATGTCTGTTATCACTTATTACTATAATTGAAATGTTCTCTTTAGCAGAATAACCTGGTCCAGATCTGTATGTCAGGTGAAGGTCTGAGTAGCTAGTTGTTTGCATGCAAATCCAAAATAAAGGTACTGGTTTTGAACCCACCCACGTTTACAATGTTAATCTGTCTCACTATTCTGTCATCGGTCAAGTATGCTACATATCTGTTGTCACTTACTACTGTAATTAAAATGATCTCTTATTGAAAGTTCTCTTAGAAAGACCCGATGCACAGGTCATATTGCATTGTAAAATTTTAATATGGGAAATTATAGCACCGCTGGAAGAGGGTACGGTGTGAAAAAAAAAAAAAAAGAGATCTCAAAATCATTTATTTCTAGCTAAATGTTCACCAGCTGGACTCTCGCGATCGGCATTGCTGCAATGTTTATTTATTATCAGTCAACCAGTGTTGCCACTACTAAAGGAGCCCAAAATCCAACCCAAAGTTCACCTTATTCCTTACAATGTGTTTCAATGGGGAAGAAATTAATGGAAAATATCCTTTGAAGTTTTTGGGCTCGCAAAAGTAGCTTTTGGGTCTGCTTTTGGGCTTGAAATAGTAGGACAGAAAACACGTCTCTCAAGATGCCGATGAGAGCGGAAATCGATGATCTGAGGGTCTATGGAGCGGCTAGAAAAATTTTGGGGCTTCAGAGCGGGCAAACAATGAATTCAGAGGGTCTAAGGAACGGCCAGTGGCTCTGAAAAAGGGGGGTCGTCGCCGCGGCACATACCCGTATAGCTGGGAAATGTGAGTGCCCCCCCCGGGGTTATGACCAGGGACTTAGAGAATAAAAGATAGGATTTTGAGTAGTGGATGCCGGCTGCATAAAAATATTGGCTAGCCCATCCATTATGACACGATAATGCATAAAATTTAAATAAAATAAAAAAAGCATTAAATAGCTCTTCAGGAGCCTTCAAGGAGAGCTGTTTAGAGCTCTCACTCTCCCTGTATGACGCAAGTCCAGTCGTAGTTGTAAACCATAGGCCTACACAAACACTCTGATCATATCACACAAGTCCTGAGACTGCCCCCCTTCCCTCTAACCATGGAATATCTAGTGACTGCTATTAGTACACCTCAGAGGAGGATATGCCCGTGGGTATGTCATAGTTTAAATATTTTTTAGAGGAATCTGAGCTATGTCGAGTTCAGTGCAGGCATATATTCCAAATCTTAAGAAAAAGTGCATAATTATGAATTAACATTTTGGCAAAAATTTGATTAGGTAGGACAAAAACTAATGATTCATTTTAAAAAACCTAATTTCAATCTGTTCTGTATACATAGGTTTGTTGGCTTTGCCTACCCATCAGTTTGCCACTTAATTACAATGTAGTTTAAATTTGGTTTATGTATTAATTCGGTACCCTCAAACGTAAATGAAATATTTTCTATACCTCCCTCCACCGTATTTGCCCCTCCCCTTTTAACTAAAAGGAACATAAACAATAATAAGACTAGGGGAACACCGTTCTTCGACGAGACAATGGACAAAATTATTTTCCTTTCTAACCAGAAATAATATGAGTCTGAAATTGACTTTAAACACGCTAAATTTGGGCAGAAACCCACCTTTTAACAATTTTTAAACAAAACATAAATCTATCCGTGTGCACTAGTCTCAACGAAAACAGTCAATGACTAGCCAATGCCCTAATGCCTGTGTTCGTTTAACCCTCCTTACCCTTACGTAACAATCACCAATGTTATGCAAATAGGGTTCCTGGCTCATAACAGAAAATTCATATATTGTGGCATCATATTGATTATCCTGTTATACTTACCAACATACAGGACACTGTTAATAGTTAGCACTTCATTGGAATGATTAATTAATAGCATGCATATCGTCATCCTACTACACTAATTGTCTTTAGTCTTTTTTTGTAGTTTTGAGAAGAAAGTACAAAATATTATGGTTCAACATGCATTTAAACATATTTCTTCACCAATCTTTGCACAAGAACAAATGATAATGATACAAATTAAAGGGAATAATCTTAAATAATTAGGGGGATTATGTAACTGATGCATGCTTGAACCGTATTTTGTACTTTGTTCTCAAAATTACAAAAAACGACTTGGGCAATTATCGTAGTAGGGTGACGTGACGATATGGGAGTGCATAAATTGTGTAGGCCAACAATTATTACTACAATTTCGTTCATTAGTCTAATATTACTTAAAGTACCGGTAACTACATGTTAAGGCTGGTATTTTCGGTCGGGTGGCGGGTACCCGCCGAGATTACATTACCGGGTAGGAAATACCCTCCCGGGTACCGAAATTCAAAAAAAAAAAAAAAAAAATTTTATTTATTTTTTTTATTTTTATTTTTAAGTTTTTTATTTTTCGGTTTTGTAGTGTCCTGGACCTAGACCTAAATGCTAGGATCATTCATGGTTGACCTAAAAAAAAAAAAAAAAAAAATTCAAGATATTTTGTTATTTTTAATATGAAAATTGATAATTTGTATTCATGTCATAGTCTATTAATGATTTCAAAATGCATTCAAATTCAATACATTTTGAAATCATTAATAGACTATGACATGAATACAAATTATCAATTTCATATAAAAAATAACAAAATATCTTGAAATTTTTTTTTTTTTTTTTTTTTTTAGGTCAACCATGAATGATCCTGGCATTTAGGTCTAGGTCCAGAGACACTACAAAACCGAAAAAAATAAAACAAAAAAAAAACAAAAAAAAAAAAATTTTTTTTTTTTTTTTTCCAATTTTGGATACCTTGTTACCCGACCGAAAAATGCGCCGGGTACACTGGTATAAAATTACCCGAAAATGCCAGGCCTACTACATGTACTATCTCACCCCATACCCCCTCTTTCAATTTGCCAATCTTTTGGGCAACATTCAAATGATACCAATTCAGGCAATTCATTCATTTCCAGTCAAAACTCTGGAACCAGTTGTTTTATTTATTTTCAGCCCATTTTCAGGTGTTTTTGTCCAATTTTACGTGCTTTTCCAGACTTTTTCATAAATGTGTAGTCCCATGCCTGCATGAAGGCTGAATCATGGAATTTTTGAATGAGTACGTTTTCAAGATTTTGTACACGTTGGATTTTGGGCTTTGGATTTGAAGGGGTGAAGAAAACCTGCGCCCAACATGATTGGGTTAGCGTGCACAATTCGATACTGCCAAATGGTGCAAAATCCCACTTTGACGTTACTCTCAACTTGAGGTGAGACAGAGACTATAATTAGCTATGGAAAATGCAAAATATACCTTTGACCTGCTGCATTTACATGTAAGTCATAATGATGAGACAAAATAAAATGCATATTGATTATTGATTTTCACTAGATATTTAATGATAATGACAATTCCTATTGACTAATCTTATCGTCACTGTACAGTGACTTTCTTCAATGATGGCCACCTGACGCCGTTATGCCATGCCTAGGTAGGCACTTAACCCATTAAATTTTGACTTGAGGTAGCCAATTCAAAAATGGATACCGTACACGTACATTCATTTTTATTGGTTTAAATGTCTAGTTTAAAAGTTTCTTCTTATTTTGTCGGGAATTAAAGGAGGCACAATTTCCGAAATAATATAGATCCTATCCTACACAGAAGCAGCTTTCAGGTAACATTTCAACTGCGATAGCGATGTTTTTTCAACTCTTGACAAGATGTTGCACCCCTGGGGGAGGCACTCAAACATGAAAGTGATGTACCTGTGCCCACTAGGGTACGAATCTAGGGGTCTATCGGTGTAGAAATTTTCAGAAAAAAGGGTCATTGATTGTTGGCAATGTCGAAAATTTATTTCGCTCAAAATGTACCGAAATTTCAATTTTTCAAGAAAGGGGGTCATTCAGTGTAGGCTACTGAAAAAATGGGGTCATTGGGTGTAGAATTTGCCAAAAATACCGGGGTCTTTTCATGGGGCACTCCCCTATATTGACATACGTCATGTGCCCATGAAAAGACCCTTATGGCAAATCCCCCCCCCTGGTTGCACCATGTTATAAGCTGCAAGAAAGAAAGATCGGAAGAAGTAGCATGCTCCTACTTTACAAATGTAGGTAGTTTGTAAAAACTCCCAAAGAAAAAGGCAAAGATGTCTTGAATATATAGTTTTAAAACTCTCAAATCTTGAAACAAAACTGAAATTATGGCATTCGTGACAATAATACAGTTTCACTCAGTTTCGGTTTTTTGTATTGAAAGACACTGCATTTTTGATCTATCCACATCATACTTGCCATCAGTGTTGGATTTACTTTGAAAAATTTGCATAGCAATTTTTAGCAAAGACATTTAGGTGAATTTTTTAGGATATTGGCATATGTTTACATTTTAAAACTTGCTATACGAGCTCAAATTTGTGTAGCAGGTTGTCGAAAATGGGGAACATTCTGCTCCACTACACCAGGTAATTGGGTAAATCCAACGCTGCTTACCATTATTTAAAATTTTGGGAGTCCAAGATAGCAAAAATCTTAGTTTTGTTGCATGTGAGCTTGCATTTTAATTTAAAATTACGTTTAGGCTCCCTGACTGACTATATAGCTCAGACCCCAAACCCAAACTATTTAGAGACCTGTGGTGAAAAAAGATTGCCAATCTGAACCCATGAAAAACCAAAAACCAACACCTGCTACATGTACATGTAGTATGAGGTTTGAACCAACCAACTAACCAAAAAAAAAAAAAAAAAAAAAAAGATGCCCCCCCCCCTATTTTTGGCCCATTCCGTATTCCATTCACTTTTCTCGTAACTATTACCAATCTGTCTTGTCTCTGTTTGCATTGCAATTTGCAAATAACTATCCCTCTCACCAACATTGCTTATACATTGTAGTTGAGGAAGGATTTGAATTATTTTGAAATTGCTTTATGATGAGTTTTAATATTGCTTTCACTTCCTATAAAATTATTGTGCAAATTGAATTTGTTTTTCATAAAATAATAGTGTATGCTGTTTTTAATGCATTTATCTTGCTGTTTTATAAAACATGAAGGGAGACTAAATGTCTGGAATAAAATAAACAAGTTGATAAATATATTTTTGATTGATAAAGTCGATGAAATACATTAGGTTAAAATGATTTTTTAATTACTACAAATTTGATACTAGTTGAAAAGAATTTGCTGTTGTACCAAAAATGACTACCTAATGTAAAAGGCTATTCATTAATTTTTTAAAAACATGAATGATGTCCCCGCCCCATCAATTTTCCCTTTTTTCATTTGGCAAAATGTAAACCATAAAAGTACACTTACCAGAAGGTTAATCGATAATATTCTTTAAAATGAATGTTAACCCGCTTCATCATTTTCCCTAATTCATTTTGCACAATTTAAGACTTTATATATGTAAGTAAAATAATTAATTGTTGATTGATGACTACAATACAATATAGCTTCCACTGTTAGTGGAAGACAATTACAAATAATAGGCCTAATGCATCTATTGTAGGACTCATCTCAATGCTTATGATTCTCACAGATACGTTTAGACTAAATGTTTAATATTTTTATGATGCGGAGTCAAATGTTGGCGAGACACGGCGGCACCAGTTTGAAATTGTCTTCTCCTTGGTTCCTTGAACTGTTGTTGTACTTGTGCAGTTTATAGAAACAAATGATGTTTTTAAGGTAAATTGATATTGTTTGTATGCAGATATTATGATTCAGTGTAATTTGCCAAATTTGTAAGCTTACAATATGAAAGTTGATTATTTTTATTTTATGCAAAACAGGAATGATGTCTCTGTACCATTATTTCACAAAATTTATTGGTATTTTATTTTAAGATGTGGACTGTTAATAATAATAGTGTTGTTTTTTGTGGAAAACTGAATAAATACTGAATTAATATTCTAGATAAAACTGAATTATACTCTAGATAATAGTAATAATCTACAAAAAATAATGATAAAGGGGTAACTAAAAAGCCAGATGGGAAAACCAATTTTTAATTTTGGTCAAGGAACAGTGCATAGATCATAAAATGATATAATGATACCGCATTTGATCAATTTACAGCCCATGCCCGTTACATGTATAAGTGCCCACCAAGCGATTTTACTACACATAATCCTCTACAAGGATCCAACTACATACATGTACGCATCAAACATGGAACAGTCTACACATCAAATTAATATTTTGAACCATTAATTTTGCCTATTCAATTATGTAAATTTTATATAAAAAATAAAGGCCCACCCAAAAGGACTTAATTAAGCACCCTGGGCGATTAATGGAACAAATCGCTACATTGTAGGTAATCGAGTGATTTTAAAATGACATGCATTAAATGCTAATTGACACAGCTAGGTATAATTCAAATTTATTTCGTTCATTACTCGTTTTACTCATGCTTAGTTTCATTTTACTAGTACTAACAATCCAAATAGTACTTACCACAGCTAATATTATGTTTGTTTTTATCCAATTAATAAAAGAAGAGCACAATAGCCTTTTGAACTACATGAATGCCTCTGTGCACAATTCACCTGTGTGGCTCACTAATTGACTCTAAAGAGATTTTTCTTAATGGCAGGTTATCTGGTCATTTATGCATGTGTAATAAGGTGTTGATAAAAGCAAGATAAAAATAAGCACTGATTGTTGTAGATATATTGAGAGTTTGGTGTCACAAATATATTGGCTATTCACCAAAAGACTTAACTTGCTGCAAAATGAAGTCTTTTGGTGAATTTCTGCAAAATTATTTCGGACGTATGCAAATTATGTGGTATAAATTCCACAATAAATTGTATGACTAACTAGCCAACAGTCGTCGTCACAAAGTATCGATAGGCGTGATTTTCAACTATGATTTATTAATAGTCGACTAATGACAACTTACAAGAACTGATAGTTTGATATCGATTTAAATATTTATGAAAATGAAAATTACAAAATGACAAAGAAGACTGTTAGAGTTGAGACTTTAAAACTTCTGGGTAGTCACATTCAATGTCCAGACAAAAAGGAAGTCTCTAATGTCTGCGTCAATACCTTGCACATGTTGATTTGTTTTGTGTATTTTGGGCTTTTAAAAGGTTAGGGTTTTAACTTAATTTTGACCTTCAAAAAGTCGTCAGTAGTCCGAATAGTTGTCAGTAGTCGACTAGTCGCGACTATTTAGTGTTGACCACTAAAACAGCTGAAGTCGTGCAATCCTAGTGTAAAGGGGGTTGCTTCTAGCCATTAAAATGCGATAAATACAAGCCTTGAAATAAGCGCTAAATTAAATACAAGCCTTGAAATAAGCTGGCGCAGGGAGCAAATTTGCTCTCGTAAAGCCACCAATTGCTCCTGGTTCCAGTTTTGCACTTGTGCAGTGGTGCTGGTATTGTATGCAGAAAAGGATTACTATTTTGAAAATTGCTCCTATTTCTTCAGAAATTGCTCCTGGTTCTTGTAAAATCACAGTGAACCAGGAGCAATGTTCAAAAACAAATTGCTCCTGGTTCCAGTCTGCTTATTTCAAGGCTTGGATAAATACATTAATGTAACATCACAACATCACATTTTGAGATGACACATGAAGCCAGGGGCTTAGCCAAAGGTGGGGGCTGGGGGCCTGGTGCATTGTCATTGGTACATCACAGCTGGGCCGGTTCGCCACGTGCCAATAAAGGTATTCTTCGATGATAGCAAGAAGTTTTGATAACATTTACAGTCAAAGAAAATGTATGTGAAATTGCCTGAAAATAATCATAATATAAATAAACCTCTGAAAAGTAAGCATTTCGGACATTTAATTTTTTTTTGTTTTCTGGACCCGGCTAAGTATATTTTGGTGTCAAATTGTAATTTTGTGTCCCATGTTCTCGAAGAGCTGGTTTTGCTGGCTATGGCTTGATGAAGCCATTAGTTGTTTTTATATCATTCATACATAAATTCTAGACAGTTCATTGGTTGATTACCATTTGCCATTTTTACTATCACCCTCTCTGTGTGATAGTCTTTACCATCATGTGCCCTGGCGTAGTGCGCCTGCGCCAAGCCGTGCGCTGACTCTTGGGCTCGCCGATTTAGTTATGGGGTGGACCCCAAAATGTGAAATATATCACGGCAAAGCATGGTGTTATGTTGAAAAAAAATGTATTTCCTACCTTAAATAGTATTTTAGTAATAGAATTTATGCATGAGTGATATAAAACAAATATTAACTGTCTTAAATTTGTGTAATGGTCGAAATATAGAATGGAACAATCCATCTTTCACCTCGTGATTATATTTCGACCATCACACTCATAGACAGTTAATATTTGTATAAAGTATGCCTAACTACAATTGTATCAAAATGAACACATTTTTGAAAAATAACAGAGGCATGAGAATTTTCCAAGTTTAAGCCTGAATTCAGGCTTTTTTTTTGGTCCAAATTTCCACACTTTCTTTTAATTTCGTCCCATTTTTGTCCTTTTTAGCCTAATTTCACACACTTTTCAGGCTTTTTCATATTTTTCAGGTTTTTTCATGCATGATCATTCTCATGCTTGTATACATGTATGTACACTAACAAATGGAAATTGAACCGACAAATGTACGCGTCTTACTTGCATGTAAGTTTACAAAGCGAACATTTTAAATTTTGCATGGCCTGCACTATCAACCAATTACCAGTGCACAGACTTTTAAACAGATACTGACCTATAACATTGGCAGGAAGGAAGGTAATTTTTTCTTCATCATTTTCCCCTTGGTCCAATAATTAACAGACTTACAAAGTACCGTATATACAATGCTGGTTTTAATATTTATAAAAAGTCAGCAAAAAGTTATTTCTAAACCGCTTGTTTCTGGTCAATAAGTGTGACTTCAACATCTTAGATGTCCTTCTTTTCCGTTGAATTGGTAAACACGTTTTAAAAGCAATATAATAATTATAATTTTAACTGTCCCATCATCAGTTATCATTTTGTTTGTTATTTCACTTTCAAACATCGGCTACATGTGAATGAAATAAAATACGACAACAAATGGAGACGTGTAGCAATCCTGCTGATTTGAGAATCAAGGGAATCTGTTTTTGTGTGTTTGTGCTTCTGTATCAAGACTTTGAGGCAATTCACGCAGAGAGATGAACTTTAGGTAAAGTCAAATGGCGATGCAACTGTCAGAAACGAAAACATTCACAGTTGAGGGCAATAAAGATGGGTGGTCAACATCCAGGCTATATGCATCTCTTGAGAGCGACTATCATTTGCTATCATTTGGGCATCTCTTGAGAGCGACTGTCATTTGGCAGTGCTCGTCGTGGTATAACATTTTAGGTTGCATTTTCTTGAAAAATTAGAACTTCATAAAAACCCTTACAAGTGAAAGTTTACTTCAGAAAAGGTGCACACTGCACATTCATTCATTCATTTGATTCATTTTTCAAAAATTCATTTTAATACCAGTACCAACTGAGGGAAGTGAGAAATGTGCATCCTGGCTCAAAGTACCAGACAAAATTAAAAAATATTGCTGGGAATGTTGGAGGCATTGTGGTGAATACTTTGAGAATATTGAGAACTGCAAACTTCTAGTTTTATTGAAAAGTTTGGAAAGTGCAACAGTCATGCAAAAACACAATTTGAAAGCATTGCTCTTTTTCCATGGGCCCAATGTTGTTGTCGCACTTTGCATGAATCAATAATTTGATTCTCACAAACTTGTCTAGCAAGAATCAAGAGCATTGATGGAGCATCATAACCTAATGTGTGCAGAATGCATGGGCTTGATTTGAGAAGAATTGATTCTTGCGAACCAAGTTAACAATTTTGTAGTATTGCTTCATCGCCAAAATTGCGGCCTTGGATTTGCCACCAAAGAAGAGTTGTTTTTAAAGCCTGAGTTATCATATATGAGATAACTCAATTTTCTGACCACGCACATTCGGCACAAAATGAACCAGCGAAATGCGTAACTCTGACCATTGTTGATTTCAGTAGTCCCTGACGTTGTCAACCCCCTAATTGACTTGCTGCAAATCTTACACGATCATCTCACAGGAGATTTACGCTTCTTGGGAAATCATTTTGACTTTTTAATGGGATTTTGAGCAGAAACTGTCGTGAATTGTGCGCCAATATCCCGTCATCTTTATTAGTGGCTCTATACTAAAGGCTTCAAGTGCTTTTTTTGTCTGCTGTTATTCAATTGGGTAAATACTGTGGGAAAACGTTTAGCATTGGCACTATTGAAAATTTGCTGTGGTTAAATGCGAAGGATGGCTACTGGCCACTCATATTATGGATGTCATAATACATTGAATGGCAAAGGAAAGTTGTGTTCATCTTTTTGAGACTGCAATGTGTACTGGTTGGGCTTTTTGCCATGGGTTTTGTTTTTTGATGCTTAGTTCAATCATAAACCACTGGGATGTTATGGGGCAGTAGCAAATTGGAATAGATTGGAGCAGCAGAATGCGAAAAATAACAATGGTCCAGTCCCAATCTTTAAAGATTTAGGTGTTCAAGTTCAAGTTCAAGTTCAGTACGGTTAAACACCCCAGGTGGGGAAAAATAAACCGGATTTCGGTGTGTGTGCTTTTTTTCTTTCACTATTTGTAAATTTCTTGTAGATGTGCTTTGAAAGCTATGGGGTCAGTTATTGCTATTGATGATTCTGGCAGTGAGTTCCATTCGGTGACAGCCCTTGGTAGAAATGAGAATTTGTAGGTGTCCTTTGATGGTTGTGGTGGTATGAAGGCTTTGCTGTGATTATTCCTGGTGGAGCGTGTGAGCGGGTGCAGTAGGGTTTGGACCGGGATGGCTAGGTGACCTTCGAGGATTTCTGGAACTGGCTGAGACGCGATATTTTCCGTCTGGTAGATAGAAGTGGCCACTCCAGATCCGTCATCATGTCGGTGACACTGCTCCGCCTGTCATAGATGTTTTTAACAAAGCGGGCAGCCCTGCGCTGAACAGCTTCAAGTTGGTATATTTGGTCCATGGTGTAAGGGTCCCAGACTGCAGCGCAGTACTCCATGGAAGGTCGCACCAATGATTTGTAAGCCATGTTCTTGATATCTTCTGTGCTTCCCGTAGATTTCTTTTTATAAAACCCAGTGATCTGTTAGCTTTTGCAGCTACTTGACTAATGTGATTTTTCCATTTCATGTTGTTTGAGATGTCTACACCAAGATATGTGTGTGAATTTGTTTGACTAAGAACGGAACCATTTAGTGAATATGTATGTTGTTTTGGTTCTTTGGCATTTGTAACCTTTAAGACAAAACATTTGGCTATGTTGAAATTCATGCACCATGTATGTTCCCAGCTACAGAGTCTGTCAAGGTCCTTTTGGAGTTTGTCGGCGTCTGCGTCATTGCTGATTGTTCTGTAAAGAACACAATCATCAGCAAAAAGTCGGACAGTGGAGGTGATTTGGTCGGGAGGTCATTAATATATAATAAGAAAAGCAAAGGACCGAGTACAGTGCCCTCATGGAACGCCTGATTTGACATGTACCCAGTCCGATGCATCACCTCCTATAACAACCTTTTGCTTTCTTTGCATTAGGAAGTTAGAAATCCATGTTAGCGTCGGTCCATCCACACCATAATGGGCAAGTTTCAGCAAGAGCCTCTGATGTGGAACTACATCAAAGGCCTTGCTGAAGTCCATTATGATGACGTCTGTCTGTCGCCCCTTGTCGAGGGATTTGCCTGCCATTTGTGGGAAAAAGTGCTTCAGTATACCAAAATGTTGTGATCTCTGACAATGGGTATCAGTTAAATTGTGGATTCTAAAGACATGTCTTTGGGCCCTTAGTGTGAGCTAGTGTGGCAGAGACAAAATTGTCGCAGAATGTTAGAATAGATATGATACTACCTGTCTTTAAGTCATCAAGAATTCTTTTGCTGGGTCCAGGTAGCTCTTGCATGCTGGATCATTAATAATTTGAATTTTTAAATTTGGTGGTTAAAGTTTTTTAAGGGGAGGGGGAGGAGGAAGATAAAAAGAAGATGCCTATTTTTCTCCATTAAATGATAGAGACAGGTTAAGGCCATAAAATCAGGTTTGCCGCAGAAACAGAATCCCACACACATATAGATTTAAAATTCATATTTTATCACTTTTTTCAGAAAAATATGTAAAAAAATGGCCAAAATGCAATAAAAAAAGCTATCTCACTATTACATTTGTAGCATATAATTTAACCATTTGTAACTTTTTAAAAAAAATTTTTAAAACCAAAAAAAAAAAAAAAAAAAAATATAGTGGTGGTTATAGGCAAAACTTGCTGAGACAAAAGCAAAGCTGACTACATTTATCATGAAAAACTGTGGCGCATAGTAACCCCGTACTCCACGGAATTTCAGACAAGCATTGAGCAATTATCAAAAGTGAAAACCTTTCCTCAAGTTATGGGTATCTCTTTCAATTTGTAACACAAAATGTATAATCCATGCGGGTTGACCAATTTTTTTCCCCGACAAGGCACAATAGAATTGTATCAATATCATGTATCAAGTGTTTTTTTCTATAATAGCTTCACGGTCTAATTGAAATGATAATTAGCTTGGCAGATCATGTGTAATGTATAAAATAAAAAGACATTGTATTATGTTGTACCCTATTTCTGATATCAAGTTTTATTTTTCTGCAAAGAAATTAAGAAAATGCTGTTAGAAAGTTAATTAATTGAAGTCAAAATTTAAGCGAGGTATGACATTTCTTAATTAAGTGGAAAACTTGAGGGAATCACTTCGCTTCTCGAGGAGAAACACTTTGATTCTAGACAAATTTTATAATAAAGCGCAGAGAACACACTTACTGTTGTTGTGAATACATCGATTGCTCAGTGCCAGAAGTGGATAAGTGCAATAGCTGCCCTGTGAGCATTTGGCAATTTACACACAGTATATTGTTCTCATCTACACATGGCAGCTATTGCACTTACCCACTTCTGGCACTGAGCAGTCGACATGACCACAGGGATGTTTTGGGCAGACTGCAAAGCTCTATAGTCCGAAGGTTCTTTAGTCCGACGGTTCTTTAGTCCGAAGGTTCTTTAATCCGACGGTTCTTTATTACGAAGGTTCTTTATTCCGACGGTTCTTTATTTGAAGGTTCTATAGTCCGAATTTCAAAAAGGTTCCCTAATCCGAATAATAAAAGAGGTTCTTTAATCCGAATTTTAAAAGCGGTTCTCTAGTCCGAATATGAAAATAGGCTCTATAGTCCGAATTTTAAAAAGGGTTCTATAGTCCGAATATGGAAAAAGGCTCTATAGTCCGAATTTTAAAAAAAGGTTCTATAGTCCGAAATTGCAAAACGGTTCTATAGTCCGAAACGGATACCGTGTTCTTTAGTCGAATTGGTAAGCGGGTTCTATAGTCCGAATTTTATTTTTATCATTTGTTTCAGTGTCAAATTATCACTTGTTAAATATAAATCCGCTGAAGTTTAACATGGTTGGTTTCTTCTGGATTATTTTCGTAGCATACATTAACGTTCACCTTTATTCTGGTGATATTTTCTTCATTTTTATCCGTTTTTCATTTTCGACCCGTTCAGGGTAGACCCTGAATACCCGTTTCTGGCCATTTTTTCAATCCGAGGGCCTACTTTATTAAAAAATTGTGTTATGCAACTTGTTGGGCGATCCAAGTTCATGTGTAGATCTCAAATATTTATTTAAGCTATAACATGCTTCTCTTTTTTCCACAGAAAGGCCAAAATATCTCTAAAAAGATTTTTTTTTTTTTTTGATCCATCTACATTACATCGTCATTACATCGTGATTTGGTGGTGTGCGCCCTTTTAATAGCAGTAGCGTCATATCCCGTTTGCCATAGACTCTTCTTTAGTATTATCTAGCTAGATGGCGCAGTATATGTTAATGTTTTAAATATTCGGACTATAGAACCTTTTTACTGATTCGGACTAAAGAACACGGTATCCGTTTCGGACTATAGAACCGTTTAACAATTTCGGACTAGAGAACCCTTTTTGAATTCGGATTATAGAGCCTATTTCTATATTCGGACTATAGAAACCTTTTAAAATTCGGACTATAGAGACTATTTTCATATTCGGACTATAGAACCCTTTTTTAAATTCGGACTATAGAGACTATTTTCATATTCGGACTAGAGAACCGTTTTAAAATTCGGACTATAGAACCTTCTAAATAAATAAGCGCCGGAATAAAGTATCTTTTCAAAGCAATGTCGGACTAGAGAACCTCTTTTAAAATTCGGACTAACGAATGCTATGAACACGTGTTCGGACTAGCGAACCTTCGGACTAAAGAACCTTCGGATTATAGAACCTTCGGATTATAGAGCAGTCCCCGACTGCATTGCCATTGGCAAATGCAGTTTCCAGTTTTATTTATTATTGCAATGTTTGGAATTCATGCCTGTGGGACACGTGTGGGCTAACACTTATATACATGATATAGGCCTATTTAAAATTCATCTAAATTGTAAATTATGTGGACTACAGTATTTCCTCAAATAGTCCCCCCCTTCAAATAAATGCCCCACCACTTTTTTTTTCAACCAAGATGTTTAAAAAATGCTAATATTTCCATACTATTTTGTGTAGTAAGCTTACCAAGGTGCACACATGGTGTCGGTAGTTGGCGAAAAATCTTATTGTAAACCGAAAGTGAACTGGAAGTCGCCTTCAATAAACGCCCCCCTTTTGGAAAATGCACCCCCAAGGCGACTATTCGAGGAAATATGGTATATTTGTCTTAAGCCAAAAGATGACTTAGAAACTTTTAAGGAAAACTGTTTTGAATGTGATGCTAGATTGGGTTACTTTACAATCAAGCATACCTCCTTGGTCTTCCAGAGTATCCATTCAGACTTGTGTTTGTTCCTGAAAACTGTAAGCCATCTGTCCTCTCAACTTATCATGTAGTGGGCAAATTTTTGTGATGGTTTTTTTTGCATGTAATGCAGTTCACATCTATACTGGGAATTGAATTTAAAATCCTACAAAAATAGTTTTGACACATAGGGTTCTACATTTATGGTAATCCCTACCACTTCCCTGCCCCTATACTGAAACAAATCACAAAAATGAATTTATGAAAAATTAGTAGTGCTAAAATATTCCTCTATACGGGACTGCCTCACTGCGATTTCTTCCCAGTGGCTAAACAACAAAGTAGGCACTGTTATTATTAAGTAAACTGAGAGTTTGGGATGATGGCGATGCGTGATTTTGGTCCGAATTGAGAATTACTGCGGTCTCTGCGCTACGAACGGGGTTCATGCCCGAGGCGAAATGAAAGAAATTAAGGGTGGAGGTGTTTACTGGTTTAATCACTGATGTGTGATGCTGAGCACAAGATGGTGATATAATTGCAGTATTTGGTTTTATTTACTGTCTGTTGGGGTGTATATGAACATTGATGAGATGGGGTGATGATTGAAATTGTTTTCATCGCCATGACTGCGAAATACAATACTTTGAAAGACAAAGGAGGTTTCATTTCAGTGTAGTGATTTGCTCCTCCATTTGCATGTTTTAAAGGTCCACCAATTCAAGTTGCGTAAAAGTGTTTGGATACTGTCTGTAAAAATATCTGCAAACAGACGTTTTATCTTTTTGTAAAATTGCATTTAGACCAGGCCTTGAATTTTATTTTTTTGGGGCACCCATTTTCAAGGCCACTGAGCAAAGACAAAGACTGGGCACCAAGGTCAACAAGTGATGAAGAATACCTTGAAGTTGACAAAGATCTGGGGGCACCAAGGCCAAAACTGAAAAAGGGCAGACAATGGCCTCCCTGAAATTCGAGCCCTGATTTTGACAAAAATTTTACTATAAAAAAAGTGACATGTATAAAGTAAGGTTTGTCAACAATGATTAAATAACAGAACTGATGTACTTGACTTTTTACCAAAATAAAACCAAACAGTGATAAGATTGTTGATAGTCTGGTTTTGTTTGTCTTGTTTTTGCTTTTTTTAATGAAACTATATGAAAAACATGCGAGAGCCCACCCAAACATGTTTTAAATCTAATTACTTATAGCCTAAATATAGCTGTATTTTTATAGGCTTATTTATTTTTATGACAATTTATCATTAAATTTGATACCGCTCATTAACTAGTATATTTACTTTAATCAATCCATTAGTTTATAGACTCATTTAATACAATCATTCATTTGTGCTATATTTATATTTTTTCACACCTTTTGATCAGGATAAAAACAAACCTGCCCACCCAATTAAGATGTAAATATGATATGGTTCATTTTACGTTCATTGTTACCTGAGCCATGAAACACTATGGACCACAATGGCCTCATCCCAATGGCATAGTTCAATAACCTCAATTAAACAATCATAAGAGCAAAATTTGCAGAGTATGAGTTTTTGTACCCAAATTTTCAGTGTCATATACAAATGTATTGAGGTTAAATAACTTTGCCCTGATTAGATGAGCATGTTGTGGATTCTAGTGAAAGCATATATTTGATATCACCCGGTGGTGCATGCTTGATTACATGTATTTAGTTATGTACAGGTGTGTAATTTGTCATTTAGCTAATTAGTGTCACTAATTGTGTGCGATTCGTTAACATGTGTCTTTAATTGATCTCTCCATACAGGTATGGCGGTGTATGTACATTGGAACCACCTTCACAGATGTCAGTAGCTAATGACCTATGGAATGTTTTAGGAAGGTAAGTTGTTATTAAACTAGGGGGTATTCAGGGACAGGTTCTTTGGGGGTTCTAGGCCTTGCTTTTAATTGCTATTTGTGGGGAAAAACAGGTAAAAAAAGCCAGCAAAAGAGTTGGCATGCCCAGGGAGCTTTGGGCCCAGCTTTGGGTACTCTGAGCCAAGGGGGCTAACACCAAAACTAGTCCGACGAGTAGGACCTTTTTTCTAAATTACCATATACTCATTTCACACTATGATCACTATCTCACATGGTGCAAGTAAAGACGAATTGCGAAAGTCCAGTGACCGCGCCGCCCGGGTCGGGAGGGGCGGTCAGTAGATTTTTGTGGTTAATCTTTCTTGAGTGATCAGAGTTAGAGTATAGTTGGTAACTAAGAAAATACAAGTCCTACTCGTCGGACTAACCAAAACATGAACAGTTGGTTTATTTTGGGTACAGTTTAGCCACTGTGCCCCAGGGTGTCTAATTGGGTGGATTCTGTGAGAGTTGGGGTGGGATATTGGGTGATCTTGGGCCAATTTTGGTGGTTTGGGTGGAATTTTATGGATTTGGGAGTATTTTGGCAGATCTCTTGACCTTGGTAGGGGATGTGGAAGGAGGGTCTACCCCCTTGCTCCCCCCTTGCTACTCCCCTTGCTACTCCCCTGGCTAAGAGTCTGATAATATTAACCGGCAGGGATTGCTTATAAGCTATTTTAATAATTTTGTTAATTATGATAGAATATTGTCAGATACAGTGCCATAAAGGGTAAACAATATTCAGTTTAGCACTTGTGTAAGACACAAGATCATAGACAGCATAGATCCTAAGAGTCTACATGTATTTGGGTGAATTCATTTTGGGATGAAACTAATTACATGGTTGCAGAATTCAATGACCCATCAAACATATTGTTCTCTTGAGGATCTCTGCTGCTGCAAACATACACTAGAATGAAATCAAGGAAAAGGTAGAACTTGCTCAGTCCCCTCGGATTGCATCGCAACTTGAGTGAATACTCTGACAGCATGGCTGACCGCCCCTCAGCTTGCTTGTAGATCTATAGTAGTGGCTGCGGCTCTTACTACTTTGTAGAATGTAGAGGTACTGGTACATCTAGGGAAAGGTCCCAGATGCAGCTCAGACGGGTTGGTAACTCAGATGTATGCTAATTAAGGATGTGCAATAATTATGTGTAGGGAGTTTGGGGGCACCTTTTCGATATAAGGGTCTAAAAGGGCATAAAATGTTAACATACCGTCCCGGGCATACCGTATTCAAAATTGCCTGCATGCTGAATGGGACGCTGCACTTGCATTACATAATTAGACAATTAGATTTGAAATAGGGTTCCTCTAATTTGTCCTGTGTAAAGGGGTTGCAAAGATTTTTGGCACACTGACACAGTGGATGCCAAGCGATTTTAAGCAGAATTTTTTTGCTCACATATAAATTAATTGCTCTTAGTCCAAATTTGTACTCAGTAGCTGAGTCATGAGCGATTGATTTTTGATCAATTAGGCAATACCCTTTTGCTGCATTCAGGTTTGTAGCCATGATGGGTGATGCACCCAGCAGCATTGGCTATAGTCGGTATCGCAGGGCAAAATGCTACTCAATTTTGAACACTTTGCTACACAATTTTGGAAATGTGTAGCAATTTTATGCCATAGACTTATACAGTGAAGTGTGCAAATGTAATGTTATGTATAAGAAATGCCTTCCGTCCAATGTTGAACCCCACCCCAAATTGATAGAAGGTCCACTTGCAGGGAAAAAATGTACTCTTATAAGGTAAAATGAACACATTGTTCATGTTTTAAACCATTCAATTTAGCCCTGAAAGTCCATATTTAGGGGAGTTAAGTCCACCTTTTGCATGCAAGTTATTTAGGAAAAAGGTCTACTTTTTGTAAATTCCACACCTGCCCACAAATGAATCCTGGCTATGTGCCTGGCTGTAGTGGAAACAGATTGGTCAGCAAGTATGTAAATTCAGCTTCCTCCAAGAAAGTTGTAATATATGTAACATGGTAAATTATAATTATTATGTATGCCTTTCCTTTCCTTCACAGGGAAATTGGTAATTTGCAGCATGTTAGAGCTCCCTAGTTCACTGTGTTTGCACTTGGCCTAATTTGCCGCCCCCCCCCCCATCGCAAGTCTTTGACAAAGACTACACTTAGCCTGGGTTATTGCCATCTGTCCAAGAAAAGTGCATTATTATTTCTGTAATAGTGGACATTTTTGTGGAACATTAATATTTGTGCTTATCATGCTCAACGCAGCAAACCGCAAAAATATTTAATGCCCAAATATATGACCTTTTATATAGGGGCCTATCTATATGGATGTCAAAACTCAAAATTGCAAATTTAAAAGCAAGCGAAGTTGTTCAAAATTGGTAAAGAGTAAAGAATTAGTCACAGAAAAATTACTACTTTTACAGAACTTGTGAAATGAAATCTGACTATGCTACTGCATTAAAAACAACCTGCATCCTTATCTGATAGTTCTCAAAGCAAAGTAGTAGTATTTGTTGTATATTTTGCCAGTAGCTTTTCATTTGACAGGACTAAAGCCTGATGTATACCCATGGAAGTAATAGACATACTTCCATGGTATACCACACATCTCGGCTTTGATATTGCGAGCACAATGAAATTGGAGTCAGGTTTTTCCATGAAGAAAGTTCTCATCGCGCGATGGATTTGTGGTCATTGCTGATAGTTGAATTTTGTTCTAACTACATGTAGGCCTATATGTATGTTGTGATATCGCAGTGCTATATGCTTTTGATTGGCTAATAGAATATTAACTCTCTTCACGCGGGTGTCGACTGCAGACGACATGTTTCAAAAATTTTTTTTTTAATTCAAATATTTCAGAAATGTAAATTTTCATGACCATTTTTGGAATCAGCATGAAAAAATGCATTAAAATGAGTACAAACAAGCATAGTATTGGTTCAGTAGTTCTTAAGATAGCTCGTGATATTTTGCGATAATGGATTATACAACAGGCTTTACGAGCTACTAAACATAGAGAAGGACCTGTAGAGAGTAAAATTGCCCAAAGTACCAGAGTGAGATTTGAGGTTGTAAGTGAAATAGGTCAGATGCAACACCTGTCTTCTTTACCTATTGCATTTTGTAACCAATTGGCATCAATGATTCAATGCAGGATATGTCAGTGTACAGGGATGGTATTGGAATTTCATGTCCCTGTGAATGTCATCAATGGGATATGTCAGGTCCATAGTCAGGAATTAGTTTCGGGAGGGGCAGATTTTTGGAAAAGTGGACCATTGTGTGAATTTATTTTTAAATGGGCTCTTTGGGGTACTGAACAAAATCGGGTGTATTCTAGGAGGATTGTGGGGACATTTAGGGTAATCTTGGGCTAAATGTGGTGATTTGGGGCAGAATTTTCGAAATTTTGGGCAGATTTGAGTGGATTTTTTGATGGATGATCCTGTCCGCTTTCACGGCCGTATCACATATTTAAAAATGAGAAAAATGAATTTGGATTGTAGAATAATCTACATACACGTAGATATATTTATATAATACTTTGTAATGATTCATGCCGTTTCAAATCCATGAACCAACCTAGATGCTTCTAAAAAATGAATATTCATTATTTATGAATATAGGCCATTTATTCCATGTAGATTTCTGTTGTTCATGAATATTCATCTAAGTGGAGGTATCATAAATAAGCTGAAGATGTAGATGTGGATCTTGGTAGTATTTAATGTGTAGTCTTTGAATATTTATATAGGGTACATGTATTATGGGTATCTGATCACATGGTAAATGGGCCGATTTCCTGCACTGCCCTGGGAAAGGTTACGTTCAATTTGATCATGGTCAATATGACATATTTACCCATAATCATGGCGGAATGATCGATTGAAGCTGGCCAACAGAAGCATACCAATATCTCTAATATACAGTGCACCAGTAAATTCCACAGGAAATATAAAATGTGCACCTTACAATTTACATGTAGGCCTACTCAAAATTCTTCAAAAATCAAGTTGGAGGAGAGCATGACCTCCAGGTGCTTTACACTCAAATGTTGAGACAAATTAAGCTGACACACAAGAAGAATTATATGGGTTCTAAGTGTATAAAGGAGACCCCAAAACAGAAGTGAATTTTACATCCTCACTTGATTATGCTTAAATGTTATGAACTTGACTTCTAATTGCGTGATCGTTAATACTGCATAATCGTGACTTGAAGTGAAGTTGTAAGTTTTATAAAACTTGACCAGAGTCATCATTAAAATAAAACTAAAGTTCGGAAGTCGAGTTCAAAACACAATGACCCAGTTAACATGTTAATGAATTCTAGTAAAATTAGCCTGAAGTTGACTTCAGGCTCTGTGTAATAGACAGTGGGTAGACAGCACAACATATACAATGGACAACATCATTACATGGAACAGGAGAGTAGTCTACTGTTTTAAGTTTTAGGCAGCACACCACTATATCCTTCCGCATTTGGTGTAACTCTTGATAGTCCCGGTAAAAATAGGTCCGTAGTGCAAACAAGTGGGTGTCCCTTGGGAGCAAGATGAGTAGCCACGATTGTTTATTATAATTAAATTAAAAGATATGCAATTGATCAATGTTCAGAATATCACAAAATGGTGCATCTTGATCTGGTCAAAAAGTTTGGCTCCCGAAACTAATCCGTGAATGCGGACATGGTAAAGAGACATTCGTGCAAGCTGAAAATAAGGGTGGCGCTGTTCAGGTCCCCGTAGCTTAAAAGTTAGTCTCAACTTGTTTCAAAAAACCAATTTTAAAATAAATTTTAATCTTTATTTAAGACATTGGTGATTCCAAAATATGAAAAATGGTTTAACATGGGGTAGAAAAACAAACTTACTTTCGTGTATATTTACACGTATTTCAATGGGAGTTTATTTAGTGGTGTGCGCTCTTCGAATTAGTACTGCTACAGTCATAGGCCTTCAAAAACATGGTGTATGCATGTATCAGTAGTATTGTAGGAGCCATAGTTCCTCTCTTCATTAGTAATCAAAACAGACAAACATTAGCACTGACTTGGTGCTCGTAGATATACATAGCCCAGCTCACTTTGCTCGCGTTATTCGAGGGGCATCACAGTTTGCGATTAGGGCTCACCGACCACTTCGCTCGCACTATTGGAGGGACGTAGGGGTTTGCTGAACGGGGCTCACTGCTTGCTTCGCTCACACTATTCAAGGGTCATTGCAGTTTGCAATTAGGGCTTGTTCTAACACACATCTATGTTCTACCTTGCTACAAATCTAATCTGAGCTAATCTGGGTACTAAGTGTTAGTCATATAAAGGAAGTGAACTTTTGTTTTGTGACATACTGTATGAACTAATGAATGGAGATCATGTCTGTATGTGAATGTTTGTCTGGACTTTTAATTAACATACAAAGTTAGAAATGCTCCCCATCCCCTCCCCTTGAAAATGGTCAAAGGTCATCCGGGGCTAAATTTTAAACTTCGTCCGATTGACTTAAACTTAGTGAAAGTAATTCTGCATATTACGGGAGCACATGAACAAAATTTAATTTGAGGTCAAATGTCATATGGGGTCAAATGTTAAGAGTACTAGTATGCCCAATCGAGCTTTAAAAGTGGTAAAAAAAAAACTTGATAGAATGTGAATGAGTTGCTCTCACAGCTATGGGTGAACTAGTAAGACCCCCGGGGTAAGACCTATAATTCTGGATATGTTTTTGTCATTCCTCATTACCTGCAGGGTGCTCCCCTTGGTCTATTTTGGAGATGGACCCAAAAAGTTATCATTTAGGTGTTGCTGTTGCTAGTCCCATTAATAATGCGCAAATGCATAGCCTCTTCCTCTCTCTCAGATTAACAGCAACTGAGTACCGGTATGGAAGCGAAATATTTTCACCAATGCACCACTGTGGTCATGGTCCATGAGAGAATTACCTTTAATGAATTTCTGTATAAAAGTACTAAATAGAAACTGACAGTGTTTAGATAGCTAGATTTCTCTTTTTAGCGGATGCACTCAAAATAGGTCACGGAGAAAAAGGTTAACAGTCAATAATGGTTTGATATCTTTTGATACTTCACCGACAGTTGGTTGGCTAGCAGACTCTATGTATATATTGTCTGCCGGTCGGCTGCAACAGTTAATGGAAAATTTGTAGCGTTAATAGAGTGGCAGGAGCTGATGGTGGATTCGTTACAACATTTATCTCTTATCAGGACATTGTTTCCCATCCCATGTATATGGATGTCATGCGAAGCCAATCAAGATTAAGGCTTGTGTTAGGAATAAATTGAAGATTGGAGTCAAGAGTGATTTAAATACAAATTAGTTAGCATATGTTGTTATCTATAAACGCTGTATATCCCTTTCAATCAGATGGGGGGGTCTTGAATTTTCTTTTGCATGCACGGTAAAAATGATGTGTGACTAACAGCAAAATATGGGCAGCCAAGCCAGCCATCGGAAAGATCATATCAAATTATAACTTTTCACTGAAAGACCTCTCTGTTTCGCCATTAGCATGATTAGCCATGGGGACATGAATTATTTGTTCTTTTCAGCCACATTTTGACAATTTAGGCCAAATAGCGCGCCCAACTTTTCAAGACGGATTAACGCTGCTGCCCTTAGCCACACCCACAACACATGTGCTCTAAAATAAACCACTCATGTGTATAATGCAAAATACTGCAGCCTGTGTGCCTCCCCAATAGTAGGGCAGAGCCTGGGTGCCTCCCCTACAGCAGGGCAGAGGCAGGCATCTCCAACCAAACCACCCTCACGGCATTACGGTTGATAACAAAATACAGGCCTACTACAAGTGGTACCATCTGATCATATTGTGGTTTTGGTATTAAAATTGATTGGATATGCACTAAAGAAGTTTGAATTCAAAGTTTTCTGGTGTTGTCAAAAACTCAAATGTTGTTTTTTGCAAAATGGTATGATACCTGTGTATGTGTACACATCATGTACGCACACTAGAGTAGACCACAGTCTCTGCTGCAATTCTGCTTCTTTATTGATCCTCTCCCAATTTAAATACTGAGCTGACCTCAGAAGTTTACAAGAATAAACTTAATTCAAATTCACACCTGTTTATGAGAATCTTTCCAAGAATTAATCTACTGCTCAGTGCCACAAGTGGGTAAGAGCAATAGCTGCCCTGTGAATATTTGGCACTTTACACATAGTATATTGTACTCATCTACAAATGGCAGCTACACATGGCAGCTACACATGGCAGCTATTGCGCTTGCCCACTTCTGGCACTGAGCAGTTGCAATTTACTATTTCATTGCTGAAGTTGTACTGCTGTTCTGCAAAACCAATTAGACCATACAAAAAACTGGGTGCCATGATACTATGTTTCTGTGATTGCAGATCTCCCAGCAGGAGATCCCATTTATGCCAATGGTGGGGTTGCATAATTCTGCAGAATCACAGGATATTAGTGCAATCCTGCAAACTCCTACGCCATGATTTTATGATTCATTCTGAGCTGGGCTCGCAAAAACACAGGATTGCTCTGATTAATTCAACATAGTGTTAAATAGATCACTGTAGACTTTTGCCAGACTGTAAAGTAAATGTTGTGGCTGGAATTTGGTTATACTGCAGGGTCGGTGCACAGAGCTTCTGTCAGTTTCGGTTTTGTATTGACAATACAATGGGCTTTTGGGCTTTTAAATTCTCCCATAAGCATCATACATGTAATGGCTATCATTACATGGCTACAGTGCATTTAGCATTCTTATAGCAATGTTATTCCTCTTTAGAGTTTTATCAACACCCGAATGCAAATTTTGAAATAGCTGCATACACTTAAAAATGCATCAGCTTTGTTTTTGGAGTGCTTATTATCTTCCAAGTAACCACTTTGTTGGAGTTGATGTTCTAAAACCACAAGTTGCTGTGACCTCTATGTCGCCTTTGAACCTGTCTATAATGGAGCTAAGATATGGTGTAACTAAAGCATGTTCCTCTATACAGGGTGTTTTGTAATTACGCCTACTGCAGATCAATAAGATATATTATGTATACCTTTGCAAATTTAGCTTTTCACATAATTGGGAGACTGTAAAACTACTCAAATTCCTATTAAATTATTTAGTGCATTACCAAAATATCCAGTAGACGTATAAACCACCATTCAGAGGAGGCAAAGGCCCGTCACTGAGAATTTGGTTCCATTAGACCGTAGAGACCAAAGTTTCCGTTTTAGCGGTAAAGAAAACGGAATAGTTCAATTTTTGTGGCAAACCAGTTTATGTCATAACTTCTTGGAGAAGACTTTGTCAGACTAATTAATGTCATCTCAAGCTTTGCTTTGCCTTAAACACTCCAAATTCATGCCAACAATAATGGTCAGGTGCAATTTTGCAATTTCAAAACTGTTAGAAACTTATATTGCAATTCACAAAATGGAATTTGCCCTTTAGAAAATGGAAAACTTTGGTCTCTACTCTACATGAGAGGGAAAGACCATCCAATAAAAACTGATTTAAAGCTGAATTGTTTTTTTTTTCATCTCAATTTCATCAACAAATATTTTCCTTTAAGGAGTCAGTCCTTCCCCCATACATATATGTTTGCTACTAAATGACCAGTATATTTGTGGGGAATTTATCTAGACCAGAAATTCAATGATACATGTACTTTCCAACTTGCTGAACGAACTCCGGGAACAAACTGCGGGCAAAATTGTTATCATGGAACATTCATGAATCTGAGATTATGAAATTAAATAACCCACAAAATAAAGTAGCCTTATACTGAATAAGTGGTGATTTTTGCGGGGCGGGGGGGATTATTTTCTTGAATTTCACGATTAGAGCTCCAACCGCAAACATAACACCTTGCGATTGTATGCAATAATGTATTACAAGCATAGGGAAGGACTGGGCAATCACGAAAATAACTTTCGCGGAAATGTGTCTCTCACTCCAAATCGTGAAAATAACTGTACATGAAAATCCCCACTTATACAGTACATGATACAACCCAAGTCTCAGATGACAAAGCTAAATGAATCTTCCAACATGCAATATTAATTTCAATTTTGTCATATAAACCGATTTTGACATGCAATATTAATTTTTATTATATTTTTGATAAGCAGACTACTATTTATTGACAACACCATTAAAATTTGACTTGCATTGTAGATCCTGATGAATGAATATTTTCACAAAATGAAAGTTATATTTCAATGACAAATAGAAGAACTTCAAGTTCAACACATCTTTTATGCTTATCTCAAAAGCCATTTCAATGTCAAAAAACTGGACTTTCTTGATCATGTCATGAACATAAAACACTTTTCTACCTTGTCTACATTGAAATTGAACTTGTCCATGAATGTGATGTTTGCTTTTAACGCTCTCCAATAAAAAAAAATAGAAATATTTAAAACAATATTGGAAATCAACTTCTTGTTATAGTAGTCATTTATTGAAGTCGGCTTTTTAGGTACGTGGTATTTTTCTTATCGCATGAATGAAGCTGTCAAATTTCGGCGTGGTACGGTACATGCATAACGCTAGTTACTGAACATAAAGTTACTACATTGTAGTTGCTAAACAAGTACTCGGCCATGTGTGACATGATCTGATCAAATCAGACTAAAGATGGCAGTATAATGAAATTGAGATATACAATGTAGGCAAAAATAAGGAGCAAAAAGCAATAAAAACATCACTTTGCAAATCAAGTATGTGATCAAGGTATTTTCAACCATCAGTAAGCTTAGGTACTGAGCAAGTTAAAAACATTTTGGTAATATTCGTAGTTATTTTTTAAAATTTCTGACTCTGGACAGAGTGGTTCAGATCACATAATGATGCAAATCCATGCTAGTCCAGGGTCCCTCTGGGTGCGGATTGCAATAATTTGATAATCGTATAGAAGTTAGAATGCCAGAAGCACTCAAATTCATCATCCCAAATTTAACTATTTACAGAGTTATAGCTAGCTTTTGACTCTTGGAGAGCATATATATTTCAAAATCCATCACAATTGAAAAACTTTTAAAACTTTAAATGGTTGTATTAATGAAACATCCTGTAGTGCCAAATTTATCATGGAAGTAAACTTGACACTACAGCAGCGATACAATGGTGCCTATATTGGTGATGCCATATTGAACAATAATTAAGTGTGGTGTGGTCTGAAAAACTGACACTGATGTGGATGTTTTTTTTTATCTTCTTGAGCGTGTGCCCCTTATACCATATTAAATTTAAGATATTTCTTCCTTTTGAAAGGTCAAAGTGTCCTTAAGTTCATTCAACTTGTGTTAAATTGTTTGGTTGACAGTTTGGTGAGGAATGGTTGACAAATTGGTTGTATAAAAGTAACCATTTAACCTATGCAGATGGCCCTAGATTGGCTGAGTTGACAATTTTAAAATGGTAGAAGGTCAACTACATGCAGTGGTGTCACCAGGGGGGAGCATGGGGGAAATGGTCCCTCAGTCAGAACTCTTGCCCCCCCTAGTTGCTCCCCAGTAAAAAAAGCCAAAATTACAAAAATTTCCACTTGGCTCATTTACATGTACAAGTAAATGCTGAAAATGAGTCTACAGGGATATGCACATCAGAAATTTGAGTCAATTTCATCTGTTATTTTGAGCCAGGGGGCACAGCCAGTAGGCCAATGGCACTGGTTTATAGTATTTCTGACTACCCTTCTCTAGGATTGAACTTGGCCTTTTGTCCCAATGTTCCTGCACTATTCACTTCATAGGCTGCTTTGTGTATGTAGTTCAAGAGAGTTATTTCTAGCTCACAAGTGTAAAATCACATCATTTTGTAGACATCTTACATGATTTTCCATTAATACCATGAAGGAAGTTAAGCAAGGACCGCAAACACCTCCTAATTTCCGAGTGAAGAACAAAAGGAAAACAAGTTGCTTAGCATGCCAAAATATAAAACCAAAGTAATATGTCATAATCATTTTGTGGTAAGATATGACTGCAGTAGGGGAGGGCTGGGGGAAGGGTAGAAAATAATGGGTGCATTGTGAGCGCTATTGTGGACGGTAAATGTATTTTTCTTGGAAATATACTGGTATGAGCAATGTGTGACAGTATTTTGGTTCTCCAGTTATTCAATTCATTTTCATTTTTATTCTCTTTTGAGTTAAAGTCTTCATTTGTTGGATGTAGATCTGTTTTTATTTGATTAATATTGTGTAATTTATTATCTGTAAATTCAATCGGGCTTAATAGTATCAGCTATTGAACCTCCTTTAAAAAAACCCAACTAGCTATGCACCTGCTTGCAGACCCTCTTTGTCTATGCCCTCGTAGACTTTTAGGGCCAGTTTCTCGAAGCATGGCTTAGGAACCTGACCAATAGCCAAGCTTCTAGAAATCAGAGTCTATAGTGCCCTGATGTAGCTCAGGAGGGTTTTGGTTGAGATCGGGAACCTATTCACCGTCATGGTGAATACATCTTAGTCTTACCGTAGTTACGGGTGCACGCTTGATAGCAAATTAGCAACCCATTGATTTTGTGTTGTAATCATTTTGATCATTGTTCCTACATGTATCATCGATAGTGTGAACCAGTTGACCAGGCAGCAATCAATTTTGATATCACACTATGACAGCAAATATATAGGCCTTTTCTTTTTATTGAGCTTTATTTGTGTGGGTGTGGGGTGTGTGGTTAGGTGTGTGTTGGACACACACACAACAACAACAAACAACAGAGGATGTCCTGGCGAAATGAGTATATATTAAAAAAAATTGCAAATAACATAGAAATACGTATGCCGGGGCGCAGGTTCATGCTTGAGGGGTATACATGTAAGTAGTGTCGTGGTATAGGAATTATAAATAGATCTAGTATGTCCCCCGATGTGTCTCTGTTAGATATGATAAAGGTAGGTTCTCATTGAGGTCTGCTTGTCTGTGAGTAGGGGGTGTGTTTGTTTGGGTGTGTATTTTTTTGTTGAATTTGGTTGGAATTCCAAAATTATCCTCAAAGGGTGTGGTTTTCAAAATGGAATGGCACATATCTCTCAAACAGCTGCACCCAGGAAATGATACTACAATTCTAAGCTATTATACTGCTACTATGCTACTACTTATAATACTACAAAATAGTTCACTCATATTGTGTGTTTCCTCTTACTGTACAATGTAGAAAAGTGTAAACCCATTATGGTATACGTAAAATGATAAGTTCTATGTTGAGTATTCCGAAATTCAAATAGTAATTTAATTGTACTTTTGATGCCAAATGGTTTGCAATTGCATTTTGAGCTATTTGGTGATGATATTTTCCCTCTTACTGGACTGTACTATGTGTGTAATTTGGTATATTGATTACAATTTCTCATTGAGCAGCAACATTAATGTACTATACAAACTACATGTTTTTTTCTGTTTCAGAGTACCCACCAAGGTATGCCGGGATGAACTGTACCAAGCCTATTGTGCCTATCATTATAACACAAGTGGAGGATGTGTACCACCAGCACTCATACAAACACCAAAGGTATCAAATGTGTAATGAGTTAATAACCCATATTTGAAAAGAAGATACAAATTAAAAGTGATGACCATTGACCAACTAATAATATATCCCATTTATTAAAAAATTTATTGGTTCTTATAATGTATCCTAGGTGTGTGACTATGGCATTAGTGGTTTATGTTTTATATTGCTCGGAGATGTATTGTAAAGCAAACAATTTTCGTAGCATAATATTTTTGTATGCAAGGACAAAATGGTGAGTTAGTGTCCTCCATTCACCTTTCCTGTATGTCTGTCAACTTCAGAGGTGGATTTGGCCAATTTTTAGGCCCATGGCGCCCCCATTGAAAATTCCAGGTTTCGCCCTTGAAGTTGCCTTTTCCTCCAGTAATGCACTTTTGCCTAGCTCTACTAAATACATCCCTTTAAATATGGCCTCCAAAAACTAATGTCATCCAGGCAGAGCATTTCTTGGGTGATACCTTAAAGATTCGCCTAATGGTGCACATGGGCTCCTTTGGATTATGGTAAATTTCACGTTCAATTAGAGTGCTCCCTCCTCTGAAAATCCTAACAAAAATTAAGGGTCGGTGCCCTTATTTGCCCTTATAAATCATCAAATGTACATTTCTTTGGTCCACTTCACTTGTTTTTGTGACACCCTGTAATGGAGTAAAATGCCAGTGCAGAGGTGGCGGACAGTGGATGGCTAAGTGCTTGCCTGACATGGTGATAGGAAAGTGCCTGATTGCATAGCATTGGGTTTCTTTAGGCACATTAGTCAAGTGTCCAAATTGAATTCAGTGTCTTGTGTTGTACTTTCATATCAAGTTTGTTCCGGCAGTATTTCTTCTTCGTTCTTTGGTATGTCACAATTATTAGTAAATCAGTTTAGAAACAAAACCATAAACAAACAAACTAAATATCTAAATACAGACTTATGATGAATCCCGGGCGGGATCACTCCCATTGTGGCCTGTACACCATCCGCGATAATCAACTTTTGAAAAGCACCCTAAACAAGGATTTAACCCTAGGCTAAAACGATACCCTAAACAGGTAACACGCGCCTGTTTTCGCACCCTAAACAGGGATTTTATTTCTTGCATCAACTGTCATACCCTAAATTTCATTTCCTAGTATATTAGCCATTGCAATTTTGCTACTCTTTTTCCCTGTTTTTTCATGTTTTTGACACCCTAAACACGATACGTATCGGGCCTACCCAAGAAAAACTACCCTTTTTACGTGTTTTTATTATCGTGGATGGTGTACAGGCCACAATGGGAGTGCCCCCCCCGGGTGACGAATATCCCCACTCTGGACTGTTTTTACTTTTTGCAAATCCAGTAATCCAGGCCTCTATCCCACTGTCAAAATAAAATATTTACACCAATACCCCATTATACCAGTCAGTTCCAATGTTCAGCCCCAGTCAGTCATTCTTTTGGGTACAATATATAGGCTGTTTATTCCCATGCCATAGAAACACAAGTGCACAACAAGGGTAACCTTTGACCCTTCCCACACGATATGTCAGAACTTCCTCATTATACATGGGATGTTATCATAATTGAGGTTCATGTAAAGTACATGTTGGTATGGCAATAGCTTTGAATTTTAGATATGAAATTGAAAGTTAATTGTTTCAGTGAAACTTAATATTTTAAAAGGATGACACTATATCCATTATGTCGTTTTTATTGCTTTCGTTCTGGAACCTAAACAAACTTGAAAGAAAAATATGGACATTTATTGCTCAGTTGGTGTTTTCCCCCCATTTTCCTCTACTAAATTTAAAGTCATAATGTACGATCTTTTTTCAGAATTTACCTTTATTTTTTTCAAAACCGATTTTTGGCATTTTATATTTGTAATACTTACACATGTTCTAACTTAAATCTATGAGCAAACTGTCAAATTCGTCCTAGTGGTAGTAAAACGGGACGATTTTCTGTTGGTCCGACATAAAGTCACAATTTTTAGATTATGACTTTATATAGCCGCCAATATAAACCGTAGTCTCGTACAAAACTAGCTTGGTTACGCTCTCTCCACATGTGGAGGAGCGTAACCAAACTGGCCGCGAGGAGACTAACTCTGAGGCCGCACTCGCTGTCCTAATCCAAATAGTGCGAGATGTTTGAGTGATAGAGGTGAAGTTTATGATGTTGTTTCTTTGCAAATTCCCAATGTTTTTCGCATCCAAATGTATTGGGAACTTTCATAATGATTGCATATTATCATTTTAGAAGAAAAAAAGAAAAATCTAAAAATTTAAAAAGATCGTACATTAAGGCTTTAAGAAGTTGTAGTTAAATCAGTCAAACAGACAGTGCAGTGGTGTGTGAGGAGTGGTACATGTATATTAGAGTCTCCACAAAAGGCAGTGCAATAATTATGTGTGTGTGGGGGATTACCTTATTGCCCTTTCCTTTTGCCTTTACCCCCTAAAAGTCACCATAACACATGTTCAGTGGTGTATAATACTTGGCAAACAATTAAAATTGACTGTATTAAAAGTCTTTTGAACTGTTGCTATGCCAAATATGAGTTTAATAACTGGGGCAGTTGTGCATGTGAAAAATTGCAAGACTCAGTACACGGTCGATCTTACCGTTTCGATGTTGATTAAGATACTTCTTGCATCGATCCCGAGATGCGGAAAAACCAATAGTCATTTTGTCCCACATAAATGAATAAATAACAAAAACCCCGATCCCCGGTGGACTCACCCAAAAGGTGACGTCACACCATATGATAAATCCTTATCCTCCTTGGTCTCCGACTGACACAGGCGTGCCTATCGATTGTTCATAGCACTGTGTATCAATTTCTCGACCAAAGGCGAGATATACGGTTGTAGTTTCACACCTTAGGTAAAACCAAACCGGTATTGTTCGCTGAGGATAGTTTTGACGGCATTTTCTGGCGAAAAAGTGACAAAAAACGATCCAAAACTTAGCTACATATCGTGCCTCCGTTTGTATACGGGACACACGAGCAATTCAAAATGGCCGCTCGTTGACGCCATTCATTTTGTTTCCCATGTAAAACAACCATTGCAGCCTGTAAGTTACAATAGATGTTTGTACATACACATTGTATTTCATGTACGGTAGGTTATTGTTGCTATGTTAGGGTGATTACTCTATCGTTATGTCTTCATTACCGTCCGATAAGACGAGTTAATCAGATATTCATACGGTGGGGATTGGTAGGGACCCGTCTGACATTTAGTAATAAAGTTAGCCAGTCCTTACTTTTACCACTAACGTTAGCGACCAGCCTCCGTGCTCAGGTTTGCTTACTGGGCTTGAGTCGCGTGTTGGGGGGTAGTGCCCCCTCCCTTTTCTCCTCGCTTCGCCTCGGCCCTGTCGGGCTTACCCTTCCCTGGTGACGGAGCGGGACCCACACCCGCTCTGTTTCACCCTCAGGGAGTGCTCACGATCTTCTAGATGTCTTTCTTTTGCTTAGGACTCTCCGAGTTCCAGCTTGACGATTGGGATAGGCTCCATCATCGCCATAAGACGAAGAAGAAATCTACCAAGGGCACTGGTAAGGTCGATCACGGTGGATTCTGCTGTGACAGCCCCTATGGGTCATGGCAGGTCTGCTTAAGGGGCTCGGTCCCGGACAAGCAAGCGGTTCCTTCGGGGACTGCTAAGCGCGTCCAAAGGCTCAGCAGCCAGCGAAAGCACTGACTATACGCCGGAGCAAAGTAGCAGGCAGCAGAGCGGTAACCACCAGCGAAAACCCTAGCGGGTTTTGCAGCAGGAGGATACCAGTCCTCTAGCCAAAAATCCTCACGGGTTTTTAGCAGGAGGACACCCGTCTGTTGCAGGCATATCTACGGGCTCAAACAGCCACAGTAGTAGCCAGCGACGGGCAGCATGCAAAAAGTACCCGGGCTTGCCTGGGTTGAACCCTAGCATGCATGGGTTCAGCAGAGACGATACCGCTGCTAACGCTGTGGGTGTAGTCTTAGCAGAACCAACTGGGGTTGTCACACGGCAGCGTTCCATGGCGGGACCGCCGAGTGATACCCTGGGCCCTAGAATAGCTGCTGGCTGTCCACAGGGACTGGCTGGCGATTATTCAGGGGTTGGGCTCGCAGTCTCTCACGGGACAGCGACCCAGGTGCATTCGTGGCAGCTACAAAGGCGAGCTACGGCTTGACTTCAGTGGTAGCCGCTATGCACCCGCCCATAGCTGCCGTGAGTGGTCCGCCACACACAGCGACCTTGGGCGAAGCTCTAGAGGGTACAGTAAGTAGCTTGAACAGCCTAGCTGATCAACAACCCACTTATGTCCTCGAGAGCCAGCGGAGCGTGGGTGATCCATTATCGTCAATGGGTCAATTACCCTCTCTTGATCGATCACTGTCAAATCAACAGGGCATAGCTCCATTGATTGACGCTGCCTATTCAGGTGGCGAGGTGATTGATCGGGGGTATGCACGCTCAGCTACCCGTGGTACTAGGCAAGCTCCCTCAGCCAAGGGACAGCCGGTATAGCGGGTACCCATACACACGGCTTGATCCCCTTGCGGGGAACGCAGTGAGGCATGGGTACAGTGGTACACAGCCGGGAGCCCTCACGGGCACCCACGCTGGAACCACGCATACAGCGGTACACAGCCGGGAACCCTCACGGGTACCCATGCTAGTACCGCGCCGGTACCACGCCAGCACACAGCTTGATCCCCCAAACAGGGAACGCAGTGTGGCGAGGGTACAGCGGTCCGCAGTTGGGAACCCTCAAGGGTACCCACGCTGATACCGCACCGGTACCGCAGCACCCGCCTTAGTCGCCACAGTCTCTGTGGCAACAAGGGGAGGCGGTGCTGGTACTGCAGTACCATGGGGTTACCCTGGTGGCGGATCCTTTCAGGGTCAGCTGCCGGCTGGGTATGCCCCGTGGTACCCGCCGCAGGGTGTTTCTTCCACGGCCTAGCACCGTGGCAAGTGTCGCCTAGCGATGGCCATGCAGTACCAACATCAGCTGTTGACCAGGCCAGCCGGCATGGGGCTAACCCAGATCTTGATCAGGGTAGGCCCGTGCTGCTAGCGCTAGGGACGACGGCTGCGAGAGCATGCGGACCCAGTGGTGCCATGGCGGATACCTCAGGGTCTTGCGGGAGTACTCCCTCTTCTGCTGGCAGGTAGTCGGCGAGCCACACAGTGGTTATGCCTTCTTACCCGCTTTCAGATGCCCGTCCTCAGTTACCGTCATCATCGGAGCATGATACGGATACTGTGGGCGAGGGAAAGGAGTCGGAAGCTGAGTCCGGTAGTGACATCACTACAATCTCCTTCCCCGCTGCCCCGCGAGGGGAGCAACAGCACTGATCTTCCTCCGGACACCCCTATGGGGAGTCCATGGAGGAGGACCAGGGGATCCTTTCAGTAGGATGCTCAGCTGCTGCTTCCTCACAGGGGACGCCTGCACTCTCATTCCCGGCAAACCTCACGGGTAGATATCGTAGGGCTGTCGAGCTCAGTAGAGCTATGACGCCGCGTGCTTGCACGCTTCCTCTGCGTGTAACGGGAGGACCACGGGACCTACCTGAGGGGATCCGAGAGGGACCCAGATGTCGTCAAGCGTATCACGCTCAGACAACATCTGAGCTCTTCCATGAGGTGAGCCTATTAGCGGTGCTAACAGCTAGCCTCAACGAGAGCTCCATGGGCCTAGCCCATAGGGCGTCCACTCAGCGCCGGGGGGGAGGGGCCTGCCACTCCCATCGCTCAACGCGATGGAAAGGCAGGGTCCTTTTTCTCTTTGGATGCTCCCGCGCTACGGTGGGGGCCCGTGCAAAGCAGCGCCCACCGGGAGCACTCTCAAGGAGTCGGGAACCGCCCTTACCATGGGTAGGAGCTCCGACTTCAGCAGGCCGTGCACCACCAACAGTACCCGAGCCCACTACCTCTGTAGCACCCATTTCTGGGAGGCGCAAGGGTAGCACAGGAACAGCTGGCAAGCCCCGAGGAAGAGCAAGCGCTCTTCCAAGGGAAGCTAGGCAGAGCATTCCTGGGGGCTCAGCGGTTTTTCCACAGGGGATCTCCCAGTGGGCGACCGCTTATGGCTTTCACCCAGAGGTGGGAAACCATCTCTTTGAGCGCCTGGGTATGGTCAGTGGTGAGTGGGGGTTACAGACTGGCAACCCAGTCTCCCCACATTAAATCTGCACATTTCAGAGGTCCACAGTAGTGCCGCCAGACGGCCCCCAGCGGCGGGCACTAGTGACAGGGCTCACGCAGCTTCTCACGAAGCGGGCGATTGTCGGTCTACCCCCGTTCTACGGGTGATCTTGGAGCCATTGGCTCCAAGGAAGACCGGCGACGGGATCCCCATCCGGAACCGCAGGCTGTTGAACACGTTCTTCAGGCCCAAGAGGTTCAGAATGGGGACTCTCGCCTCGGTGCTAGCCTGCCCCATCAGGGGCATGGGAACAGCATCGCTAGATCTCTCGGACGCCTATCTGCATATGCCAATCGCTTCCCAAGATCGGAGGCATCTGCGCTTCTAGGTACAGGATCAAAATTACCAGTTTTGATACCGGCCATCCGTCCTGTCCATCTCTCCCAGGGTGCTTAACCCTCTTGGTCAGAGCGGTGGCAGCGTGCCTGAAGCACAGGGGTGTCAACATCAGTTGCTACCTGGACGTTTGGCTCATATACGGACGCACTCCACTGAAGACTACGGGTCTCATGGGGTTGATAGTCAGTAGGGTGCGGGACCCTGGATTTGTTTTGATCAGCTCAAAAAAAGTCCAGCGTGGTCCCGACGCAGACACCACTATTTGTAGGGGCCCAGATCACCCTCACGGAGGGGTTCGCGGTGCTCTCCCCCGAGCGGGTGACGAGCATGGTGCGGTGTGCCTGACTCTTGGCCGAGTCTCGGGCAAAACCCGCTGTGGCATGGATGAAGGTGGTAGGCCTAATGGCCAGTATGGTAGACCTCGTACTGTACTGCCGTTTCTACGTTAGGGCTTACCCAACTACACCTTCTAGCCTGCTTGCAGGCCCAGTCGTCACCCAATATCCCTCGCGGTTCCGTTGTCGGAGATCGCGCGAGAGGAACTCTGGTGGTGGACCCATCAGCCCAATTTGACCCAGGGTGTCAGGTTTCCTGCACCCCCGGTATGTCACGTAGTGACGACCATAGCGTCCAAACGGGGCTGCGGGGTCCACATCCACGGAGACTCCGTCTCGGGCCTATGGGGCCATAGAGACAGAGTTTCACATCAACCTCCCTCGCTCACGAGGAGGTGATCGTGGAATCACATACCGTTGTCCTGACGGATAACACAACCGTGGTAGCCTACCCCAACAGACAAGGGGACTCCGGGCCACCACGATTGAGCCTGCATGCACGACACCTGATAGGGTGGGGCAAGTTCAGGCAGATTACGATGAGAGCGATACACATCGCGGGCGTCACCAGCATCCTCGCGCACAATCTGTCACGAGGAAGGGTGTCGGGACCAGCAGAATGGTCCCTTGCTTCATGGAGGTCGCTCAGGCGATCTTCAAGGGATGTACCACCCCTCGAAAGATCTGTTCGCATCTCATCGCAATCATCCACTGCCGGTGTACTGCTCAAGGGTCGCGGACCCCCAAGCATTCACCGTGGACGCTCTGTCCATAGACTGGGGAGGATGACAGCTTATGCAGTCCTCCGATCTCACTACTCATGAGGGTGGTGACCAAGATCGGGTGGGAAGACTGCATTGTCATTCTGCTAGCGGCAAGGCCGCTGGCACTCCCAGTACCAGACCTACTCCGGATGCCCGGAGCGGAGGTACCCAGTCTAGCACTAGAGCACCTGCAGGTAGCTGCATGGCCCTTACCAGGGAACCCGCAGCGGAGGGATACTTTTCATCAGAAGCTGTTTTTCTCATCGCCGGGGCTAGACGGAAGTCTACCCTCCGTACGTATAGCCAGAGTCTGGCTCCATACTACGCTTGGTGCAATGAGACAAATAGCTCTCCCGCTAGAGCCTCTGTGCTGCTAGTTCCGGAGTTCCTGACAGAAAAGTTCCAAGCAAGACTTCAGCGGGCCACTGGGGCCAGCTATAAGTCAGCTGTCCTCTCCATTCACCGAGGTTTGAGGCGGGTCGACTATCATAACCGATGGTTACCTTATTAGTCTACGCCGACGGTATGTTCAACGAGTGTCTACCAAAAGGAAAGTGATCCTCCTAAGGGATCCCAACACAGTCTTAGATTACTTTAAGGGTCACCCTTTTGACCTTCCGTCAAAAGCGACGCTTAAATACGTAACTCTCAAGATGGCTTTCCGGTTTGGCGTTGGCTTCGGGACGGCGGTGCTGAGTTGCACACGGTCTCGAGGTTAGCTTCCGTGTTCACAAACACTGGAGCGACACTGTTTGGCGCTCTGTTCTCGTGACTACTGAACGGCGCGGTGCATACCGACATTCGTCCCTCTCCAATCCCCAGGGTTGGGCCAGGTTCGGATGAAGCCAAAGATAGGCTGGGGTGTCCGATAAGGCGCTGCAGCACTATTTCTTCCGAACACAAGCCTTGCGAGGACTCACGACCGCATTCATCACCCTTACAGAGCCTTTCGGTCCAGCCGCTGTCGCAATGGCTGGTCCAGGTGTTGGTGGAGTCCGGGGGATCGCGAAGGTTTCGCGTCCCACGACCCACTCGACACGAGCTATCTCATCATCTTGGGTATACCGTTCGGTTGTCCCTTGAGGAGATCTAGCAGGCGGTGTCCCGGAAGCCACCTTCGCCCTTCTCTACGATACTTCCGTTTACGTTAGTAATCAGAGGCGGGCGGAGGTTTACCGGGACATTGTTGGCGATCATAATACGGTGGTGTACGGGTACCAGGTTTTCAGACTATACAGAATACTCAGCATGGTAAGAACCAGTGTCGCTATTCTTAACCACCAAACTTATTAAGTAAGGAGGTTTATGTCTGTGATCGCGTGGTCTTTCTTGTTTTCCCGACCGTTGGGGGAAAATATTTCTGACCTCGCGAAAACCATCGTTACCCGCTCCCGATCCCTGATCAGATGCTGACCAATCTTGTACCTCCATCCGTCGGTTACTTGCTAGATCGATCTTTCAGATGTTGATGCAAGAAGTATCTTAATCAACATCGGAAGCGGTAAGATCGACCGGTGTACTGAGTCTAGTCCCAAACAAAAATGTTTGGTAGACTCATAACCGTGCGATCTTACCTTTCCGATGTTGATTATCCCGGACCCGCCACCCCTACAAGTTTGGTCCGAGTAGGGGATCCCAAGTCGGATAAGGGCGATCATATGGTGTGACGTCACCTTTTGGGTGAGTCCACCGGGGATCGGGGGTTTTGTTATTTATTCATTTATGTGGGACAAAATGACTATTGGTTTTTCCGCATCTCGGGATCGATGCAAGAAGTATCTTAATCAACATCGGAAAGGTAAGATCGCACCGGTTATGAGTCTACCAAACATTTTTGTTTGGGACTATTTTGCATTATCAAATATCTAGGCTACCTGTTTGAGCTGGCCTGCCTGGTAAACATGGTCTGGTAGGGGGAACTCATGCCCGCTGCCCCCTGCCCCTACCACTGATTCAGAACATAACAATGTGGTATAAATGAAGTGAGTCAAAAATATGATTCACTACCATGGCTTAGATAAATAATGTTGCTTCAATTGCCCTTTCCTTTTGCCTTTACCCCCTAAAAGTCACCATAACACATGTTCAGTGGTGTATAATACTTGGCAAACAATTAAAATTGACTGTATTAAAAGTCTTTTGAACTGTTGCTATGCCAAATATGAGTTTAATAACTGGGGCAGTTGTGCATGTGAAAAATTGCAATTTTGCATTATCAAATATCTAGGCTACCTGTTTGAGCTGGCCTGCCTGGTAAACATGGTCTGGTAGGGGGAACTCATGCCCGCTGCCCCCTGCCCCTACCACTGATTCAGAACATAACAATGTGGTATAAATGAAGTGAGTCAAAAATATGATTCACTACCATGGCTTAGATAAATAATGTTGCTTCAATTGGCTCAGCTTTAAAGAAAAAAGAAAAAAGTATGGGGGAAACGCAGTGTACCAAACAGAGAGGAAAATGACGAGGAGCGCGAAGTGGAAGAGGATTCGGAAAGGAAATAAAATCACAGACGAGTGTGTACGTACGAGACACAAATCAACCGAACAATATTCTTTAATGTCTAAGGACATTATCCAGCCACTAGCAACCATCAACGACAACAAGCTCCAACATTTTTATAAGCTAATGCAAAAGCCACAGGCTATCTGGAGCATAAACTTTAATGCAAAGCAGTCACTACATGCAAAACAACATTGAAAGAGCACGATAAAACTTGCAGGTAATGAGTCGGGGAATGATATCACGTTAATGGTGGTGCTTGGGGCCTGTGTGTTCAACCCCAAGTGAACAACCATTGCTCAGTATAGCATAGCAGCAGTATATATATCGCATCTATAGAGACCATGATAGCAAGAGACTCGGTTGCACAATATTAATGTCCTATTTACTACTACAAATGTACGAGAGAAAGTTCCTGTCTATGTAGATTCAGTGGTTTTAAGTGAACATCGAATAGAATAGGGACTACAGGGGTACATTTGTATTAGGGAATGAGGTTGCCAAGTTTATTTGCTACGTTTACACCAAGGCATATAGATATAGTGAGGAACTGCGTAATGGAGACAAAAGTGTATGACTGATCGCATAAAGCGTTCGTCTTGGGTTTCAGCGTGTTAATGTAGTAGGTGAACTTGAATTAGATAATTGATTTAAATGTGTCTGTGTGTACGTGTATCCATGGGCTGATGTAGACAACACCATTTAAGGCTGATATAATGAACACAGTACAACTGTAATTTATGATGAACATAAAAGTACAACAAATTTGTTTGACATAGAATTCATGGTTGGGCCATGTAGGGGTGCCACCAGGAATTTCGAATGATGGAGGAGGGTGGACAAGCAACGATAAAGTTATGCCCCATGAAGCGGCTGGTTTTTAGGATTGACAATGTGACAAAAGCCGATAAAATTCAGATAAAAGATGTCAACAGCTTGACAAAGAATATCAAAATATGAATTATTTATTTACTTACAATCACAGCAATTTTCTCAGAGTAGAGGCAGTCTTATCCTTATACAGACAATCAGGGCTGTAGCAAGGTGGAAAAATGTGGGGTGGCCATCATAAATGTGGGGCGGCCAAATTACAAATATATGCCGAAATTGAAATAAAGATATAAAGAAAAAAATAACTCAAAGTGGGGCGACCATGGCATCCCGGCCGCCCGCTTACTACTGACCCTGCAGACAATATTATTTTTGATTAGAACATTAATTTAGGCATCAACAAAAATTGTTTGCCGTACTTCTTATTTTTGCAAACCATAAGGGAGCCTGGTTGCAGCCCCCTGTAAAGCCACCCCTTGGGCCTTATAATATCAGCGAATATAGACACACACACACACACAGATGAATGTAAAAACAGTGTATTGGACAATTCCCTTAATAAAAGACCAAACCTAGTGAAGAACATTAGGAGGAGGAGGGGCTGTCAAATATCTGAAACTCTGAAAATGCCACCCTGTCTAAAAATTATACCGTGTTCTCATTTTAAGCTCACTATTATTATTATAATTAATAGAACCTAAAGATTGATTCAGCTTACACTAGCAAAGCAAATACAGTAAGAAGAGTTATATGCATTTATCTTCTACTAGTATTGCGAGCCTCCAAAACTAATTGAGCGGTATAATGATTTAGTGCTATGGCCTCTATGTGTAATTATATTTACTTAGAGAGAATCATCCCATATCAGGAAGCGCAGAAATCACAACGATCAATCAAAAACAGACAATTAACATTTTTCAAGTAGCGTGAAAAGTTGAGATATTTTTTTACACAGTCTTATTATTCTACAACGGATCTTACCGGATCTTGGCTTTATTTACAAATTGAAACTCGTTAGCAGTAAGTAGGCTTTAAATAAGCGAAAATTCATTAGTAAAAGGTCACTGTATTATATACATGTAGAGGACCCTGGAACCTAAACTATGATTGGTTATAATTAGATAAGCCTTCCAGCATAGATATTGCAAGAGATGCATCGGCACTAACAAAAACCAACAAAAACAAATTGGTGGAAAGCTTTGATTGTGTATGCATAATTTGGAATATAATTTGGTTGTATATATGTTACAAGGAGATGGCAGATTACAAGATAGAAGCAATGAAAATATGTTTGCCTGTATTTTAAAATAATTGGATAAACCTTCGAGCAGAGATATTGCATCGGCACTTACAAAAAATAAGTTGGTGGAAAGCTTTGATTGTGTATATGCAAAGTTAGGAATATAATTTGATTTTTATGTTACTAGGAATTGGCAGATTACAAGATAGAGCCATTGAAAATTATGTGCTTTTATTATTGAATCAACTTTAAAATAATATTGGTAAAAATAAAATAATAATAATGTTAAATTTAAAAAAAAAAGGAAAAATCAAATTGCTTTCTTGCGACTGTGACACATTTGAATAGATTCTCAAAACATTTGTTTTCTCAGTTTCAAGCAGACTATCATAATGGTAACAATTAGCTGCTATAATCTTGTGTATTTTTGATAGCTTGTATTTAGCATTTTATTAAACTCCTTAGCTTAAAATGGTCGAAAGGCGATTTTTAATTGATGCCTTTTTAATCATGGTCACAGTGGAACCGGAAATTGCTTCAGGAGAGTACTTGTCTGTGCATACTTTAAGGTTTGCAGAATACCAAATAATGAATTATTCACAATCATATTTGTAAGTTCATCACAAATAAACAGGCCCATAGCTAGGATTTTTCATGGGGAGGGGTTGGGGGCACTAAGTGCTGACGTTTTATAGAGAAATCTTCATTCTGGCCAAATGACCCTTTCTACACAAATTTCACAGAATGTTTATATATGAGGTATATTTAGCTAAAGTTTTTACATTTTTCGCCTAGTTGTGCTATTTTTTACAAAGCAGACCTTTTGCGGATTTATGAGGGTGCATCGCACTCCAGCAACCTTCCTGGCTACAGGCCTGCAAATGAATGTCTTGTCAATAAAAGAATTTCTATAAAAACATGAGGTAAACTAACAAAGCTGTGCCAAATAAGCTGGCTGAAGTATTGCCTACTGTCTGCTGCACTACGGTATGTATTATACAAGTGCTGGACTGCTGGTCTGAATTTTTATTAGAAGTACTGTTTGATGCAGACACAGCCAGTAGCCACAACAATGAAGTGGATAGTCAAAACAGATACATTCTTCTTCACTTTAATATATCTTCTAATTGAAAATTTTGTTGTTATTGCACCCAAGGAATAAAAAAATCTAGAGTAGATATTGCAATTGAAGAAAGCTTTCAAGTTGGGGATGTGCAGTAATTACGACTCCACACAGGAGGGGAAAATTGGGAATGGGGAGAAAGTTTAGGCAAGCTTAAAAGCGGGGGAAAGAAACTTTGGCTTATCTTTTCGATATATACTCTCTAAATAGGTGCAGGAAAGCAGTATGCAAATGTTGTGCCAACAGCGGCGTAGCGTGGGTCATCCGATTGGGGGGGGGGCACTGACCATGATTGGGGGGCACCGGGTCTGATTGGGGTGGCACAAGCAGTTTTTTGGCAATTTTCCTATGGGATTTTCTCAATTTTGCAAACGAATGGGGGGGCTCAATTTTGCAATCAAATGTATATAAATATAGACCATTTAAGGTTTGAAAATTGGCTTCCCCAACATTTGGCACGGGGAGAATGGATTTTTTTGTGCACATGGAGGGGTGTGGAGCAATTTTGGCATGCTATTTGGAAATCTTGTGCCCTACTCACCCTGGGCTCATAACGATTGGACAGCCGCTTAGATGAAAAACAGGTTTAGATCACTCATTGTAATCTAAGTTGAAATGATAGGATTTAAGTATGTATTTTTTTTCACCTGAAACTTGTTCCAAAGTGATCATTTCAGTCTGCGGAAAAGTTCACAGGTATCCAAAGGGTCATACAAGTTTAGAATCTTGATACTGTGATGGGATCAAGCAAACAATGAGTCTGATGTTGATGCAAATCCAATTTTTTTTTCCTAATATTAGGAATTTTAAAGTTTGATTTGACTGAAAACACTATGTTTGTAATACTTTTTGTTAGAAAGTTACTCAAAAGTTGAGTCATCATAAATACAAAGGGATTACAAGAAATTCTGTGGAATTTCTTTAGATCTGCAAACTAGGATGGCCTATGAATTCACGAAATCCAAAATGGAAGACCTTTGATCTTTCTGACTGCGCTGTCAGTTTGGGCATGCACAGTTCAAGCTTGCTTAGCTAATGAGCTTTACTAGCATCTGATGACACCCTAAAGACAATTTGTGTACGATATTTTGTGATGATTGATTGAACTTTCAGAATGCAGTGAAAAACAGCATGCCCTATTGTTAGTTTTGCAACTTCAAACATACAAACGGTCACAAAAGTTTAAATTATAAATAGGAAACTTTCTTTGCGAAAGCCCAATGCATAGAAAAGGTGCTTTTTGGCTTTGTGAAAATCTGGAGGGCAACTCTTACCAGGAGTTTCAAACTTTGAATCTTTGCTGCAACAGTGGAGTCGGTGCTGCTTTATGGATGCTGAAGCATGGACCATCACCCTAAACTTGCAAAGGGTCTGGATGGGCGTTTACACCCGTATGCTAAGAACTGTTCTGAATGTGCATTGGAAGGAATGTCAAATGCAGACCTATATGGAGATCTTCCCAAAATAAGCCACAAGATCAGGGAAAGAAGAACCCGGTTTGCTGGCCACTGTTCCAGAAGTGAGGAGCCCGCATCAAAAATGGTTCATTGGATACCCAAGCATGGGAGGCAGAAACCTGGAAGACCTGCTCTGACCTACATTGACATTCTGGAAGATGACACTGGACTGGAGGCAGCAGACTTCAAGGCAGCAATGGAGGACAGGAAGTTGTGGAAAGCCATCACAGTTAGAGGACACCACTCGAATTATTAAAGCAAGAAAGTAAAAACATCAGTCACCATTTTTTGCAATTCCTTTTCTCTGGTGAAGGCACTTGCTCCATCATGGGTCACATAGTCGGAAGTAGGCCCTTATGGCGACTCATTTTGCTTGATCACATTGTCCTAAAATGAGTTAACATAAAACCTTGGGAGATAAGTTTATAAGTTAGATCGATGTCTAAAAATAAAGAGTGAATTTGCACTTCAGCTATCCTTGCTTTTCTGTCATTTACATACCTGGCTAAAAACGGATGAAAGTACAGGTTACATGCATGGAAATGATGGTTTGCTGCATGCATAATTCAACACGTAACTTTAGATGAAACTTCAGTATTTTGCCCGCTCAAAACGATGTAAATACTGTTCAAAATAGCTGAGGAAATTATCATGAATTGCCTACAAATTGTAAAATATACCTCTGGATATTATGTGATGCTGAATGGGAGTTTCTGAAATCAAATCTTCACATTTGAAATGAGTTGGGATACTGTTAAAAAGTGTTGGTATGCCATTTTAGCCGACGATAAACAGGAAATTTAACCCCATGGTTCATTCCATGAATATGCAGGCAAGATGCAAGGTAGGCCCTTGTGATTGGTACCATTTGGCAACAAATAATTTTATGCCAGAACGTGCTTGGCATGATTGTAGATTTAGGAAAGTTGTTAAAAGTGGATCAGTTAAAGGAGTATTTTGAGATTCCAGCATCCTGTTTTTTATGACATTTTTCAGTAGATATCCACGCAAAATGCATATTCCCAGAATTGCAGTTTATTCCAATTTTGCATTTGCGAGTTTATGCATGATTTTTGTGTGTTACACTGCCCCTGTGTTGTAATTTGTTCTTTGTAATTTGATCGTAAATACAAATTTGATATCTTTGCCAAGCGAATTAATCTGCAAGAAATTTTACAATAACGTTATGTAGCTTTTCTGTTGTATAGAACTTTTTTTTGAGAAAGGTGGGGGATGAGGCTGTGGATCATGAATTGCCCCTTTAAAGGAGGAAAGCATAGAACTTTGAACTATGCCGACTTACAGCTAGGGCTGCTGAGAGCTGGCCTGTACCCCTAGCAATAGATGAAAATCCAGGGCCATAATTTTGTTTGCTTTTCTACTAAATTGGCCTTCCACAAGAAAAATGGGATAACTCTTGGTCTTTGTATCTCTTGGTCGCGGGACCCCTAATCCTCGTATATATGCATGGTTTCATTGCCAGGCCAGTGAAACACCTGTGGCTATACCAGTTACCGATGGAGTGCTTGGCACGCAAGGAGTCATGGAGTGGAAAGTGGGGGGGGAACTTCCAACTTCTTTATTCATCTTCTCTCCTTTTTGTTCCTTCTTTCCTTTCCTATAGCCAAAAAATAACTTTTAGCATTATGGTTAATTATAAAGCCCGGGCCAGTGGTGTTGCCTGCCCTAGGTTAGAATATGCTCTATAGAGTTGGTCACAAAATCTCCCCCTCCCTACTTGTCTGTCTCATTGCAGATCGACTTGAAAACATTTATTCATGTGGCTCTTTCTCATTTCCCTCTAACAATACTAACAATATTTTGTTAGGGTTGTAACAAGTCACCAAAATTCATGTCAAGTCAGTCCATCAGTTTAAGCTCAAGGCAAGTCACTCAAGTCACTCACAGCACTGTACACATTCAATGGGTCAAGTCACTGAATATCAGTTGTGTCAGTGGTATCATTTTATCTCAAGTCACACATTATGACTTCATGAAAAAAAACCTTGTTTCAAAGTAGAGATAAGCTGGATTACATAAGACCTGCAGTTTCAACTCCTCCTCCTCCTTGGAGGATGCAAGGAGACAGGATTATAATTGTCTCCTCCTTAGAGGATGCAAGGAGATAATAATTGTCTTGCGAGGTGTGCTGCAACTTTTTGTTGTTTATAAAGTTTCTTTTTTGCTTTCTTTTCATCATTGCAGGATAGTCAAGGATGGAAACCAGGAGAGTTGGTGTTTTCTGCCCAAGCTATGCCTCAAGTAGGCAACCGTCCAGATACTAGTGAATTTGAAAGCAGTAAGTTTAGTATGACAGTTAAAACAAATAAACAAACAAACAAAATAAAACATAGGACTTGAATATATTTGAATATAAAAAAATATAAAAAATAAAATGTATGTTTTTTATTACTATGAAAATTTATTACTGTGGGAAACTGTTCAAAAAAACCTTTAAAAAAATATACTGTATATTTCCGAAAATTTATCTTATGATGAATCATTTTCAGATGAAGATGATTCAAATGATTTCAGCAGCATCAAGTACACATTGGCATCAAGAAATTGTACAACCAGGGGTGTAGCCAGGATTTGTTGCTGTGGTTGGGGTGCTGAATTTTCATAAAGTGAAGCTTTTCCCTGCATTCAAGAAGTGAACTTAAATTTACTTATATGCAAAAAGTGAAATTATCATTTTCTGGCTAATTTGAATGGTTTTACATGAGAAAGTGTTCCCCTTAATTTTCTTTATAATTCGGACCTTTTTTAGATTTGTCAATATTTTCCATTAAAAGTAAGATCTTTCTGGTTGCAACCTTGTACCCTTTTATCCACGTTAGGTCCAATGCAGTTTTGAAAGTGAATAATTGCATAAATTGTGTAAATTGTATAAATTGCAATGGTTTAGTTGTTGATGTCGTTAAATATTATCTTGGTTTTTCCTCTTTTTATCATTCCATGTTAAAGTTATTTCTACAAATGATCAACATGTATCACCAGTGATAATAATAACAAAGATGAGCATTATTTTTGTAATTTGCAGGATTATCGGATCCACATATAGGCCTTATACCAGCTACAATAGGATTTTTAATATTATCTCATGATCATCCAGATGCAGTGGTAAGTATACAACTACATTATGTGACCGTGATCTGATCAAAGCAGCCCGAAAGAGGCAATTGTGAAATACTGGTTAAATAGGCTATTCCATTTAAAACCCACACTACCCCTGTGGAAGATTTTGGAATCTTCCATATTGGGGAGTATGGATTTCAAATGGAATGATCACATTAGGCAGCTCCATTTGAATTTCATACACCCTCTGAAAAAGATTCAACCGTAGTATTCCAGTATGAGTTTAAAAATGAGTTGGTTAATGTGCTAATTCCATTTGAAATTCATACTCCCCTTGTGGAAGATAATTCCAAAATCTTCCACAGGGGGAGTGTGAATTTTAAATGGATTAACCCAATTCAGGAGCAAAAACAATGAAATATTTGGCATTGTAAAAAGCTTATAGTGCTGCAACCAAGTATGCTGGTGATGTAAGAATTTCAGACATAACATACTTGATTATCTTGCAAGTTCACCATGATAAAACTGAAAATTTCAAAATGTCTACCATTGTCTTGAGTGGATCAGATCATGTCACATGTGTGATATCTGCCAAAATGATAAATTATGAACGCAGAGAGGTGTGATGTATTACAAGTGCCCACATCCTTCCCCAGGCTGCTCGTCTTTGCACTTACTGTGGGTTTTTGTGAGCATTTGATAGATTCAGATGCATAAGGTGCATCATAACTCTGTGAAATTTGTCCAGGGGCTACTTTTTGAATTTTTCCCCCCATTTTTTTTAGTGTCTAGACTGCCTAGGTTTGCATCTAGCGTGTGTGGTATTAATGTTTCAAAGCTTAATGGCATGCATCCTCTCTGCTGCATAATGTTGTATGTTGTTTACACTCAAGTTTCCTCATCAGTGGAGATGCAACTTACCGTATCAACAAGCTCTAGGATCCACAAGATGCTCATCTATCATGGCACAGTTCTTTAACCCCAATACATTTGCACATTCATCCTTTGACAATTTGGGTACAAAAAATTAAACTGAAACTTGAGGTCAAATTTTGCACTATGATTGTTTAATTGAGGTTGTTGAACTATGCCATTGGGATGAGGCCATTGTGGTCCATAGAGAAGGTGAACAGTACCCTGTGCTATGATGGTAAGAGAATCCTGAGACACTCGGGATGGAAGAAATAAGGCCAAAAGGCTACATTGAGAGGTTTTTGATGATACGTTTGGATGTGCGGAGACTGCAAAAAGCCTGCATCTACATGTTGTGAGCAGTATCAAGGTTTCATCTTAAGTTATCCTTTCTACTACGAAGTGTAACATGTTACCTTTTGTATAGGCATCCTTTCTACTACGAAGTGTAACATGTTACCTTTTGTATAGGCAAAGTGAACCCAGTAGACTTTAAAGGAGGAATAGAAAAGATGAACATTTCATTACAGAATTCAAGTTAGAAATAATGTGCACTTATCTCACCTTTTTCTATTTTTACTTTGATCATGCATGAAGAACTCATACAGAATAACACATTGTTAGGATAGGGGTGTACACTGTGCAGTTACATTTTGTCTACTCTTTTAATTAAGTTGCAACTTGTCCTGTATTTGAGTTTTCTGAACTCATTTGTAGGTTGATAGTTCGGCCCTGATTTGGTAAAATGATTTAACTTGAAATTAAAATCGCTGTTTCGAGAAAAAGAGCTTTTAAGTTTGAACACTTGACGTTTTTCTTTTGAATAAAATAAATTTTTAAACAGATCTAATGTCTTAGAAAATATAAAAATCTCATTATTTGGTGGCATGGTGGTGATTTGAGGATGTCACCAATGGAAAGAGCGCCCTCGCATTACCCAAGATATGGATTTATCTCAAAATGTCCAAATTTCAAGTTAGATCATTTTACCAAATCAGGGCCGAGTTGCCTAGTTAACTTTAATATCCTCCCGTCATCCTTTTTCTTGTTCATTCAAAGTTGGTTTTATATGGCTCAAATCTCTATGTTGTATATTCTAGGGATCCTCTTATATCTTCTTTAGATTCTTGGTGTGATTTGAACATTGTGTAGTGGATACACCATTACCTACTTTTATGTGTTATTTTTCAATTGCCATTACCATTAGTGAAAAAGGCATGTTGGCTCACTACAAGAAGTAGGGCGTAGGATTTCATCTTGGGGATATAACAATTATTCCTTGGTCCGTGGCATTTGATTGATTACATAGATGCATATAAGGAGATATGAAAGATTGATCTTCAATCCAATCATAGATGTTACTGGTGTCTTCAAAGAAGCTGTGCTTCTGGGTCTAGTTGGATGGGAGCATGACCTAGCTCTGTTTACACTCAAATATTAACCCTAACACGCCTGAGTATCTTTATGCAGGCACATTATCATTTATGGACCTCATTGGAAATAAGTTGGCATATTTAGCCAACTTTACGGGTTATTCTGGCTCATTGACTTGGTTGTGTGCCGATGCTTGATTGGTTCTTTTTTTCTGTACTGTTGTCAATTTTGCCAAATAAAAAATAAACAAACAAACAAAATACTACTTGATATATGCACTGCAGGAGCATGCATCTCACATGATGTGATGATGCAATCACCCTATAAGATATATATAGGCAAGCTTTTATTGGCCCGATCAGTGAAAGACCCGTGGCTAAGTGTAGCCGAACTAGTGCTTGGCATGCTAGGGGGCACAGGTTCAAATCCCACCCAGAGCAAACAACTTCTTCCTTCTTTCCCTTCCAGTCACCAAAAAGCCATTAGGGCTTTAGGGTTAGGTAAAAAATGACATTCAAGAAGAAAGGTATGGGTTCTAACTTCTGTAAAAGGGTGTCATTTCTGCCCTATGTGCATCGACCTTTTTCGGGAGGGGGAAATGCTCAAACCTTCTTTTGTGGTATATTTTCAGCTTAAACTCAAAAACAAAACCTCATTAGTAAATATATATATGATAAATTGCTTCCTTGACTAGTCATTTCCTATTATATCAGCGATTTTGGGAGAGCTAGTTGGCGCAATAGTAGTTCCCTCGCCTTGAACCACCGAGGTCCCGGGTTCAAGCTCCGGCCGTGCCCATACGGACTGTATGTGCTTTTGGTTTATCCCGATTCCATGCTCGCTCTCTCAGGCTTTTTCCGGGATCTTTGGTTTCCTCCTGCTTTCTAAAAATCTGTGATTAGTTGTTTGGTTATCAAAAGCTTCCTTCACCCAATGGAATTTTGGGAGGTGCACAGAAAATTGGTGGATGTTACAATGTTGTAAGTGCGGATAGGTCTGCACCAGGTACGGCTGCAACTGGCTTAGTTGATGCGATCTGCTTGTGATGATTCACCATAGCAGCTAAATTACAGCGCTTTGAATCCTACAAGATCTGGAAAAAAGGCGCTATATAAATCCGAAATTTATTATCAATGTATTAATATAAAGAAGTACACTGCAGTTAAATGGCTAAAAGTTAACAAATACGGCCCCTACCATATCCCACTAGAGTTAAGAGTGTGGTCTGACTCTTCCATATAGGTAAACTCCCCTTTTCAAGATGAAAGTATGTTGTCATCCATGATAGGTCAAGACAACACTGTGGAGGCACTAGGAGCAAAAAGGATTTTGTACCCAACACATAAAGGTCAGTCTATGTATGGAAGAAGTAGACTCAGGCTGTCAATCCTCCGTTGTAAATGCCTATACCGATCCGGATTCACCTCATAATTCTCGTTTGTGACTTCTTTGTCACCGGTCAGGTACCCTCTAATCTCAGATCACCTTATTGTAGCATCTAAAAGAACAGGTCTGTCCACAAAACCTAATATGGGCTTTTTGTGGCCTTGCGTCACATCATAACTTACTACCATAGAAGATCATATTTTGTCTGCGCATGTCAAGCTCGGTAGTGATGTGGCACTGTCCTCAGTTTTGCGATTGGAGTGTTATCTCTCTTTTAATATGTTCTCTCCGGTAGACACAAATTATTATGTTCTATGAATGAAGAAAACATCTTTATAGGGTTAGAGAACTTTACTCTCCTGACCGATAGGGACCGATAGCCGTTTGTTATACTAGTGATGTCTGCACCAGTGGCTTGATAAGTGTATTCAAACAATTTTTATAGTGATGGCCAATATTATTTAACACTTGGCCATCTCTGAAATGTTGATATTTTTCTGGGTTAAAAAAATAGTTGAAGAGGTCTGTGGAGATGTGAAGTAGGCAGAGGAAGTAAGCTTAAATGTGGCCCTATTCCCTAGGACCCATAAGTGGTCTGATGTAAAGATGTTGCTACACTTCTCTTGAATGAATAAGAAATGAGGGAGCCTCCTCGCCTCGGTTCTTAACCCAGATTACGTCTCTTTTTGGAATTGACCAAAGATAGAAATCAAATAAAAAATAGTGGATTTTGAGCGAGTATTGTGTGTGCCAAGTACTATTAGCTTATCTTTTGTTGACATGACGATGTGTGTTGTAGAAAATAATAGTACGGATTATCAGAAAGGTTGTTTAACCAGCCCAGTTTTAAACTTGCAGTACTAGTTTTAGCAGTGATGGGCGAGTGTGGTAATTCTTAATTGATGAGTTGTCTTTGTGTTAGTTGCTCTATACACAAGTGACAGCTATGGTAGGCATATAATACCAACATTTAATGCACACCAATTTGCTAGTTGTAGACATGTATCATAAGGATAATGGCTTTGTGTGCATTATGTGCTATCTTGTGTCTGCTGGGGTCTTGCATTTACTACTTATGATCGCAAATGGATGGTCATCAGTCTCAAGTGCGACAGCTTGGAGTGTATTGAGACACAGGATATCTCACAATTAATGCCCAGTGTAGATGCATGTTGTCTCGCACATACACCCCCACCCCTATGGGTAACCACCATCAAATGAGGAGGTGTTACACACAATAGTTTTTACTCCCCAGCCATAGACACATATTTTGTTTTCTTGTCTTACCATTTACATATTTTTCAGTATCCACGTGGGGACTCATCCTACACCAGCAACTGTGGTCTGCACAAAGCATTCTTGAACAAGAGAACTATCACTGTGCTTTCCATTAATTAGAACATGAAAATGCAACATTTGATTTGGTTCCTTCCTCGGGTTTTCGATCAGTTTCTTTAATTCTCATTCAACTTCAACAAATTAGGTCTTCAATCAGAGCTAAAGGGTATAGGTATTGGCTGCTGGTTTTAATTTTGACATATTTGTCTTTGTTTAGGATATACAGGGGTGAACATAACGGGTACCTTAATTGTTTTGATGTCTGTATTTGAAATACATGTATTAAAACCCAAACAGCATCCTTGGGATAAAATATTAGACCATTGGGAGACGAGTCAAGTGCCCAGCTGAAGGGTTCTTAAAGCTATAGTGGACTGTGTTTGCTCAGCAATTCACTGCAAATCACCATCTTTCAAAAGCAATTGTTTCAAGAATAAGCATGGCATTTACTTAAATATCTCTTCAAATTGTTTTTGTGCAAACTTTTTAGAAACAATGTTGATTTTAAGCTTCAATTGCTCTGCAAAGTTTACTCTCATCTTTGGTATATTGATTTAGGAACTGTAGATAATTGCAGTTAATTCTATGATGTAAGGATTAAAAGATTATAAATAAAATTGGTTAATTTTTTCGAACCTTATTTCTTGTTATATTTGTAACTTGTCGGCCAAATTTGTTGAATTACAAGGTAAACAGGTTAATTTCGACATATTGTCATATTTAAGACATTGTGATTTTAGCTAATCACCCACCCACTTGTCATTTTGGACAGGCAGCAACTTGCTCCTGCAGGGATGCAAGTTTTCAGGCTTTTTCCTGAATTCAGGCTTTTTGTTGTCCAGATTTACGCAATTTCATTTACTTTCAGCCCGTTTTAGGGCCATTCTAGTCATTTTCACAGTTTTTCAGGCTTTTGACAAAAGTGGACTTTCCCCGGGGAACTTTCATCCCTGCTCATGGGACAGACAAAATTAATGCCTATGACACATGATTAATACTTAAAATAATGCTTGAATGAGTTCTGTGAAAGGGTCAGATTTTGGCTGGCAGTTTTCGTGAAAATGACAGACACTTGTTAAATCCTAGCTAAGACCCTAAATTCTGACATTAAGTCCTCCCCCCCATAGAAGTCCATGTTAAACAGCCAAAATAGCCAGTGGAGTTTCTCTTCACTTGACCTTGTTATTTCAGCTTAAAATGGACAGAAACCCTTCAATAGTTAATCATATTATTTCAGCATTTTAGATGAATAACAGAATTAAAATTTGATTATGGCTTGAACAAAAAATAAATAAAAAGAATGGAAGGAAGAGAAGCTGAAGCTATGGATTCACATGCATAATCATACAGGTTGACACAGGGTTGGAATACAACATTAGTGGTCTGTGCATGAAAACCACTTGATGCATTCACTTATCATACAGGTTCACACAGGGTTGGAATACAACATTAGTGGTCTGTGCATGAAAACCACTCAGTGCATTCACTAAATCGTACAGGTTCACACTGGGTTGGAATACAACATTAGGGGTCTGTTCATTAGGGGTCTGTTCATGAAAACCACTTGATGCATTCACAAATTATACAGGTTGACACAGGGTTGGAATACAACATTAGTGGTCTGTGCATGAAAACCACTTGATGCATTCACTAATCATACAGGTTCACACAGGGTTGGAATACAATATTAGTGGTCTGTGCATGAAAACCACTCAGTGCATTCAATAATCATACAGGTTCACACTGGGTTGGAATACAACATTAGTGGTCTGCATGAAAACCACTTGATGCATTCACTAATAATACAGGTTCACACTGGGTTGGAATACAACATTAGTGGTCTGTGCATGAAAACCACTTGATGCATTCACTAATCATACAGGTTCACACAGGGTTGGAATACAACATTAGTGGTCTGTGCATGAAAACCACTTGATGCATTCACTAATAATACAGGTTCACACTGGGTTGGAATACAACATTAGTGGTCTGTGCATGAAAACCACTCAGTGCATTCACTAATTATACAGGTTCACACTGGGTTGGAATACAACATTAGTAGTCTGTGCCCGGGGGGGGGGGGTACTCAGTACAAATGACCATACGGGGACGTGCCGCAAACATGGGTAGCATTTTCAGCCTTCTGGTATATCAATGATCCCTTTTTCAAAGCCTATTTTGGTATATGAATGGGTCCTTTTTTCAAAATTTTCTCAATTTTTTTCGGAAAACAGCCCAATTTTTCCTTAATCTAGCCAAAATTTTCAAAATTTTCCCAAAATTTGTATAAACTAAGACAATTTTGGGTAAATTCAGCTGAAAATTTTTACTTTTGATATATCAATGGGTCCAAATTTCTTGAAAATTAGTATATTTATGGGTCTACTTCCAAAATCATTAGTAGTCTGTGCATGAAAACCACTTGGTGCATTTTCCGGTTCTTTAACTAATGTTGTATTCCAACCCTGTGTGAACCTATATGATTAGTGAATGCACTGAGTGGCTTTCATGCACAGACTCCGGGGGGGGGGGGTACTCAAGTTTGGTTTTGGTAGGGGCGTGCCGCTGAGATTTTGGAAACCACTCAGTGCATTCAGGGTTGGAATACAACATTAGTGGTCTGTGCATGAAAACCACTTGATGCATTCACTAATCATACAGGTTCACACAGGGTTGGAATACAACATTAGTGGTCTGTGCATGAAAACCACTTGATGCATTCACTAATCATACAGGTTTACACAGGGTTGGAATACAACATTAGTGGTCTGTGCATGAAAACCACTTGATGCATTCACTAATCATACAGGTTGACACAGGGTTGGAATACAACATTAGTGGTCTGTGCATGAAAACCACTTGGTGCATTCACTAATAATACAGGTTCACACTGGGTTGGAATACAACATTAGTGGTCTGTGCATGAAAACCACTTGGTGCATTCACTAATTATACAGGTTCACACTGGGTTGGAATACAACATTAGTGGTCTGTGCATGAAAACCACTTGGTGCATTCACTAATTATACAGGTTCACACAGGGTTGGAATACATGTACAACATTAGTAGTCTCTGCATGAAAACCACTTGGTGCATTCACTAATAATACAGGTTCACACAGGGTTGGAATACATGTACAACATTAGTAGTCTCTGCATGAAAACCACTTGGTGCATTTTCCGGTTCTTTGTTGTATTCCAACCCTGTGTGAACCTATATGATTTATTACTCGGGTGTATTTACTAATCGTACAGGTTCACACAGGATCTGGATTAATCTGGATTTTCAGGGTTTTTAAACTTTTCTTTTTTTACGTTTCCGGAATAGGATGATGATATTTCATCATAAAAAGAGCAGTTATTGTAGGATTGTGATTAACCCCCATAGCCTATGCCGTGATTCCTTGTGTTCCCTAAAAAGATTGTGCCTGAGGAAGCGCTGCTTGTGCTCGCACCCTTTCAACAGCTACTTTATTCATCCCTGCTATTCTCTCTCTCTAAGGTCACATTGCATACACATATTTAGGTGTGGTTCGTATGAGAGTATGCCATCGAATGCGGTCAGCGGCAGCCCTGGTAGCCTCGGTGATGCTCAGGCCAGTGATAATTTTGATGTCGTCAAGCCAGCTCGCTGCAGGTCTGCCTCTATTGCGTTTTCCCTCAACCATTCCTTGGACAATTGTTTTCTGAAGGCAGTGATGTCTGGTGATGTGGCCAAAGTATGATAACTTTTTAGAAATGATATCGGCTCGCAAGGTCTTCTGAACTCCAAGCTCTTGAAGAACCCACTCATTTGTTTTCCTGGCAGTCCATGGAATCCTCAGGATTCATCGATAGCACCACAGCTCAAAAGAATCCAGTCTCTTCCTGTCAGATAATTTCATCGTCCAGGATTCAGATCCATATGATGCCACAGCAAATGCTGTTGATTTTAGCAAACAAACCTTGAGGGATGAAGGAAGTTTACTTTTCCACAGTTTGGTCAGGTTTGAGACTACACCTCGAGCTATTGCCAATCTTCGTTTTATCTCCTGGGTGCAGTCACTTTTGGTGTTAATGATGGAGCCCAGAAATTCAAAGCTTTCCACTTCTTCAATGAGATCACCCTCTAAAGAAAAGTTTGCATCTGTATCATTTCGTCCTGCGTCTACAATCATGACTTTCGTCTTCTTTGTGTTCAAGATCAGTCCCCTCTGTTCACTTGCCGATTTTATTGCTTTCAATAGATCCAAAAAAGTTTAGCAGAATTACTATTCTGGTCAGGCAGCAACAAATCAGAATGTGACGATAGGTGTGAGTGTGTCCCAGGGTAGGGGTCTGAGGGAAACAGAGGAATGAAAAGATTTGCATTATATAATAATAAGATAGGTGTGACAGATGGGTTTTGAATAAAAACATGACAGGATAGTGTATAGGGAAAATGTCAAGAAATCCCCAAGATAAGGTATATGATGTAACAACTCCAACCAGTATTCCCCATGAATGTCAATCAGCAGATCAAGTTGGCTTGTAATAATTTTACTATATCTGCTGAAGCTTTCACTTACAAGTAATATAAGTAATAAGAGATACCGTGATAGTCTGACGAGTAAAGAGAATAATAATATAATATTATCATACTAATACTGAAACATGAGCAGTATAATGCGCCAGGGAATGTAAAAAGCAAGAAAGTGATAATCAATTATAGAGTATGTGTACAGCTGTTAAGCATACTGAGCAGGATATCTTGCATTTTGTCTTATTACAAAGTCACAAGGTTTCCATACTTAAGCCTTTACATTTTGCCCGTAAATGCTAGAGATTACGAACAGGTGCTTCATACATCGAACATTGTGCCGTAAAAGCGGACATTTTCGCGGGCTGTTAATTTTCGCACTTTCCGCGTTCAATTCATCTACCGCTGTTAAATAAAAACTTATGAAATAGTCTTATGTAAAGGTCTCCGAATGAAAAAATGCGATTTAAGAAGCGAAGTAGTTAAAAATCGGCAAAGCGTGAAAAATGACCAATGTGAAAAATGAGCACTTTTATAGTATTCCCAATAAAGGTATAGGTTTATTATTGATGTAGAAACTTTAGGAGATTGTTTATCATTATCTAGTCAGGCTCCTGCTCATGTGCCAAGGGACTCCAAGGATCATGACTGATTGTATAAGCTTTATACTAACTTGATTATATACTGTGAAGCATGAACATTTTGCGGCATTACAATTTCATGTTTTTGGGGAGAACCCATGTTTCGGTGACGTCATATTTTCATGAATTTGTAGATTTCCTATAGGAAGAAAAATATTTGCATGCATGGAATTTCGCATCTCAAATGCACTCACAAAATTTGTGAAATTTTCATGCTTTACATTAGAGCCAAATTGAACATTTTGAATGCTAAGTAGTGGTGGCACCATGGGAAGCATGGGGGCAGTGTTCCCCCAGTCAGAACAAAAGTCCACTATTTGAGGAAAAGAATTACCACAACTTAGGTCAAATTGCCTCGCCCCATGGCCCTCAATGCCCCCCTGGATTTTTTTCTGGTGCTGCTACTGAACTAGTCTCCTCCGCAGCCAATTTGGTCCCTCCAATGGCCACTTTTAACGCCGTTTCTGATTGGCTGCACGTATGTACACATAGAGCTGTACATACGGGAACTTGAGTGACCTCAGTTAGCTGGCGAGCGATACAATCTCGCAAGTGTTTACTTCCAGGTCAAAATTGCTCATGAATATGAAGTGGAAGATATAGGTAAAGCCATAATACAAGGGGAGTGTGGGTTTCAAAATGATTAACCCTGATCAATATCTTTAAGATATTTCCAAATTCTTCCACAGGGGTTGTGTGGATTTTAAATGGAATAGCCCAATTGTATATATGACCATAATGTACCTGACTTAATATGTGTTCACTTCGTTCTTCACTCTGTACCAACCAGAGCTGTTACAGAACAATAAGAATATTATGTACAGCCCTGGCATACAGCTTTAATAATGTAAGCACTTGTGCATAAAGATTTAACCACATTCAAAGCCAGGATCAGCTTGGGGAGTTTCGTAACAGGAAAAACTAGAACAATAAAGTAAATCTTTGTTTTGGAAAATCACAGGTCAAAGAAAAACAATTTTTGTTTATGTCTTTCGCTATATTGTAAATTATTGTAAGACAAACACACACTCACCCCTTCCCCACACACGCAATAGCACAATCAAATGTGGACAGTGATAGAGCAAGTGAGTTACTATTGCCTTATACTGTAGTCTGTTGAGTTTATACAGCTGAATGCAGACTGATCTTACACCCTCATCTATAGATATTGCTTACAAAACACACATTTTTATCCCATTTTAGATCTAGTAATAGTAATACTGTCAGTAGTATAGTATATAGTATACTCAAAATACTGTTTATCGTTTGTGACAAGATAGATGATAGTAAACCACAATTCTTATCTTTTATTGTCTAAGTGGTTCAATTTGTTCCTATTTAATATTATCAGTGTCATTCATCTATAAAAATAAGATTCCATCTACAAATGTTCTTAATGGAAAACTCTTCAATAACGGATGAATGACACCCATTCACAGAAAAACACAATTTTTAATTGATCTTTTGAAAGTATTTGAAAGTTAATGGTTTAATTTTGATTTCTTGAATTGCAGATGCAGTTGCTGCAGGGTATCTATAGACCGTATCATTTTTATGCTATCCATGTCGACTTTAGACAAGATATAGTCAGAGAGGTAAGTTTTATCAAACTATATAGGCCTATAGCGCATTGGGCTGTTCCATTTGAAATCCATGTTCCCTATGGAAGATGTGATCTTAATCTTTCACGCAGGGGGTGTAGATTTCAACTGGAGTCACCCATTCAGGTAACTCCATTTGAAATTCACATTCCATGTGTTGAAAATTAAGATCATGTCTTCCATAGGAAGTGTGTGGGTTTCAACTGGAATGTCCCATTCAGTGTGAGAAAGAGGGCTTTAAGGGCCAGTTTCTCAAAGCATGGCTAGTAGTCAGGCTTCCTAAGCAATCAGGCTTAAGCCCAATTGGTCCTATATACCAGCACTTGCAAGTTCACATTATACATCACCTAGAAAGATAAATCAATAAAATGGGTCCACATTGGTTGGGCTAGCCTATTGGCTTAGGAAGCCTTATCACTCGCCAAGCTTCGAGAAATCAGACCTTATTATCTTATTACGATAGTTATAAATTTTGTCAACATATAATAAGACATAATGTGACACGATCTGGTCCATGGGGGCCGAAGGAGGCATTTATTAAAATTGAGTTACTATAATTATTACCTTGTAGTAACATTAGGCTATCATATACTGAAAAGGTCTAACATACTTGGTTCTAAAGTTCTAAGGTTTTATGATGTGTATCTTGTTTTGTTTTGTTTTTTATTGTTTTTTTACTCCATATTTTTGCCTTTATCTCCGTTTCAAATTTGCCGCCTTTGGCCCCCATGGAGCAGATCGTGTCACATAATAACATAAGAAAAAAAGGCTATGCAATCTATCCTCAGCAAAACAACATTACTTATTAATTATTTCCTTCTTAAACGAGTTCAATGCTCTGTCAAGAACAAGATGTCCACATGCTAACAGTAAATAAACGGGATACATGAATATATGTTGGCACTTATTGTATCACAAGAAAAGTCTCGAGAGGGGTTGTTAGTTGATTGTATATTGCCTCAATGAGGGTCTTTAGTGAGCCAATTCACAGCATAATGACACCTGTGCTGTCACCATACATACCATTTATATCTTCTTTTTACAACAAAACTTAAGTATAAGTGAGAATATTGATAAAATGAATTATGTATCTCATCTTTGAGAGTTCTGTGGGGATATCACATGATTGATACATAAATATCACACCTGTCCTGTGTAGGTAATCAAAGAAATAAAAAATGGGAGAAGGGGGAAAACTCCCAAATATCCCCCATGTGTAACACTGTGGGAAATCTCATAAATTGGATATCATGCACGGGACTAAAATTGTATGCATTCTGTATTTTCTTCAGGGGGAAAGGTCTTACATTTATAGAAACATTGTTACAAAAGTTTGTGTATAAAGTGAATAGCATTTGTATCAGTTCGCAGCATTACATGCATAATGAAAATAAACGCACACAAAAAAAACGATTTTTAGATGTGACGAAAAAATAATTAATTTACTCAGACAAGCAAAAAAAATTGAAAATAAATATGACAGGCCTTCTCCAATTTTAATTCATTGGTTATTGGTTGCAATTTGTTGAGTAAGAGGTTTCTTTTAGTTCTCCTTGGTATTGGGTTTTATAAGTGACCTTCAAAAATATCAACAAAAATGACAGCTTTTGTTGTGATGTACAATTCTGATGTATTTTTATGTCTGTCATACTATCTAGTATATTTAAATCAACAATTCATCTGGAAATAGCTGACATCTCGATCTAACTGACGTTGTTTGCCTCCGTCAAGAAGATACTAAGTTATAGCTATTTATTGTGCCTTTCACACCTACGGCATGAAAAGAAAGAAAAATCTTTGAAATGAAGTAATCAATTTAAGATGAGACTGAGATCTTGGCTATTGTCGTGAGCGAACAATACTAGTGTGAATTTGCCTGCGTAGTGTGATGTCGTTTTAGCACCGTTTGACACCAAAACTTTCCTTGAGGTGAAATAACGATGATGAAAACAGATAGAAACTGTTTTGTGCTCTCATCAATGCCTCCAGCTCCCTGTGGAGGACAAGGGCTTAGAAGCAGTTCATAATGGATGTTGTTGAACTTGATTTCAACAGACTTACACAATAATGTTCAAAATCTGAATATTTTATAAGTTTCAGTGCAAGATGGTACTTCTGTCCAATCTTTTTCAGTTTCAATCAGTTTCATCAGAAAATTTGCAGTCGTCTGCAATTATTAACTAAAGCGCTCTTGTAGAATATTAAAATATGAAGCTTTGTCATAACAACCCTTTCGACAGCTTCTTGACATATTCTAAAAAAACCTTTTTTTAAACCAATGATTATCTTCTAAGAACTTTTTTGATTGGTTACGGAGAGATTATGTAATGTATTGAGCCAATCAAAGACATGGTAAGAATATTCAGTAGGACTGAAGGGGATTAAGCTTATAACTGCTGGGAGACTGCATACAGATCACTTACACACAACAAATTCAACAAAATTACACGTAGGCTAAGACAAAGTTGCAAACATTTTCATAAACTAGATTCCTGAATCTATTACGACAGATGAAACATAGCCTTAGTCTTAAATGTTGCATCAGACAATCTATATGACCACATTATATGCTTTGATGTTTTATCACCATTATTTATTGATGCCTTATTTTCTCCCCGTAGGATATAAAAGACAGAATAAAACGGTTATATGGCTCGGCAGACAACGTTCATGTGATACCGAAAGACCGATCATTTGTGGCTTCTTGGGGATCCTACTATATCCTTAGAGCTGAATTAGAGGTAACTAAAGTTAAATGTTTTTTCTTCTTTCATCTTTTGAATGAAATTAGAAGATATTCTGTCAAAGGTACCACCTGCACACACAAGATGGAACAGATCTCTTCGCTCACCCAGTTGATTGTTGTTTGTTACTATTGTTGTTTGTTTGTTTGAAGGTGTGAGTAGGATTATTACTTTCCCATTTTCCAGGTATGTGTCCCAGGGCTTAAAATACACAGGGTTAATAGTGATTTACTTCCAAATATGGCAAAATAGTAAATATCAAGGGCTTCTTGTTCAATTTCTGGAACTGAATTTCTTTTAAATGAATTTTTGATAACTTAACTTGGCATATGTGAAAACTTGATTTGTCTTTAAAAAGATATTTGTTTTTGGTATTAAAATTGAGTAGTGTGCAAATGTAAAAATATCAAGGAATATTAACCGGGTATATAGGCACTGGAAAAAAAAGAGGCTTCTGGAGCTGAAGAGGAACCTAATAATAGTTTGGAAGATACAATTACAAGAGCCTGATGCCCATCATATATGTGTAGCACCAAAAAATTGTTGCAAGTTTCAGTACATATATACCCTTCTTGACTACCTTAATTTATTTTCTATGTTTTTTCCTTTTATTTATTGTCATTGAATATGTCTGAAGGTGTATTTTTAACTAAATGTGAAACCGTCACTTATGAATATCACAATTAAACAAATGAGAAATGTAATCGTTCAATTTAATCGTTCAATAAAGATTATTTGAGGCTTTTATGGGAGCTATTGACTAAGCGTACTCCAAAAGTCGTTGGGATTAAGTGGCTATTCTTTGACTACATCATTGTCTTAATCTCATGATCATTCTACTATGCATGTAGTTGCCTCGGGCTCATTTCACATTTCTTAATTATGCTGGCGATGTCTGCTTTATATATATATCAAATCTGCACTGTGATGAACAAGCTATCGCAACACTATCTTAAATGTTATTTCACCAATGTGTGATATCATCGTATAATATACAGTGTAAGAATTTCAAGTGAGAATCTCTGAATTGATATTCTGGTAATGGTTCTTATAGGCTGAATTGTGTGAATCGTACTAATTAAATTTGGGAGAAGCAAATGTTACTTATCCATTTTTGTGAAGAATCAAGCATTGGTTCATTGGTTGCTCATGGGACAAAATTTCCTCCCCTGAAGCACTGCCATTTTCCAAGATTGTATGCATAGGCAATTTTCAAAATCTTTGCCAGCTGTGAACATTGGCAGGGCATGTTTTATCTATTTTATTTGCATCCAATCCACAAATCAAATTTTTTATAATAAAGTCTGCTGCTTCTACAGTAAGCCAAACATATTAAGAAACAGTGCTGTAGCAGATGGCATCTGGATTAAGCATGATCATTTATGAGGATTTGATGTAATCATAATTAATTCTAATTAATCAATTATCAGATAGGATCGTTCAGAATTTGGACAATAATAGCAATAGAGTATGCAGAGGTTTAACCAGCCTGGTATTTGTGATGTGGGCTATTTGAGATCTATGAGCTTGTTGGAGGAGGGAGAAGCAGGGTCCAAAAAGGGCTGATTCACATAAAAAAACAAGATCTGGAGGGGGCAATCGGACCTTCATCCCCACCTTATTCCTCTGCTTGTTAGGTCACTGAAAATGGAATTAAAGATAGTGAAAAGTTGAACTTCATCACTGAAAATGGAATTAAAGATAGTGAAAAGTTGAACTTCATTTTTAATGATTCATCGGTAGATTTGGTAATTGAAATCAAACATGATTTTGGCAGTCAATATTTGTTTCACATTTGCTACATTTGGATAGGTGGTGGATTTTAATTATATATCTATTATATTATACATAACGTGTCTTTATAAATAGGAACAAACTAAAATATTTCAGTCCCATTAGCAGAATAAGCTTAGATTGATAATTTTATTTATAAAAAAAGTGCTAAAAGCAGTGGTCTCAAGACAATTTCACATCAAACATAAGTATACAGGTTCCATCTCAATGTGCTTTTATAACATTTGAAATCAATGAATACAGAATAGAATTTTCTAGTGCATTTCAATGATGAAATTTGATCTAACTTGCTAAGTTACTATGGTAGAAAAGACACAAACTAATGACTATATTTTTTTCTTGAAATGGGAATTCATTTCATTTGCTGCTGATACTACCATAATTATGTACCTTGCTTCAATTCACTCATGATCATTCTTTGAACCTCCCAACAGATCAGTTTCAAATTTCCAACATTTTCGGATTTATGATGATTTTGGCAGATGAGGAAGATTCGGATATGGTATAGAACTAGATTAGTTTATAGAATCAATTTCACCAATTGGTTTGTTTCTGAAAACTATTATAGTTACGTAATGCACTCATGATCATTTTTGAACCTCCCAAAAGATCAGTTTCAAATTTCCAACATTTTCCGGATTTATGATGATTTTGGCAGATGAGGAAGATTCGGATATGGTATAGAACTAGATTAGTAAATAGAATTGATTTCACCAATTGGTTTGTTTCTGAAAAAAAAATATTATAGTTAAACTTGTTGCATTTGAAGTGGAGGAGCAAATATTTGGTAGCATCTGGATAAAATTGGGCTATTCCATTTAAAATCCACACAACCCCTGTGGAAGATTTAACTTAAGTCTTCCACAGAAGGAGTATATGTTCTGAATAGACAATTGGGTAACTTCCATTTGAAATACTCACTCCAGCTGTGGAAGATATAGGTAAAGCCATTACACAGGAGGAGTATGGGTTTCAAAATGATTAACTCTGAGAAATTGCATTTGAAAATCATACTCCCCCCATGGAAGATATTTCCAAAATCTTCCACAGGGGTAGTGTGGAATTCAACTGGAATAGCCAACGTGATAGGGAGAGAAGCAGGTGGATGTGTACACTACAAAAACAAGCATGTAACAAGATGAGCACTCGCCTCAGGTAATACAAGCTCTTTGTGAAGACAAAATGTGATATCAGTTAATCAGATCACGGCCACTGGATTAAGGCTAAATTATACCTGCAAGGGATTGGATGGATACTCATCAATCTCATGGTAGCAGTTCTTTTTTTTTCCTTTCCTATTTTAATTTGTCTTTTTTGTATATGGATATTTTAATTATTTATTATACTTGCAAAGGTCACTTGATAAGGTACAGATAATTGACTGAGTGAGTAGTTAACCTATTTATTACAAAGTAATGAATATATAGACAATATAGTATGACAAAAGATGCTTATTAATATTAGACACACCAGCGGTTAACCTGTGCAGGCACCAAGCATGCATCAAGTCTTTTGAATATAATAAATAAGCCCAGTGAATAGATTCATCAGGTTTGTACTTCAAATCAATTGGCAATTTTTGCTTGACAAAACCAGTAATTTTTTACTTACTAATATTTCGTCCATCTCATCGGAGGACTTCATCAGATCTGATAGTCTAGAGAAGTATGGGAAGCGATGGAGATCAGAAAGAGGAGGACAAAGATCATGAATAGAGAGGAAGTCATTTATTTCCCAAGTCACGTAAATGACCCACTTTTAAAGACTGGAAAAGAAGCTATACACAACCGGAAGCCAGTTTACCGGGAAAGTGGATCAGATGCTCAGATCTGATGAAGTCCTCTGATGAGATGGGCGAAATATTTGCAAGTAAAAAATTACTGGGTTGTCAAGGAAAAATTACCAATTGATAAATAACATATATAAATGATATTGCCCTATGGTGTTTAGCTGGGTGGATGACGTAGGTAGATCAGATCAAGGATCTTACAGTCATTGCAGTCAATATCATATAAAGTTGTACTTGTTAGGTTTCTCTTCATTTGCTAAATCCCCTGAATGTGACACTGCTTCATAGGTGTGAGTTTCAGTAGTGGGTTATTGACCTGTAATTGTAACCTGTTACATCACTACAAATTATACATGGCTTATTGACAGAACTGTAAAACGTTGGTCCCTCAATGTAATATTAACCTGTTGATTTGTGTAAAATGGAATGAAATACATGTTTGTGACATTTTAAATTCTTCCTAAAAAGGAGCAAATTTTTGAGCATATAACAAGTGTATCATACATTGTACGCGATCGTCTGCAAATTTTACAACAGGGTATCCTAAGTGCTCATGGCACATATTTATGATCACAAAGCGTTCCAGAACTCGGAAGATTTGTGATACCAAGTATAAGAATCCAAAGCCAATTTCATTGATTGGCTGATTTTAAAGTAATTAATCCATTTACGATTTGTGTGCCATTTACGATTTGTGTGGCACTTACGATTTGTGTGGCACTTAATGTATGTATATAGGATGTTTGTATCATCTTGTTACAAAAAGTCTTAATCAATTCAAAGCCCAAAAACTGGTGTCCCCATTTTATTTGCGTTAATGTTATTTAATGTAAGTACTTCAGCGCAAATTTCTTTAAAAGAATTTGATAGCGGTTGGTAGAGTAGGATTGACCTGACATATTAAACACCTGTGCCCTCCCAGGGAATAACCATGTATCTGCAAGTAATATACAAAGCAAATAGAGCTTTTAACCATGGAAGGGCAGCCCTAGTGATGTGGTTCAAAGGCTTTGTTTTTCCACGAACATAGGAAGACGAAATCTAGGCCGTCTTGACTCTTGAAATTCTTGTTTTTAAATGATGCAACAAGTTGGCTCTCTTGTAAATCCCACATGTTTTATAAGATACGACAAATCGTATCGATTTGGTGTAACCTGTCGCATTTAAATCACATAATACCGTTCTGATTTACAAATGGGTATTGCGCTATATTTACGTTGATAAAACACAACCAGCGATTTCAAATTTATTTAACGAAATTAGATGAGGAGCCTGCCTTTCAGGCAAACTATTTTGTTTGTTTTATGAAAGAAGTATCTTTATTATTTTTATCATTTTTGTTGCAAGCCATAAATGTATTTGTGATCGATTTCACACCTAAAAGAGAAATCTGAAGCAACACGAGGTTACTTTGTTGTTTTTGAGCAATATTGATTTATTTGTGAGACCTCGCTGAAAGGTTTTCACTTACAAAGCTGTTAATGGCTTCACATCTATCCAGCTTATGTCAAATTGTGAATTTGTCAAATTGTCTCTAATGTGTGATGTAATTGCTACTACTGCTGCTGTTATAGAGGTACAATTTGTCATTTTTAAGGTGGATATTGAAAGTGTACAGAAAGAAGAGAATGCAGTTTTATGTAAAAACAAATAAAGCCTGGCATCTTCCCAGCCACTGGCAAGTTGCAATGTTTCTAAACTCGCTAACTTGTTTTTGGTTCAAATTGATTGCCGCACAGATTGTATAACATAACAATAAGTAGGGCATAAATAATGCTGTTAATAAATTGTTATAATCTTAATCGTACTTGACAACAATACGCAGGTGAAAATAACTTCTAAAGCAGCATCCTTATCAGAGTTTGTTATCTATGAATAAATGGGCCAGAATCAATCAAACCTGTTTCTTCTATGATTACATTTATCTTGATTGATATAACTCTCCACGCCTTAGGTGTTCAGGTGATGATTATGAGATTATTCATGAACATGTTTTCGTAAATTGAGGGGGAAACAGGTGCTTTTGGGTTGTCAAAATATATGATATCACATTCATGGCATCTCGTGTTGAAGAACTTTACAGGAAAGGTAATTTTTTTAAAGCAATATTGTCTAAATTACATGCCGATAGGTCTCTGTCTGTAACTTGATCCAGTAATCCGAACACTGAGGCAAGAGAAACTCACAGAAAGATACATGAAATGAGAAGAAAGGAAGAAATGAAGAGAGAAAAGGGAAGAGAGGAAGAGGAAAATTTGAGAAAGAAAGGAAGAGAAAAGAAGGGACAAAGGGAATAGGTGAAGAGAGAAAAGAAAGGATGAGAAAAGAAAGGAAGGAAGAAATTAAAGGAAGAAATGAAAATAGAGGAAAGAAAGAGGAAGAAAGGATGAGAGAAAGAGAAGATATTTACTCAATGAAATGGCCATGGTTAATTATGTTTAAGTTAAGGGCCGTAGCAAGGTTGAAAAATGTGGGGGCGGTCATCACAAATGTGAGGTAGCCAAAATGCAAATATATGCCCAAATTTAGATAAAGATATAAAGAAAAATAAAACAAATTTCTCAAAAAGTTATTCCCAATTACTTGACAGACAATCAAGTAAGCAAACAATTTATGTTCTGCACAAATGGAGTTTTGAATCGACTTCAAAACAAGCCTTGAAATAAGCGGACTATAACCAGGAGCAATTTGTTTTTGAACATTGCTCCTGGTTCACTGGGATTTTACAAGAACCAGGAGCAATTTCTGAAGAAATGGGAGCAATTTTCAAATAGTAAATAATTTTACTGCATATACCAGTACTACTGCATCAAATTCAAAACTAGAACCAAACCAGGAGCAATTTGTTTTAGAAAATTGCTCCTAGTTCATGTGAATTTTACAAGGACCAGGAGCAATTGGTGGCTTTACGAGAGCAAATTTGCTCCTGGCGCCTGCTTATTTCAAGGCTTGCTTCAAAATGTCCCTTGAATCAAAGTATGGCTAGAATACTTTGCTTGAATGAATACATTTGATATTACTATGCACTAATTATGGCCTTTCTCATTCATCTGACATTTTTAGGCAAACTATTTTGTTTGTTTTATGCAACAAAGATTGATCAAAGTGGTTTTTTTTGTCTAATACTTGTAGTGTTATCTGACAAATCACAAATTTCGCAGTTCCTACTAAAATGTCATTTTTTTATAGCAAATCAACCGCTTGTGTAAAGGTATCCAATATGATACTGGTTGGTTAACTTATTGTACTATTTGTCAATTCCAGTTAGAAACTATATGTTGTAACTATGACGGCTTGTTGGGTTTTTATCTGACAAATCGCAGACAAATTTCACATTTCATACCGTATTATCAATTTTTTTACAGCAAATCAACCGCTTGTGCAATTGTATCTTCCGCTTGATACACATACGCACCCGACACCGATTTCATCAATAAATTCTCTGTTTGACAGTAGACAGGGTTACAGCAGTCATACCCTATCACTTGGATCTAAAGCATGCTCATTCAAAAGGACACAGTTCTTAATCCCAATATGCATGTACATTTAACTAATGACAATTTGGGTACAAAAACTCATACTCTGCAACTTGAGGTCAAATTTGGAGATTTGGGATTGTTAAATAAGGGTTATTGAACTATGCCTCTGAAGTGAGCTTGTTTTAGCTCATCATAGTGTGTGTAGAGATAAGATGAACATGATGAGACAAGAATTCAAGTAAATGTGTTTGGATATGAAGAAAATTTAATGAATGTGATGGTACTTAAACATTAACTTCAAATGAAAAAGAAGAGGATCTTGATTTGAGAAAAAAACAAATAGTCAAAAATCCTAGCTGCATCTTATAGATGAAATTTGCCATGTAATTGAAATAATGGACTTAAACTCAACAAATATGTATTTAATCCTATTTTAAGCCATATCTGCTGGAGCATATGATAAACAGGATGAGACATTAATTCAAGATGTGCTCGGATGGAAAAAATTGAACCAATGTGATGGTTAACTAAAGATTGGAAAAAAGGATCTTCATTAAAAAATACAAAGAAAAAAGCATGAAATTTGTTATTCAAACTACATTTGTAATTCAGTACATTTTGACTCTTGTTTTGTGAGTGATGGTAAAAATGGGCTAAACCTCACAGCAAATATACATTAATCATATTTTAACCTATATCTGCTGGAGCGCAAGATCTGAAGTTGAGTCTAGAGAGCATGATTGGAATTCTTTCTAATATTTACTGCAAGACCCTCGTGTTTTGGTTTATTTACAATGCTGCTGTTATTCTGAAGGGGAAAAAATCGTAATATTTCAGTAAGATGACAGCACAGACCAGCCTCTGAAATATTTCTGTAACTGATGCAAGCTGAATTATTGAGTAGGAATATGTTAAAACTGTATGGTAGCGCATAGCTTTTTTGTTGAATGGTTCTGAGATCACTTTGGATTAAATAGGAACAAGTTGGATGATAAACGATTGCAAAGAAATGCATTTGATCAGTTTAAAGCAAGGCTTGCTTTCGATGCTCCAGAGAAATATTATGGAAAGCTATCTTGTGCATTATTACATCACTGAACCAGGAGTGCACTATTACATTCATTATCTGTTCATGTAGGAAGAACATTAATTCAATATTATCATTGCTGTGCAGCTCATTCATTAGTTTTAGATCTGTCTCTACTGAATACATGCAATTGATATTTCTTGCTTCTCGCACCAGGGGAACATCGCAGAGTACGGCAACATGAAAAGTCCATTTAGGGTTGTAGCGATGTAAAATGTATTCGATTACAGTACTTCACAGTGGAAAAAAAAAGTAATCAATTTGCTGCTCCCTGGAAAGTTGACGGGATTGTCACAGAGTAGGAATTGAAACTTGAAAGAGTGTGAGGTTATTCAACATGCTCAACGAAATGTTAAAGAAAAATAGTTATATAATTAATTTTTGTGGCTCTCATCCTCTCCCGTCTCAATTTCTGGGATTGGTTAGATTTGTAATAGATTTTTTAAAAGATTGTAAGACTTTGAAATGCTTTAGGAAAACTTAATACAGATAAGTTTATTCGAGAACGAGGATCACTTTCAAGTCTTTTGTGGTACTTTGGGGGGTTATCCCCAGAATCTCACATTAAAAAAAACCTCAAGCACTTTGAAAGAAACCAACAACTACTAACAATGCTAATTTTACATTGAAAAAAACCCTTCAAAAACACCTCCCCTTTCATCAATTCATGAAAATCCACTGGACGAGAACCAAAAAAAAAGAAGTAATTTTATGTAGCCTTATCACATTGAGAACAATAAGAAATGTGTAGTTAATTATGATAAATATCTCTGCAGAAAATGGCTCCAATTAATAAACATGGCTCCAATGAAACACATCAGAGCTAGGCAATCTCCATACTTACTGATATTATTGGCTTTAAAGGCAAATAGTGGACCTTGAGTGGATGTAATGTAATGAATATTAATTATTTAGCTCACATGCATATTTAATTAGGAAAATGTGGAGCACGGTCCCTTCGTACGTTTGCAATGCGCGAGATCCAGGTCATGCTAAGGTGATCCAATTAGCCAATGAGTACCCCTCCCCCACTTCAATAATTTACGCAGTACACATGCTACATCGACAAAAAAGTGCATAAGAACTCAAAGAAAAAGGGTGTAATTAGATTTTATTCTCCTTTTATTTGATACAAGCATTCTTACAATCCCATTTACAAAAGGTATGCCACTTTTGGATCTGAATTCAAATGAAAGCTTTACCTCCTGTCTCATCTCCAAGCCGATGTTGGATTTCGCAGGGGCAGAGTCGAATCGTGTGCGCTAACCTAATTCCATGCAGGCAATTTCCGTATGCTGGCGATGCAACCGGGTAAACACTTATTCGAATCTGCCACTGCGAAATCTAACATGGCGTTACTTTGAACTTGCAACGAGACACACTATAGAGCAAAAATTTACACTTATCATGAACTGAAGTAGGCATTGTTTAACATGACTGAACGAAGAACTCGAATGGAGTCACAAGCACGTATATCAAAAGCGTTAACCTGTTACGTAGCTTATGCATTATTAATTTGTCTAAGATTAGAAAATCAAGGTTATCTATGGTGGGAGCGTCACACACAGAATGTTAACAAGGAATTCAATGATAGTTGGTGGTAGCCACACGAGAGAGGTGAGCCGCATTGATACCCATCAACGGGGTACTCCACTGCATTGCATCTAAGATTGGACCTCTTCCCACATTCACGTCCTGTCGTATCCGGTTCTCCTTGTTGTGTTATAGCTGCATTACACTTCGCAACAGCGCCTGAGACCTGGGCCTGAGAGCACTTGGTGGATATAAGTTGCGCATTATAAATCCCTACATTTATCTATACGTGTGTGTACGATGATAATGCACTGTGCGGTGATTGCATAAAAGCAGTGTCCGTCTAGAATGACTTCTACTGTGTGACCTGTGTAATGTAACACTTAAATTGCACTTCAGTTACATGCTGTATGAAATGAATTTACGGACGGACTAATTTTTTACCAAAAATTACACACTTGCGCTTGGTGAAATTTATGCACCAAAGAAAGTACCAAAGCTTACCAGTGGCTCCGGAACCGGAGCACGCCAATAAATTTGGTGGCTATGGGGAAAGTACCATTGCCCCCCAGCAATAACTTTGGCCAGGTATCATTGCCTCCTCCCCCTCCATATTTAAAATCTTCCGGAGCCTCTGTGTACAATGCAAGTCCATGCATTGATCTAGATTTCAGAAAGACCACATTGATGTGGGTATATCATTCACGAACTCCCCGGTGTGGGAAATCTATTGCCCTGTTAGGTCCCTCATGTTTTGATAAACAATAACATCATCTATTCCCAGTAGATGCTGGGCATATTTTGCCATAGATGCAAACCAAACAGTGGGCTCGTGTGTTTAGCGTTTGCACATCAATGCACGTGCAAACTATGTATTCAATTAATGCGCTATTCCAGTTAGAATACATACCCCCTATGGAAGACATGACCTTTAAGAGGGGGGTGGGGTAGATTTTAAATGGAGTCACCCATTTAGGTAGTCCTATTTAAAATTCACACTGCCTGTGTGGAAGACTAAAGGCATGTCTTCCATAGGAGGTTTATGGATTTCAACAAGAATAGCCCAATCCTTTCCCACCAAATCCCACAAAAATTTTCACATTTGGGGCTCGTTTTAGTTGGACAGGGTGGGAGTGGGTAAAACACAGGACACATTTACCTAAACCATTCGTGTGAGGTTAACATGGTTAAGGGCAACTTAAGGTTACACAAAGAGACGTATAAAAAACGATAAAAGACGTATAAAGTTGTTCTCTAAAACAGAGTTTTCTCAGTAATCAAATATCGTAGCGAGTGAAATGTTGGTGCATTGGATGTAGCTTAACATTTTTGTGTGTGTTATATACAAATTATTAGAATAAATTTGAAAATCCTTCGTTTAAAGCATTTTTACCCACCATGTTCACAAGATCAAAACACGTTCCATGAGGTTTTTTCAAATGTGCGCTCCGTGATAAATCTACACCGAGCGATTGTTTTCTTCTTTTCAGTATTGTATTACAAATCGATCAAAGAAATAATGTTGCCATGGGGAAGAACCAAATACAGTACCGATTAAATTTTAAAAGCCCGCTTTTGGGGAAAAATTTTGGAGAATTTGCTTGAGAAAAAGCTGGTTTGTGAAATTATCGATATCTTGATTACGGGACGTTAATTTAGACATCTGAATACCTACATTATTTCTCAACATTCTGCCAATTGCTATTCCATTTGATTTTCATTCCAAATTGAAGCTAGTTTTGCAAAAAACGAGGTTTTCCTCCATCAGTTCGTTCAAAATTTCAGCGCGGACATGCGTGTTTATTCTAAGAGCCATAATGCGGACGCGATTGTAATCATGTAATTGCATCCAATTATAGTTATATCATCCGCTTTGAGAACAGTCAATTGCGTAAGCTGATCTATGGCGAGTGGATAGAGCGTTGGACTGGGAATCTAATATGAACTATTTTTGTGGGTTCGAGTCTCCGTGTGGCTGAATTTTTTTTTTTTTTTCTCTTTTCTCATTTTTTCTTCCTTTCTTTCCTCTTTTCTTTCTCCCTTTCTTTTTTCTTTTCTTTTTTTTTTTCATTTCTTTCTTTCTTTCTTTCTTTTTCGCTCATTTTCTTTCTCTCTTTCTTTCTCTTTTCACTATTTCTTTATTCTTTCTTGCTCCTTTCTTTTTAGTTTTATTTGATTGATTCGCTGAGTGCAGTGAATCGTGATTGATTGTTTTTCACTTTATATAATTCAGAAATTTGTAGGCCTGCTAAGTCTGTCTTGTTGATTTTCATCCCAAATTCGATTTACAAATAATTGCTTTTTGATATTGTTGTTGTTGCCTACCCTTACATTGTAATCAGGGAATAGCAGCATTGATTTCATCAAAGATATCAAGGCTATAAATTCAAAATCAACACATTTTCCAGGGCGTAGCTTGACGAAGTGCCCCAATCAATTTTAAAATTTATAAAATCCTTGTGAAAATTGCGAAAACGGCTTGTGCCCCCCCGCATCCGAGCTCCGGCACGAGCTAAGCCAAGTTTCATAGCCTTTTCATGTCTTGACCGTGGATCGATATTCTATTGTAAGTAGGCCTACGTCCCGGTATGCTTGTTCATTTTCTGCATGGCTGTTTCTGTTATGAACTTACGCCCCTCTGAAATCAAGCGCATGAAAAACTCTCGGCTAACCTTAAGAAACACAGTTTTGAGTATACAAGCCAACAGATCAAAAAGTTCTTATATAAATAGTCTTTCTGACAAATTTGTATAAATTTATGCTCCATTTGTTTCATCAAAATTAAGTCTTAATATGACATGTCAGTTTATCACATTGATTAATCAATATGATTTTCTTTGTGGTTAGTTTTTGATTGATTTAACTTGTGATTGATTTAAAATGGGACTGAAAAACAATATTTCCTGTACTGGATATAGTAGCGGGATATTTTCAGAGGTTTTTAATTTTGCGCTTTTAGCGGCTAATTTCGGAACCACAAATGAAAAAATGGTGTTAACATGTAACTGTTTGTAATAGCGACTACTACAAGAAACCGTCAAACTGTCCTGAACAGTTCAAATCACAAAAAATGAATGGTGTGAAACTGAAAGTATCTCGTTTTATAGTACTTGAAAACTGTGATTCTTGTATTTGACAACTTGGTGAGATTAAATTGAAACCAGCAAATCTCTTAGAAAATATAATAGAATATATAATCATAGTCTTAAAAAGAAATGATTTGAACATAGCTCTTTAATTAATCTATAAAATCTTCCCTCTTGTCGTCTGTTTTAGATCGATTTCATATAATTAAAAATAATTGTTGAGCAATATTTCCTGTATTTGATATCCTTTTTTCCTGTGTTTGAGAAATTTGAGATTAATTTCAAAAAGCTTAAATCCTATGAAACAGAATATGTGTGTTGTACTCACTTAAAACTGGAAGAAGTGTATTATTTCATTAATTAATCAATAAGTAAACTCCAGGGGTAAGAATTTTTCTTTTGTTGTTAATTTTTGATTGCTTTCATTGAAACAATGTTGAAGAATATCCTGTATATGGTTTTCTTGATTTGCTTACTAATTAAGAACTTGTTGACAATAATTAAGAACTTGTTGACAGAAACTGAAAGATACAGAATATAATTATGACTATTTATAGTCTTTAGAAATTAGAAATATAAACCTACCTTGTCAATTAATTTTTAGATTTGTTATTTGTTAGTTTTTTATTGCATTCATATTTATAAAAAAAAGATGATTGAGAGTGATATTTCCTCTATTTGAGATCATTGTTTTTTTGTATTTCAAAATTTGTTTGAAAACTTGTTGATTTAAAATTAAAAGGGTAAATCTATGAAAGTGCACAGCATAATATGATTATTTTGTAATCTTCAAAATGGGATTGTGGGGGCTGTCAATTTACCTCATTACTTAGAGGTTAATAACTGCGCATCGGTTATTTGGAGGGCATTGTGAAAAATCTAAACATTTTGCCTTTGGAACCGAGGAATATCCCGATATTCCGAGGTCCAAAGCAAAATGTTTAGATTTTTCACAATGCCCGATATATAACCGATGCAAAGTTATTAACCTCATTCATAACCGCTCACTTTGATCTTTTAACTTTACAAAATAACACAAAATTTTCCTCAAAAAAGTTTGTAAAAATAAACAATTCTTACATCTTCCCTTTCCCAAAATCGATCAGGCTAAAACAAAACGACCAATAACAAAAGCGCGTATCAGAATCTGTGCAAATATGGTAGCGCCGCAATCCAAATACGCAGCCAGCTGCCAGCGCAAGCAGTTCGTTGGACGCTGTCTAACACGGCGACGAGAAGTCAATTGTGTGCGACATTGGAACAATTACGCATTTTGCGGTCAATTGTGAGATATTAATGACCTCGATTTGCGTTCAAGCGTTTTCACAGATAATAAAATATGATTGGATCGCACGCATCGCGTTTATTAATGAGGTTATGAATAATTTATAAAAGTGTCCCTTTTGATATTATTTTGCTTTTGATTACTTGCATATAATTAGAACAAATTTCATTTGAGAGCAACATTCCTGTACTTAAGTTTCTTGCTTCCTGTATTTAAGAGAATTAAAATTGTCGAAATATGTGCAAAAATACTAATTAGAACATGAACTTACAAAATTACTTATTATCAGGAAGTCATTATTGTTACGTTTGTTAATACTTGTTGTTACGTCATGTAATTAAAAAAGTACCTGTGAGCAATATTTTATCCCCCCTGTTTTTTAGAAAATGTTGTAGTTTTTTTAAATGGAGAACTTTCATTGAAAAATTAAAAACATACAACCATTTTATTTTCTCTTGCAATGGACAAGTGCCAAATTTCATCCCTAACACAATAATTGGTCACTGTGCCATGTAGAAAGAATCCATAGTCCCTACTTTAGTTTAAAAAATAAATGAGAGGCAATGTATCATTCTATGCCATAGACAAATCTTGTAACATTATTTTTAGCGATCGTCTTTTGCTGTCTTGATTTTTCTTGTGCGCTTGGGATTTGTTTGCGGGAAACCCCGAAATGACATTTGGTGCAGTTATGCTCTGATGAAAACAGGCAGTCACTATTAAACTGAAGACATGATGGCACCATTACCACGTCAAATGCAGGGTTTTTATCATGAAATTTGGAAGTACTTAGTGTTTAACATACTTTACCATTTGCAAAACTTAACAGTAACAAAATGGCTACGAAATTAAAACTATTTTGAAGAAAATTGCACTTTACAAAATTTTGTAGGAGAAAAGAGAATGGATAGTTTGTAATGCATTTTTGTTAGTTGAGCGGCAAACTGTTGATGTTGCTATAAGGGGACTTACATAACAGGTGCATTACTAGGTCTGATTGGAACACTTCTGTGTTTTTTCATATCCTCACATTGAAGCCCATCACCCAAACATTGTTATTCCAAGTTTTGAATTATATCGCTCTAGCAATTAAGATTGTAGGAGCAAACATATGTATCATAGTGGCCCATAGAAACGTACGTGTGACTTCCAGCATGGTAACTACCATTTTTGTTGTTGCAATTTCAGGTACCCGATGACCTGCCAGAAAAATGTGTCGGTTACCCGGGTACAAAATTACCCAAAAATGCCTGCCTTAACCCAAATTTGTATTTTGATGGGGTAAAAGTGGGGATGAGGCTATCAGTCGGATCAAGCACTTTTAATTCTTCATCATAATTTACTCATAAAGATTATATCGGCGCGGTGTAACTCATAAAGATTATGCCGGTGTAATGGCACATGAATACATGATTTATGTAAATGCAGTGATGGAGTTGCTATGGTTTTCTCTTTTGATTTCGTACCGATTAGTTTGTTTTAATGGTCAATTAAGAAAGCAAATTAACAGTTACCAATTAAGGGACTAATGACTCATGACATTTTATACACTTAGTATGATGGCAAATCACTATGTGCAAATGAATATGAAGAAAAGAAGTAAGAGATTTAGTTTGACCAAAGATGCCAAATTAGATGTTATTACTAATATCAGTATTTACAAAATGAAAGAAACAGACAAATGTTCAAACAAATACCAGAAAGATATTTCCAAAATATCTCTGCTATAAGATGAAGAGTTGAGATGCAAAAGGCAAGATATGCCATTTTATAACTTTTTGTGCCACCAACACAATACTAGCTTTTAATTCACACCCTACTTTTTTAAAAAATCCAGTGTACAGGGTGTATCAAAATAATTGGTACCCATCAATTGTCATGTTCATTGAAAAGCCTGCCTCTTACAACATTGGATATTCTTGAAATGTCCAGAATGTATAGTTTATGACATGTTTTACAATTAATCTACAAATTATTTGGATCTTATGTTGAATTTAGATGTGTCAGGCTCATAAATAAAAACTGATGAGTACCAATTATTTTGATACAGCTTGTATATATTGTTTTTTGCATCTGGACCCTTCATGTGTTGTGTAGTGGTGTTGGCATGACCAATAAGATTTGATCAACTCATCTCAGTGTAAGAACTTTGCAATTGGGTGTAAGCAAAAACAAGGAGGAAAAACCAATAAGAAACTCAAGAAAACAGGCAATTTTAAATTTAGTATATCACAACCAGTCAACCACATACTAGAGATAGTGTTTTCAACATTGCAAAGCCTTTGAGCAATAATGGTGATGTGATAACTCAATTTAACCAACATTGGCCCAAGCAAATCAGATCTCATTGCGCTATTATAGTAGAAATCCATACACCCCGTATGGAAGACATGACCTTAATCTGCCACACTGGGGGTGTATATTTCCAATGTAGTCACCCATTCAGGTATCACCAATTTTTAAATTTGCATGGTGTGGAAGATTAAGGTCATGTCTTCCATGTAAGGATTTCAACTGGAATAGCCAATTACATATAGACTAGAACTCCTCACTGCAGCCATTCCAGCGTATACGGTAAGACGATGTGTGACCACAACGAACTCTAATCGCCGGTCAGGCACATGTCTACGTCAGTACAAAGTCATTAGCAGTGTTTAATCGCCTGTTCATAATTCGTTGCAGCATTCTAAGTCATTGTGAAGATGCATGCAGGGGTTGTTTAAATTTAAAGGATGGGTTTAAGACAAGTCTGATAGATTATTATAGAATGTAAATATTGAGAGGAGCTGTCAACCACTGACTCACAAATGTGATGTAGCAGATTAAAAGAGGGGACTATGCGGAAAAGTGCTTGTCAAGATATAGATTAAAATAGAAAAAATAAGGAAAATAATGCGAATTTGGGATGCTTTTTCACTTATAAAATATGAATGCCTTGAACGATTTTAGCAAATGAAGTGTCATTTTAAAGCTTGAAAAATGCTTTCAAAGAAGAAATACTGAAATCAAAATTGACTGCTCTTGCAAAGTCCCCCTTTGATGTGCTGTATCACAAATGTTTGCTTGGTTGTTGAGATGTGTTTAAAAGACCAAAAATGTGACGTGATACTAAAAAAAGTGTTGGTACAACATTTGAAGTAGTGTGTGCTACCGGAAACATGCGATTACGCTTTAAAAATGAGACATCTTCATCGATCATCACATATTATTTATCAAGTACATGATTTGAAAGGTTAAATGTATCAAATCAGTGATAAAATGGATATAACACATAATACTCTCTCCCTGTAACATTTAAAATTGAATTTCAGCTCGATGTTGTCACAGAATAGCTCAAATTTGCCAACAAATTTTAAACAAATTTCTTAAATTCTTCATTACACTCTCAGGTAACTTTTAAAATTTTCCACATTTTCCACTACTCACAAAATTAAAGCATCAGACTTATTTATTAATATTTTATCAAAAATAGAAGTAAAATTGTTAATCGGATGATTGTAATTTCATTCAATAATTGGTAGGCAACAGAACACTTGGCACTGCCGAGTACTGAAGTCCCATGACACCGAAAAACACTTTCCTCAGCAACATGAGAACAGAAAAGAATGAATTAAAAATCACGATTATCAGTTTCTGATCCTTTCTGATCCTGATATTTTGAGTAGTGGAGTGTAAAGTATTTTGAAAATTGTTTATCCAACATATGAAAGCTAATGTGATGATAGATTCTCCTTTAAATATGCACATAGCATCATCCACCCTTAAGGGATTGGATAGCAATGTGTGCACAGTATTTTTTGTGGGACATGCATCAAATTGCATCCTTAATACAACGAATGTCCTTCTGATATCAAATAATTTTGATTTTTGAAATTCGCAATATAATACAATTTTTATGGCAAATTATTAAAAATTTGATATTTGATATCAGAAGGATATTCTTCGTTTTCAGAATGCAATTTGATGTGTCTGATGTGCTATCATGTCCCACAAAAAGTACTGTTCAAATGTTGCTATCCGAGCCCTAAAGGTATCACAATAGTATTAAATGTCCCTATACTTTGTGTACAAAATGGGTTAAGTTTAAGAACTATTCATATTATGCATGGGATAGGCCTATATAATTTAACTGCATCAAGCAAAATGAGAACAACAATGACATCAAAGTTATTTTTGAGTTACGAGATGATTTTCAGCAAAGTTTTCAATTTTAACTAGAGCCTGTTTGTCACATTTTGATGATAAACGCAGACTAGCTTTTAAGTTCTTGTTGTTTCATTTAATTGGGTCACACGTTATTAAAGATATGATGTGCGAGTCAGACAATAATCACCATTAGATAATGTGTAATACAATAAAAGAATCCATTTCGTTTTCAATATTTCATTATGTTATCTTCATTTGTGTTAGCTTTGTGCATTGCACGATCATAAGAACCCTTTTACATATTAATAAATCTTTATACATGGATTATACCCCTTATTCATGATCCGTGCCCCTGGGATATATTGTTCAATAGGATTATGTTGTACAAATCGGTAATAGAAGTGAAAAACACTGCACACACATACACCTGAGAAAAACTCTCAATATTTCTGTAGTTAAAACAAAGTATTCTAGTATACTCCCTTCACAGTGGTGGGGATGGAGTAAGGGGCAAGGGGAATTTTCCCCAAAACTTTCTTTGCCTCTGTCTTTGTCCCCCACTGAGGACAAAATCCCACTATTTTTGGCCAAAATCGCCCAATTTTAGGAATTTTTCCGTCCCCCCCCCCCCCACACACACAAAATCTTGGCACCACCACCATCCCTTCATAACATTACATTATTCATAGTAGAGTGCACCCTGAAGAGGAACATTCCAGTGACATAGATTTACATAGTATTTCAATTGTATAAAAAAACTATGCAGAAACAGTAAGAGATTTTAAAATTCAATGTGCAACATTCAAAATTTTTTCTTGTCATATTCATCAAACTAGCTACTTTCTTATCTTGAGGAAGAGTGGAAAACGAATAGTTGAAACCTAAGACATTCATTCTAACTGGCGCATTCACTGTTGCGGAAAATAAGATAAAACGGGTAATCAGTTGGTATTTCCATATGTGTCATCTGTATGGGAGGACAGGTTCGCAATGTGGTCATACTGCGGCCCGGTTTTGATTATCCCCCGGTACTCCGGTACAATTGGACCTCTTTCTGTATTCCCGTCTCGTCTTACCCGGTTCACCTTGTTGTGTTATAGCTGCATTGCTTTTCACAAGAGCACCTTGAGATCAACTTGGTGGATATAAGTCATGTGTTATAAATCCCTTTATTATTTTTCTGTGTGTGTGCGCCTCCAATCAATTGCAGACAAAGAAATAAATAATTTTGTAAGATATATTATTCTCTCCTATGAAACACCATAGAAAACATGCAAAGTAAAGATGATAAATGTACACTGGCAATAGATATGATTTTTTTTCTCTCTGTATTCATATTAGTTGTACAAAATACTTCGCATGTGATATGAGGAATCGTTTGTGGCATTAACTCTTTCTCTAATAAGCTATTTTTAGGTATTGAACATTTCGTTAGACTCCCATTTCCTCTACTCAAAACTATAGTGGGTAACCATAATGATTTACTCAACAAAAATCAGGTTCCAACTTTTCTTTTTCATCAAACATCCTTTTATGTCAAATGGATGGTAAAATAATACTTCCCCATTAATGGATTTTACATCTTCAAATTTTCTGCAATACCCATTTTTAGCATTTCACAGATATATTTCCACTTTTGGAAAAAATCACATTAATTAAAACAAGCAAACACCTTATTAATGAGATATTGAATGATTATGGTTTTGTTTTTGAAACATGTAGGTCCATATGCGCAAAACAAGTTTAGACCGGGTTTTAACTATGGAGATTAGTTAGATTAGTTAGATATGGAGATTAGGAACATTTTGGTATTTACATACCTATTCCTTATTTTTGTAGAATCTGTTAGAAGAGCAAATACATGTACATGTAGCTTAATATTAGATGACTGCAATTTAATTTTTGTCTTTGCTATTATTTAAAGGAGGAAAAGAAAAGACCCCTCCCTAAGTATAACCTCCATAGTTAGACCAGGTCTTAAAGTTTTTGTGAAAATGACACACACTTGTCAAATCCTGGGCCAAAAAAGAACCTGCTCCATTATTGCGAATTGAATACCTAAGAGGAAGAAGAGCCCAACTCCATCTCCATAACATAATATTTCAAATATTTGTGGAAAAAAGGCCCAACTCCAAAACTATGATTAGATGTACTTGGAAGACTATGGATTTGAGTCCTTCTTTCACATACAAGGAAGAACTGTCTGCTAGCAATAAAATGTTGGGTCATTTTTTGTAAAATGGTGGAGTTGGGCCCATCTTCTACTTAGGTATTCAATTGATTCTAGTCTTCCAATCTAATAAATTCTAAATGTCACAAAAACACTATACCCCTATTCTGTATGAATATAAAAATTCCCATTAATAGAGTTGCTTCTAATGCATACCGCTGACACTTAAGATGGCGGTAAATAAGTTGTAAATTTGGAATGTGCTTGTACTGATGACTTCAAGCTTCACCAAAGGGCTTTTTGTGAAGATTTGATTAAAAATAGTTTTACTTGTAGACAATTTGTTTTAGGTTGTTGCTTTTATTTATGTATTTTTTAATCAAAAACGGTGACAAGTTTTGTTGAGCTGAGGAGCTAGGAAACCCATCAAACTAATAGCGAGTACTACAGGTAAAATTAAATTGGGTAGGTTGATGACTGATAGAAATGAGTCAAGTGGAAGTTTTGTTTTTAATAAAACTGTCAAAATGTTCATGCTTTTTTTAATCAAATGTCTTTTTTTTTAAAGAACATTTAAATTGCTTTATAGGTTTTTTCTTAGGAAATTGGGTATAAGTTGTACACATGACAAACTGTATATTCAATGCATAGTGTGTTATCTTTATTTTAAATGACTTTATGAAGCTCGGGCAAACTAACAAATTGAGAGATCAGGGTTTGAACCCCGGACCTCACAATTACCTATCGAGAGTTCTACCTCTGGACTACCTGAGTTCACAGGTAGTACACAGGTAATCTCACTTATTTTGGTTGATTTTATATGACTCTATGAAGTTCCGGCAAACTGACATAATAAATTGAGAGAGCAAAGAAATCAGGACTCAGCAAGGTTTGAACCCCGGACCTCACAATTACCAGTCAAGAGTTATACCACTGCACTACCGGAGTTCACAGGTGGTACACAGGTAATCTCACTTATCTTGGTTGATTTCAAAGAAGCAACACTTTGTAATTAAGTTACCTTAAAAAGCATTTGGAGCAAAAAATTATGATATTATTGATGATGTTTGCTGTGATGATGATAGTTGATATGATGATAATAATGTGGATGTAATGCCAATGATGATGACTATGATGTCAATTGTGGCATAATCAACAAGTGGGTCTTTCCCACAGAGGATATCATAGATTAATTAACATACAAACCATTGCATAAGAGTAACATAAAAATACACACAAAAAAACTATATAATATAACTATATAATATCAGATCCAGTTTAACAGTTCAGTTTAGGAAATTATTCAAAATTGCAGTCTCAATGTCTTAAGTTTGTCCTCAAAGATAATAATAGTCCACGGGGAGTGAGATCCAGAATTAGGTTCTGATACTGACAGTATTATGTCGCCAGCTTTCTTTTTAGTCTTTGGTTGATAAAGCATTGAAGTTGCTAATGAGTTGGGTAAGACATGTGGAAACCTGAATATCCGGGAAAGGGGGAGTTATACTTTGGAGATAGATAATGATAGTAAAATAGATAATATGGAAACCTATAACAAAGGAAGAATGCATTTCCTGAGTAAATTGTTGGTAAGAATCCACTGATAAGTTATTAGAGCATGTGAGAGAATAATTGAGATGATAAATGGCTGTGTTGGATACTAAACTAAAGGAGGGATATACTAGAGAGATTGATCATCAGAAACTGGTGGCACATTTAAAGCATACATGTATATTGACTTCTCAGTGCCAGAAGTGGGTAGGTGTAATAGCTGCCCTGTGAACATTTGTCAACTTACACACAGTATATTGTACTCATCTACACATGGCATTTACACATGGCAGCTATTGCACTTACCCACTTCTGGCACTGAACAGTTGATATGACAGGGTTTGAGCTCTTGTCACCATTTGATTGTCAAATTAGGTTGAAAAAGTTGGGGGGAAAAGGTTTATAAATAATTTCTTTTAGATTTTGTTGTTGCAGTTTTTGTCACAGTAATTGTCAATTTTGAACAACTAGCACACACAAACTATGCAGTTACTTGTTAAAAAAAGGTTGATGATTTACATCACTTTCAGTGCCATTCCTGGCTTAGAATGGCAATCATAAAGATATGATTTGTTAAATTAATTCTTTGCAAGTTTTGAATTTTTTTTATTTCAAATTCATAACAATGTTGTATCTCAGAGCGCTCTGGTTGTATCTCTTCCTGATCTCAATAGAGACGTAGCACACTGACAGACAATGTTATGACTTGCCAAGTAGGATGTCATACCTAGCATCACCCTGAAAGAAATATTTTGAAACTCTTCCCATCCCAGGTTCTTTGCAGAATTACAAAAGCTTGTGTCGGGCTCGCTGACGAGGAGAGAGCAGGCCCGTAGCCAGGATTTTTTTTTGGGGGGGTGTTGATTTTGAAAAAGTGGACTTTTTCCGGGGGCAATGTTGTGAAAAGTGGACTTTCTTCCCCAAATTTTGACCTTTTTGACCAAAAAAGCGATGTTTTGTATACTTGTGCAAATTTGGGGGGGATAACAGAGCAAATTGCCTGAGAAGGGACCTGAGAGCACAAATGCAGAGGGGCAAAAGTTAACTCCCAGAACCAGACCTCCTAGAAGCCTTGGTCTATGTAATTATTCAACATTGTCTATAAACTAACTTCAGGCCCAATACCTGAATTTCTGCTGTAGCATCCAGCAAATTATAGTGGGTAAACGACGAGCTACCAGAAAATATCAATGAATTAATTGATAAAATCTCTAAATCCTGGTTTATTGCATTATGAACTTGCATCATGGGTAGGAATAAAAGTCTGCTTTACATTGCCCCAATATATATATATTAATAATAAGGCCTTCCTCCTGTGGCTGGCATACCTGCATGTATGTAGAGCGGATGTTGTTCTTGAATAAATATGGATCCCCAAGTTTGTACATTTCAATAAACAGGGAAGAGTTGTACTCATTCTGATCACATTTCAATATATGGGGGCTATTCCAGTTGAAATCTATACACCCCCACTGGAAGACATAACCTTAACCTCCCACACAGGGAGTGTGAATTGCAAATGGGGTTACCTAAATGGGTCACTCCATTTGAAATCTACACCCCCTGTGTGGGAGATTAAGGTCATGTCTTCCATAGGAGGTGTATGGATGCCAACTGGAATGGCCCTTTGTGGTTTTAGGTTGCAACTTCATCATTCTGTCATATCTGCAATGCCATCGGAAAAGGTTACAAACGTGCAATGTAATTATTTAACATTTTGTGCAATTTTATGCCATCAATTTAAATGGGTTAGTTTGTATTCATGATTGGAAACTAAAGTTTGGAAATATATTTAAGTGAAATTTTATCTGTGGGTGTATAGTGTTTTTTTTAAATACACATGTCTCAAGTGGGGGTTAGCTTCATCCAGTAAGAAAATTCAATATTATTTACGAAGAAAAGAACAAGTTTTGATTTTTTTTTATTACTGTGCAACCCAATTTCGCAGCCTGCAGTAAATTACATGGCTGGATGTAGCAATTGTTGCAATTAATGTATCCAGATGTGAGATCTGCCGCATTGGAAGGGGTAATACTCAGTTGTGTATCCCTAATAAATTCAGACAAATGCAATTGTTAACTCTTATCTCTGGTGAACAATCACAAACTTTCAACTCTCGGTGGCTGGGAAAATCCAGGGCCGAGTGACCGAAATGTTCCCGAAAATAGAGTGATTTTTCATGTTTTTGGTGTAAACGTGGGGGCCCGAGCCCCAAGTCACCCCACAGATCATAGTGGAAGGCTGCACACTTAACCTTAGAGATATTGGAGAGGTAGTGATTTCTTCTTACACAAAGGCTTACTTGTATGCATGCACCACATAAATCTTTGCAAAATTTTTTTGTTTGCTCTATCCTGTTGCTATTGCAAGGCCTATAGTTCTGGGATTGTGGCCGTATATAGCTAAGACATAGGGCTTTCACATGGGCTAATCAGGTCATCCCTAACCTTAAAATTGACATCGCTAGGCTGGTCAGAAAAAAATAGGGCGAACACTCCCCGCTCTCCCCTACATACCTTTTACAATTTTCATTTTAGTGCACAAGTTTTTTTTCCATGTTCCTGTAACTTTTTTGTTTTTGTTAGTTGTCAGAGGAAAAATCTGACAATTTGACTGTGAAGACCAGAAAAAAAAGTGGGACTTAAATGTCTAAGACAACAACTTTTTTTTGTCTTGTAATGTTTCATGCTTGTTGAAACACTAGTCAACAATTCTATGAAATGATAGCTCATCATACTACAAACAACTAAATATCTGATATCAATGGGCTTTGGTTTTGTGGGCTGCAGGCCCCTAGGTTTTCTGAAAAATCTTGCAAAATCATCCTATTTTGGGCTCATTTCAGGCATGCAGTTCTACAAAATTTATCCTCCCTTGTTTTCGAAATAGATATAGGTTGTCCACTCAACAAGTGTATTTAATACTACTTGATCAAAACGTGAGAGAAGAATAGACGGCTATAGTTTGTCTCGTCTCAAGTTGAGAGTAACGCCATATTGGATTTCGCAGTGGCAGATTTGAATCAGTGTGTTTACATGGTTGTGTCGTCAGCGTATGGACAAATCACCCTTATAGGTGTGTGACCGTGTGAATACACTCCATGGGATTAGGTTAGCCCACACGATTCGAATCTGCCACTGTGAAATCCAACATAACGTTACTCTCAACTTATCTCTCAACAGGTATCAGGTTCCTCAAACTTGAGCAAGGATAATCATTACAGCTATACTTGTTAATGAAAGTATATTTATATGGAAGTAGAAGTTTCTTAGATACTGTAGAACAATTTTTGTGCCAAATTATTCTGTGAATTTGATAAAAATCCCATTATTTAGTCATTTCATCGGGGAAAATGTAAATTTAGGTTTAATATTTACTATAGATTCAAATGTATATATCAATTCATATTGCAGCCACTTGGTATATTACAGAATCAAGTATGTCGGGAAAGTTTTTAAAATTAAAATATTGACAGAATTCACTTGTATCCAGAAGGAATTCTGGTTGAGATTTTGGGATTTTCTGAAGAATAAATTGCACTATACTCGCATAGTTACACAAACAAAATTGCAATTTCATAGGACAATAACAACCACAGTAGAATTGTTTTTACTATTTATAGAAAAGAACTAAGTTGTTCCACAGGCAGTAAATGTTATTCTATGTGTGTTTGTACAAATTAAGTACAGTAGACAGAAATTCCATCTGTTTCAATTTGTTTTGTAGGCTCCTATTATAGTGCTCACTTAGCGTATTTTGTTTTCAGAAATTATTGCTTGTTGAAGATTTCAAAAGCATTAAGGAATGTTTTGTGTCGAGCCACTGTAATCATGTACTGTTAGGGTATGCTAACAAAAATAACATGGTGTAATTGGTATTCACAAATTATGTAGCGTTGAATATATAGAATGATTTCAAATTAAAGAGATAGAGAGTCTGTTACTTTTTGTCTTTAAGAGTCACAATTATTGTGATGTAATTTGTGTAAGAGTGCTTGGACTTGATGATGTCAAATAATTAAATCACAGGCCCGAGATATTGCCATTAAGTTTCAGAAGGGAGATCATTATTAATCACCCTGAAGCATCTGAAACAGAATAATGACAAAATAATGAGAGAGCTAAGAAGTGGATGCGGAGCGCTACGTGATTGTGATGCAGTAAATTGAATGGACTTTGGAGTTACTTGTCCACATAGGCTAAATATTCCAGACATGTTTTTTGCATGGCCATAATCCAGGGGCATACGTCTATCCATCAAAAGGTCACTTTTATTTGTGAAAATGTTGCCAAGTATGTCTTAATGTGGAACAGTGGAAGAAATATTCTCATAGGGTCCACTGTCTTGATTAAACTATTTCAGAGTAGGACTTAGGGAACAACCCTAAAGATCCATTACTTGTTATGGAGCTGACCCCTCCGTCTCCATCAATAATGAAACTGGCAGTGAGTAAAACTAATCAATATTTTTTTGAAAGGAATAGGAGAAATGTAAGTGAAATTTGTACCCCCCATGAAACTAATTTAATTGGAAATGTCCCCTACTTTATTGGGGAGGAGTAAATCCAATATGTAGATGCAAGCCCGCCTCTTTAAAAAGTCCACATATTTGAAGTCCCACACCATCTGCAATTAAATCCTGTCTACCGGCTAGGCTTTAACCCATGACAATTACTCTATTTTGTACATCTACCTTTTAGCTAAACCTGGTAATTACCACAAAGTTGGAGGAGACTAATCATTATTACCAATCAGCCCAGAGCATCAGAAACTGACTAATGACAAAACATTTGCATGTGGGAGTCAAATTAACAAGCATCATATGGGTCTGTTCTATATCTACCTATCCTACGATGTCGGAGGATGTTAAAAAATGCCGAGGACAACGATACTTTAAGCCACCCATCTCGTACTTCCTTGCAGCTGTACAGAATACAATCTAATTATTCCTCAGCAACAGGAGGTTTATTACACCCCGGAGGAGACTAATCTTGTCTGCTTTCTAAAAATGCCCGTTTAACCAGTTTTACTCCAATTTCTTCCCAATTTACCTTCATCATACTGTCAGTAATGGCATCTTAAGTCCATAAAGTCATATGTTGCCCAAGATATGGTAGCTGTTGAGTTGTAAGGATTTTTTTTTTGTGGTGGATTATTTTCATGAAGAGTTTTGTACTTGCTGCTTGATTAGGAATGTAGGAAAATTATTTTGTGGTGGATTATTTTCCTATAGCATTTTAGGTGTGGAATATGCAGATGCTTCTATACAGAAGCTAATTGCATAACAAATTTTGTTATATTATTAAAGCCATGGTTAAACGCCATTTTAACAAATATTTCCAATAAAAAAGTTTTTCATTTGGCTCTTGTTTATTATACGAATACTTGTTCCTGCAACTCTCTCATTCTTAAAGCATTTTGTTTGATTTGCATATTTGACTCAGTTTTAGGTATCAAAACAATATTGTTAATGTAATAAAAGTTTTTTTGGAAGTCCCACACCATCTGCCATTAAATCCTGTCTACCGGCTAGGCTTTAACCCATGACAATTACTCTATTTTATGCATCTACCTTGTAGCTAAACCTGGTAATTACCACAAAGTTGGAGGAGACTAATCATTATTACCAATCAGCCCAGAGCATCAGAAACTGACTAATGACAAAACATTTGCATGTGGGAGTCAATTAACAAGTAGCATGATGGTTCTGTTCTGTTGCTACTTATCCTACAATGTTGAAGGATGTTAAGAAACGTATAAAAAATGTATAAAAGACGTATAAAGTTGTTCTCTAAAACCGCGTTTTCTCAGCAATCAAATATCGCAGTGAGTCAAATGTTGGTGCATGGATGTATCTTTACATTATTTTTGTGTGTTTATACAAATTTTTAGAATCCGTTTGAAAATCCTTCGTTTAAATCATTTTTACGCACCATGTTCACAAGATCAAAAACGCGTTCCATGCAGTTTTTTTCAAATGTTCGCTCCGTATAAAACCACGCCGAGTGATTGTTTTCTCCTTTTATGTATTGTACTACAAATTGACCAAAGAAATAATGTTGCCATGGGGAAGAACCAAATACAGTACCGATTAAATTGTTATGTTACATTATCGATATCTGGATTGTGGAACGTTAATTTTGATTTCTAACTGCCTACATTATTTCTCAAATGTCTGTCGCTTACTTTACCATTTGAATTTCACTCCAAATTTAAGCTACTTTTGCAAAAAACAAGGTTTTTCACCATCGATACCTCCGACATTTACAGCGGTATTGAGCTTGTTTATCATAAGAGCCTGTTATACACTATTTCATAATAGTCAGTTTGAGATCAATCATTTCTATATGTCTCTCAGTTAAGCTCAATCGGTTAGCGCGTTGGACTCACGCTGGACTATATAATGCTATAGTTTTGAGCTGGGAAACTTTGGTACGTGTTCGAGTCCTGATGTGGTCCATTCCATTTAGTTTATTTTATTTTTCTCTCACTTCTTTCTTTTTTCTTGTTCGTTTCTTTCTTTCTTTCTGACTGCAGCGATTGATTGTTTTGCCCGTTTTTTTTTCATTATATAATTCATTGAATTTTTAGGCCTATACTAGTCTAATAGGCGCGGCCTATGAATATAGGCCCCTATTTTTACAAATTAGTACCGTAATAACAAAATATTGGTTGTTGGTTTTGTTATTGTTGTTGTAGTTATTGTTGTAGGCCTATATATTGCATAATCAGGGTATAAATAGGCCTACTAGGCCTATTATAGCCTATAGAAGCATTGATTTATTTCACGACAGATATCATCCAGGATAATTTTAAAAATTGAAAATTTAGAAAATCCAAATGAAAATTGCCGAAAACGACTGCCCACAATCAACCCCCCCCCATATGGTCCTATCATGGTCGCCCCCTCCCTATCCCTGCAACATATAGGATGACTTACGAGCCGCGGTTTGTCCGTGGCCCTAGTTCAGATTGATACACTATTGTACGTGTGAGTTCATTCTTTTCTGCATGGCTGTTTCCATTATTAACTTGCGCCCCTCTGGAATCAAGCTTTGAAAATCAATTGTATTTAACCTTAAAGCAATTTATACACAATTTTATTGTTTTACACTTTCACTGGGATCACTGAATGTTCCTTTAAAAGCAATTTTAACAAATGTCTCCACTCTCCAATAAATAAAGTTTTTGAGTCGGCTCATGTTTATCATAGATACGGTTACACTACCTTCACCTCTCATGCTTGTTCCTCCACCTCTCATACTTTTGTTTGGTTTCATCTGCATATTTGACTCGGTTTTTGGTCTCAAAACAATATCGTTAATATAATTGAAGTTCACTTGAATTAGAAAGACGACAGAGGAGTATAACGTATGTAAACAACTGACAACATGTCAGAGTTGCAGAGATAGAAAGCAAACAAACGCTAATAGGTACGGTAAACTAGTCGTTGAATTGCAAAACACTCATCCACTTTGTCAAAGAAGTTGACAATTTCATCACCCTTTTAAATAGAATCTTAAACTAGATCTCTCGGTAGTGACAAGAAATTCCCGGGTGGTGAAAAGACTTTACATCGCAATAGCCATGCGTATCTCCAGTCAAGGCGACAGTCAGATTATAGATTTATTAATAAATGTTTTGTTAAGGTTGCTGCGGTTTTGTCATATTTTTGTCATATCTTTTATCATCACAGTTTTGTGAAGGATTTGAAGTAGAATGTGGGTGTTGGGTAGTTTAAATGTGATGGTTATTCTATGTCACATTGAATTCTGTGGTTATGTTCATAAACCATTTAGAAGTGAAAGGTTAAAATGACATGTAAGTTGCAGATTTATTTAGTCTGCATATTTCATATGGTTGAAAATGTGTGGCAGGTAGGGATAATGTGACAACGAGGTTGTCACTCGTAACTTCCTCTGTTATTTAAAGGAGGTTTATTGAATCTTCAGGCTATCTTAATGTAAGGTCTGAGATTAAGAGAATCTTTCTACCTGTTTGAGCCTTAGTGACAATCTTTCTCCAGGGGTGGGGGCTTACCTTTTGGGTACCTCTTGTTGTACAAAAAGGGGGCCATTTTTTCAAACCCAGACTTGCAAAAATATTTTTGGCATATTTTCAGTTGTTTTAGGATGTTCAAACTTGAATGTGCATGAATAAAATTACCAACAAAATTTGCCAGATTTGGAATTCTATTCATCATGAATAATTGGCTGAGTTTTGCACACGAACCCCATACTTGTTAAGCCCTGCAAATGATTAACTACTTTTTTTTGCCATTTAACTGAGGACCCAAAGCTGAGCTCCAAATTAACCGTGACTGTTTCATGACTGTTTACTACCCAACTGAAACCTGACCATACCCATAGCTGGCATATGAGCCATGGTCATCAAGCTATTTTTCCCCGTATTTTTCAGGGGTACGTCCTCGTTCGTAGTCTTAACAAATGCACACACACACAAGAAATCAAACACTAACTATACTAGCAGTGTTGACTTGGTTATGCATCTCAAACTGTCAAGAAGTGGACAATCACTCTAAATGCTTTTACATCATGCTATTTTGTGTGGTGGACAATCACATCAAAGTCTCATAAATCATGACAGGTCTTTTGATTGATGTCCAGTTGGTCCTTGACCGCCTGTCTTACATGCCTATCTGATGTGTAACAGTGATTTAAAAAGCTTGATAAATAGCGCATTCAAAATATGGCGTGATGTAATCGAGGCCAAAAGGCTCTTGTAGGTTCAAATCAATTGTTGATTGAATTTTTTTGCATATATTACAAACTATGATTTTGATGAAATCCCCATAAAAATTTGGAATGCAGTTCTTGAGATAATGAGCATTTACTTTTTGCTCTAAACAATAAACTTAGCTCAATTTTACAAAACTCTGGCTTGTTTTGCGGCGATAACATTGCGCTATTCAATTGAAATCCATACACCCCCTATGGAAGACATGACCTTAATCTTCCACACAGGAGTGTGGATTTCAAATGGACTTACCCAAATTGGGGACTCCATTTGAAATCTACACCCCTGTGTGGGAGATTAAGTTCATGTCTTTTACAGGGGGTGTACAGATTTCAACTTGAATACCTCATCACAAACGTTCTCTTTGCTTGTTTTATTCAATTTCCTGAACATCATCAAATCAAGTCGTTTATCATGTTTGTTTCTTTACAGTGTTTTGAAGAGTTACTACGTATGGGTGTGTGGGATTTTGCGATAAATCTCAGCGGGGCTGACATGCCGATCCGCGATGTGGATGATGTATCTGCTGCATTAGCTTCGGCAAGAGGTATGTACTCGCAAGGACGGTAAAAGTGGACATTTTCGTGCTGCATTTTATTTTCACGCTCCCAAGAAAGAAAACTAGATTTTAATGCTTGAATATATTTGTGTGTGTGTTAATCTTAAAGCTTAAATTTATAAATAAGCGATGAAGTTCAAAATGATGAAGCGTGAAAAATTAATTGCGGGAAGATATCCACTTTCACAATAGTAGCATCTACGGCTGTTATGTTGCAAACACGGAAAATGCAAGTTTGAATATTGTTTGTCACATCCAATAAAAGATTCCTCACAACTTTGTAAATAAATAAAAATCAAATTTCCTTATATATTCTAGAATTTATCTGGTTAGGACTGTTCTCATTTATTGCAGAATGGATTCAGGTTTCTTGGAATAAAACAATGCCCTGGACATGTTTTATACAGATTTATCAGGGCAAAGTATACTGATCGATAGTTTTATGAGGCAAATCGGACAGAGTATTTCCATATGATACCAATCTTTTCTTTCATTGGGCTATTCCATTTAAAATCCACACTACCCCTGTTGAAATTTTTTGAAATATATTCCACAGAGGAGTATGAATTTCAAATAGAATTAACACATTAGACAGCTCTATTTGAATTTCATACACCCTCTTAGAAAGATTCGACCTGAATCTTCCACAGAGGGAGGGCGAGTTTCAAAAATGTGCTTATACCATTTGAAATTCATACTCCCCATGTGGAAGATATTCCCAAAATCTTCCACAGGGGTAGTGTGGATTTTAAATGGAACGGCCCATTATATTTTGCATTTGGTTTGCGTAATTTTGTCCTAAAACTTCAGCAAAGTTAATAGTTTTCTATAATATGTATTGTTATACCTGTCATCAAATATTGCATAATTAGTTAAATTAAAAAGCTTCAATAAATAGCTCATTTCATACACACATATTCCCCCATCCCCATACCCGTTCATACTTGACATATAGCTATATCTTTATGCAAATTCAATGATAATAACATAACAAATCATTATAATTTAAATTACAAATGTAACATGCAATGCAATAATTATGCAAAGAAGACTAATGAAGATGAAAATTGGGCAATTAGAGACAACTCAGCAGATGGTAATGGCATTAATTAGCGCTTACATAAAATGGTAATTGAAGGAAGAATCTTGAATTATCTTATTATGAATAGGATATGCCAAGGATAAGAAGCGATTTCTTGGAACGAAACAATGCTCTGTATATGTTTTACATATATTTATCAGGGCAAAGTGCATAAATCAATATTTTATGATGCATTACCATAATGGAAATTTTCCATAAAAAAGCCACAGATATTAATGTAGCGCAATTGCATATACATAAGATTCATTGTATTTTACATTTAGTTTCAGGGTTCCCGTTGTCCTTGAGAGTCCTTGAAAGTCCTTGAATTTGAAAACACCCTTTCAAGGCCTTGAAAGTCCTGGAAATTTGCACAAGGTCCTTAAAAGTCCTTGAAAATTGGAATTTTACCTTAAGTTTAATTTTGACAAAATTTGGGGAGTGGAGGGAGCTGTCACTTCCGTTAATACGCATAGAGAGCCACATCATGATTTTTGTATTGTAAGTCCTTGAAAATCATGCTTTTGGACCTGGATAAGTCCTTGAAAAGTCCTTGAATTGAAAGGCTTTAAGGTACTGGAACCCTGTAGTTTGCTTAAGTTCATATTTTCCAATATTTGCATGGTAATACCTGCCATCTAAAATCACACAATAAAAGAGGTTATTTTGTTTAAAAATAATGGCACTACAGTAAGAAAAATAACACATTAGTCTAAGAATAGTTTACAATCAAATTGAGAAAGCTAACATAAAAAGCTTAAAACAATAAGTCATCAAATATAGAACATACAGTGTGTGACTAGGAATAGGACATGTAACACACAACAAATGTATAATTTGTAACATTATATGGCTATGTATACAGCAAGAAGTGGATTCACACTAATGGAAATGAGCTCTTCAAATTGACTATTTGTAAAGTAGGAGACCTAAGATAGAACAGATCATTGTACGATAAAACATCAGATTATGATGTTTTCATATGGAGCAACCTAATCTATGAGGGGGTGTGGCTTATCGGGCTATTCTAGTTGATATCTGTACATTCCCTATGGAAGACATCACCTTAATCTTCCACACAGCAGGTGTAGATTTCAAATGGAGTCATTAGGTAACCCCATTTTAAAATTTACACTCCTTTTGTGGGAGATTAAGGTCATGTCTTCCATATGGGGTGTATGGATTTCAACTGGAATAGTACATTGTATGGCAATGCAGTATCTTCTAAAAGTAACAGCTTTCTATGTCAGATCTTTCCAAATAGAGCATGTATCTGATGTCTAATGCCGATTGCAAATAACACATTTTGATTACAAGATTTCAAGCAATACATGTTGATCTCCTAAAACAGGAAATACTGAATATTAACTCTACTGAAGGTAGATTCAAACTTGACTTAAAGTACTATTCAAAAACAGTAGCTTCCTAGTCTTGCTATTTACTGAAGATAACAGGGTTCTGTGCTGAATGTAATTGTAATTTTGGCCCAAAGTAATAACCAAAAGTAGCACATTGTATATAATCTGTATATACGGTACTATATTGTGAAGATGAGCCATGTATCAGGTATTATTAATCCCTTTGATAGCATACATGTTGCTGCTACATGCTGAAAAGTAGTTACAACCCTTGGCTCAAAGTACTCTCCAAAGATAACCACTCTAAGTTGGCTCAAAGTACTCTAAAATATGACCAATCTAATGTAACTGCTGCCTATTGAAGATGGCAAACACCTTATGTAATTGTTGGTCCTATTTAGAATCCAATTTGTATTGTATGCTACTGCTGTATACTGGAAGTAAGGCCCAGAAGCAGACCTGCCAACTGTCCCTCATTTTGGGTTTACCAAAGTGAAAATGAGGGACAGACCTGTTTTCTGAAAATTTCAGCGATGGTAAATTTTAATGAAAGAACAGCAGAAAATGATGAAAATGTCACTTTAAAATATGCTATAACATTCTCTTTAGTCTATTGTGATAAATTCAGACCTGTAAAACCTTCTCTGAATTCTGAAAGTATTGCACAGCTCAAGTCTTTGAATTTGTCGGTACCTGGTTTGTGTACATATACAAGGTTTTGATCTCAATGTCCCTCATTCTGACTTCGGTAGGTTGGCAGGTCTGCAGAAGTACTCCCCCAAATACAGATATCTTGTGCATCTACTGAAGATAACAAGTGTGTGGTATTTTTGATATATTAATAATAACTAGGCGGTTACCCGTATTTGGCGGTTCTCGGCTGTTGCGATTACCTGGCTGATGGTGACTGTACTCACCAAGTTTTATGCCCATAGGACAGTTTTTACTAATTTAACCTCAGATGACCCCTTGTGACCTTGAAATGGCCTTCCAAAATTTGGCTCTAAATGTTGACTGTACCCACCACTTTTCGTGCCCATATGACAGTTTTTAGTAATTTGACCTTGGATGACCCCTGGATGACCTCGGGTGATCTTGGCCCACTAACTGAAACAAACTTGTTCTGTCTGAGGTCCAGATGCACCCATCCACCAAGTTTGAGGAACGTGCTACCCCTGGTCTCCGAGAAATTAGGAGGAAAACAGTTTTTACTAATTTGACCTCAGATGACCCCTGGGTGACCTTGACCCACTAATAAATACAAACTTGTTCTGTCGTAGGTCAAGATGCACCTACCCACCAAGTTTCATGCCCATATGACAGTTTTTACTAATTTGACCCCTAGATGACCTCTGGTGACCTTGACCCACTAACCAATACAAACTTGTTCTGTCCCGGTCAAGACTCACCCACCGTCAAGTTTGAGGAACGTCGACCCCAGTCTCCGAGAAAAACAGTTTTTACTAATTTGACCCTGGATGACCTTGGGTGACCTTGACCCACTAACCAATATAAACTTGTTCTTCCTCATACCAAGCTGCACCCACCCACCAAGTTTGAGGAACGTGCGACCCCCGGTCTCCGAGAAAAGAGGCGAACAGACAGACAAACAAACAAACAAACAGATGTACAGATTCTGGTGAATTATAGTAAGATACTGAATCCTGAAATATCCCTTGTTGATATCCTGAAATAGTACACATAACACATTGATACCTGAAGGTAGTTGAAATTTGAGCCCAAAGTATTATCCAAAAATAGAAAGTTTGTGTTGAAATCTAGTTACTTGATTCTTTTGTCCAACAAATTATTAAATTCTCATTTTGTCATTCGATATTTTACTCGCTAAAAACTATATGCTACAGTTGTTGGAAAATTCCCCTGGAACAAGACCACAGTCCAGTGATCATGGTGATATGAAATTTTAGATGAAGAAATAACCACAAAAGTTATCAACTCTTTTAGTTCTATCTATCTCAAATTCAATGTTAGTTACAAATAATTCTTATTTGATTGTAATGTCACTTACCGTGTATTATTGCGGTCTACTGAAGGTAGCAGGTGTGAGATATTATTGGTATCTTGAAATATTACCTATTAAATGTCACATCACAAGCTTACTATCTACTGAAGATAGCAGACATCACATGTCACTTAACATGTATTATTGCTGTCTACTGAAGATAGCAGGTGTGAGATATTATTGATGTCTTGAAATATTACCTATTAAATGTCACATCACAAGCTTACTATCTACTGAAGATAGCAGACATCACATAATATATCACTCATGTCACTTACCATGTATTATTGCTGTCTACTGAAGATAGCAGGTGTGAGATATTATTTGTATCTTGAAATATTACCTATTAAATGTCACATCACTAGCTTACTATCTACTGAAGATAGCAGACATCACATATTATATCACCCATGTCACTTACCATGTATTATTGCTGTCTACTGAAGATAGCAGGTGTGAGATATTATTGGTATCTTGAAATATTACCTATTAAATGTCACATCACAAGCTTACTATCTACTGAAGATAGCAGACATCACATATTATATCACCCATGTCACTTAACATGTATTATTGCTGTCTACTGAAGATAGCAGGTGTGAGATATTATTTGTATCTTGAAATATTACCTATTAAATGTCACATGCCCTTTTTCGCAAGGCGAAGTCTTCACAGTCACAAACTGATTGGGCTGCATTTAAAAAAACTCGTAACAGGGTATCCAATGGTATAAAATCTGCTTACAGTAACTACCTACATTCTCTCCTCACTGCTGACGACAGTAAAAAACGCTTTTGGTCCTTTGTTCGTGGTCGCAAAAAAGAACCCGATGTTAAATCATTTGTTGTCAACGGCAAGCTGTGCTCTGACCCGGCCGTTATTGCTGCCAATTTTAACCAAACTTTTGCTAGCTATTTTACTGCCCCCACCTCTCCAGCCTTTGATATCACATCTCCTTATTACCTGTGACCCCCTTATGCTCCCTCCAAATAACCATAGACCAAGTTATACACTGCATCAAAAACTTAAAACTGATGGTGCTGTTGGTCCCGATGGTTTGTCAGCGAGGATGCTTAAGCTCTGCATGTACCAGGTTGCTCCAATTCTCACCAAATTATTTAATCTTTCTCTTAGTTCTGGTCACCTTCCTAGCGGCTGGAAACAAGCCAACATTGTCCCTGTTTTTAAAAAGGGGGACCGCTCAAATGTTGCTAATTACAGGCCCATCGCTCTGACTAGTATTGTCTGTAAAATGCTTGAAAGCATCGTGGCTGACAACCTTCGTGTCCATCTAGGTAACAACAATCTCTTATCATTAAATCAACATGGCTTTAAGCCTGGTTTATCATGTTGTACACTATTACTTGATAAAACAAATGAACTCTTGGAATTAATGGACAGTAAATCTACTCAAGTAGACCTCATTTCTCTAGACTACAGCAAAGCATTTGACTGTATATCACATAACATTTTGATTTCTAAACTTGAAAAAACTTATGGTATCAGAGGTCAGCTGCTTGCCTGGATCAGTTCCTTTGTCTTAGGTCGTGTTCAGAGGGTTACTTTTAGAGGGCAGAGTGCCGATTGGGTCTCGGTCCTTTCTGGAATTCCTCAGGGCTCTGTTCTTGGCCCTCTCCTCTTCACCATTTATGCCAATGATCTAGGCCAGCACCTGACCTCTGGTATCGGGCAATTTGCTGATGATACATTTCTTTATCGTGCAATTTACAATGCTAATGATGTAAGGGATTTACAAATGGATCTTGACAAGCTTTCTGTTTGGTCGTCTCGTAATTCACTTCAATTGAATCCTACCAAATGTAAATTTATATCTATCACTCGTAAACGTACTATATATCCATCAGTGTACAGTATTAACAACATCAATCTTGATCAGGTAAATAATCTTCCCCTCTTGGGTGTCATCATCTCAGATAAGCTTAATTGGGATGCTCATGTTAAGGATGTTATAGCAAGAAGCAACAGACTTCTTGGTTTTATTCGCCATGTGGCCGGGGAATCTCCCCCAGAGGTTCTCCTCCAATTATATCGGACCATGGTCTTGCCCATCCTCGATTATTGCTCCCCTGTCTGGATGCCCCACACAAAGCGTCTCAAAATGCTCTTGAAGCAGCGTTCAAAGGACAGCCACCAGGGCTATTCTCCATCAGAAGCGTCGCGAGGAGGAGTACAATGTTAGTTTGGAGCGTCTTGACCTCAGTTACTTGTCCCAAAGACGTGAATACATGTCCATTTCACTTGTTTCCAAATGCCTCCTCAATGTTGACTGCTGCAATGCTATGCCTGCTTTAAATAAAATCCGTCCAAATAGTAGGCATCCCGATCACCTTATTTTTCACCATCTCAAAGCCAAAACTGATGCTTTTCTTTATCATTCCATCCAACGCTTCCCCAAAAATGGTCTGACCTCCCCGTCCACATCACTGATATTTATTTGTGCAATAGCTTTAACTGCTTCAAATCCCACTTGAGAGACTACTTTCAGTCCATTCAAGAAATTTAATCCTTGGTGCCATCTATGTTTTGTTGTGGTGGTAGGGTGGAGGGGGGCATTATCTCATTATGTTGTGGTGTGTTTTATCCTGCTTGGCTAAGTGCAATATATTGTGTCTCTTGGGGCTTCATGCTTTTAACATAGTGCTGTTTAAAAAAAAATGTTTGTACTTTTAATGTGTTAATAATCTTTAATAATTTTTATGTGTATTTATAGTGCAATACTTTGTTTATTTTCATGACCAGCTTGCAAGGGTGGGGTCCACTCATCTTTTAGATGTCAGTGCTTTATTTGCCACTTTTGTTGGGCCCTGGCAGCCCTTGCTCGCTGGTCTAATTTTACTGTATATTTTTGTTGAAATGCCTAATGAATAATAATAATAATAATAATAATAATAATAATAATAAGCTTACTATCTACTGAAGATAGCAGACATCACATATTATATCACTCATGTCACTTACCATGTATTATTGCTGTCTACTGAAGATAGCAGGTGTGAGATATTATTTGTATCTGGAAATATTACCTATTAAATGTCACATCACTAGCTTACTATCTACTGAAGATAGCAGACATCACATATTATATCACTCATGTCACTTACCATGTATTATTGCTGTCTACTGAAGGTAACAGGTGTGAGATATTATTTGTATCTTGAAATGTTACCTATTAAATGTCACATCACAAGCTTACTATCTACTGAAGATAGCAGACATCACATATTATATCACTCATGTCACTTACCATGTATTATTGCTGTCTACTGAAGGTAGCAGGTGTGAGATATTATTTGTATCTTGAAATATTACCTATTAAATGTCACATCACAAGCTTACTATCTACTGAAGATAGCAGACATCACATATTATATCACTCATGTCACTTACCATGTATTATTGCTGTCTACTGAAGGTAGCAGGTGTGAGATATTATTTGTATCTTGAAATGTTACCTATTAAATGTCACATCACTAGTTTACTATCTACGGAAGATAGCAGACATCACATATTATATCACTCATGTCACTTACTGTGTATTATTGCTGTCTACTGAAGGTAACAGGTGTGAGATATTATTTGTATCTTGAAATGTTACCTATTAAATGTCACATCACAAGCTTACTATCTACTGAAGATAGTAGACATCACATATTATATCACTCATGTCACTTACCATGTATTATTGCTGTCTACTGAAGGTAACAGGTGTGAGATATTATTTGTATCTTGAAATGTTACCTATTAAATGTCACATCACTAGTTTACTATCTACTGAAGATAGCAGACATCACATAATATATCACCCATGTTGCTTACCATGTATTATTGCTGTCTACTGAAGATAGCAGGTGTGAGATATTATTTGTATCTTGAAATGTTACCTATTAAATGTCACATCACTAGCTTACTATCTACTGAAGATAGCAGACATCACATATTATATCACCCATGTCACTTACCATGTATTATTGCTGTCTACTGAAGGTAGCAGGTGTGAGATATTATTTGTATCTTGAAATGTTACCTATTAAATGTCACATCACTAGCTTACTATCTACTGAAGATAGCAGACATCACATAATATATCACCCATGTTGCTTACCATGTATTATTGCTGTCTACTGAAGATAGCAGGTGTGAGATATTATTTGTATCTTGAAATGTTACCTATTAAATGTCACATCACTAGCTTACTATCTACTGAAGATAGCAGACATCACATAATATATCACCCATGTTGCTTACCATGTATTATTGCTGTCTACTGAAGATAGCAGGTGTGAGATATTATTTGTATCTTGAAATGTTACCTATTAAATGTCACATCACTAGTTTACTATCTACTGAAGATAGCAGACATCACATATTATATCACCCATGTCACTTACCGTGTATTATTGCTGTCTACTGAAGATAGCAGGTGTGAGATATTATTTGTATCTTGAAATATTTACCTATTAAATGTTATATCATATTATATCACTCATGTCACTTACCGTGTATTATTGCTGTCTACTTAAGGTAGCAGGTGTGAGATATTATTTGTATCTTGAAATGTTACCTATTAAATGTCACATCACTAGTTTACTATCTACTGAAGATAGCAGACATCACATATTATATCACTCATGTCACTTACCGTGTATTATTGCTGTCTACTTAAGGTAGCAGGTGTGAGATATTATTTGTATCTTGAAATATTACCTACTAGCAGGAGACCCGCGCTTCGCGCGGGTCCCCGCTAGTTGAGTAAACGGGAGCGGTTAGTACACGGGAGTGGTTAGTAAACATGATAAACGGTGATGATGATAGTCATGGTGTCTTGGTGTAGATTATTCATCCAGTATAGTAATGACCATGTTAGCTTGATAATCATATGTTAGCTCCTGTCATATTAAAGAAGCTAAATAACTTTAAGTGAATATCCAGACCTGTGATAATGTTGTTACTCACTCAATCCCTCAGATTTCTTTGAAACAGCTCGTGACAAAATGGTTGATATTAATTTTATCCCAACAAACATAAAACATTAATGTGAAAGAGGTTGCCAGAAAAGCGTTTCAATTTCGGGTTATAATGGTATAAGCAACATGTTTAAAAGTTGCAGCAAAACATTTTAAGCGAGCCCGTGTTAATAGCTAGGCCTACATTATAGCCAGGATTTATTTTGGGGTCGCAGAATTTCCAAAATGTGGACTTTCAAGTTCCACTAAAGTGGGCTCACCCACTCCCCTATCATTTAATCTTTTCGGCTATACTGAACAGTTGAACGACTCTGTTGGCTATATATTTTAACATTCCATCTGAAAAGTTAATTATTTTGCAAATCTGTCACCCAATAACCCCCCCCCTTTTCATCAGCTTACACCCAATGATCCCCCCGAAATGGCTTCAAGACCTTTGCTTTGACCCAGTTTCCAATTCTGAGGGGACACAGCCGGCTGCACGGCACCCGACACAATGGTGCTTCGTGGTCATTCAAAAGGTGGTGGCAAAAACTTCCAGTGTGCCCCCCTTCCCAAATTCCTGGATCCGCCACTGTCTCAGAGAATCAGTCAGTCACTTACACACCCACCCCAACATACATAGGCATACGCGGTAAGCCAACATTAAATGCGTCCATACCATGCGCCGCATAGCGCGCGTGAAACCATGGTGCCGATATGCAGCGCAGGTGCGTGACTCGCCACTTACCGCGCGTGTTGGACACCGCTTGCATTTTGACGCGTTTGCTGTCATGACCTGACCCATAAGGTTATTGACCTCAACGGCCTAGCAACCGAACGGTTTTTTTGTTATTTCCATAGTGACTGAATAGTTTTGCAAAAATGAACGTCAGATGGTTTAATGGCAATATGTACCCGATCAATGTACGAATAAATCAAAGCTGAAAGTGAAAGCATCTCGGAGACTGCTTCTGGACAAGATTTAGCGACTTCCTTTTATTTATATAGATTAAATGTCACATCACTAGCTTACTATCTACTGAAGATAGCAGACATCACATATTATATCACCCATGTCACTTACCATGTATTATTGCTGTCTACTGAAGATAGCAGGTGTGAGATATTATTTGTATCTTGAAATGTTACCTATGGGTCATTCCATATGAAATCAAGGAGGCGCCCCACCTGACCCCCTCAGATTTGCTTTATATTTTAGTCATATATTGTACCTGTAAAAATATTAAAAACCTGCAAATTTGAGGTCTGTAGCTCTTACGGATTTTCTGTGGCAGCCATTTAAAGTTTGAGTAGGGGGGTCTAAATTTGGACCCAAAAGTTGCCCTTTAAATAAATAAATGTGTCACAGGGTCATTAAATATGCAACAAAAAATGTAATGTTCTGTATACTGGCAAGTTTAGCCCCCCTAAATTCACATTTTTTGTCGGATTAATTGTTTTTTGTTGTCACTGATGCGATATATAGGACAAATACAATGCATATCCAAAACATTGAGGTGAACATTTATTTACATTTCCAACAGCGCCCTCGCGAAGATGAAAATTAATGCAAATTCACCAATTTCAGGGGGCCCAAAGTCGATGTGGTCAACTTTCAAAATTTATAAAACATCACTTTTATAAGACTACTAGTCTTAAATTACAACTTTGTTCAATCCCAGTAATTTTATAGGTTGACTTCATATAAAACGACAAGCCCAAAGTTGACCATTTTCTTATGATTGCATGTACTGCAAATGTGCGAATTCGGAAGGTTTAAAAGTCAAAATGGCCACAATATTGAAAATAAATGACTAGATGCGTAGTTATTGGCCCTATTTACTTTTATTTTCATTTTATTTTCAATATTGGGGCCAATTTGACTTTTAAGCCTTCCAAATTCGGCACAGTTGCAGTACATGCAATCATAAGAAAATGGTCAACTTTGGGCTTGTCGTTTTATATGAAGTCAACCTATACAATTACTGGGACTTAGCAAAGTTGTAATTTAAGACTAGTAGTTATATAAAAGTGATGTTTTATAAATTTTGAAGGTGGACCACATCCCCCTGAAAATGTTGAATTTGCAATAAATTTCATCTTCGTGAGGGCCCTGTTCCAAATGTAAATGAGTTGTGACCTAAATTTTTTGGATATGCATTGTATTTATCCTATATATAGCATCAGTGATAACAAAAAATAATAAATCTGACAAAAAATGTGAATTTAGGGGGGCTAAACATGCCAGTTTACAAAACATTACATTTTTTCTTGCATATTTAATGACCAATTACAGAATTTTTTTATTTTTTATTTTTTGACAAATTGGGTATGCAGTTAGTGTGTATACAAAGTTTCAGACCTCTCTCTCATTTTATAAAGAAGGCACAGACTCCCAAAGATGAAATTTATGTAAAGGGCAACTTTTGGGTCCAAATTTAGACCCCCCTACTCAAACTTCAAATGGCTGCCACAGAAAATCCATAAGAGCTACAGACCTCAAATTTGCAGGTTTTTAATATTTTTACAGGTACAACATATGACTAAAATATAAAGCAAATATGAGGGGGTCAGGTGGGGCGCCTCCTTGATTTCATATGGAATGAGCCCTATTAAATGTCACATCACAAGCTTACTATCTACTGAAGATAGCAGACATCACATATTATATCACCCATGTCACTTACTTTGTATTATTGCTGTCTACTGAAGATAGCAGGTGTGAGATATTATTTGTATCTGGAAATGTTACCTATTAAATGTCACATCACTAGCTTACTATCTACTGAAGATAGCAGACATCACATATTATATCACTCATGTCACTTACCATGTATTATTGCTGTCTACTGAAGATAGCAGGTGTGAGATATTATTTGTATCTTGAAATATTACCTATTAAATGTCACATCACTAGCTTACTATCTACTGAAGATAGCAGATATCACATATTATATCACCCATGTCACTTATGTATTATTGCTGTCTACTGAAGATAGCAGGTGTGAGATATTATTTGTATCTTGAAATGTTACCTATTAAATGTCACATCACAAGCTTACTATCTACTGAAGATAGCAGACATCACATATTATATCACCCATATCACTTACCATGTATTATTGCTGTCTACTGAAGATAGCAGGTGTGAGATATTATTTGTATCTTGAAATATTACCTATTAAATGTCACATCACTAGCTTACTATCTACTGAAGATAGCAGATATCACATATTATATCACCCATGTCACTTATGTATTATTGCTGTCTACTGAAGATAGCAGGTGTGAGATATTATTTGTATCTTGAAATGTTACCTATTAAATGTCACATCACAAGCTTACTATCTACTGAAGATAGCAGACATCACATATTATATCACCCATGTCACTTACCATGTATTATTGCTGTCTACTGAAGATAGCAGGTGTGAGATATTATTTGTATCTTGAAATGTTACCTATTAAATGTCACATCACATGCTTACTATCTACTGAAGATAGCAGACATCACATAATATATCACTGATACAGAAATTCTAGACAATTCATTGGTTGATTGCCCTTTATTATATCAGTATGAGGTGTGATGTGTTAACCATGACAGTGCTGCACTATAGGCTGTACAATTAATTAGACTCGCCCGAACTAGTAACGAGGTTGACCCCAAAATTTGAAGTGTGTCACAGCAAAACATGGAGTAATGTTGATGAAAAAATATATTCCTACCTTAAATAGTATTTTTAACTAAGTAAGAGAATTTATGTATGAGTGATATAAAACAAATACATTGTATTAAATGTCTTGAATTTGTGTAATGGTCAAAATATATTCACTCCGTAAAAGGTTTATTGTTCCAATCCACTGGCTCCTGGGATGGAACAATCCATCTTTACCTTGTGATCATCACACTCATAGACAGTTAATATTTGAACACTATCTACTGAAGATAGCAGACACCACTTTTTATCTAATGAAGATAGCAGACATCACTATCTACCAAAGATAACATACAAAACAAGTACTTACTATCTACTGAAGATAGCGGGTATAACTTAATATTCACTTAACATAGCAGACATCACTTACCTACAATCTACTGAAGACAGCAGGTATCACTTAAATAGGAGACATAAGTTGCTATCTACTGAAGATAGCATACATCACTTACATACTCTCTACTGAAGATAATAGGCATCAGTTACTAACTATCTAGTGAAGATAGCAGTCCTCACTTGATGTCTACTGAAGATAGTATTAAATGTCTTGAATTTGTGTAATGGTCAAAATATATTCACTCCGTAAAAGGTTTATTGTACTGCACTGTGTAACTATTTGATTCCATTGCATGTGTTAATTATTCTTTAATGCCAGTTAGTTTTTGGAATCATTTGCTCTGTTTTGATTAATTTATATTTATGATATATTTATGTTATATTTGCCTTGATCTTCATGAGATAATGTAGTTATGATCAGTGCTGTGGTGATTTTTCAGGGTTGCTTTTTATTTGATTTCCTTGCATTAGGCCTCTTGGTTTTATTGCTCTCCTTTCATATTTAACTGCAACCCTGATTTCCCTCTGCACTGTGTAACTATTTGATTCCATTGCATGTGTTAATTATTTTTAATGCCAGTTAGTTTTTGGAATCATATGCTCTGTTTTGATTAATTTATATTTATGATATATTTATGTTATATTTGCCTTGATCTTCATGAGATGATGTAGTTATGATCAGTGCTGTGGTGATTTTTCAGGGTTGCTTTTTATTTGATTTCCCTTGCATTAGGCCTCTTGGTTTTATTGCTCTCCTTTCATATTTAACTGCAACCCTGATTTCCCTCTGCAATGTGTAACTATTTGATACCAATGTGTTACTTATATAATCATGATAATATGCCAGTCTTTTTTCTAATTATATGCTCTATCTTGATTAATTCATATTCATGATGTTTATGATACATTTTCTTTAATCTTCATAACGTGTAGTTGTGATTAGTGCTGCATAGTGATTTATCAAGGTGAATTATCAAGGTTGCTCCTTATTTTTGATTTCTCATATACTAGGTCTTATTCAATTTTTATATTTTGTTGTTATATTGTTAATTGTTTCCACTACCTGATTATTCAATTCTCAAACATCTAGTTATACTTGGTCTCTTTTCTCAAATTTTGCATAATTTCAAAATTCCAGGTAATTATGCTCCACAAGCAGTGCTTGTTTATTCTTGCTTTAAATAGTAAGTTTGTAAAATCAATCTCAGTTGTAAGTTAAGTTGTAAGTCTAATTTTTGTAGTTTATTTAAGATCATTGAGCAATCGCCGTTACATCGTGTATTTGATACACATTGGTGTGCTCAATTGTAATTTATTTAACTTTGTATAACCTTGTTATACAAAGTTATACTTGTGTTTATCTGTTTTGTGTTTTATGTTCAATTTGTCTAACGGACCCAGATTTGACCCATTTAAATTCAATAGTACCCTCAACCCTCATACCACGACCGCTGATGATGACTGTAATATCGACTCTATTCAAAGCCCCAATTGTAACTACTACCTTTGTGACGATCTAAATGACAAACTAAAAAACGCAAGCAACACTTATCCTGAGCTTTCCTTATTTCATCATAATATCCGTAGCTTGAATAAACACTCTAACGACATCACCAATTATCTTTCCGCTATCAATCACAAATTCCACATTTATGGATTTTCTGAATCCTGGTTCAGGTGTGAAGATGATTCTAATTTAGTTGATGTCGGTGAAGGATATAGTGTTGTAAACTCTATTCGTCATGGCCGTAACGGGGGCGGGGCATCCCTTTTTATTTATCCCGATATTGACTATACAATTAGACCTGACCTCAACATCGACTGCCCAGATTGCTACTCTGTTTTCATTGAGATAAACAACTCCAAAAACCCCTCTCTTGAAAGAAACACAATCGTTGGCATTATCTATCGTCCTGACATTATCAGTCATCCTGGACTCTTTTTATACTGAGCTTTCACATGTTCTTGATAAAGTCAATAATGAAAGCAAGCCCTGTTACATCATGGGAGATTACAATATCGACTTGCTTAAATTTGAAACCAAATCTTATGTCAGCGATTTCATTAATCTGATTTTCTCACATGGCTTTTTCCCAACCATTGATAGGCCTACCCGTGTTACGAAACTTCTGCAACGATCATCGATATCATCATCACTAATAGTCCTTCGGGTCGCATTGATTCTGGCGTGCTAGTTACCGACATCTCAGACCATTTTCCAATCTTTTCATTAAAAAATCGCAATATTAATTCTAGTAACGCAACACGCCCAGCCCAGATTTCCAAACAAGGCAAACGCGTCAATTAAAACCCAATAACATCAAGGGATTCCTCCGCGGTCTGTCGCTTACAAAATGGGATTGTGTCTACAAGGATGACAATCCGAAACCGCCTTTAATGAATTCCACGACAGGTTATCTCAATTATATAACATCCACTGCCCTATCAAATCAATAAAGCAATCTAAACGTAAAACACCTAAGAAACCCTGGATAACCATAGGACTAATTAATTCAATAATCACTAAAGATAAACTTTTCAGGAAATACCGATCAAATCCCAGCCACGACAATAAACTTAAATATACTAAATACCGTAACACACTAAATCATCTCCTTAGAGTCGCAAAGAAAAATCATATCACTGCTGAGCTCGACGCCCACAAAAACAACATGAAGAAGACGTGGCAAACCCTTAATCACATTCTTGGCAGGAATAAATCCTCTAAGCCACCTTCTCATTTCATTGATAGTGATGGTTCAGAAATCAAAGACCCTGTACAAATTGCGAATAAACTCAATGACTTCTTCACCAACATTGGTCCGTCACTTGCTGCGTAAAAAATACCTCCGCCCAACAACACCAAATTCAGCAATCCAAATTCACTTAATCATAGTATCTTCCTATCTCCCACCACGGAAGAGGAAGTGCTAGATATTTCTTCATCTCTCAAATCAAGCAACAGTTGTGGGCGTCGACGGTATAAGTTCAAGCCTCCTCAAACAAATCATGCCTAAAATTGTCGGTCCTATTGTTCATATTTTCAATAACTCCATGTCCACTGGCATTGTTCCATCAATTTTAAAACTGCCAAAGTAATCCCTATTTTTAAATCCGCGACAAATATTTATTTAATAACTATAGGCCAATCTCCATTCTACCTGCGTTGTCAAAAATTCTTGAGAAATTGATTTACAAAAGGATCATTAACTTTGTCGAGAAACATGACATTCTTACCAGTGACCAATTTGGTTTTAGACCAAAACTTTCAACTTATATGGCCATTAATAAATTATACGATAAAATTGTCACATCCCTCGACAAAAAGCTTTGCACGGTAGGAATTTTCTTAGACTTAAGTAAAGCATTCGACACGTTAAATCACCAAATTCTCATTAACAAGCTTGATAATTATGGTATTAGGGGCATTGCCAATCTTTGGATTCAAAATTACCTCAATGATAGGAAGCAGTTTGTCGTTTTTTAATCAACATCGCTCTTCCACCTTACCAATTGAGTGCGGGGTTCCCCAAGGTTCGATCTTAGGCCCCCTACTCTTTTTATTGTATATAAATGACCTCCCTAAATGCGCCCCTAATCTCCTTTTTATCATGTTTGCAGATGATACTAATATAATTTATTCGGATAAAGACCAAAAATCACTGGAGTCAAAGTTGAACAAAGAACTTAATGTTATATCTGACTGGTTTAAACTAAACAAACTTTCTCTAAATATCAAAAAAACCAATTTCATGTTATTTAAAAATAAACATACCCCCTTTCCCCGTCAACTATTAAAATTTGCATTGACGATAAGCTAATTGAACAAGTTAATGTAACTAAATTTCTTGGCATTCTAATAGACGCACGACCTGTCGTGGAAATCACACACATCCCATGTTACAAAAATTGTCTCGAAATACAATGGTATCATTAGGAAGGTTAGACCATTTCTCCCTCTGATTCATTGATCACTCTTTATAATACCCTTGTTTTCCCCTATCTTAATTACTGTGCCATGATCTGGGCTGACAAAAACAATTCCCATCTCCATACACTTTTCTTAATGCAGAAGAAAATTATCAGAACATGTACCTATTCCCTTTGGCTCGCCCACACCGACCCCTTATTCAAGTCTATCCGGACGCTAAAAATCCATGACCTTTACATTTTCCAAACTGCCCAATTTATGTTCAACTACCTTCATGACCTACTACCATCTCATACTACTGACACAGACTATTTTATAACCAACAAAGACATCCACACCCATGACACCCGTTTCTCGAATGACCTTCACGTAACCCTTACCAATACCAGGCTGGCTGAAAATATCCTTTGGATCCAGGGTGCCCTGCTCTGGAACTCCCTTGATCAATCATTGAAACAGTCTCCAACATTGGCTATTTTCAAACATAGACTTAAAGATTATTTAATCGATTCTTATACCACAACTGATTAAACTTCCGTTTTAGGGTATTTTCAAACTGCCCGTCTTACTTGGGTCTGTCCTGTCCTGTCCTGTCTTGTCTTGTACTGTTCAGCCTGTCCATGCCCCATTAATTTATTTGGCACAATGTTTGATTCCGATCTTGTCCTAATTATCTTTCAAGTGAGGGAATCATACGCTTCTCGTTCATTCAGCCTTGTGTCAAAATATGTTATTTATTATATTTTTTTTATTGTTGTACTTTCAAGTATTATTATCTGATTTATTGATTCCGTTCAATTAATTTTCATTTATTCTTATTTCGCCACATGATACATTCGTTGTACATATTAATGTTGTAGCGTAAGTTAAATTTCCATCTTGTTCAGATTGGGTGCCACAAGTTTCACGCTCTGCGTTTTATGCATCCACATCTCTTCACTTTTCATGTTCTTACTGCGTTTCTATAAGTTATATCATTATGTTTTCCTTATCTTTAATTTCCATTTGTATAATTTTATTGTGAATTGAGATGAAAACAAATAAACTTGAACTTGAACTTGAACTTGAAACTTGAACTTATAGTAGACATCAGTTACATCTGTTTAAAATAGCAAACGTCACTTTCTATTTATTAAAGATGGCAGGCATAAGATATTTTTGATCTCTTGAAGCTACACAAAATTATTATTGACTGTAACTGCTACCTGCTGCATGTAGTTGCCATTTGGTATGATCATGACCTGAAGTCCAATCCAAATATAGCACTTATCTGGTGTCAATATTATCTGCTGCAAAAACAAGCATCATATATTAACAACTATTGCTACATGCTGAACATTATTTGGCCTAGAATTTTATTCAAACTTAGTGCAACTAACATTGGAATAATTATAATAAATAATATTATTGGTTTTCAGAAATAGCATAATAATTATTGAATATTATTACTTTCAAGAAGGTAGTGTGGTATCATGATGCAATATCTGTTCCAATTTTTCATGGTTTTTTTTAAAGATACATGTTTTTAAGTGTGATTTGTTTCACTCCAGCAACTTTTTGCAAATATTCTAGAGTTTGGGAAATTCAATGAGAAACTATTTTTTCTTATGTAAGATATTTTTTGTCATGAAACCTGAGGTTATATCCCTTAACACTCAGTATCCTTACTTTTCCATCACTCATGCATTTCAATTCTTAATACTTCAGTTGCAGACAGCCCATGACTGAATGTCTGACTACAAACCACATAAAAACATATGCTACCAAAATAGACAATCTGAGTATTAATTTCAAAATTGCGATGGTGTAAGATAAACAATGGGATTTTTGCTGTCATTTTATATTAATGGCATGAAATGTGCTGAGATATATAATACTACTGATGGTATTAATGGTCTTGGTATGAAGTACCACATATTTTGTATGAATAATAATGAAGATAATAAATCATTGAAAATATGTACTAAAGATAGCAGGCATCAGATATTATTGATTCCCTCTGGTGAGCATATTGTATGTTGCTGCTACACTCTTAAAGCGGTTACACCTTTGGCACAAATGTGCTCCTCAAAATTTCAAATATATTACGTATCTACCGAAGATAGCAAACTTGAGATATTTTTGATATCCTCAAATAATACACATCGGGCAATTCCATTTAAAATCCACATTCCCCCCCTGTGGAAAATTTTGGAAATATCTTCTGCAGGGGGAGTATGAATTTCAAATGGAATGAACACATTAGGTATCTCTTTTTGAATTTATATACTCTCTGAGAAAGATCCAACCTGAATCTTCTACTGAGAGAGGGTTATTTGCAAATGGAGCTATCAATGTGTTCTTCCACAGGGGGAGTATGGATTTCAAATGGAATGTCCCATTGATATCTTCCAAAGTAAAAGTAGTTTCCAAAATTAAAATGTATGGGATTTGAATCATTTGTCACAAAAAATAAATTGTCATTTTGGCATTTGATATTTCTACAAATGGTATTTATGGTCTTGGCATAAAGAACAGTGTACTATAATGAAGATAATAAATCAGTGAAAACAGCAGCTAAAATATCTAAAACTTTATAACGATATGCTTTATGGGTTCATTCACATGAAGTAGCTATAAATATAATCCTTTTCACATCTGGCATCTCCATTGATCTCTTTTGCTGTATTTATTTTACATCTATAATACCAGTCATTGTAAGGTCACTATCATTCACTACACTGACTCGGAACTATGTGTTTAGTTATGAGGCAATATCAGTGTGTGATATGTTCCACAAGATTTACGGTAATCCAATGTTTTTACAACACAAAATTTTTGTGAATTGAAAAGAATCATCATTTTGGGAGCATACATTCTGTGAAATTGATCATGTCCTTATTCCTTAAAATCCTAGTAGGAAAAAGAAACATATGTGAACATAAAAATGTTAAGAATCTATGTCACTCGCAAAATTAGCAAAATTTCATGCAAACAAACATATAAAGTATTTTCTGTTCATCATTAATTATACTAAATGGTTCTAAAACGATCAAGAAGAATTTAGCTAGTCTAGACTTGTGTCCATTTCATGTATCAAAAGGTTTTATTCTCTTTGTTGACTGGATCAAGCATTGATCACATAATAATTTGTTGTTATTGCATACGGTATATCGAATTCTAGTACTTGATGTTTACATGTAACATGTTTAAGTTAATCAAGTGATTTTCTACATGTTATTCATACTTTCAGTATCGTCTCCAGGAGAGTAAATCCATGTTATTGATATGGATACAGTCCTTAATGTCAAGTTAAACAGCCCAGAGGTTCTTTTTAGATACAAAATATTGAGTAGTTTCAGTAGCATTGTGGCAGTTTGTAAAAGGCAAGGTATTTACTTGATAGACGATACAGCTGGTACTACCATTGTGTCTTTTGACCCAAATCTGTCTGTAACAACACTTAGGCAGTTGTAGAAGATTATTGCTTGCTTAATCGGATGAAGATAGACATGGTTTACTATCTACTGAAGATAGCAGACATCACTTACAATCTACTGAAGATAGACATCGCTTACAATCTACTGAAGATAGACATTGCTATCTACTGAAGACAGCAGACATAGCTTACTATCTACTGAAGATAGCAGACATCACTATCTACTGAAGATAGCAGACATCATTTACTATCTACTGAAATTGTTTTATTTTCTTAAATCGTAGCAGACATCACTAACTATCTACTGAAGATAGCAGAAATCACTAACTATCTACTGAAGATAGCAGACATCACTTACTATCTACTGAAGATAGCAGAAATCACTTACTATCTACTTAAGATATCAGACATCACTTACTATCTACTGAAGATAGCAGACATCACTAACTATCTACTGAAGATAGCAGATATCACTATCTACTGAAGATAGCAGACATCACTTACTATCTACTGAAGATAGCAGAAATCACTTACTATCTACTTAAGATATCAGACATCACTTACTATCTACTGAAGATAGCAGACATCACTAACTATCTACTGAAGATAGCAGACATCACTTACTATCTACTGAAGATAGCAGACATCACTTACTATCTACTGAAGATAGCAGACATAGCTTACTATCTACTGAAGATAGCAGACATCACTTACTATCTACTGAAGATAGCAGACATCACTTACTATCTACTGAAGATAGCAGACATCACTTACTATCTACCGCAGATAGCAGACATCACTAACTATCTACTTAAGATAGCAGTCATCACTTATTATATCACTTATACATAAATTCTAGACAGTTCATTGGTTGATTACCATTTGCCATTTTTACCATCACCCTCTCCGTGTGATAGTTTTTACCATCATAGTGCTGTGCTGTAGTGCGCCTGCGCCAGGCCGTGCGCTGTCTCTCAGACTCGCTAATTTAGTTATGGGGTAGACAGCAAATTGTGAATTATGTCACAGCAAAACATACTATTATGTTGATGAAAAATGTATTCCCTATCTTAAATAGTATTTTTGAGTAATAGAATTTATGTGTGAGTGATATAAAACAAATATTAACGGTCTTAAATTTGTGTAATGGTCGAAATATAATCACGAGGTGAAAGATGTATTGTTCCATTCCATGGAACAATCCATCTTTCACCTCGTGATTATATTTCGACCATCACACTCAGTTAATATTTGTATACCATCTACCACAGATAGCAGACATCACTAACTATCTACCGCAGATAGCAGACATCACTAACTATCTACTGCAGATAGCAGACATCACTTACTATCTACTTAAGATAGCAGACATCACTAACTATCTACTAAAGATAGCAGAAATCACTTACTATCTACTGAAGATAGCAGACATCACTTGCTATCTACTGAAGATAGCAGAAATCACTAACTATCTACTGAAGATAGCAGACATCACTTACTAACTACTGAATATAGCAGACATCACTATCTACTGAAGATAGCAGAAATCACTTACTATCTACTTAAGATAGCAGACATCACTTACTATCTACTGAAGAAAGCAGACATCACTAACTATCTACTGAAGATAGCAGACATCACTTACTATCTACTGAAGATAGACATCACTATCCACTGAAGATAGCAGACTTCATTTGCTATCTACTGAAAATAGAAGACATCACATGCTATCTACTGAAGATAGCAGACATCATTACCTGCTGAAGATAGCAGATATCGCTTACTACCTACTGAAGATAGCAGATATTGATTTTTCTCTTATGAAGATAGCAGACTTTACTAACTATATACTAAATATAACAGACATCCCTTACTATCTACTAAAGATAGACATCCTTTACTATCTACTGAAAATAGCAGAACTATCTTCTGCAGATAGCAGACATCATTTTCTCTATAGATTGAATGCATCATATTTTAGTGGTCTTTAATAGTTAAACACTTTGAATGCGACTGATACCTGTTGCGCATGTAGTTAATCTGATGTGAATATTAACCATCATAAATACCAGGCATCACATATTTTTGGTATCTTGAAATAGTGCATTGCAAGTTACTGCTACATGCTGAAAATTATTTGGCCAAGAATTTTATTCAAACATAGTGTATACCTAGTGTAATTAATATCGGAAGATAATAAACAGCGCATATTATTGGTTTCCAGAAATAGCACATATTGAATATTCTTACTGCACAGAAAGTAGGGTGGTATCATGATGCAATGTCTGTTCCAATTTGTCAGATATTTTGTTGAAAGTTCGGTGTGTTTATATGTGACATTTTTGTCAGCTTCAGCTTCTTTTTGCAAATATTCTATAGTTTGGAAAATTTAATAGAAAACTATTGTTTTCTTCTTACAAAATGTAAGATATTTTTGGTCATGAAACCTCAGGTTATTTCCCCTTATACTTAGTTTCTTTATATTCCCCAATCTTGCACTTCAACCGTTTTAACATACTAAGGTTTGCAGAAAGTCCATGACTGAACATGTGAATACAAACCATGTAAACATATGCTGCCAAAATATACAGTATGAGTATTCATTTCAAAATTGTGATGGTGTAAGATAAACAATGGATTTGTATTGTCATTTTATATTTAGTGCATGAAATGTGGTGAGATATTTAATACCACTGATGGTATTTATGGTCTAGGAATGAAGTACTATAATGAAGATAATTGAAAACAGCAGCTAAAATGTCTAATATTTAATGATATGCTTTATGGGTCCATTCACTGACTTAGCTATAAATAAAATCCTTTTCACATCTGGCATCTCCATTGATCTCTTTTGCTGTATTTATTTTACATCTATAATACCAGTCATTGTAAGGTCACTATCATTCACTACAGTGACTCAGAACTATGTGTTTAGCTATGAGGCAATATCAGTTTGTGATATGTTCCACAAGATTTACAGTAATCCAAAATGTTTTTGCAGCACAAAATTTTATGAATAGGAAAGAACCATCATTATATGGGAGCATTTAAGTTTTGTGAAATTGATCATTTTCTTAAAATCCTAATAGGAAGAAGAGCATGAAAATTTTAAGAATCTATGTCGTTCGCAAAATTAGCAAAATTTTCCTGCATACAAACATATAAAGTATTTTTTATTAACCATTAATTATACTAAATGCTTCTAAAACGATCAAGAAGATTTTCGGTACTATAAACTTGCGTCCATTTCATGTATCAAAAGGTTTTATTTTCTGGGTTAAATAGATCAAGTACTGATCACATAAGAACTTGTTGTTGCACATGTTGTATCAAATTCTACTACTTGATGTTTACAGGTTTAAGTTAATCAAGCGACTTTCAACATGTTATTCATACTTAAAGTATCTTCTCCAAAAGAGGAAATCCATGTTATTGATATAGATACAGTCTTTAATGTCAAGTTGAACAGCACAGAGGTTCTTTTTAGATACAAAATATTGAGTAGTTTTAGTAGCAATGTGGTATTTTGTAATCTTGATAGATGATACAGCTGGTACTACTACTATTTGCATCTTTTGACCCAAATCTAGCTTTAACAACACTTCAGGCAGGTATAGAGGATTGTTGCTTGCTTAGAATAGAAATATGATATTATTGCTGTATAATATCAATTATTAGTCTAGCCGAGCGGCGGCTAGACTCCTGTTTTTGGGCGATTTCTTTCTTCTTCTTCTTCTTCTGTCAACATTTAACCTAATTTGCTCTAGCTCCTTCATTATTTGACCGATTATGACCAAACTTGGGCACAAGCTCCACTACCCCAGCCTTTAAATTTGACATGACCCATTTGGGGTCAAATGTCACGCATGAGTAATTTTGGCTAAAACTGTGATTTTTACCAAAAATGCTTCTTCTCATACAGATTACATGGTAGAGTATCGAGATTTGGACATTTACCTTGGCTATAGCCGGGGCCTATGGGGTCCTCACAGATTTGGGGTCAAAGGTCATTAAGGGGTATTTCCGCACATAACCAAATACCTTCAAAATGCTTCTTTTCCTACAGATTCTATGGTACAGAGATGCGATTGACACATATGCATTGACATTAGTTGGTGTCTATGGGGTCCTCACAGATTTTGAGTTCAAGGTCAAACAGGGGACAAAAATGGTTGATTACTGAAAATCACTTTAAAATTCAATATTTTCTGCATATTACGTGCTGTGATCATCAGAATAATGCCAAAAGGGCTGTAGCATTATGTTCATATACGATTGTAATCAGATTTGGCTTAAACATGGAGGAGGGGTCTGTTTTGGGGTCAAAAGGGGTAAAATTCTAAAGTTTGTCCAATTTAAATGAAAATTAGTATATGTGATCTTGATATGATTCAAAATATATTGGAGGTCATTTCAAGGTCACCAGAGGTCAACGAAAGGTCAAAAGGGGTCAAATTCTAATATTTGTCCAATTTAGATGAAAATTAGTATATGTGATCTTGATATGATTCAAAATATATTGGAGGTCATTTCAAGGTCACCAGAGGTCAACTAAAGGTCAAAAGGGGTCAAATTACAAAGTTTATTCAATTTGAATGAAAATTAGTATATGTTATGTGGATATGATGCAAAATGTGGTGAAGGTCATTTCAAGGTCATCAGATGTCATTTCAAGCTCACGGCTAGACTTCGCAGCCTTACTAAGGATGCAATATATCTAGTTCATTTTGATTTTGGCTTCAATTGTTTCATAAAAATTTTGAGTGACCGAGTTTCCTGTATATTTACTTCAACACTGGAATAAAAGATAAAATACCGGTACTGATTTCATCATAGCCCCACAAAAAGCATTTTGCTTAATTTTAAAAATAGAACTTGGTGTTTATGATTTTAGCTCGGTTAGTGAATAACACACTTTGTGTTGTGATGTTATTACCATACAAATAGTTTCTGTATTTGCTCTGTTCTTCCTGTTCTCCTTTGTTGTTATATTCTTGTCCGGCTCCGACAGATACTTGTCTTTTATCAAATTTCCATTATTATTATTATTATTATTACCAGGATGTGATTTGCAACAGTTAAAAAAGAAGGCACATTGCTCAGAAAAAAAAATTGAATTGCATGAGATTGTGTGGGAATAGTAGCAAATTGGCAGGACACTTCAAATTGCCCAAAATCTGGGTTTGTAGGGGTTGAACAGAACTTTGAGAACAATAATTATAGGTTAATAAATGCGTATCACTTGTTGGGAGTGTTGATACTGAGATGTTGATGTGTCTAAATGTACGAGCCCCTAAGGAGAAGTGCATTAGACGCATCATCATCATTATTTTGATGCGTCTAATGGATTATTTTTTACAATTTTGTACAACAAGTGATATGAATTTATTATCCTATTTCATACACAAGAAAAAAAAGCAAAGATTTTTGCTATTTTTATAACAAAATTGTCACTAAACGTGTTGGAAAATACAAGCAAATATAAATGCATCAACACACAAGAAAAATGAACTCATCCAAAAGCACTGTGCATAGACGCACATTGCGCGCCTGTGCATATAAACGCAATCAGTGCATATTTCGCATTTTTCTAACATTTGCTCTGATTGGTTCTTGCTATCTAAGAGTGTATGAAGACAATACCACCAGAAAGCAAGTTCAAAATTAGTATATGTGGCTTAAATTAGCTAATAAAATGATTTTATATATAAAAATTGAACTGTACAGAGAAAATCAAAGTGTTGAAAGTGAAAGACACATTTCAATATATAGCACATGATTTTGTATTTTCTTGTTGAGCCCTACCAATTACCCGTGCTTTTCAAAGAATCATACACACAGTGCATAGAATGTATTGAAGACTAACTGTGGTCCTGCGTCAAAATCATTTCCAATCCAAATAATTATTTGATGTGCTTAATTACATGGATGGATTGACAAACGTGTAGTTTACACAAGAAGTGGTAGTGACACAAACCAGTATTACATCTTGCATTGATAGCCATTAAGTGATAAAATGCATTCGAAGAGATTGATGCAGCCAGTCATTCATGAATATATTGGTAGCAGGTGCTATCAATAGAACACTTTTATAACACATAATGGAAAAGCTCTAAAAATAATATTATGATTCATTATGTGAAAACTGAGAAAATCTGTTCCAACTGGCTAGCAGGGAACCACAGCATGGATCAAAAAGGGTACTACTTTCTGATTAATTGTCAACAATTTTTGTCACTGTAAAATATTCATTTTTGAAGAGCATTTCCACAAGTAAAGAAGAATTTCTGAGCTCATAATTAAAATATAGGTGTTCAGGGTATTAACCTGTCAATTGCTGAAGATAAATAGTGAAAAGTGACATCAAACTATAGCAGCACAAAACCATTTATCTAATGATAACAGTTAACTGATGCTGGATACAAAATTGTAGAATAGGCCTAAAGGTGAACATCTTATCTTGTTACATGAACGGCTATCTCATGAAAATGGCAGACTTAAAAGTACCACATTACTACCACTGTGCAGTAATGATTTATAACCTCTGGAAAAGAGCTAAATAAATACTAAAATAAATACTATGGCATGCATCAGATGCAGTGCTCAGTCAATAGATCATCTGAAGTCAATGGGTAATATTGCTTGTTTTCTACTAAAGATGGCACTTATTTAGAGACATACCGAAATTTGCCACATTGGGTAGTTACTCACGAGGACCGTAGCATTATGTAGAACAATCTGAACAATTTGCATATTATAAATTATAAATTTTTAAAGTTTGATGCAAATATTTACTCCTGTATTATTTAGGATATTATTGGCATAAATTGAGTAGAATACTTTGCCGTTTGTGTTGCTTTCAACACATACATGCTTTAACTTTTCCCATCTATATGTGTTGCCATACATTGGTTACATGCAAATATTGCAGAGTTTGGGTTGTCTTGTTTAACCCCTTGAGAACTACCTGTCGATTGGCCAAAAACAAGTTTTCCTTATCAATTTGCCCAATCAGCAACATTGTTAGAATAATTTCACCACACAAAAACATTGGGGTGAATTATTTGCAAAGCTCCATTCTGATTGGTGATTTAAGTGAAGATTTCATGTAACTGACCAATCAGAGGAAATGTTAGATCAGCAAGTAGTGCTCAGGGGGTAAAAATGTCTTATTACAGGTGTAATGACATTACACATGCACAATACACATTACTGCTATCTACTGAAGAAAGCAGGTATCAGATATAAGGCTACCGATCCCCTGATATAGAAGTGTTGTCATGCATTAAATTCATTCATTTAATACACTAGTGCTATCTACTGAAGATAGCAGGCATTAGCTGTTAAGGTTACAAACCCTCTGAAGACATGTTGGCTTGTTTATATTCATTTATTATAACAAATCTGGTAACACATCACACCTTGCTGCTATCTACTGATGATAGCAGACATACATAGGGCTACATGTTCTCTATAGAAATGGCATCTTGTTTATTAATTTATTCATTATAGAATGTGATCAACACTTTTGCTATCTACTGAAGATAGCAGGTATCAAGTGCAAAGCTACAGAATCCTTGATGATGACATGCTGTTTGTGTGTTGTGTATCAATTTATTCATTATAACATAATTATGTGATAAAACTTCACACACTATTGTTACTATTGCTATCTACTGAAGATAGAAAGGCTCGGATGAAATACTAGATCTGCTGGAGACATGCTGTTTTGTTTAGTAATTCATAACAGATCTGATAAAACATCAAATACTAGTCTATTGTTATCTACTGAAGATAGCAGGCATGAGATAATAGGTTACAGATCCTCTGAAGATATTAATTCATTCATTATAATGGATCTGATACAACTTCATATCAGATAGCACCTCATCATGCTATCTACTGAAGATACCAATTGTTATACATCTATAGGGTTATATGTTCTCTGTATTAATGTCATCTTGTTTATTAATTTATTCATTATCATGGATCTGGAGTTTTTATTAACCAATTCACCCATAAAACTCCACAGCTAAATGGTTTTCTTTCATTTTACCTCAATATTTTGGCCTAAAATTATCAGAAAATATCCTTGATACTTGTAACTAATATTTATTAATAATTTTTGGCAGAGAATTAAATTAAAATTTGGCCAAAATCATACATTATGGTTTTAATTGATTTATAACAGCTCTAATAAAACTTTACGTGTTAGTGCTATCTACTGAAGATAGCAGACATTGAATGTTAGGTTGTAGATCTTGTACTGTTATTAATTCATTCGTTATAACAGATCTGACCAAACTTAACACACTAGTGTTATCTGCTGAAGATAGCATGCCTCAGATGAAGGCTGCAGATCTGCTTAAGACATGAAAATTTAACTTGACGTCTACTAGAGATACCATAGCACAACTAAAAGCAAGTGGTATTTCTACAGTGTTTTTGATAGCTTGTAAAATCAATCAAATTAAATCAGTTTAAGTAGGTTGTTAAGTACTTAGTAAACCAATACCAACCATCTTAAGAGGTCTTGCTAACTAGTTTTGATACTACACATACTATGTACTGATGAAAAAAGAGTAGTGTTTTAAATCATAGCATACTATGCAAAATGGGATAGGAAGCAGCGTGGCTGAAAGCTATATTTTCTTTTATGTTACTGAGGAGCACCGTTACAAACATTGCAAAAGCGAATTTCAACTCTCGAAACGATGCCACTTGACACATGAATGCCTCAACCAATAATATTAACTGGATCTATTAATTTACCTTTCTCGATCATTAACTTAATTTGGACATGAATTAATTCAAAGCAATATTTATTAACAGCAATGGATGTTCTAAAAATGTATTTTGTGGCTTTTTGTATATTTGTGGCTTTTTGTATATTTTATTGTTGTCTGCAATTGCGATTCGGTGATTGTCCATCACTTTCCAAAAGCGGTGCATGTAATCGCTCAGTGATCAAGTATAAATTCAGTTTAACAAACAGTGAATAAGGATCATGTACATTATTGGTGTGAAACAAAGGAATGTATTATTATCCAGCAAAAGAAGTTGCTATTTTCCAATTTTTTTTGTTTCATTTCCATATTAGGTTGTCATTTATAGCACTTCTCACAAGTTTTGTCAATTCTCAATCTTCTCTTTGCAGGTTACAATTTCATGCGTCAGAATGGCAACTGGAACGATAGGGATGACAGGCCTACCGACTATGCAACATGGTATGGGTGTGGTGCTCATGTCTACAATGTATCGATACGAGGAAAAAGACCAGCTTGGTCAGATATGCATAGCACATCCCAGTGGGGTGTATTTTCAAGGTAAGACTGAAGAAATAATGTTTACTGAATGTTAACAAATCAAGGCGAATTCAACTTATTAAAAAATAATGTGGCTGAAAATTTGATCTCGTCATGGCACAGTATTGGGGAAGGATGTGAGCTCCAATCCCTGTGGCAAATATGTTGTCCATGTGGGCAAGCTAATTTATCTCACTTGCCTCACCCCACTGAGGTCTAATGGGGAGTTGTCAAGAGATAATTCAGGGATGTAAGTTTTCAGGTTTTATTGTAGTCCAGATTTATGCAATTTCTTTTATTTTAAAAGCCCGTTTTAGGGCCATTCTGGTCATTTTCATACTGTTTTTGAGGCTTATTCAGGCTTTTTGCTAAAAGTGGACTTTCATCCCTGATAATTACAATGTAAGTGCTGAGAGAAGCTGTAACACGGTTGCATCATTGTTACAGGAAAATGATTTTGAAGTGTCTCAGTGCCAGCAGCGAAATAAATTGTTGAACTATGCTGGTACCCAACAGTGAAATCTTATTATATTTTACCATGTGTGTGGATTAGCATAAGTTAATTTAGTATAGTGTGTTTATACTCAGCCTGATTTTTCAATTTCAAGAAGTAGGTTACATACAGTATATCTAACTGTGTCAACCATGAGCTGTTACTTATGCTGGTTTCATACTTTCCTGTAGCTTGCCGCTATGCCGCTCTAATTTAAAGATGATTTTGCTTCACTGTGCAGTTGCACCAGAAACGATAGCGTTGACCAGCGGCAAGCCGATATACCGATCACTCCACGGCTTTGCCCAAGCTGGGAGTTGTGAATTCAAGTCAATTCGGAGCGATGCCGCTGTGACGTGTGACAACAAAATTCGATTTTGGAGCAGTGCTGAGCGGCAACAATGGCTTTCAGAGTCATGCTGCTGCCGCTCAGCTTGCAGAGAAGTGCTAGCGGCATGATGAAGCGTTACGCTGCTCAGCGACAAGCGGCAGAAAGTATGAAACCAGCATTACTGCCTGTAAACATGTTTGATAACATCTAATTTACAATAACATCATATCTAATTTGGAAATCTAAAAAGGGATAGCCATTAGGTGGCTATCACATGTAACTTTTCTAAAACTTTTTACCGTTATACAACGTATGATAGTCCTGTAGGGCATCCTTAAATCCTTGAAAATCCCTGGACCAAAAGTCAGGGTAGGGGCAAGATATTGATTGCCATGAAAAAGTGGGTCCGGACTAGAGGATGAAAAGTCTAGATCTCGTAAAATCCCATTAGTCAAAGCATGGTGTATACAATAGGAAGGCAGTATCCAATATGGGTAAAACCGGCCAAATTCAAAAGACTTTGCCCATTTCATGCAGCGCCATCCTATTGTGTCCACCATATCCAAAGGCTAATTGAGATTACAAAAGTCCAGGAAAACTCTTGTAAAAAATTCAATAATCCTGCACACTCACTCCAGATTAGCTTTAACTTTCTCCCAATCCCAGTACAATTTTCTCTACTTAGGCATGTTATTCCCATCCCATATATTGCTCCCGCCTACTCACAGTACAAAAAGAGGATATTAATCCTGTTCACTCCTATATCTCTCGTAAAAACCACCAAGAAATTTCTTTCTCCAAAACTTCCAAAAGTTGGATCATACTTCATTCATTACCAACACACTTATGATTTTATTGATTCAGTCTGTTTTACCACAATTTGTTATTTAAATTCCCTGTCACTTTCTAGACACGTATCACTGCAGTCATAGTAGATCTATGCATATGAATACGATCCAGATCTATGTAATAAAAACACACTACTTGAGATGGTACTTGTAATAAATTTTGTGCGTAAAAGCTTTTTGAAAAAATAAAATTATTAAAAATGCTGTCTATCAAGTTATATTGAAAATGCTTCGTGTCTAAATTGGGTGCTCTGCACTTCCTAATGTAACTACATTAGCACTTTGACTAAATTAGTACCTTCAATCATATTGCTGCAGTGTAATGATAATATTTTGAAGAAAAATAACTGAAATTTGCCCTTTTTGATCAAACACTTGTCATTTATACATGACATTTATTTTTTTTAATATATCGCATATATGAATGTTCTTGCATTATTAGATATGAAAATGATTGGATTGTTTAATGTATTTATGTCAATAGTGGGAATACAAAGTGTCTGAGATTGAGTTAACATTAGAGACAATGTACATAGGAATTGCTTTCTGTGCTCTAATGGAGGAATATAATATATGTAAATCATGCATAACTCGCAAATACAAAATCGGAGTCAACTGCAATTTTGGGAATAAACTTTATTCGTGGATATCTACTTAAACGCATTTACTATAAAAGAGGATGCTAGGATCACAAAATACTCCTTTAGTTTTTGTTTTCCCAAGTTTACACAGTATATGATTGAGTTGTTTTTGTCTACAAACATCGTAACTTTGATATTTGTTTCTTTATTCATCCCCAGGGACTTCATTGAGTTGATGATTTCTCCTGATCGCCCAGAGAAGATGAAGGTGCTGCAATTCTTTGCCATGACGTGCATCATTCCAGATGAATCATTCTTGGCTTCCATGATCAAAGTGTCACCCATGAGGTAGGGAACCAACATTTACATGTAGTCACAAAATAAACTACGTCTGTCACATAATCAACCTCCCCCTTTACTCCCTCAAGGTGGTATGGTTGGAGGTGTCCTGTTTGTTGCCCACCTGCACCCCACTAAAGGGGAGACACATAAGTTTGGTGGGTATAGTTGGACTGAGAAGAGTATCTGAGATAGAATTAAAAAGACTAGTTTGTGTCCGTCACCTGTCAAACTCGGAAGCGATTTGTTTACAAGTTGTCATGATGATTGAAACGCAGAATGTGGTGGTAAAACAGGGTACCACCTGTAAACCTACAAACCGTCTCAAAAGTTAGTGTGTGCTACAGACCATGTACCTATATTACCCATAGGGAGATAAACTACTGGGAACCACAAACTTGGCACTCCGCTCGCTGCTCGCTATTCGTGGGGCATCATGGTTTGTGACTCACAGCTTGTGGCCCCTAAATTGCGTAGTAGTCTTTGACAAAGACTACTCAAAACTTAGATCTTGGTTATAGGAAACTTTCTTTTCCTGAACTCACAATGTCAACAATGCCTAGAAAAGTTGCTTTTTACCATTTTCTGCGATTCCTTTTGTGTGTTGACCACTCCTGCCCTGGTACAGGTGATACACCCATGCTGTTGGGTTTGGTTGAACTGAAGAGGGTTGGGTTTTCAAACCAAAAGTTTCACAAGTTCAATTATTAGATATTAGTGCACAGGGAATATTGAAGGTGTATTTCGAAATCAGTTTTAATAAAGTTTGAAAAAAATGTTTTTAAATAAATTGTGGAAAAATTGACTGCAAACAGCCTAAAAATGCATTTGAGAGTGCATCCAGTATTGTTTATATAAAAATAAATCCATTGTTGATTGGTTAAAATCAAAAAAATTGTGTGTAATTTGTGAAAAATGGGTCAGCGCCCCTGTTAGGTGCAGAAAATCAGGAAAAAAAAACATGTCCATCCAGTACATAGTCCCTGGTTGCCGGCAAATATGTGTAGGGGTGTGCTCATTGTAGGGGTTGTGTCGGTTTGTCTGTGTTTGAGTGCTTGCATGTGTTTTGACTAGATATGATAGAATATATGATGGAGGAAGTAAGCGTAAGTGTGAAGAACAGGAAACCAATAAGAGTGGGGAAAAATTGCGCTATTGGACTCCAAGTCTCGCTACAATGTATTCTAAATGTAGCTTGTGGGACCTGTGGGAAATAAAACACTCTCTCACAATATTGCTTTGAAAATTTGAAACAATATTTGATGTGTATAAGGTGTATTTTGTGGTTTTAAGCCAAGATGTTTTTATCTTTTTTTGAATTTTGAAAGTGAATGAAAAACAAATACATATTTTGCATGAAACATATGCTTTGCTAGATAGTCTACTGACATCACAGTTATAAAAATCCTATTATTGGATGTTCTTACGAAATTATTTGGACAATAATTCTCTCCATCAACAGAATACATTAGGAAAAACACAGTACTTGCTGTCAGAACCATGTTTTGTAGTAGACCAATCAGAAACCAGATCAAGGAGGCTCACATGTGCCTGTTACAGGGCATATTTTAGTTGAAAAAAAATATTGCATAGCATTTTCAGGGTTGTGGAGTGATAAGAATTAAACATTTTTAACAGAATCATTTATATTGTAAAAACTGCCATACAACTTCATCAAACTTGTGTTAGTATTTTGTTTCAAATGTATAGTATTTTGACATGCAATACCAGTTGAAGTTTATGCACTATTAATTGAGGCTCCTTTTGGTTAGCACCAACTATGCTATGATCAACTTATAATAGACAGGACTCATAACATCGTGGATTGATACAGAATGGCGTACACATAGGCAAGTTGCGCTTTGCATATTTCCTGACCGATGAACACTTTTGTGAATCTACGTAGGCGTAAGTTGAGACTTCATTTATGCGCGCAGTAACAAAAATCCAAATAATTCTCGCTTATTACGAGCTGATCATGATCTATGAATTTCAAATAAAACATTGAAATGATCTCAGACATGGCAATCTCTATGCATAGAAAGGGCTAATGACAATGACAGGATGATTACCATGCACACCAGACTTGATATTGTATCTAAATAAATATCTGTGACTACTTAACCTAATTGGTAAGTAGGTAACATCATCAGAGCACAGGCCACAAGTACCACCGGCAATATCTCATACATTCATGCTGTTGAGTCATCTGTCGTCAACCCAGACTTTTCATTTTACATCATTTGATATTCTTGACCGTTTGATATTAGGCTTTAGTTTGATGTCTGTCAACCAAAAACACTGACATGTCAGCCCAGCGGCAACTACAATCCTGGAAAAAATAGTTGACACACTTGTACTATAAACAAGTGCATATCCTATCAAAATTTGGGTTGGTGATTGAATCATGCATGCAATATGTGATGTACAGACTCCCCCTGTATCTCGCTCTTCCCCACTCCCTCTCTTTAAAAGTTGGATGTGTTCACAGACCTGCCAATTCCCTTGCTTTGTCCAACATTGAATTGGGGGAGCAGCACCCACACTAATTGTGCATCGCATATTCTGGGACTGGCACACGCTTACACAAATTTACACAAGCTTAAATTGGGACTTCATTGAGGCCAAAAAATCTGAAAGCATATATGTTTCAATTTTTAAACTGTGCTCTTATTATGGAGACCCCTGAATCTTGTGAGTTGCAATGAAATGAATCTAAACCTCAGAAAATAGATGCATCATTGTGATGTCTACTGGGGGCCCTTCCAGTTGAAATCCATACACCCTATGGAAAACATGCCCGTAATCGCCCACACATGGATTGTGAATTTCAAATGGGGTTACCTGAATGGGTGACTCCATTTAAAATCTACACCCCTCTGTGTGGAAGATTAAGGTCATGTCTTCCATAGGGGGTGATGGATTTCAACTGGAAGCCCCTCCATACTCTCCAATACAGTGTACCACTTTTCAATCACCACCCAGCCATCTCTTCACTATGTGCCGTTTAATTCAATCATCCACAACACCTCGGCAATGTTGTTTCACAAGGTACCACATTTCACTACCTCATCAATTTAAGTAACAATCAATTTAGAGATACCGTTACAGCCCTGCTCTGCAAACAGTAGCCGAGCACTGACGGTTGAAGACGAGAGCGATTTGGTTAGAGGGTGTAAATATTTTAGTAGATTGCTTTTTATAATGTGAAGTTCACCCTTATGGCTCAACATTATGAGTGATGATGATTAGTGATTTTCATTTAAGGTGATCAATTTATATTATATAGACTTATTAATTAGTAGTAGAGAAAATGTAAGGTAGAGAAAATGTGTATTTGTGTTGGGTGTGGGGGTGTGTGCATATGTTCATATCTGTCTCTGTCATTGTCTGATTATGTATGCTTATGTCTGTGTGTCTGTCTGTCTGTTTGGGTGTCTGTCTGTCTGTATATGTGTACAAGGCATTTAACCCAAAACAGTTAAAAGTATAATGTAGTGACTGGGATGCTCAAAAGACTGTATATTGGTGATTATGGTTGCAAAATGGAAGTTTGTTAGGGAGGATAATAGCAGGGTATATCATCAACCAAAAACTACATGCATCGTATAGTGATTAAAATATTGGGGAAAATCTGGCAAATTTGAACAAATACTCATCCATACAATTACACATAAACACATTGCATGCATTCACATGGATGATGTGGACGCAAATATGAATTAATGGACCGCTGAACAGTGCATCCAGTATGAATACCCTTATTGTTGGTTCTCTTAGATATACAGGGATGCCATTTTTCAGGCAATTGCCTGATTTCAGGCTTTTTGTTACTCCAAATTTCTGCACTTTTATTTATTTTCAGCCCATTTTGAGGCACTATAGCCCAAAGTTGCACATCTTTTCTGGCTTTTCCTGCAATGTCACTTCAGGCCACTGGCAGCCCTGGATATACATATTCCACTGAGTAGATCAAAGTCATAGTTAGAGCAGTGTGTATTGTAAACTCAGTTTATGTTACTCCTTGATGTGAGTTTGTGGGTTTTGGTCATTATCTTTAAAAAAAAATCATATCAACTTTCAAGTTTTCAAGCTATGGATGCAAAATAATCCAGATTAAAACTCCCTCTAGGACATTGTGTGGGGGAATAACATTGAAAATGTGGTTTTAGTTGGCAGACATCAGGGAAACTTTGTGTCATGTCATGAGTGCCATGATGCGGGATAAATGAAACAGAATCATATTAAACCTCAACCCCCACATGATAGAACATGAAATATAAATGAGAAGCTTATGATGAGGCAGAGGAAATTTGTGTGACTGGGAAAATGTGGGATTTAACAAGATTTCTTGAAGTCAATGTTGATGAATGTCACTATCATGTCAGTAGGGAAAAAAGTTTGATAGGATTTATGTTTTGTTATTGTGATATTTCAAGGGCAAGTCTGGGATGTTATTACATGAAACTGATCAAGATTTTATGCTGCTGTGATCCGCAGTAGGTCCAGTGGGGTTAGGGAATGTAGTGAAAGTGTCATCCTCTCACAGGTCTAATGCCTTCTTAAATTCTTTGCTGCTAGCACAAAATCATTGTTATACAGTGTTCAGCTTAAAGCAAGACTTGAGACATAGTGGATTGATATAACACAAACACATTGCATGCATTCACATGGATGATGTGGATGCAAATATGGACTTATGGACAGCTAAACAGTGTATCCAGTATGAATATCCTTATTGTTGGTTCTCTTAGATATACAGGGATGCCTTTTTCAGGCAATTGCCTGATTTTAGGCTTTTTGTTACTTCAAATTTCTGCACTTTTATTTATTTGCAGCCCATTTTGAGGCACTATAGCCCAAAGTTGCGCACCTTTTCTGGCTTTTCCTGCAATGTCACTTCAGGCCACTGGCAGCCCTGGATATACATATTCCACTGAATAGATCAAAGTCATAGTTAGAGCAGTGTGTATTGTAAACTCAGTTTATGTTACTCCTTGATGGGAGTGTGTGGGTTTGGGGGTTTTGGTCATTATCTTTAAAAAAATCATATCAACTTTCAAGTTTTCAAGCTATGGATGCAAAATAATCCAGATTAAAACTCCCTCTAGGACATTGTGTGGGGGAATAACATTGAAAATGTGGTTTTAGTTGGCAGACATCAGGGAAACTTTGTGTCATGTCATCAGTGCCATGATGCGGGACAAATGAAACAGAATCATATTAAACCTCAACCCCCACATGATAGAACATGAAATATAAATGAGAAGCTTATGATGAGGCAGAGGAAATTTGTGTGACTGGGAAAATGTGGGATTTAACAAGATTTCTTGAAGTTGATGTTGATGGATGTCACTATCATGTCAGTAGGGAAAAAAGTTTGATAGGATTTATGTTTTGTTATTGTGATATTTCAAGGACAAGTCTGGGATGTTATTACATGAAACTGATCAAGATTTTATGCTGCCGTGATCCGTAGTAGGTCCAGTGGGGGTAGGGAATGTAGTGAAAGTGTCGTCCTCTCACAGGTCTAATGCCTTCTTAAATACTTTGCTGCTAGCACAAAATCATTGTTATACAGTGTTCAGCTTAAAGCAAGACTTAGTGGATTGATATAAATGATGTGCTCGCAGTCGGGCGCAGCATCTATGGTAGTTGCGCCTTGGAGTTGCGCTTTGCGTAATGTGTGATTGGTGTGCGCTATGTGATTTTGTTGATGTGCGCAATAACAAAAAAGCAAATAATTTTTGCCATTAATAAGTCGGAACAAAGTTTAACTTCTTGCTTGGTATTGCAACTTCTCGCTGGGATATGTGCCAAGCATTTCGTAACTTCTTAAAGCACTAGATGTGAACATTATGGTCTCAGATGCTTGTGTATGGAGTTCCATGCTAACACCTGTTGCTGGTACTATATTACCATAGGAAATAAGAATTAGTAGTTGCTTTACATAGCAGATGTAGGTTAGTGGTGGACACCTTAAAAAAAATGGGCAACTGCATTGAGTGTGGTTTTGAAGGTATGGTACCCTAGCTACCGCGTTCTTGCAGACAAATCTATATGGTTACATTCTATCCAACCAAAAGTCATTCAATTGACTTGAATTGGTATGGTTGTTCTAATTTAATGAGGATGTTTTCATGTGTGGCCTCTGCATACTACAACATTTATGTGTGCTCAGCTCAAATTTGCAGTAACCCAACTCAACAAGCGGTGGAATCGTCAAATGATTCAGTTGAATCTTTTGTTTTATAAATACAATATCAAGCATTTATCCTTTTTTTTTGTATGCTTTCGCACATATTATTGAAAGTAAATATGTTATTTCGAAATTAAAGAAATTCCACAAAAAAGGATTCGGGATATTAAATTTGCCATTAGAGACGTAATGTCAATAACATAATGTTAATATCCTCTAAAAGCTGCTGAAAATGGGTTGGCAGTAAACGGCTGGTTCTCCAGACAATCATTGACCTGTATTTATTAATGGCGTTGAAGCCCATTTGGGGAATTACCTACTTAATTGTTCATCTCAGACAACACAATTAAAGTCACATATTGATCACAGGGTTGCCATGTTGTGCTATCTAACAGCGCAAATGGCTGTTTCCAAAATGGCCAATGGCGTATTGGAAATGAGGGTGGTTCTTATTCTGGACCCTTGGGCTTAAACAGGCTTTTGTGGTTTATAAAACTGATGAAAGCATAGTGTTTGTGGATTTGATGGTTGTAAATATTACCTGAACTTTTTTGAAAACATTTAAAAACAATTTCAAACAATTAAAAAAAATATGAATACCCCTTTAAAAAAAAAAAAAAAAAAAAAAATTAGGAATGCCCCTTTAAAAAATGCCAAGTAATGGAGTAAGTAAGTGCTATTCATACTAAAAGCTGGACCATTTACGACAATTTTCTCGTCTACATCCGTTGCTTGATTGGAAAAGCAATTGCCAATATACTTCGATCAGATGTTGCTATATTATTTTTCACCATAATGTGGCAGTGACATCATTGCATAGTACATTTCATTGGGCGCAGTTTCAAATTGCCAGCATTTGCACAAAGCATTAGCGTACACACGCACACTTCCTCAAAATACTGAATTCAACATGCAAGCGTGTATATGCGTATGGGTGCTTTTAACTTGCGTTCGCATATACACTACGTGCTGTAGAAGTGTGGATTCATAACTGATTAACAACGGTTGGCTCCTCTACAAAGGAATAGGAAGAGTTGTTAAATAATTGATCATGTGTTTTGCTCCCTTAGATTAAAGTCCCATTCAGTGATCCTAACAAAAGTATTAATAAAAATTAGAATTGTATATAAACAGGCCTCGAAATAAAGCGGGCCTCGGCCCTTGGCCCCGAAAAATCAGTGAGGGCCCGCAAAGATACATCCCGGGCCCAAAGGGCCCGCAAAATTTGTGGCAATTTTTATCACTTACGGACTTGAGCTTACTGCATCATGCAACACCAACAAATCGCCCGACTATATTGCATTCTAAATTCACATTTCAGGAGAATTGAAGTAAATTCAAGGCCAAAAACATTGTTATTTACTTAGATCTTTAATAATATTAGATAGTTATGATGTCAAAGTAGGTGTAATAACTCTGTTTTTTCACATAAAATCGTCCGATATTGTGTTTTTTGGTACTTCCGGGATAGCACAGTACACCACTAGAATACAGCAGGTCATGAATATTAATGAGGTTCTGTCACTGTGGCGGGTTTATAATAGCACTGCATGACTTTTGCATATATTAAATCACTTTTGATTTTGATAAAATTGGAGATATAAAGGAAATGGAAGACTGATTAACCGGGACTGATACTAATGACAATGTTTAAAAACAAATCAATTAAATTAAAAATAAAAACTTTTTTCGAAAAAAAACCAAAACCCAGCATCATCTAAAAAGATTGCTTGCCCTATTTCTTTTTTCTTTGGGCTTCTCTCTAACTATTCTTTCTAGTACTTCTTTATGTAATTACCTAATTACTTAATTACTCCTACTTATTAAATAATCTATTCATTTGAATGTTAACATATGGTTATTTGTTTCTTTATTTTCCTTAGGCTCCTACAGTTACTCACTTTTTTGTGGGGTCACAAAATCAATGGCCCAAATTTGGGCCCCCAAAATTTTGTGAGGGCCCTCAAACATTTAAGATCAAGGGCCCAAATGGCCCTCAGAAATTCTGGCTTATTTCGAGGCCTGTATATAAATTCCTTGAAAGTAAAGGATAAGTCATATTTCTGAAATGTGAAATTTAGGCAAAATAACGAGGAAATAGCATTATTGACAATGCTGAAGCTCTGCTGAAATACATGTAGCTAATTTATATACTGTCAGTACATAAATTACAGATTCATGAAAAATGTCTTATTTTGTCTTTCATACACGGCTTTCGGCTGTACTACTAGTAGGCTAAATAGCACATCTATGACAACGAGAAAGGTACCAAAAATTTGGATGATTTTGTATGATCGTCCGGATGAGCAAATCACTGAATGGGCCTTTAAATGCAGCCAATGAAGTAATGTTCTCTGTTCCAGACCCAAAATGGGCTATTCCATTTAAAATCCACACTACCCCTGTGGAAGATTTAGCTAAAGTCGTTCACAGTGGGAGTATGAGTTCTGAATAAAATAGACAATTGGGTAACTTCTATTTGAAATACTCACTCCAGTTGTGGAAGATATAGGTAAAGTCATAATACAGGGGGAATATGGGTATTAAAATGATTAACCTTGACCAATTACATTTGAAAAACATACTCCCCCTGCGGAAGATATTTCCAAAATCTTCCACAGGGGTAGTGTGGAATTTAACTGGAAAAGCGCATTTTCACAATTGAAACTTTCATATTTCCTCGGATAGCATTGAATAGTTATCAAGCAGCATGATCTAAAAAAAAACATGATTTAAGACAAGTTATTGACCTATACAACATGGCTTAAATGTTTGGCTTTTATAAAGATTGTAATCAAAATGTGCTAACAGCCATGTTTAAGACCAATTGACAGCAGACAGATAGAGAGAATGAATGTGAGCAAGAACATTACTTGTTTTTAGTGAAAGTTCAGTATGACCCTCAGGCATAGTAATCCTTTCTACGCAATATTGTATGGCAACTTTATTTTGTGAAAATTTTAATAAATGGGAATTTTGCAAGAAGTTGTTTTCAGAAACTGCCATGTAACAGGACTCTTTGTCAGGAGGTTATTTTAAAAGCACGCTTGGTGATATAAAATTGATTTTCCCTATTTAAAAAATAATCAATTTGGCAACAGCGAATTTTCATGAAATCAGTAAGAGAAGCACGAATATTTCATAATTTTTATTTTGTTATCGCTCATGTAATAACATTTTTGATGCTCACAGTAAATTTGTGAAAATAGATTGCTTTTAAAAACTGAAATACATGAAAAAAAGGTTACAACAAAAAAAGGATGCTTTACAGTATTGGTGATATTGTGTTGTCAGAATTTATTGAATGTAGCAAAAATGATCCCTATTGGCTCTAACCTGCTCACCTGTGCAGCCGTTTTGCTGAAGAAAACCTGAATGAGAAGGAAGTTTGCTGATCACAATGAGGGATACTTGCTAAAATACTCGGATGAAAAATAGTGCGCAGAGACCCTGTGGCACCCAACTACATCATAACAACCTCTATGCATCCTAGAAAAGACCACAAAGATGCATTTTGTATGTAGTGCTGTGAGGCTGCTCGAGTTCATGTTGTACAGTCTTTTACTTTGTATATTATAAAGTTTGAATTTGGGCTATTAATGCTTAAAACTTGCTGCTAGCATTAAAAAAAGCAACTTACATAAAATGATGTCTTCTGTCAATGTAGACTAAAACCAGTGGCAAAACCAAGAATGGGGGAAAAGGGGTGCAAGGGAACTTTCAATGCTAAAAGGGTCTAAAAATCTTAAATATCGGGGTGGCTAGCATCCACCGGGAGAGGGGGCAGACATTTTGGGTATTTTGAGCCTTCAAAAAGAAGGGTTTTGTAATTCTTAAATTGACATGTATTGAGCATATTTTGCTTAAGCTGCAAGCTGTTGCAGTGGTGAAATAAGCATTGGACATCAACATTGAAATTGTACAAACCGATAACACGGAATACACCAAATATTTTTCATTTTGTTCCAGCTGTATTAAAGTCCATTAAATTGAACGTATAGTTTAAATTAAACTTATAAATGCTGGCAGCTTCCTATAACTTTCCAGGACTCGTATGACTGAGTGCGCACAACTTATGCATATAGTGACGTAGGCAATACTTAACAATTGGGCATTAAATATGTTTTGATAAATTTTGTTTTTGAGGCGAGAAAAAAGTCGATCTTGAGGTGTCACAGGAAGCATGGTCCATTTTTTATCAATAGAAATAGGGTAAAGACCTATATTGATAAGGTGTGTACTTGATGTAAAAGTGGTTCAAATTTATTTGCAAATTTGTTCTGTAACACAAAAAAATAGGGAAAACAGGGATGTGTTAATAGAAATAGTCGTAAGTAAGCTACTTTCCTGGACAAGTATATTTAACTATAGACCGGCACAGGAAGTTTGACGAGCCCACTTTTAGCACGGCATCTTTTTACGCTGAACCAAAAAAAGCGGTAAAGCGTTTCTCAAGTAGAAAGCACTCCCATCCTCATCGAATCGAGGCATGGAAACTATAAAATAACAATTCTATTTTGCTGTAAAAGGGAGAGAGGAAAATGTCATATGTCGTATACGCAAACCCTTAAAATTGCATTTAAATCTGTAAAAATATGAAGAGTTGAAGCACAAAATGTGATACCATTGCTGCTTGGTGTTATTTTCATATAAACTAATATTGTTATTGATAGCGTTAATTTATATGTTATATTTTAGTGTTCATTTCTTCTTTCAGCAACAGTCCTCATGAAATAGTCATGTGTATTGCAAAAAATCTTTAAGTTGTTTTCATTGTTGAAAGGGATTTGATCATGTTTCCTCCTTTGTTCATCTCGGTTTAACAACTCGCGTCCGGCACGTCTGGTGGTTTACTTCGCTCGGGAAGGAAACCATGCAGATGATGCGAACGCATCATTGTTAAACGGTGATGAACAATGGTGAAACATGATTGAATCCCTAATTTTAATGATCACAAGCTTTTAATACCATACTCAACACTAATTAGTGCCCCCTAATTAGTAATTACAAAATATCTCACTGCATAATAACAATATTAATATTAAAATGCACACAGCAGCTTTTGGCGATATCACATTTTGCATCGGAACTCTGTGCATGTTATCCAACCTGCAAGCAGTAGCTTTTGTATACACACCCCAAATAGCTATTTCTCTTGCTGGTAAAAAGGAAAAAGAAAACATAATTTTGTTCATGGTATTACGGTGTATAACTCTTAAGGTGCATTCATATCACTTGAGCATTTTCAGAGCAGAACATTGCTTACTATCTGTAGTTTTGCTTACTGCGTTGTTTAACTTTAGTGTTTTGATAGGTATAGGCATTTTCTAACAGACCTATTATTCTATTGATGATTATTTGCTACAGGAATACCTTTATCCATGGCAATATGCATTTCTTGAAGCAGTTTGACAGGAGAGACGACAGGGGATTCTGTAGGCACACGGAAGATATTGATTTTTGCGGACAGGTAAGCTATGCTAACAAATTGGAGATCAGTGCCAATTATATTGCACTATCTCCCTTTCTTAACCATTGTGAAATTGATATTGTGTCTTTCATTTGTTATGTGCTTTTATTTAAAGCTGTTTTATTGAGAGACAAGATAGGAGTTTATATCGAATGCTCAGTGCCAGAAGTGGGTAAGTGCAATAGCTGCCCAGTGAACATTTGACAATTTACACACAGTATATGTACTCATCTACACATGGCAGCTACACATGGCAGCTATTGCACTTACCCACTTCTGGCACTAAGCAGTCGATATGCTGTTATGAGCGGTATTTAAACTAAGATATCAACATGCTCATCTGTCAGTACACAGTTCATTAACCCTAGAACTACTGAGCCATATTTTGTAACACAGACTATGAAGGGGAGGTTGTTGTAACCGCCCTATTTCCAATTATTTGTATACCTCCACCGGAGATATCATGTTTCCTGGTTGTACGTCCGTCTGCCTATCTGTCCGTCCGTCCGGCCTTGCGAGTGCAATTTCTCGGAACTGGTAAGGCGTATAATGATGCAATTTGGTGGAGGGGTGGCAATTGGCGGTCTCAAAATTTGAGCAGGGTTTCGTCGCAAAATATGGTAATGAAGTACCTAATTTGCATAATTTATGCATATGAAGCAAAATAACCTTGTGCACAGATTATCTGGAGATCTGTACGAGTTACAGTGATGAAACTTGGATAGTTCATAAAAGCATAAAAAAAGTTTGTTGGAGTGTGAGGGATCAGGGGTTCGAATCTGTTGGAAACAGACAACTTCTTTGTTCATCTTCTCTCTTTATTACTTCTTTCCTTTCCATTCTCTAAAAAGCAATATTAGCATTAGGGTTAACACTTGACTTTAATTTATGCCCTCTTTATCAAAGACCCTATATTTTTGTGAATGAAGAGATTTATTATGTGTTTGGAATCGACTTCAAAGGTAGATTTAAAACTGGTCAACAATACTTACTTTTTGAACTGAATATTTCAGAGAAATCATTCTCCGTCATCAGCGATGTAATGCTGATGATTCTCTAGTGTTATCAGGAGACAATGTCCTTTTTGTCTTTTGTGATTTCAAAAAGGACATAATCTATTTTAAAAACAAAATTTGCGAGCAATTAAAGAGGTGAAGAATTCATTGAATAATTGAATTAATAATGGATACAATTTGAATAAATTATTGTTACCAACCCTTTTTGTCCGAGTCCCTTCGCACATTGTTGTTGATGTTAGGTGTCAACTGCGTAAATATTGTGTACATTTAGCTTTGCATGACACTGTCTTTACCTTGTTTTCATGCAATAATCAGAGCTTGTGCGTCTGCTAGTGTGAATCAGGACCAAAATATATATATTTTGGATACAATGGTTGATTGGTTGTGTAAAACTGAAGTCATATTTTTCCGAGTCTCGCACGTTGTTGCTGATGTTTGGTGTCAACTGCGTAAACATCGAGGGTGGAAATAATTGGCTAATTAAAACAATATCAACTCTCCACTCATAGCGTATAGCTTTGCATGACACTGTCGTTACATTGTTTTCACACAATAATCAGGACTTGTACGTCAGCTAAGTGTGACTCAGGACCAAGATAGGCCTATATATAATTTGCAATGACATCTTCTATGATCAATTTTAAAAACAAAATTGATGAACAATTAAAGAGGTGAAGAATTCATTGAATAATTGAATTAATAATGGATACAATTTGAATAAATTATCGTTAGCAACACTTTTTGTCAGAGTCTCTTCGCATGTTGTTGCTGATGTTTAGTGTCAACTGCGTAAACATCGAGGGTGGAAATAATTGGCTAATTAAAACAATATCAACTCTTCACTCGTAGCGTAGTTTTGCATGACACTGTCGTTACCTTGTTTTCACACAATAATCAAGGCTTGTACGTCAGCTAGTGTAAATCAGAAGATATATATAATTTGCAGTGATATCTCCTATAAAAACAAAAACAAAATTAAAAACAAAAGCAAAAGCAAAATTAATGAACAATTAAAGAGTTGAAGAATTCATTGAATAATTGAATTAATAATGGATACTATATGAATAAATTATCGTAAGCAACACATTTTGTCTGAATCCCTTCTCACATTGTTGCTGATGTTAGGTGTTAACTGCGTAAATATTGTGTACATAAACTGAGCTCAAAAAGAAACTTATAATTTTTTACATTCACAAGGTCATATCTTAAAATACTGTCAATCAAAATGAACCAAAATTACACACAGGATTACCTTAAGGGATCTAAAATGAGCGTTTATTATGCGTTTCGACAGTAGTTTTTTGTGGGACATGAGAGCACCTCAGACCTATCGATTGCATTCTGAATACTGAAGCATGTCTTTCTGATATCAAATAATTTTCATTTTTGAAAATCACAGTATAATAAATTTTATGACAAATTATTAAAATTTGATATTTTTCAAATTTTTTATATAACAGTCCTCGTTTTTTTTTTTTTAAATCTAATAATATATTCTTAAAGTGTATGTAGCAGGGAGGAAAAGCCGACGGTCAATTGAAAATTTTGACCTTTCATATTGAAGATATGGATTTTTTTCCCAAAAAGACCTAATTTTTTTGGTGTTTTGGGAAAAAATCCATATCTTCAATTCGAAGGTCAAAATTTTCAATTAATCGTCGACTTTTCATCCCACCTACATACACTTTAAGTATAAATCATCAGATTTATAAAGTTTACTTCAAGTACTGTTAAATATCAAAAATATCAATTTTAATGATTTGCCATAAAATGTGTATTAAATTGCGAATTTCAAAAAATCAAAATTATTTGATATCAGAATGACATTCTTCGTATTCAGAATGCAATTCGATATGTCTGATGTGCTCTAATGTCCCAAAATAAATACTGTCCAACGCGTTCATACCCCAGCCCTTAATACTCTACTCAAAACACATGTCAGTAACCAAGCAGTTGCCCAACTGACACAACAGCAAAATGCACTGTCATGGGACAGCTTCCTGGATTTCCTTCACTTTCACAGCCCAACATTTGACACCCAGGACAAAAAATCTGTGAGAATGCACACAAGATCCTTGCACAGATGATAAAACAGTGCTGCTTTCTGCTTTTCATACACTTTTTTCATGAAACAGGGCTGGGCTGTGAATGTGGTCCAGGAAGCTGTCCCATGTCAGTGCATTTTGCTGTTGTGTCAGTTGGATAACTGCTTGGTTACTGACATGTGTTAAGAGAGGAGTATTGAAGTAAATCTGTGTGTAATATTGGTTCAATATGATGGACAGGATTTCAAGATATGACCTTGTGAAAAATTATAAGTTTCTTTTTGAGCTCAGTTTATTTAGCTTTGCATGACACTTTTGTTTACTTGTTTACAAGCAATGATCAGGGCTTGTGCGTCGGCTAATGTGAATCAGGACTAAGATATATATAATTTGGATACAATGGTTTTTAAACTTCACATTTTTAAGGCACTTAAATTCTTCAAAACACTTGCTGCTTTCTCGGAAGCTGTTGCCTACTTCTCTGTCAGATAAATGAGACACCCACAAAATAACCAAATTATTATCCTTTGTACCATGCATCCAAACTTCTTCACCTTTTTAGTCCGCCGTCACTCCCCTGCTCATTCATAGTCCTTTTTATCTTTATTTCCTTTACCTTTTCATTTGTACACCACCAATTTCCTATTTGCAGCTGCCTGCACAAGTACACTGTCCCTAAGGTACTTGCTGGTACTGTGCAGTTCCAGGAGAGTACCAGTGTAGTTTGTACCACTGCTGGTGGGTCCTGTCCCCTGTGCAGTAGTGGCATTGGTACTGTGTAGGTACTCTGTGTTGTTAGCCACAATAGGAATCTTGTAGTGTATTTCATTCCCCTTAAACATTATCTTCAATAAGTAGAGAGGATTTATTCCTAGTAAATATCCACTTGGTTCTATATGGTGCTGATAGCAAAATATCGCTTGTACTTTTCCTGTGCACATTTATTTCTATTTAGTTACTCCTAGGTTTCTTTACTAGACAATTTTCTACTTCACAGCAAATGCACATCCAACAACAAGATAGATTGAAACCCTACCAGCAACATTTTGATATAGGAGTTCATCTCTAAGGAGAGAGTATCATAAGCTTATCGGTATATACCAACTAGATTATTCATGCCTGATTTAGGCTTGTTTTTGCAGTATATTTTGTTTGCAATCATTCAACTTTGATGCATAAGGAAGTCACCTGGAGCAGCATATTATAAAATGTTAGCATCCATTGTACAATTGTGTGGATTTTGCTCAGCACCAAAATAGAATCCATTATCAAAGTAAAATAACTTGCAGAGAATTTAAGATGAAAGTGTCATAAATTACAAGGTCAATAATTTTGATTTGTGTATGCTGCTTATCTATCTCTTTCTCTCTCTCTCCCTATCTTTCTCTTGTCTATTTATCTTCCCATCTCACTCTCTCACCCTGGCTCTCCATGTGTCTATTCTCTGTCTGTGTGTCTGTCAATCTGTCAGTCTGCCTGTTTCTCCCCCCACACATAATTTTTAATTTTTTAACTTCCAACCGGTGACTTTTTGCCGATTTTTTTTCACATAGTTAAAAACTTACCCTAAAAGATCCTCACTTGTAAAAAGACCATTTCTGGCATATTTAGAAGGGGGTTATGCTGTAAAAGTTTATTCATGAAGTCCTACTTTGGTGTGAAAAACACAAAAATATCCAAATGGGCAGTGGAAACAAATGCACTCTCTCACGCTCTCTATCAGTTGTGTTTGGTTCTCTATCTGTCTGTTCTCTCTGTTTGTCTGTTGCTTTGTCTGTCCCCCCCCCTGCACACACACTCACTCTCCCTTACTGGCTCTTTCTCTCTCCATCTGTTTGACTCTATCAGTCTGTTCTGTCTATCGCTGTCTCTCCCTCAATTTCATCCTTCAAATAGACAGAAGTTGGTTATTTTGTAAAAATGTGGATTCTTTTGTCCAATTTAGAAGGATGCAGAATTCAAAATCGTTAAAATTGGTATCTGTTTGGTGTGAAATTGTCAAAAGTTAACATTATGTGACGGTTTTCATCAAGACAGGGTTAAAATGTGAGACTCACAGTGAAAAAAAAGTTCATTTTAGCATTTGCGAGGGCAGCCAGGCAATTCTGCTTTAGCCTGCTAGGGCATCAAGGCAATCACATGCTAAAGAATGCATCCAAAGTTACACATTTTGCGGGGCACCAAGGCAAATGCTGTGCCTCTGATTATTTTTTCCCTGGCTGGACTCAAAATTTTGTATGTTTCTGTTATGTAACATTCAACATTGAGCCTCTTTTCCGTATTCCTATCCTATTTTGTCCCGTTATTGCCCCTGTTATTTCCCTTGTTACACTACAGTACATACACTTCACATCGGCGCCTTGAGCATACATTGCGCTTGATAAGTCGTGCGATATAAACCCACATAATATTTACTCTTATTTGATTGACTTAAGTACTTGACCTAAAAAATAAGCTTCAGACTTGTGTAAATTGTTTAAACAAATGAAAATATATTTCCATTTTTTTGACCACAATGAGAAGTCTATAAATATGAGGTTGAGCGGATTCTTGGTAAGAATCATCTCTCGAGACTGGCATTAAATAATGCCGACTGAAAAAGTAATTTGAACAGTTGCTTACGCCTCTTGGACGTCTCCGTACCCCATGTAGTAAAGGAACTTGCGGAGACAATGTGCGTAAAATTGTTTGCTCCAAACTTCTGCCAGGGATTGATCAATGGGCAGAATTAGGTCAATTTGATGACGAAAACTCTATCATAGTGCAGTCTGCTGGTGTATGTATATCATGTATATTGAGCATTCATTCATTTATTTCATTTCATTCGGCTGCAGAGCAGGCGACTACAAAGTTTTTCCAAACCCCGCAATCCATAACTAGTGAGACAATAGCATCTGGTTGTAAATCGTTGAAAGTGTGTTTAGATAGTGGCAGATCTCTGTATGCTTTGAACAATAGGAATAAGACTTTTGTGGGGGACCAAGTGAAATAATTGAAGTATAGAAAGTTATTTACATATTAAAAAGGAAACAGACTACATTACAAGATACATACTGCATAAATAGCATAAGCAGAGAGATATTACCTTTGACCAACATTTATTTATTTATAATTTTCTATGGGTAGGGTAGCCCCTTCAATGACAAAGCACTGATTTCAATGGAGGCCCTGCAAGTACATAACATAATTAAAACAGCAAAATGTGAGATGCAGATCTGTACAGTAATACTATAAATTACAACTAATTTACACGACTACCAATTATTGTGTTTTAGGGTCCAGGCAAGTTTGAACCAGGTGACATGGACACAATCCTCCTACAAGCTAACAACCTAGCCTTTGCACGCAAGTTTGATGGGGACGTGACCAGCCCAGTCAGATTATATGCTTTGGAGATTGCTGCAGGAAAGTACTATGAAGAACTAAGACATAAACATATTACAGAGGAAATGCTCAGGTAAGTATTTGTTATGAGAAAAGTTTTGACTTTTTTCAGGATGCCAAAATCTCAATTTTGAGGGGGTAATGTGGGGGGATGTGGCTGTCTGTCAGGTCACCAACCTTTCCTCAACACAATTTTAAGAAAATTTGGTGACAAAAACTTTCTGAAGATAAAGTGTTAGCTTTGTTGATAATATTTGCACATTTTTTTTCTAAAACTAAATAAAAGGTCATCTTTCTAAAATTAAACTGTCTCTAAGGTCCTGCAGTCAGTATTAAATGTGTGTGCATTATGCACTTTAGAAACCATTATTTACATATTTATTTATTTGGTTTAATGTGAAGTGCCTGTTGAGTGCCAAGTTCTGGGCCAGTTCTATCACGGGCAACTTGGCATTTCCTGCTTTCCAAAAATGTAATATACAACTCTCCCCACAAGTGGTTTGTTGTCATCATCATTATCAGTCGGCTGTGGAGCAGGCGACTACAAGCTTTCTTCAACTATTGCGATCTTGGGCAAGCGAAACCATTTTTGTCATACTTTATAATTTTTTTTTCACAATTTTATGAATTTGTAGCTGAGATTAATATTTGAGAATAATTTCCCCCACAAAGCTTGTTTCAGAGCTTGTTTTTGATATATAAGAATTATAATAATGAAAACTGCATTTTGCAAAGGTCTGATAGAGTGTGAAACTAACATTTTTTGCAGATTGCCCAAGTGATGCTTAATAAATATTAAGGCTGAACCTATAATCGGATCTGATCGATATTTGCGTCATCGGTAAAATATTCAGATCATCTGATATTAGTAAAATTTGTGTTCACTTCAATAAGAAATGTATACAAAACGAGTGTATTTTAAATCTTAAATGGATTATGAAGTGAACACAAATTATAATTTTACTCATTTTGGATACAAAATTAAAAAATTTTGGTAATTTTTTTCCAATTTGTTTTTAGTAAACACATTCCATACTTCACCAGCCATGTTTCGAGATAATCATACTTTTTTGATTCGCTTTCAGACAAATGGTCAGTCTTGCATTAGAAGCAGAATACGGTGAATCCTGGGAGACTGAGGCCTATGTGGAAGATTTACTAAAGCTGCGAGTGGTTCCACAAATGCTACCTTTAGACCCTTGTTGTATGCCAGTGTATAACACTAAGAATCAACTAGTCCATGATGTTAGATACTGGTTAGATTTCTCTGTGGTAAGTGTTGATGATCTTATCTTGACCCTGATGATCCACTCTCTTCTGTTGACCTGCTATTGACTAGCAATAGTAATGTTGAAGGCCCCAAGGAAGATTTCTTTTTGACATTGGGGAGGATGAGGTTGGAAAACATTTCTCGAAGTATAGCGAATTCATCACCTTTTGGCGACAGAATAAGTTTATGTTACAAATGCGTGTGTAGTGCACCAACAATTTTGCCATATTGAAGCTAAACTGGTGAAATTTGGTGGAAAATTTGAATAAATTCACGTAAAGCGCACACAAATTTGCACTTTTGGGGCTACAGTGGCCAAATATGAGGTTAATTTGGTCAGAAACCCACATACAGGTGTCAACATTGGAGGGATGATTGTATGAACCATCCCCTCTGGCAAAATATTGGGGGGATTTATCCCCATCCCCCTGGGATCTACGCCTATGGGGTATTTTCCAAAAGCCTGCCGAGTAGGGGAGAAATGATCTTCTGTGGGAGACCAAGCTCATTTGCTCCGCTCTCTATTTGTCTAGCTCTGTCCCTTTTCACTTTGTCTTGCATCTGTCTGTCTTGCTTTTTCTTAAAGGAGTATTTCATGATCATAGCACCTCTTTTTATGAAATTTTTTGGTAGATAGCCACAAACAAAGCTTATTCCCATAATTTCAGTTGATCCAATCTTGCGGTAGCAAGTTATGCATGATAATGTGTATTATCTTTCTGGTGTACCAGTACGTAATTCACAATATTTTTGTTTAACAAATTAATCTGCAAGAATTTTTTTGTACATAAACAATATGTAGCCAGAGGTTTCCGGTGGTATTAAAATCTCAACTTTTTTAGAGAAAAGTGGGGGATGATCACGAAATGTTCTTTCCATATTATCATCATTCTTCCTTACAAGCCGACGTCAAACGTCGGCTTGTGCTGTCTCTTCTCAATTCTTCTTTCTTTCTTTCTTCTTCTTTCTTCTGGCAACCGCAATCAACTGCATGTAGCTCCGCAAGGGATTGACAGATTTCAACCAAAGTTGACCCAAATGACCATTGGGCTAGGCCACACCTTCCATTTGACTTTGACCTCGCTGACCTTTGACCTAGCTATAATGGTCAAAAATGTGATTTCACAAAAAATGCTGCTCCTTCCACAAATTTCATGCGATGAGGACATGGTTATATCATGTGACTCGACTTTAGTCGGTGTCTATAGGGTGTGCTCAGATAAGGGGTCAAAGGTCATTAAGGGGTCATTTCTGGTCAAAGTCTAAAAAATATTCAAAAATTCACTGTCTTTACAAATTACATAGCAGAGAGTCGCTATTAGGACAAATGCATTGCTACTATCCAGGGTCTTCCGGATGCCTACAGTTTGGGGTCAAAGGTCATTAAGGGGGTTACTTCCGGTCAAAAACCAAAATTATCAAAAATGTTCAAAACATTTTTATCTCAAAATGTAAACAGACCAGAATAATATAACCAACATACATGAATTAGTGTTATCTGATGTATGCACGGTATTTTTATTTTGGGGGTCAAAGGTCATTAAGGGGTCACTTCCTGTTTTTAGCTAGATAACTTCAAGAATTTTTATCTCAACAACTGAACATAGTAGAATTTTTTAATTAAAACTGGAACAATGCATTTTGTCGGTGTACATAAGGTTTTTTTTTTATTTTTTTTAATTGTCATTAAGGTGGTCAAAAGGTCAATCATCAATTTTCAAAAAATCAAAATCCATGTATAAGTTCCGATTAAGCTTAAATTCACCAGGAATATTTCTTATGACATCCTAAGCACAATGCAAGAGCATTTGACCCCATCCGTAACCCAGGGGTCAAGTTATAGGGGTCAAATTGCGGCTTGTATTCAGCGTCTGTTGACTCTAGTTTTTATCTGTTTCTTACATTTCACTCATATCCACTTTGCTCACTACATGTTGTGTCAAGCTCTTAAATTAATTTATCAAATTTTCCTGTCCAATCTTTGTGTATTTCTGATCAATTCATCTCTTTCACACCTGAGTCCTTTTCATACTCACACTGGGCTATTCCAGTTGAAATCCACACAACCCCTGTAGAAGATTTAGTTAAAGTCTTCCACAGGGGGAGTATAAGTTTCAAATAAAATAGACAGTTTGGTAACTTCCATTTGAAATACTCACTCCAGCTGTGGAAGATAGAGGTAAAGCCACAATACAGGGGGAGTATGGGTTTCAAAATGATTAACTCTGAGCAATTACATCTGAAAAACATACTCTCCCTGTAGAAGATATTTCCAAAATCTTCCACAGGGGTAGTGTGGACTTTAACTGGAATAGCCCATTCAGGATTCCATTTATTCATTTATTGTTTTCACAGCAAGGCCAAAACTCTTATAGAGTTCAAAACCAAATCTAATTAAGATCCAAACTAAACAAACCCACGTCTGGTAACAAACACTAAAGGAGTGAAATCGCTTATCTTTATCAGATAGATGTTGCAAAGCTTTATTTTAATCAATAACACATCCAATGTCCCCTTTTGATTATCCTCTGTCTCGCGACAAGACCTGATTATGCATTCATTTCATCAAACAGATAGTGTTGTATGTTTTCTTAAGTATTCATTAGAAATTTTAATTAAGCTCGCTCTCTTTTGAGTCGCTATACTTTAAGCTTCTTAGGAATAGTAAGTGATAAGCAGGGCTCAACAAATTTAGCGCTGTGAAATCCCGCAATTGTTTCTCCCGACTTAGACTTTCTCTCCTTATAACATGCTACATGGCAGATTTCATGCTCGCAAAAATATACAAATATTTTATTTTATTTTGACTACTTTGCTAACTTGATTTTAAATACCAGTCTGGTTTCAGTAGTGCTACTTGATTTTTCCCCTTGATTTTGAAATAGAAGTATCTGGATCTGGATATGGTTGAGTCAGCAGCTTCAATTGGTTAAAGTCGTACTATCACCAACTTTAAATAAAGATTTTATTTTGCAATTGTATAAAATTTGTAATTTTCCCACGAAATTTATTCCTTTTTTAATTTCACATAATGTACCATTTATCACTCTGCAAAATATTCACATATTTTTCTATGCAATTTCAACCATTTCCTCCAGACAGTGCCATTTTTTTCTGGCCCAAATCATTGATCCCACCTCGGATTCTGGCTTGGCCATCTTGTGCCAAGTACTTAGTTGTGGCATGCAGAAGAAAATTAAAGCAAACAAAACACAGCTTGCCGTCAGTGAGGAACAATTGAACTCTCTAATAGTAGTTTTGCAATTCATATGAGATACAAAACAGTACTTCATGGACATCGTTGGAAATAATCAAACAATGTCCTCACAAGATAGGTTATAAAATAACAGATTCAATGACTAGAAATTTCTGGATGGTTAATAAACATGCCAATTTGTACCAGAAATAGCAGATTTAAATAAATAAAAGTGAATTATATGTCTTAATCTTTTATACTTTTTGGATGCCCATTAAAAAGGCAATGACTAGACTATGATCTAAAACCATTTTAAATGAATGCTTACAGGTATAAACATATATGTGTATATATTACCTATGTAAATTTATGCAAATTTTATAGTATTTTTGGGGAAGAAAATGTATATCTTCAATACGAAAGGTCAAAATTTTCAATTGATGGTTGGCTTTTCCTCCCAGCTATATACACTTCAGTGCATATCTTCGGGGACTGTTAAATATCAAAAATTAAAAAATATCAATTAAAAGAATTTGTCATAAAATTTGTATTACATTGCAAATTTCAAGATTTGATATCAGCAGGACATTCCTCGTATTCAGAATGCAATTCAATATTTCATATGTGCTCTCATGTCCCACAAAAAATACTGTGCAAACGTTGCTATCCATCTCCTTACTTTTCTACTTATCATTGAAATTGATGTTATTGATTCAATTTTTGTTTGATTTCTTGTTATTCCAGGTGGAATCAAAAACAGGAGAAAGAAGAATACTAAGGACCTCGCTGGTAAGTTTGGGAATAAAGTTCTTTGAATTCAAAAGACGAGTTGAGGTTTAGATGGTCAACAATTATGCATGCATGAAGATGACTTTAATAGAACTCTAGTGTTCACAAACATTGTTTTGTAAAAAAAGGTCATTATTTTGAGCGCAAATCAAAAATGCAGGATGTAGCAGACGCCTCATAAATTGCATTTGCCATGCTCCTTAATGAAGTAATGTCTTTTAAAGCATTATTGTTTTGGATGATTAAGTTCAATGTATTTGATATGCTTAATACTTTGCGTGCTAGCCTTAGGCTTTAACATAAAAAGTCACGAGTTTTGAGAGATTTTCTCAAAATATCAAGAGCTATATCAAGATCCGCTGAACTAATACTGGGCTTGTTTGTACTCATTATAATGATTTTTTCATGCTGATTCCAAATATGGGCATGAAAATGTAAAATTCTGACATTTTTTGAAATTCTAAAGAAAATTTGGAACTCATCGTCTGCAGTCGACATTGGTGTGGTGAGGGTTAAGTTAAGGTTAAGTTTATAACCTTTTGGAATCATGCATTTGTTATAAATATTTTATTTTCTGCATGCATCCATCTTAATAATTATGTTTAAAAATTCTGTAATGTCTGTAAAATTATTAGTTTTTTAATTTGGTTGTTTAAGTTGAACGTTTCTGATAATGTTTAAGTTAGGTTAGGCAACAGACACAAATTTGTTCGATCTTTGGACCGACCGTCGATGCTGCTTCGATGCTTGTTACTAAAGAAATAACAACTAATTAATCAGAATTAATGCTAAATTTATATTGGTCAATATCAATACATGCAGAGATCCATATGTTATTACAATTAACAATAGTCAATTAATTGATTTCATAAATAATACGGATCGAACAAGCATCGATGGTTGATTGAAAGATCAAACTAATTTGTTTCTATTGCCTTAATTGGTAGCTTTTTAGATTTGAGTATATTTGCCCTGTAATATGCCTTTAAAGGGAAATGTGCCTTTGAATCTTCATGCTAGATGTGAAAGAGTAGGTCAATAAGCTCCTTTAAGCTGTTTTGGAGTCTTAATTAAGTTGAATGATGAATAATCAATTCAAATAAATTCAAAATAGATTCAAAGATGGAAATCAAGTAGGGTTGTATGTGCTACAAACAACACTTGAAGATGCCTGTCTGAACGGTTGTTTTTATTTCTGTTACAGGTACATCAAAGCCGTACAAAGTGTTTCAGCAGGGGTCATATTAAAGCATTGTATATCACATCCAAACAAGGCACCCAAGGGTAAGTATTATAAAATGGGCTGTTCCAGTTACAACCCATATACCCCCTATGGAAGACACGACCTTAACCTCCTACACAGGGGTGTTGATTTCAAATGGAGTTGCCCATTAAGGTAGCCCCATTTGCAATTCACACTGCCTGTGTGTGAGATTAAGGTCATGTCTTCCATAGAGGGTGTATGGATTTCAACTGGAATAGCCCAGTGGCTACAGTAAGTATAAGTGCCCATCCAGGAAAATCTTTCATATAAGCACACATGAAATTGGCCTATTCTCAAGACTTCATTGAGGAATTAGACAGCTTTATTCCGTAAGCTGTATAATCCTTGATACTAGGCTAACTCTGAGCATGCTTACATGAAGGTAATACCAATTTCTTGTGAGATAATGTTTAATATGTGTGCGCTATTTTATCATGCTTTGACTCCAGACTTGTCTTTTATAACCTGTTGGTATTAGTGATGCCAACGCCACACCTTAGGCGTGCAATTGGGCAAAAAGAGAATGCCGCTACTTGCCTAAAATTGGGCTACTTTTGCCAGTATCAGGCTGCAGCAGTAATTTGACGTATTTTCCTTTCAATGTAGGCGAATTTTAAAGGTTTTGAGTCTCTGAAGCTCCAAATTGCAATTACAATGGGTTTTGTGACCATCGGTCTGTAACTTCACATTATGAACCGGAAGTTTTTAAGTCAGGTTCTTTTCCGCCCAGTTGTGTGATTTGCGCTCTAAATTCGGCTAATCCGCTCAAATATCCGATATTGTTTTGGAAGCTTAAAAACTGGGCTACTTGGGAATCCGCAACCTGGCAAGCCAATGCCTTGGCACTGAAAAGTTTCTGTAACACTGGTTGGTAGCTCTGTTCTGTATTTGACATGATAATTAAGTCAGTTCTATCAGTCCAGTTTTAAACCTCTATTTCAGGGGTTTAAGTAGGCGGCCTGCTGTCCAGATCCTGCCCATGGACCAATGGTGGCTAACCCTTGAGCAACTCAGAAATTTACAGTAAACATAGCAACACGAGGTGTATTGGCCCTCAAACACAAGTCTTATGTAGCTTTCCATGGCCTGTGATCAAGTATAATTAAGAACCCTCACTCTATTTGATATTATATGCATAGTCCCAAGTTTGATATTTTTCAGATGCATACTCAAGTAAGTGTCACCTAGTAGTAGTAGTACAATTTTTGTATTTCTGTTCTCTAGTCAACCTAATCCTAAAATCAATCTTGTTCTCATGTATTCAGGAAGCGTACTCAAGTTCCACCTATCCAACCAATTCCTACGGAACCTGCTGGTGGCTCTGTACTCTACCTGACATCCTATATCAACCTATCTGATAAGATTCCTGAAGCTCCAGAATGCAACGAGGTAGAAGGAATACCAGGTAAGATGAGAACAATGAGAAGATCAGGCATGTGATCTGGCCCGTAGCCAGGGGGTGCGGGTGCGACACCCCCCATAAGTCGGCAAAAGGTCTGCTTTATCTGTAAAAAATGCAAAATTGGGCCACACATGTCAAAATGTCAAATGAAATTTGACTGCAATATAGGCTCTGAAAATCAGTTTTAGAGGGGATAAAGGTCTGAATTTGGTCAGAATGATGATTTCTCTTGAAAAGGTCTGTATTTGGAAAGAACGCACCCCGACAAAAAATCCTTTATCCTATGCCTGCCTGTGATACACTGTAGTAAATACCTGCAGACCAGAGAAGATATCTTACACTTCCCACAATGCATTTCTTTAATTTCAATTTTCTGTTCTCATTTGCTATCTAGTGAAATTTGGGTCGATAGTGACAAAAAGTACCTCAATGAGCAGAGCACATCCAGACTTGTTTATTTCTTGACAACTGACCCATGTTTAGCCATTCTATTCTTAACATAAAAACAAAGGGAACTTGTACAAAGTAATAGGAGTATCATTTGCTGCTGTAATGAGGTGATGCATCATGTTGCAATGGATTCTGGGAAGGGTAAGATATCTTCTGTGCCTGCAGAGACTGTGTGCAAAAAATGAAGCTTGTTCTTGGAAAGACAAATGACCGATGTAAGCTTAAAATTATTATGAATTACAAAGTGTTAAATAATACCATATGATTAAAACATATGAAAGGATTAATGCCAGTGATTAATTAATATCTGAGTTGAATAACATTGATAAAGATTATATTACTGAATCCCTCAATGACAAATGTGTTCATTATTTCAGATGATAGCTATGAAGGTCGCTCTCCGGACAGTTTCAATTTTGCATCATACAAATTAAAGACACCCGAGAAGGAACCACTTCGCTTCAATGCTACCTTAATCAGTCCCACCGGTGATGTCAAGTGCTTTATTGAAGTGGTTATTGCCTATAAGAAACCACCACCATCGCTGCAAAAGGTAGGAATCTTGTTTTCTCACATATTTTTTCTGAATTAAAGCAGGTTTAGTTATCCTGACCATGATAAACAGTTGATTAATGTTTCGGGCATTTGTATCAAAACAGCTCAAGGCCTGTATGAGGCCAATTTATAGCCAACACACAAACAAACACAAAACAATTTGCCCAACCAGGAAAAGTAGCTGCTTCAACATTAGCTGGTATAGTCGAGAAAACTAGAGGAAACAATTTGCTAAACTGGGGAAAGCAGCTGCTGCAACATGAGCTGGTATAGTCAAGAAAAATTAGAAGAAAGAATTTGCTAAACCAGGGGAATCGGGTGATTCAACCTTAGCTGGTATTGTCGAGAAAACTTAGAGAAAAACAATTTGCTCAACTGGGGAAAGCAGCTGCTTCAACATTAGCCGGAGTAGTCAAGAAAACTAAAGAAAAACAATTTGTCCAGCCGGGGAAAGCAGCTGCTTCAACCGTAGCTGGTATAGTCGAGAAAACTAGCGGAAAACAATTTGCTCAACCGGGGAAAGCATCTGCTTCAATATTAGCCGGTATTGTAAAGAAAACTAGAGAAAAACAATTTATCCAACCGGGGAAAACAGCTGCTTCAACATTAGTCAGTATAGTCGCAAAAACTAGAAAAAACAATTTAAAGCAGCTGCTTCAACCATAGCCGGTGGAACCATGGCGAGCTATACAAAGCGGAGAGACTGTTCCACTATTCCGACTATAGGGGAAACAAGAAAGAGCCTATACAGAGGGGGGGGGGGTCACTTGTCCCCAAGAGTATTGTGGATAATAATCTGACTTCCAGCTGGAAAGTGTCTGCCGTTCCCATGGTATAAGAGTTAGTAAACTTTGCTATAAGATGTTAAATATTTCAAAATAACTTGAAAGCCAAAAATATACTACTTCCAAGCCAGAAAAAAAAGTATGTAAAAAAAGGTACTTTTTCGTATTATTTTTCAAGTATTATTTCTTACTGAATACTTTTCTGTATGATTTGTTAGTTTGTTGCAATGGCACAGGAAACATTTACTAATGCATTGGTATGTATCTAACATGGTATACTTACTTGAATGCTTGTATTAACCCGATGCAAGGAAGGATCGGGATGGTTTTTGTATCTTTCATGGTTTGATCGGTTGTTACAGTGCTTGCCAGGAAATGAATAATTGGGCTATTCCATTTAAAATCCATACTACCCCTGTGGAAGATTTTGGAAATATATTCCATAGGGGGGAGTATGAATTTCAAATGGAATAAGCACATTAGGCAGCTCCATTTGAATTTCATACACCCTCTGAGGAAGATTCAACCTGAATCTTCCACAGAGGGAGGGTGAGTTTCAAATAGTGTTGGTTAATGTGCTAATTCCATTTGAAATTCATACCCCCTCTGTGGAAGATATGCTCCAATTATTTCATTATAATTTTTCTGGCAGACACTGTAGGGTGTTAATGTTGCAATATAAGTACAAGCAGGGTAGACATCTTATTGGTGTGTATGAGGATAGGAGGACATATTTTAAGCATGATTCACTTTATATGTGGTGTCAGGAAAATTCTGTATTTTCAAAATATTAGTATGGTAAAGTGCTCATATTGTTGCTATGTGAGGGAAATGTTTTTGCTTTCTTGCTTTGATGGTGTTGGATTTTTAGAAAAATCAAAATAATAGTTTATGATTATGTTATAGCAAATAATTTTAATGCGCAATACATTAATTGTGTTCTATTGGGTCAATTTAAAAGTGGAGCTTGGATAAAAGCCTTTAATGATGCTTGGCACGGTGGTGGTTTTTCAGTGTTCACTCTCTCAAGAATTGTTTGTGTTTTTCCTCTCAAAAATAGCTCAATTTTGGCAAAAAGGTACAAATTTTCATTGAGAATGATGGTTTCTTGTTCTAAATCAAATTTTCACTCTACCAAAATCACAACACTTGGCCTCTAAGAGTCATTGTCGTATTCAGTGAGGGATAGGAGGTCCCCCTGATTAGAACCCTTTCCTCCCCCTGCTGCCACCCCCAATAAGTTGAAATTTTGTACATGCTTCAATGAAGAATTGGTATTTCAACCCCTATTTGCCTCCTCCCATGGCCCCTCGATTGCAAACGTTTAGTTACGCCACTGCTCAGAGGGAACACTCTTGGTATTTACCGTTCTGTGTGCATGTTTAATTGGGGGTTGCGGATTTTTACCTCTCCATATTCTTAACCTATACTTATTTTAGGTACAAAGCAGCACCCAGCTTATGACTCGACGCCTGGATTGTGGTCCACGTCTTGAACCTGGCTTGTATACAGTAGTGCTCTTCCAGCTTAATGTTAAAGACCCATTCCCCTATACTGCCCAGGTATTTTTAACCAAGAAGCCAGACAGATCACAAAGATGGAACTTGCATGCTGGCGAGGAGCAAGCCAACAAAAAGAAACCAGGTAAAACTATTGTTCCCATATATATATTTTGTAACAAGCACAAAATAACATGTATTATATATTATTGTATTAACTCATTTCAGCCGGACACAGTGAGATTTGTAAATACACTAGCATGCGGCGGTCCCATGGATCCGGGGCTGTGGACGCTAGTGCTGTTTCAGCGAGGCGTACAGGAACCATTCCCGTACACCGCACAGCTTTATTTGACGGAGCAGAAAACACGGACGTGGTTAGACGTACAAGCAGAGAAGCACAAGGGTAGGGGTCTGGGTTTTGATTTGCTGTGCCTTGCTGTTATACCAGTGTGCATGTTCCGAGTGCCTCACCACCTAGCCAAGTCTCAACCCTCTCCTCTATGACATGCTTTTTAGATACCTCATTCATATATTACATCATCATATTCAGCTTAAACTGATACCTGCTAAAATACCTTTTTTCCTGTAGTGTAAAGCCAGGTCAAATTTGCATGGATGTTTCACCTAAATTTGGTATCAATAATGAATGTTTTCTCCATGTTTTTTTTTCCCTTTTTTCTTGTGGAAATGTTTGGTCTTTGTTAAGAATTCCAAAATGTATAAGCATATTATGTGTACAATTTTACAAAAGAAAGACATGGTCAGCCAAAATGGGGGAAAAAAGGTGTTGGAAGATTAATTTGTCAGACATTTTTTACTGTCATCTTAGATGCATTTACTGATTCTAATTAAAAAGAAGTAGCAGTTAAAGAACTGTTTTGTAGTGGTTGGAGACATCATGAAGACTTGATGCTGATGTTTGTGACATTTAATTGCACTGAATGTGGAAATCATCAAAACATGCCACTTAACTCACTTAACATCATAAATAATGTTCTTAAATATAAGCCACAATCATTTATGTGTGCTTGCTAAAAGTGGCTGTGTTTATTTTTGGGCAGCAAAAATTGTACATGTAAAATGCAAGGGTCCATTTCTGGATATATATGGTTGGATGGGAGGTTGTCAGACTTTTGTTTGAGGATTGGGACCAGAATGTGAACCCCCAAATGCTGCATGGCTTAATTACCAAATTGGTGTGATCAGTTTATTGTGTCATTTTGTTATTATGTGACATTTGTGACTAATATTCATGAGAAAACAAAACTTCAGTTCAAATGGATACTGTAATGTCAATTTTGTTTGTTTGTTCGTGTGTGTCATTGGTCTTAACGGAAATTTGGATCAATTGAAATGGACACTGCAATGTCAAGTTTGTTTGTTTGTGTGTATAGTGGGTCTTATAATTAACAGAAATTTGCTTGAATTGAATTGTGGATTGTGGAACATTATCTGAAAAAATTCAATCTTTTTTAAGAGTGCTATAATAAAGCATGCTTGTCAGGGTTTTCTTTAAACATTTTGTTGAAGGAGTATTTTCCATTTTTTTTTTTACCCTTTCAATTGTGAATTGTGAAAACATTACCCAATGTGGGTCTCCATTTCAAATTTGTTTAGGCCAGGACGCTCAAGAATCTAAAAAGTGGATGAGGGGATGCAGACCAAAATTTTGTTTTTGCTACTAAATATTATTTTTTACTACTGACTGGTGCCACCACTAGCTGCAGCCATAATCCCATGATTCATTCTCATAATAAGAAGGGTATATTTTTGTCGTCCATCAAAACCAGATGAAAATCATGGAATATATGAACGTGTTAGTTTTCAAGATTTTGTACGTGTTGGACTTTTCACTTTGCATTTGAAGGGGTACGTAAAGTGTGTGAACACATTTACTCGTGATTTGTGCATTAAAGTAAACCCTGATGCTGGTCATACTGGGTGACTGTTATCAAAGAAAGAAAATGTACAATAAAAAGGTGAATATTGCTTCCACTTACCATGCTTACTCCCTCTGAATCCTGTACGAAATACAAAAGGAATGTAATCTATGAAGTATTGGGTTTGAAATAACCAAATTGAAATGAGACCTCCACCAGATTGGGCTAATCCATTTAAAATCCACACTCCCCCTGTAGAAGATTTTGGAATTATCTACCACAGGGGAGTATGAATTTCAAATGGTTTGAACACCTTAGGCAGCCCCATTTGAAACTCACCCTCCTTCTGTGGAAGATTCAGGTTATGAAATTCAAATGGAGCTGCCTAATGTGTTAATTCCATTTGAAGTTTATACTCCTCTTGTGGCAGATCTTTCCAAAATCTTCCACAGGGGGATTGTGGATTTCAAATAGATATTCCATTGTCCCTCATTGGAAGCTCTATGTCCTATCCTCTGTGCATTAAAGTTAGAGGGAGAAACGCTGACATGAGGATAGAAACATGGTCCTTATAGTTTTCTTACTATATAGATATAATGATCTTTTTTTTTCTGTACATATCTCATTTTATTTCAATCATATATAATGTTATATTGTGTAGTATTCATAACTGTATGTTACTTCATTCTAAAGACTTCATGCATGACATAATAAAGCTTTTATCCATAATGTTAGATACATCAGAAAAATTCTGAATTAGTGTGAATACAAGACAAACAAGCTAACCTGCTACAAATGCTTATTGCTAATCCATTGATACACATTGATTATTTATTATAAATAAGAAGGGTTTTTTCTAGACTTAATCATTTGTTGTCTAACACATCTTTGTGTGATGCATGTTAATGACGGACTGAAAACATAGTGTTCAAAAAGCGCTGTAGTCAAGAACTTAATAACACATGACTTGGGCCAAGATCCATAGCATGTTTAATACCACGCTGTTGTATGCCACACATACACACTAATGTGGTCAAATAGTTTGACACAACTGCACAGAATATTTCCAGAGATTGGACTATTCCAGTTAAAATTCATATACCGCCTGTAGAAGATATGACCTTAATCTCCCACACAGGGGGTGTAGATTTCAAATAGAGCCACCCAATCAGGGAACTCCATTTGAAATTCACCCTCTTGTGTGGTAGATTAACCCTAACCCACGAGAGGCTTTTTGGCGATGGGAAGGGAAAGAAGGAAAGAATAAAGAGAGAAAACAAAGAAAGAAGTTGTTTGCTCTGGGTGGGATTCAAACTCCCCGCATGCCAAACCACTGGCTCACGGGTCTTGGGCTTCGCTGGCCAGCGAAACCGTGCCTATATATCACTTAGGGCGATTGCGTCATCACACCACGTGGGATGCACGCTTGAACAGCGCATATATCAAGTAGTATTTTGTAGTACTCAAGCGTGTATGGGTTAACTGAGCCTATACTGAGTTTCGATAGTGGTCACCTAACCCTAACCCGCCAGGGGCTTTTTGGCGACGGGAAGGGAAAGAAGGAAGGAATAAAGAGAGAAAACAAAGAAAGAAGTTGTTTGCTCTGGGTGGGATTTGAACCTGAGACCCCCCGCCTGCCAACCACTGGCTCGGCAACACTTTGCCATGGGTCTTGGGCTTCGCTGGCCAGCGAAACCGTGCCTATATATCACTTGGGGCGATTGCATCATCACACCACGTGGGATGCATGCACGAACAGCGCATATATCAAGTAGTATTTTGTAGTACTCAGGCGTGTTAAGGTTAAGGTCATATTATCTATAGGGAGGTGTATGGAATAGCCCATTCTGAGAGAAAATCTGACACAAAATTTGCCAAGAAGTTTCTCAGTGGTCAATCTGGACATTGACCGACTGTGGGCTTTTTCTGGGGACTTCTAAAAAGAAGAGTGTACAAGGGGTATCAAAAGGTTTTAGAAATCACTAGAAGTGAAGGAGCTGTATTGATGAAAATTTGTCAGTGTAATCACTGGTCTATTTTCTGAACAGGTGGTGCTAGATGGGCGGAAAGCGCATAACCATTTTATGATAAGATCCTCCTCTTTCTTCACTGTGGCCGCATCATCCGCAAGTGATGGACGTCCACTTTTTGGATCATCTGTGAGGGACATTTGGCCTGTTTGGAAATTCCTTTTACAAAAAGTAACAATGCCATGCGACGGGCAATCATCACTGTAGACAGCCTTCATTTCATCATAGATTTTCTGGGCATTTTAGGCCCAACCCTTCAAATGCATGAACTTAATCACGCTGTGTGCCTCAATTGTCTCCAGCTTGCAGCCTATGTGACCATTTTTGGACCATAATGTACATAAAGACCAGTGATTACACTGACAAAATTTCATCGATATAGTTCCTTCACTTCTGGGTAATTTCTAAAACTTTTGGATACCCCTTGTGCAGTTGCTTTTATGTTATTGACTTTTGTTGTATGTAGGATAAATACTGTAGTACTCGGTAGTAGTAGTCATTGTTCCACATTATACTAACTGTACTAACCATTATATATAACTTATATGTATGTGACATTTCATCATGTAATATTATTGATATTTATGCATGCAAGTTTTAATAATCATGTGATTGTATTAGCAGTAATGGTGTTTTCGTCCAACAGTTACCAGATATGTGAATCATTAAAATATATTCAGTTTACCTTTAGCAGTTTGGTGACTGAATTTATCTATGTTGGAGCATAAATGGAAATATTTTTTACTTTGGTCTTGGTAAACTCCAGTTTCATTTGGGACTATGATGTGTTTACCCATTGCCTTGTAACTCCACATTGTTAACCCTAACGTCCGCATGGTGGTATGGTCGGAGGTGCTGTATTCGTTACCCCCTGCTCCAGGCTGGTGTATTTTTCAGTATACACCCTATGCAATGACTCAATTGGAACATAATCAAAATTGAAATGACAGAGGTCATAATAATAAAATAACCCTAAACTTAACCCTAACCTATAACCTAGTCCCTAATCCTAACCTTAAACATAACTGTAACCCAAAAGCTATTCATAACCTCATTAATAAACGATCCAATCATATTTTATTATTTTGTAAAACGCTAACGCAAATCGAGGTCATTAATATCTCACAATTGACCGCAAAATGCGTAATTGTTCCAATGTCGCATTACAATTGACTCCTGTGTGCGCCGTGATTGGGCGCCCAACAAACTGCTGGCTGGCTGCCATATTTGGATTAAGGCTACCATATTTGCACAGATTGTGATACGCACTTTTGTTATTGGTCATCTGTTTTAGCCTGATCGATTTTTGGAAAGGGAAGATGTAAAAATCATCTATTTTTTTAAACTTTTGAGCAAAATTTTGTGTTATTTTGCAAGGTGAAGAGATTAAAGTGACGAAAGTTATGAATGAGGTTAATAACTTTGCATCGGTAATATATGGCATTGTGAAAAATCTAAACATTTTGCTTTGGACCTCGGAATTCCTTGGTTCCAAAGGCAAAATGTTTAGATTTTTCACAATGCCCTCCAAATAACCGATGCGCAGTTATTAACCTCTAAACCATAACTCTAATCCTAATACTTACCCTTACATTAACCCTGACCTTATCCCTTTTCTGACTAATGACCCTTAGGACTAATGAGCTGTTCCTGATAGTATATCAGAAGCCTTGAATTCTGAAATGATTTGCTATTGGGTATAGCTGGTCAACTCTATTCATCTCAAACTTCAATTACAGGCATAACAAGCATATGCTTTACAGACATGAGTACATTTATTCTGTGCATGGATGTAAAGAACTTGTCAAAAGGTTTTGAGAGATGCACTGGTAATTGCATGAAATGGTGAAATTATGCTTATATACAATGTCACATAGTTACTTTGTATTTTATAGTTTGATTTAATGTCAAAACTTTACACTTGTTAATTTGCAGGTGATGTACTATATGGTCTATGGACGGTGGAAGAAATTCGTGAGCTCCCTGACGAAGAAATCAAACGTTACAACTACCTGAAAGATGGCGCTGTACTGGGCGACGGACAAGTAAAACCATTTTTCAAGGAAAATGCAGGTCTGAACGAGAACGAAGATGAGAACTCGGCCAACGCCAACGCTCAGGAGGAAGAGGACGGCAACGACAACAACGAAGATGAAGATGAGAGTAGTGATGATGAAAAAGACAAAAATAGGCCTGGTATGAGACCGGCACAAGGAGGAGTTGTTGAAAAGCAACCGCCTAAATTTGGAGGTGAAGCTCCTGGAGGACAAGCGGGAGCTAATAATGAGATTATCAGAGGGAGAAGAGGAGAACAGGGACCCATTGAAGGACTGAGACATCTAAAGGGTCAAAATGATGCTAGTTTGCAATTCTTCCCAGTGGAAAAGAATGGCACTTGGAAGTAAGAAGTTATTTTTATTTATCAGCTGTATTGTTATTGTATTGAAATTGGATAACGTAATGTAAATTTTATAAATAAGAAAGAATGTGCCATTTTTGTCAAAGCAAATGTTCAAGAGTTGAAACTGGCTCTTTGCACAAGCGTGAAAATAATTAAGCTCTGTTTTGTTTTGACGTTAAAGGACGATGCACGAAAAAATATTGGGACTTTTGTTTATTTCATGCATCCCCGCTCCCCTTAATCAATGTTGAATGCTGAAAAATAGTGAAAGGTGATTGCACTAAATGTCCGCTCCAACGTTGTTTCCGTGCAGGGAAGGGGAGAAAGCAAGTATGACCCCACCTCATGTATAATTCACAGGAATTTGGTCTTCAAAATATCAAGTGTTCCAATGATTTTTGCATGTGATTGAGCACCGTGTTGACAAACATAATTTTTATGACTCAACAAGTCAGAACATTTCATTGACAAATTATGCATCAACATGAAAGAAAGATGGAGAAATAATGCTCAATTACTGAATTGAGCTATTCTATTCGAAATCCACACTACCCCTGTGGAAGATTTAGCGTAAGTCTTCAACAGAGGGAGTATGCATTTCAAATAGAATAGGCAATATGGTAACTTCTATTTGATATGCTCACTCCTGTTGTGGAAGATACAGGTAAAGCCATAATAGAGGGGGAGTATGGGTTTCAAAATGGAATAGCCCATTAACCTAATTAGGACCCTTTTTAATTAGCCCCCTCCCCTTTATCATGGACTTCCAAACCCCTGAAGTGATGTAGAAAAACAGTCTGAAATATAAGATATTTTACGGCGGATCGGAAGGGAGCATGATTAGCGCAGCTTGCACTCAAATATTGATGAGACAAATAAAGCTGACACACAAGAGCAATGGTATGGGTTCTATAAAGGAGATCCCAAAAGGCTTGATATAATGTTTGCTTACTACTAAGTGTGGAAACCGTTGTAACACGCAAGCTCAAAAACAGTAATTCTGAGTCTCTTCTGTTGGGGTCTAATCTCTTTACATATAATAAAGATCAAGTAAACATGATTTATGGTTTTTTTTCACCAAATTTGAATCTTAACCTTTTGCCATGATTTTGTTTTGCAGAAAGCAGACATTGTATGTCACCTTGTTGGAATTCTTTGGAATATCAGCCATTATATTTTTATTCATAAAAGGGTAAGTTTATACATAATCAACCCATGATCAAACTTATCTTTTGTATTGGGTTATCCTACAGACCACTTGACATATGACGTCATTGCCCGGCAGTATGCGCGCAAATTTTCATTGTTCTTTGCCCTACAGTGTGCGTCACACATCGTAGTTTGCTCAAGGCATGTGCATTTTAAATCCCCCACATTTCATATAGTACAAAAAAAGCCATTGAACAGTGTGGTAGTTCGTTCAAGCATATCGATAGACCAGTCCCTTGCCTTTTCTCGATAAATAATGATGTCAAGTGGTCTATAAACTGCATGATTGTAAAATACCATAATCAGTATAAGAAAATGTGATTGTTTAATGAAGATAAAGAAGACGAACCAGCACAAGACACTCAGGCCTAAATATGCCAAGTGACACTTATAAATATTCCTGCCTGCTGCCTTACATCACCCCGGGTGGACCGTTGCAACGGTGTGGCACTTGCTAGTGTAACAAGCTGATTTTATTTGTTTGTTGTAATTTTGCTCTAGTACACCAGAACGTTATTCAAATTTGACGATATTTTTGCTAAACGAATGAATCTACATGAAAATTTTTGTACATAAACATTGTGTAGCCAGAGGTTTCCATGGTATAAAAATCTCAACTTTTTTTTGAGAAAATGGGGATGAGGCTGTGGATCACGATATGTCCCTTTTAGTTGCAAATTTCATTTATTCATCAAAAGACAGATGACAATTTATTTATCAAAACATAAATAATGTAAAAACAGTCCAATAACATAATAAATATTGACAGGAAGGGTGTCAGATCTAGGGAATCTTTCAAATAGGCAGCAAATCGTTAGTGTCAATGATGTGGAATCTGATCCTCTAAACATCTCATGTGGAGTCCCTTGAGGGAAGTATTTTAGGCCCACTTTTATTTTTATGTTATGTAAATGATATGCCAATGAGTGTTAATTGTAAACTACTTTTGTATGCTGATGACAGTGCTCTCCTCATTTCTGGTAAGGATCCTAGCGAAATTGGTAAATCCCTTAGCAAAGAACTCGATTCATGTAGAGAGTGGTTAACTGACAACAAGCTTTCCCTTCATCTTGGCAAAACCGAATCCATCCTCTTTGGTACTAAACAAAAACTCAATAAAGCTACTGATTTTGTGGTTAAATGTAATGATGAAGTTATTAAATGTGCGCATTCTGTCAAGTACCTGGGTATTTCTCTAGATCAATGCTTGTCTTGCGATGAAATTGCCTTCAATGTCATTAAAAAATCTAGTGCCAGGCTTAAATTTTTATACAGACAAGGTTCGTTTCTGAATGAAAAATCGCGTAAAACATTGTGTTCTGCCCTCATCCAATGTCATTTTGACAATTCATGCACTTCCTGGTACTCGGCTCTCTCTCAAAAACTCAAAAATAAACTCCAAATTATACAAAACAAAATGGTCAGATTCATCCTGAACCTAGACTCCCGGACACATATAGGGCAACAGGAACTTGACAGACTACGCATGCTTTATGTAAAAGATCGGGTTACTCAACTTAAAATGAATCATGTTTTTAAAATTTTTAATGGCACCTCAGTTTCTTATCTTTCGGACAATTTCAAACTCTTTTCTGATATACATGGCTATAACACTCGTTCCAGTGAGTTTAATTGTATTCTTCCCCGTGCCAAAAGTCAAGCGTGCAATACTTTTTATTTTACCTCGATCCAAGATTGGAATTCACTCCCAAATCATATCAAATCCATCAAAAATCAGAATTGTTTTAAAAGTGCAATAAAGACCTACCTAGTACCTAAGTGAAACCAATTCATAATTTCATGGTATTTTTTTAGTGTTTTTATATATGCTTATTTTTCAATTTCTCTTTAAATATGTATATAGATTATTTCTTGATTCTGTATTGAATTGAATGTGCTTTTCTTATTATATAATATATGTTTTTATAATTGGACCCCAATGGAAATAAGCCCCCTTTTGGAGGCTTTCTTGGGTAATCAAGATTTTAATTCAACATTGTTTGATACATTGTATTTGTAATTTAAAGTTATATTGTATATTCTGTTTTTTGCTGTAATTTTATGTTGAATTTTAATCGAATAAAATCAATCAATCAATCAATCAATCAGGACTAGAACTGTTATACTATACTAATAATATGTTGTATATTTTTCCTTTTTTTTCTGTTTCTTTTGCAGAGTACTTGTACCACTAAGAATAGTAAAACGAGGCAGCAGTGGATTCAAATCCTTTGGTCTCTTTGTTGTCGTGGTAACGCTACTTCAATTCCTAGTATACACACTATTCAGTATATCAACAGCTAGCTAGAACTTGTAGAGTAATTAGGAATATAATATATATATGTGTGTATTTAATTTATTTATACATATATACGTATATATATTATAATGTATGTATTTGAGGCCTTATTTTTAACTTTTGTATGAAGTGATGTATATTTAAAGTTTAAAAAGACGAAAAGTGAGTGCGATTTGTAAACTGCAAAAAGTGAGTGTTTTCTATTGCCTTCTGCTTGTGTGTGTGCGTGTGTCGTCTTAAGGTTTTTAGTTTTTTTTATGAGAAATTTTTCTTCAATTTGTGTTTTATGTTATGAAAGTGCAAAAAATATAGTAGGTTTAACAGCAAGTATTATATGTGGATTCGGTGAAATAACCACAAAAAAATATAAAAAATAAATCTTTGTATGTTTCTTATGTGGCTCGAGTTCTGCAGAATATTTGAACTCGGCTACTGTTGCCTGCCAAATTGTATACAAGGGTTAATGGAATATACTCGGGATGTTCTGCTAATCATCTCCTTGAAAATTCGAGACATGAAACTGACGTTTTCAGCTTGTGTGATTCCTTTGTTTTACAAGGTATCATCAGCCATTCATTTGAGATTTGAGCGTTAACTTTTATGTTCATAAAATTTCATTTTCCTGGAAACCACATCTTCTTGCCGTTGTATTGTTGGCGGTTTTGTGTGGGACGTTAATTTCATGTCTCGCATCTCTTGGAGACGATTGGTGCAACCTCGCAAAAGTCCAGTAACAGGAAACAAAACTCACTCTTAAAAGAGGAAATTGGAGATTGAAAATGAAATTTTCACTCTGTAAACAAATTGGCTCCTCAAAGAGTGCTTTTTATTTTATTCTTTAGTATTTTGAGAGTAAAACAAACTCGTTATCGAATATGATGGCGATTCTCATCGAATTATTCAAAGTATGTTTGTTATTACATATTATGTCAAGAAACAATGAATGTTTCCATTTACTAACTGAATTATGTTTAGTATTATCAGATGCTTCAATAATAGGTAAGGTTTGTACATTTTTTTCTGTAAGAATTTTGAATATCTTACAGATATTGATAACGAATCACAAAATATGTGTGTGACTTTGTTTTCTGAAGTAGAAAACTAAATACATGAGGTTTGAAACGTTATGAATTGGTTCTAAATTATAACAAGAAAAAAATGTCAGGTACATTTTTTTACTATGAAGGTGGAAAAAGTGAGACAACTTAACAGGATAAATTAGAATTATTAATGTTGGATTAACAAAGAGGTTACACTAAGAGAGTGGACTCTGTAATTCTATGGGAAATCAGCCATACAGGATTGTCATGCCTGGGGACCAAATAGTGTACCTCCAGCATTATTTGGTGAAGGTTCAAAAGCAAAGTGTTATAAAGGTGTGCATGTTTAGCACTATTGCACATAAGGTAGATTGCAGTTAAGCCAAGTTTGCCTGACACACAGAAAATAACTGGTGGAACAGTATTTCCCCATCAGGAAGGACATGCAAACGTAGTCTGTACTGTCTACTCTCTTAGTCAAACTCTTTGTGGTGGGCTCAATTTTTTTTCTCAAAATGGTTCGATTTTGACATTTCTCATGAGAGAAATTCTAGCAGCATGGCAGGGCTGTATATAGTGTCAATCACCAAAAGTGTAGATGGTTGTGACCATTATCCAGCAACATTTTCATTATGTTTTTGGATCAGGTGTGAAGAATTCAAATAAAAACTATAGTGCTGCTAGACAAATGTTATTTTTACGAACCCTAAGTGTGCTTCATGTGTGCAGGCATATTGCCCAACTGTTTCTGTATGTAGATATTAAGACGTATTGTTGTTTATACATGCGAGTCTATTTTCAAAGCTTTGTATCTTTTTTCGCAATGTGAGATATCACTCAATTTGAGGTATCTCTTAATGTGAGGTATCACTCAATGTGAGGTATCACTCAATGTGAGGTGTCACTCAATGTAAGGTATCACTCAATTTGAGTTATGGCTCAAATGTGATCACTTAAATGTGAGGTGTCAATGTGAGGTATCACTCAATGTGAGATATCACTCAATGTGAGGTATCACTCAATGAGAGGTATCACTTAATGAGAGGTATCCCTTAAATGTGAGATATCACTCAATGTGAATTGTCACTCAATGTGAGGTATCACTCAATGTGAGGTATCACTCGATGAGAGGTATCACTCAATGTGAGGTATCACTCAATGAGAGGTATCACTCAATGAGAGGTTTCATTAAATATTATAAGTATCACTCAAATGTGGGATATCACTCAATGAGAGGTATCACTCAATTTGAGGTATCACTCAATGAGAGGTATCACTTAAATGTGAGGTATCACTCAATGAGAGGAATCACTCAATGTGAGGTATCACTCAATGTGAGATATCACTTAAATGTGAGGTATCACTCAATGTGAATTATCACGCAATGTGAGATATCACTCAATGTGAGGTATCACTTAAATGTGAGGTATCACTCAATGTGAGGTATCACTCAATGAGAGGTATCACTCAATGTGAGATATAACTCAATGTGAGGTATCACTTTAATGTGAGGTGTCACTCAATGTGAGGTATCATTCAATGAGGTATCACTTAAATGTGAGGTATCACTCAATGTGAGGTGTCACTCAATGAGAGGTATCATTCAATGTGAGGTATCACTCAATGTGAGATATCACTCAATGTGAGGTATCACTTAAATGTGAGTTATCACTTAATGTGAGGTATCACTCAATGAGAATTATCACTTAAATGTGAGGTATCACTCAATGAGAAGTATCACTTAAATGTGAGGTATCACTCAATGAGAAGTATCACTTAAATGTGAGGTATCACTCAATGAGAGGTATCACTTTAATGTGAGGTATCACTCAATGTGAGGTATCACTTACATGTGAGGTATCACTCAATGAGAGGTATCACTTAAATGTGAGGTATCACTCAATGAGAGGTATTACTCAATGTGAGGTATCACTCAATGAGAGGTTTCATTAAATATTATAGGTATCACTCAAATGTGGGATATCACTCAAATGTGAAGTGTCACTAGATGTGAGGTATCACTAAATATAATTTGTATACAGAATTATAGTGGTCTCTCTTGGTATCTACATACACCTATTTGCAAAGACCTTTTGCAGTACCTGATTTTGTACATTTTATGGCGTTAACATGAAGTCTGGTTCTGATTGGCTAAACGAATCATGTCGTCATCACATCAGCGCCTCATTTGCAGACCAATCTGCATAGCACCGCGTGACGCAGACATGAGCTAGTTCCTTAATACGCAATCGGTGGGCCAGTGCGAAAGGCCTTTGCAAAATAATGTATGTGATAAAAACTTGTAATGGTTTGTATATGATAAACTAGATCCCCAAATACATGTATGTAAATTACAAAAGTTATTGAGTCTGAAAGCTCCGAAAAGATCCTATATTATGTGGATGTATGCTGATAAGATTTTTGATCAGTTGACTTGGCTATGATCTTCATCTCCTGAGTTGGAATTTCATTGAATTGTGAGGATTTATTCCGATTCTAATTTTGCAAGATTTTAGATTGGCATTCAATTTGAATCCTGTTTTAGATTTTACAACCATATATATTTATTTTAATGTTTTATTTCCTGTTAGGTAAACATAAAGAATTTTTTTATGATACGTTATGCAAGCCAATTTCAAAAATGGTGCAACTTTTTCTTATCTTTATTTTTGTTATTTTATTTATACATTGCTAAGCAAGATGTATATGTACTTATGTGAACTACTTAATGTTGCATCAGAAAAGAGTTTCTTATCAACTGGTCCATATGTGGTAATGGATGACAACTAAGGGAAAAAATGGACAGGATTGAATCCTTTTATATAGGCTTTATGACCCTTTGCACAGTCTTTTCAAATCAGGGTTCACCCCCTAAAGTGTGAGTTGTGTGTACATACACCTTTCATACGCTTGCTTTGATTACTATATGCACTTTGCATTAGCCTTCTGGCACATTGTTGGAAAAGCATAGAAAAAAAACCTTTTGTGCATGTTTGGTAGCAAGATGGCAGATTCGTGCAAAGGGGTTACTAGCAAGAAGTGGTTGTAGTCACCACAGGAATCAGCAGCAGTTGGTTTCACAGAGTTATGAAGATAATAAAGCATGAAAGGAGGATAGTCCAATCAACCTTGTCCCTGCCTTTTCTTCCATCAGTATTGCAGATTTTGGTATCAGTCAATATATTTCTCATTGACCCTGGATATGTTGAGGCTGTAAGTTGTTTTAGTAGGATTTTGTAAGCCAAAACGGGTTAACTCATTTATTATTCACATCATATTCTATGGCCCTTCATATGTGTGGTTTTTTTTTTGCTCTCATATCAAAAGGGATTGAAAAACCGGCATGATACTTTAGCGAGTTGGTCATTAGGTCATTCAACCATGATGTGGAAATAGTATGTAGTGATTTGGGACCATCCTTCTTTGAACACACAAAGGGTGTGTTGTTTTAATGTGGATACCATATACCAGGAAGCTTACTGGAAATGGAGAGGACTCATCTTATATGGCAAGTTGGACTCGGTGAAAGCATGGTATATTTTTCTCCAGATGGAAAGAAGTCAACGGTAGTCTTTACAAATACTAGCGGAGAGGAACTAAAGATGTACTGCATCTGTTTTGAGTTCATCACAATTTGCGCAAACATTTGCCAAATGTTATTTTCATAACCAATGTAATAATGCCCTAAAGCTGTTTAAATATTTTTATTTTGCCAAAATGTGTCAGGGTAGTCTACAATATGCAGTGTTTGTCACCATTTTTGACTTAATATATATACATGTTTTGTACTTAAAATATGTGGTCAGGTTTGCAATATAGCTCATGAGACATCTAAGCTGGTAGGCAGATTTGCAATTCATTCTCCATTGTGAAATGAGTCATCTCTAATAGGCCTGAATCTAAATTTATGATGAGCTTATAACATAAATGCTCAATTTGGGACTACTGACCAAATGCATAAGCCATCCATGGCAATGTAAACGGTCATAGTCCAAGTTCCAAACAATAAATCGTGCACTGTCTGGCTTATAGTGCCGCATCAAAGTTAATGTAAAACAATTTCAACGACAACTTAATTTGGTGAATTGGCAAGAAGTCATCTTTTTATAGCAATTTAAATTTACGAATTTGCATCACACTTGCTATGTTAAATCATTGTAAATGAGCTATTTAGTGGCAATTTAATTCAGTGATTGAAGGCGCTGACGAAATTAGCAAAGTTAAATTGCTAGCAAAATTAAGTTGTTTTACTAAAGTATGATATTTTCAGGACATGAAATTTTTTTGGAGAGAATCCATGTTTTTGCGATATGAAATTTTTGCAAATTTGTACATTACTTTAAAGGCCTATCAGAAAAAATATTGTGCATGAAAATTTTGCAAATTTGCGAAATTGAAAATTTTTTCATGCACATGGATATATCATGCCTTACTGTAGTGAAATCCGCCTTGTAATGTATACCACACGTGATATCAATTGTATTTAGTCATGCTGCTATTTTATCTTATCCCACAAAGACCAAAATATTATTATAAGACTAACAATATAGGTTGAATGGTGATATTAATGTGTAGGTGGTGCTGTCTTTAATATATTAAACATATGATAACTAATTGTTAATTCATCCCTAATATTAGTATCAAATACAAATAGCTTTTCATAAAAACTTCTTCCGTTTTAAGCCTTGTGAAATGTCGCACTGAATGTTTGCCTAGCAACGGTGTGAAAAGCTTATATGCTTTTTTTTTTGTCAAGGGCAGTATTATTGGCATTTGCTGAAAACTGCAAAGTGCTTTATAAAGTATAATTCAAACAAAACTATGTGTACCTATGTGTATGTAACTTTATGAGTACAGGTAGTATTAAAGATAAGAAGGTTATTCTATACCTCAGAATACAGCATCCCATGTTAGTTGTCTGTTGCCATATAAATTGTGGCATCATGGCATTAGCATCATCGCCTGGTGTGGAACAAAATTGCAATTAATTAAGTACCTATATAGACGATGGTAATAGGAGTGAAACTGTTTCATATCCATTTATGAATAAAAGTTAATATCCTGAAGAAATATTAGGTCCGCTAGGCACACTCAAGTTTTATAAATAAATATTTAAAGGTACCTGAGGTTAATTTTTTTTTTACTACTAGAGTCTCTGAATAGGTTATTTTTTTATTTTTTACCACCTTCCATAGAAGTTTTGCATTGTTTTATATTCAAAGAATGTGTTCGGCTGACTGCTACTTAGGAATATTATGTTAAACAGCATGTAGTTGTGTTATCAATTAGGGATTTTTTTTCTTCTTATTTTAGTAGTGTATGCATAATGTTAAAAACCAAGTCTTTCTTTCCTTCTTTTATGAAATATTACATTTTTTTTATTTCTGACAACCCTGTTCTGGAATTCATATGGAGCGTACAGTGTTTTAAAGTTGATGAAATTGAATTGAAATGGGTTACCTGAATTGGTGGTTCCATTTGAAATCTACATCCCAAAGATATGAAAATGTCTTGGCAATTGTAAATGTAAAGACCCTGGTAAAAATTGTGGATACATTGTTTGCATATTAAGATTTACCTGAATGCATATAAAGAGGTTTTGGAAGCCAGTGCTTTGTAATTCAAAGTTTGCTGACAATAAAGCCAGTGTATTTATCATTTGTGCACAGAAAGAGGTGTGCATATTTCAAATATGTCCCTTTTGAGTACAATAATGTTATGATGAGTACCTGTGCTAATAAGATGTGTAAAAGATACCATAGTAGCTCTGTAATGATTAAACACCCACCATTAATAGGCCAGTTTATTGCACGCGGGTATTCTTGGGTGGAACAATGTCGGAGACATGTTTTAAATAAGAGAAATGTGTTTTAAATTTGTTTGAATTTAATGAATTACACTCAACAATGAAAATACTGTTGCAATTGGTTTAGATGTTTTAGTGTGTATTATGTTGTACTTATGAATGGATCACCCTGAGGCGTCCTGATCGTACGTAAAGACAGTGCAGCCAAATAAAATCCGTACTATCGTTATTTTTCTCAAAACTTTTTTGTGAGAATTACTGTACCTTCAGGAAGTTTTATTATTTGGAAGGAAAAATATTTATGTAGGTTTTGTTGTGAATTGAAAAGAAATCTATTGTAATTGGTACTTGCACAATCTCACAAAAATGGCCGGACTCTTCAGTTCTGTATTAATTGGCTTCTGAGTAGGTTTCTTTCACAAGAATGATGTGAAACATGAGGAGAATGCAATTATCTTGATAGGCAATGTAATCCTGTAAATGCCAAATATATGTGTATTCATAAAGATAAAACTATAACTTTTAAAAATGTCATAAAATCATTTTTGGTTTTATCTCGACTTGTTTAACAGGTGTCTCACTGAACGTTAGGCCTGATTTCCCTGTAGTATATAGGCCTACTACTTACGTATAAAAGGAGTGTTGGGCCTAAAAATATTGCTGTGTATGTGTTAACTATTGTTCCTGAAGACCCCCTATACTGAATTATAGTTTGGTCCTGCGTGTTGTCTTCGTAATAAACTCGGAATGGGTCCTTCCAGTTGAAATCCATACACCTTCTATGGGAGACATGATCTTAATCTTGCACACAGGAGGTGTAGATTTCAAATGGAGTCATCCATTCAGGTAACCCCATTTGAATTCACACTCCCTGTGTGGAAGATTAAGGTCATGTCTCACATAGATGGTGTATGGATTTCAACTGGAAAAGCCCAATGAGCCAAAATGGTCTAATTTCTAATGGCATAGTTCAAATACCATCAATCAGCAGTGATAGGTGAACAGTTGATCTTGTGTTATTGGGTATGAGTTTGTATACCCTATGCATACAAAGGTCATTCAAGTGCAATCATATTGGGGTTAAAGACTGTTAGAAAAGATGTTATAATTGATGACCAAATTAAAAAAGACTAGTTTGTGTTTGACGTCCTGTCAACCAGACAGCGCAGGACAGCAACCAATCACGCAGCGCCTTTGCCCTGATGTCAGATGCAAACTAGTCTTTTTAATTCGGTCTTCAATTATAGTGAGGAACTCTTTGAATTGATATATTGACAAATGTTTGATCGATATGTTGACTTGGACCTCGTGTACACAGAGCCTTAAGTTAAGTGAATTTGAACTCGACTTCATTTGTCGGTAAAGGTAAACAGGGTCGCCACATGTTTTAATTCAACTTCTAATGAGGACCTGGAGCAACTTTGATCAAATTCAAACTTGACTTCAAACTAAAATTTTGCAGTGTAAACGAATACGCAATTGGAAGTCGAGTTTATAATGGTTATTTGAAGCATGAGCAAGTGATTGCATAATGTCAAATTCACAATTTGTTTTGAAGTCGACTATCGTGTAAACACCCTGTCAACAAAAATAATTTGTGCTAATCCTTAGTCGCAATCTGAATTTGATGTCACAATTGAGGCCAACTTCTCTCTGTGTAAATGGGGTCATTATTTCTGGGAACAATAGGTAACATAATACAACAGAATAGGTGGGGTTTTGAAGCATGAACATTTTTTATGGGCTGCTTGAATTTGATCACCCTGTATGTGGGGGTGAATATTGTGTAATGTGTGTAGTAAGCATACAGGGTGTATGAATGTATTCTATTTTTGTCATATGTGTGTCTGATGCATGCTTGTATAATGTACATATTTTCATACAAACATATCATTTTATTTCGTAAAACTTTGCTCTGCTATCTTCCAGACAGAAATATTTTGTGGAGACATGTAGCTCATTATTAAAGTGGAAATGTAGGAATTGTGTTTCATATCATTTGCATATTTATCATCATCCCAGAATTATTTACCAATGATGTATGTCTACAAAGCTGACAGAGGGCAGAAAATGGAGGAAGAATGCTTCTTGTTTGCATCCTCCTCTGATCTGAGATATGTTGCTATTTCAATTTTTGTTAACCCCATAAGAACTACCTGCCGATTGAAGAAGTTTTCATTATCAATTAGACCAATCAGCAACATTGTTAGAATAATTTCACCACACAAAAAAATTCGGGTGAATTATTCGCAAACATCCATTCAGATTGGTGATTAAAGTGAAGATATCATGTAATTGACCAATCAGAGGCAATGTTAGATCGACAGGTAGTGCTCAGGGGGTTAATTTTGTGAGGAAAATGGAAAGATGGAAAAATAACCACCAAATTATTTTTATGGGCCATTTGGATGTTGTTTTTAAAATTGAGCAGCTTTGAAATGAATTGGACCTAAATACAATTTTGTAGAATAAAAAAGATATTTTTATTAATCCAAGGGCCTGCCATTTTTTTGCATCCTTGAATGCAATGATCACAATGGCTAAATTGTGGTAACTGATAAGTCTTTGTTTCCATATTGACATCAAGTAATGTGTCAATGTGATGTAAGCCAAAACAAATATACTTAAAGAGATAGGAAGCAAACCCGCTGACGTAGCCTTTTTTTTGGGGGGGGGGGAGCCAATTTTTTTCCCCAGTTGTCAATATTGTCCCATTTTCAGTGAATTTGGTTTAGTTTACAAGTCTTTTGTGGTCTAACTTCACTTTGCCGTCCAATACCAAACTCTTTTTATGTTATTTAGACAAATCCCATACTCAGTTTCAAATAGCTGGCAAAACATGTTCTATAAGCTGCATATCCTATCAACGACTGCTATACCTTGTTTAGGACTTTCAATGTGCAACCATGACTGTTTCAAAATAGCCCGCCAAAGTCATGCAGGTAACTCCGAGGTCGTGCATTGAATTGGTTTGAATGAGAAATACTACGGGAACCAGCGCCTTTTGTCACACATGAGTAAAGTGGATAACCTCTATAGACATGACCATGGTTGTATTTGTATATGATTTGATGCATGCAAGGGGAATGAATGGGTGCCTCCTATCTAGTTAATTATATTTATTTCAGCTTGTAGTATCACCAATTTTAAGGTTGATAATGTTTGCCTTGAGCAAACCAAACTCATTTATAAATATATGTGACGTTTTATGTACATGTATGTGTAAATTCCACCTTTTCCTTCACTGTAAATGTATTATGTATTTTGCCTCAACATTTATATAAAAATATGGAGAAAAAAATGTTCTTACACATACTAGTATGGTATCAAAATTGTTGGTACTGTCACATTGTAACTTGAATGAGCAAGACCATCAAGAGCTTTATTTAGTTTTATTTGAAAACAACACCAAGCATGTAACATCGTTACTTTCAGAAGTAATCATTTGATGTTTTAACTTTGATTATTAATTAAAAGAAACCATGATTACAAAAGATCATCAGTGGTTTCTGCATAGTCATCTACAAGCTTTCTCCAACTATTGCCATCTTGGGCAAGCGAAACAATTTTGTTTGGCTGCAGCATCCCTTCAGTATCTCCCAGGAGGTGCTTGTCATTCTGCATAGTACAGCTATAGAATGCTATAGAAATGATATTTTCAGAATTTCTTAACATCAAAGTTCATGAGTACCAAGAATTTTGATACAATTTGTACAAATGTGAGAGTGCATAATGCATGATGAGAGTGTGTGTGTATGTGCCATATTATATGCACTCCAAATGACACCCACTTTTCCCCAGACAGATATCATACTATATTTTTCTAAGCAAAACAGTAAAAATCTGTCATGAATTATGAGACTGAAGTCTAAAATGTTAAGTTTGGGAAATAAAATATGTAATATGTACACTTATGTAATAGTTGTTGGTTGTGTTTATTTTATAGTGTTGACAATGCCAGTTAGACCTCAGTAAATGATTATAAAATACATCCCATTTCAGACCAATTTCTTCTCCCCACCACCCCCCCCTGCAACATTTTCTGGAATGAGGAGCTGCTAAATTTGGTTATTGATTGTGTATCTGCATTGGACGTGTGGTATTAATTCCCAACACTCCCTATTTTAGAGGTAGACTCCCAATTTTTGTAAACATTGTTGTCTATTTTGACACGTCCATTTTGGCAACCTCCCGATTTCTGGCAAGTTTTGTGCCTTATGAAGTTGCATGTAATTTTGAAAACCTCTATTTTTTGTTTGAATCCTCCAAATTTTCTTTCTGGATGTTAATGTTGGCATCTCTGAAACGTGAAAACAGAATAGACATGTAATAGTATGTCATCACTGTCCTCCCACAAGATGGAGTCCAGACAACGGTAATTACCCATGATTCGAACAGGTGATACAATTAGCCGTTTCAAGATATGGCGGACACAATAGGATGGCGCTGCACGAAGTGGGTGAAGTCTTTTGAATTTGTTGGGTTTTACCCAGATAGAAGACTGCCCTCCTTTTGTGTACGCCATTCTTCGAAAAGGCTAATTGACATTCCAAAATGTCTTTACCCTATTCGCCACTTGCACGGTTCCGCCATTATGCACTATATGCTTGGGGAGAGCCTCGAACTGGCAGCATACATGAATGGGAATTGAACCAGTCATATAACATTCTGTGTAAGGTTACGTAATTCTTCCTTTCATGTATGCTGCCAGTTCGAGGCTCTCCCCGCATATAGTGCATAATGGCGGAACCGGGCAAGTGGCGAATACCACCAAGAACCAAGATTGTTGCATTTCAATTGTTATGACTGTTCCAGTGGGTTTATTACATAGGGTTTATACCACAGGTTTATACAGTATGATCAATGATTGATTTTGGCTTTGAATATGTGTATGCTCCTGCAGAGACACGCTTTGCTCCTGATGGTACCAGGCTCAAACAAAATGCTTAAACCAGCTTACATGAGATTATGAATGTTTTGAGTCATCCAGTAGTGTAAAATAGACAAAAATATGAATCAAATACTGGACTCACCAACGATTTTTTTCAGTAACGCTATGCGACCCGCTCACGGGTCTTCATCAGACTCATTGAGAGACTTGACTGATGGTTTGGTCGCGTGATGGTAATCGGCGAGGAAGTAGTTTGACAGCAGGGTCCCAGTCTGCCATCACACGCGTGTGACCCCACCGTGAACCTCCGTTCCTACTGCATCACGCGACCAAACCATCAGTCAAGTCTCTGCGCAGTGATGCCAACGCCGCGCCTTAGGCGCACAATTGGGCTACTTGGCGATCACTTGCCGCTACTAAAAAAAGCATGCCGCTACTTGCCTAAAATTGGGCTACTTTTGCCAGTCTCAGGCCACGGCAGTAATTTGATGTATTTTCCTTTCAATTTAGCCGATTTATAAAGGTTTTGAGTCTTTGAAGCTCCCAATTGCAATTACAATGGGTTTTGTGACCATTTATTGATCGGTCAGCGACTTCCCAGTAAGCACCGGAAGTTTTAAAGTCAAGTGCTTTTCCGCCCAATTGGGTGTTTTGCGTTCTAAATTCGGGTAAATCCGCCCAAATATCCGGTATTGGGCGCTTTTTTGGAAGCTTAAAAAATTGGGCTACTTGAGAATCCTTTACCGCGGCCTGTCGTGTCAATGCGCCGCGCCTTGACGCTGAAAAGTTTTGGCAACACTGTCTCTGCGCAGTCTGATGAAGACCCGGTGAACGGGTGGCAACGTTACTGAAAAAAATCGTTGGTGAGTCCAGTATTTGATTCATATTTTTGTCTATTTTACACTACTGGATGACTCAAAACATTCTTAATCTTGTAAGGAACAATTTCGGGCGTGATCGCCTAAAATTATGCAGAGAACTCGAAAATACGGCGAGGAAGATAGCGAATCATCGGAACCACTTGCGTTTTAACTTGCGTTGTCTACATGAAGATGTTATACCTCGCAGTGTTAAACTCAGGAGTACTATAAAGGGACACAAGGCAAGTAACATCCTTAAAAATGCCGAGAGAAAACTTCTCAATGAACGTGTTAGACAAGTAAACTTCACGATTAACGCTCTTAATAACAAATATCACAGAACTGATGAAAAACTACGCACTGAGCTCACAAGAGAGACATATGATCAAGTAAAGAAGTTCACCACAGATACGCAACTAGCGCAACACAAACTTGTTAAAGATCGTCAAATTGATAAATTCTCAAAGTTAAAACAATCCGGGAAGCAACCTCGTTCTGATTTAGATCTTAATTGGCGGAATAGTGGAAAAACATCTCTCATGAGGACAAGGAAAAGTGGGTAAAAAACCTTTCTAACAGAGACCTTACGGAAAGTGAAACATCGATCCTTGCTAAAGGTCTTGGTTATTGTGTTGTTGATCGTAAAATTCCAATTGCTGAATACATCACTGCCACTGAATCGACCATTAAACAAGCGAACCTTGACAACTCAAAAGCTGAAGAACTTAGACACAAAGTTAACACAACCATCCGTAACTCCAAGCCTCCTCTATCTAACATCACAAAAGAGGAAAATAAAGCGCTTATTGATCTCGGTAAGGACAAGACCATTACCATAGTTCCCAGCGACAAGGGCCGTTGCGCAGTGGTACTTAACACAGCGGATTATGATTCCAAGTGCCAAGATTTATTGAACGATCAGCAAACTTACAAACGCGTTGGATACAATCCTACAAGTGGATACAGAAAGAAGGTCACCGAGTTTACCAACAAGTTATGGACTAAGGGAGCGGTCACTAATGTTGAAAAGCATAGTTTGAATCCCCCCACGGAACCCACTGTACCCGCGTTCTATGGTTTACCAAAGATTCATAAGCCCGAACCGATCCCGGTACGACCTATAGTAAGCAGCATCGGTTCAGTTACCTACAATTTGGCCAAATACGCCGCCAAGGTTCTTGCTCCATTGGTCGGCAAAACGCCCCACCATATTAAGAACAGTCAAGCTTTCGTGGATACTGTCAAGGACATTAAGTTAGAACAAAACGAAATCATAACATATATTTTTTCTATTGTTACCGATAAGAGGTACAGGTGTTGAGCTTTTGTGACATCACGATAGTGAGTGGTCACCTGTTTGAGGTTTAGTCTAGTGTTTATTCACTTGACGTTTTCGCTTGCAACGACATAGCACGTACATTCGGAGAGCAGATGGGTTTTGTACTAGCGCGAGATTTCAAAATGATTGGGAAGATGTTGCGGTCATTTTATTTATTGAATAATGCATATAGGCATACTGAGGATTCAATGGTATATCAACGACAATCAACGACGTCAAATAAGAGTAGGACTCGGCATTAAAAGCCAAATAAGTTATGTTGTACACTTACATGTTAAACTTTGATGTTTCGTAAATACAAGGTAAGCGAGTAGCGTAAGGTAGCATTTGGTGCACTTGCACTTGGCTTTGAAATGCCAAGTTTAAATCAGATGCTGGTCAACAGAAAGAATGATTATGGGCTGCGGATTGCGCAGGTCGAACATACCCTAGTTCGATAGCAGCCGTCAGTGGTTATTGAGCGGATTTTGTTGGTTTCTGAAACTGACATGTGGGATGACGAGTTATTGCGCAGGAATATTTTTAATAGAGGTCCGGGTATTGAGGAATAGTCTTTTACCGCGTAGGCCTATGTGTATTACTCCAGCACAGGCCTATGCATTATCTCATGATGGTAATACTGGGATAATTGAAAAGTTGGGTCCTTTTACACGTATTGTTCTCGCAGTCGTGCATGCAATATCACGTATGCACTAATTTTCTAGCATTTAGTCAACCATGTCAACAGCATTGATTTTTTTTTCTACTTCATGATGAATAGGTGGGTATAGAGGCAATGCATGATTTTATTGATTGGCTTCAAACAAATGATTTGAACCGGTGTCCTTCACCGTAATCACGTTACAGTGTATTCAAATGTGGTCATCAACCTATTTATAGTGGCGCATTTTGTTATGTGTGTGAGAAGATCTGTCGTGGTAGATCGCAATCATGCTTTTGCTAAATGAATTTGAGTATCTCGCCATATTAACGGTAGCCTATACGTTATATGTGCAACCTCTATGGGACTCTTGACACTGTTCATTCTCATCCTCCAGAATCGATAATTTCTGGATAATCAGTTATGGAGGTTTACATGTCATAATAGTTATTACGTATATTCATTGCAAGTCGAGATGCATAACCGGCTGCGCATTTAGGTCATTAATTCTCGTTCAGTTTTTAAAGTATATTGAGCTCAAGTTGAGTGGGATTTGGCGTATTCTGCTTAAACGTAAATACGTTTTTTTAATAATGTATTCAATTAAATATAATGACCGTCCCGAGGAGGAGTTTGAGTACAAATTTTATTCAGGCCCTCGTGGTTATTCGTCTGTTTCAGGCTGTAGTATGAGTAAAAGCTTTCCCAGGTTTGGGCGATATTTTTCTTCTAGGATTTCAGATACAGACCTATGGCGATTAAGATTATCCGCGTTTATTGTGTTTGATCTATTGTATGCGTGCTCAAGCATAGCGCTTTTTTGTATATTAGCAATCAGCGGCATTGATTTTCGACTCCATGAAATGGGGGTGAATATTCCTAGTATAATTACAATCGATAATTCGATAGGGTACATGTGTTAGATTTTGTGTCTTCTGGGCTTGATCCGGGACTTGATACAGTGAATAGGCTTTCTTAAATCCCAATATCCTTTTGGATCGAATGTGTCTTGCAATGGGATTAAGATTGTATTGATGATTCGACATTTATAGACTACGTGTTAAGAAAGTTAGACTGATTAACAGTATGGAATTTGTATATATTTGTGTAGTCGAGATATTGCATTGTACTAGGTTTATTTACTGGCCAATATCATATTGAGATAATCTCAAGAATTTCAAAGCTTTACAGACTGGAGTTGTTTTTTCAAAACAATTAAGCGTGTTTCTTCCATATGAAGATCAAATCAAAGAATGGCATAATGTTAACGTTATAAAGCAAAATTCGTTCGTCGTAAGGTTTTTCGCCTAGAGCGTGTGAGTGCAGTGCCAGATCAAGGATACGGTTCCAGGTACAGCCAACACGATGTATTTTCGTTATTTTCATAGGAGGTGATACAAATTAGATAATATAGTCAATGGGCTATTTTTGAGGATGCATGATTTCATGATCATTGTAAGATTATGAGATGTTGCTTAATTTGGATTAAATGGTTATTTCGGAGAATTTTAGTCTGTTGGCTGGAACGTTTATTCAAATAATGTTAGTCGTAAGTTACTGCAGATTCTGTTCTATAGAATATCATTGTTTTGGAATTGCGAGTATTTCAAGCCACAATACTTGTGGTACGTGGTATTAAAGCAAGTTTAAAGAGTGCCAGAGTTTGCTGGTGACGGTTATACTGTTTCAGTATAATCATGAAGTTATAGGTTTGGTGGTTGAATTGATGGTTGTTTTAATAGTTTCTCCGAGTGGAGACACATGAATTCGGACGATAACGTACAGGCATAAATGCTTAGGCCAGATTACATAAGCATGCTGAGCTAAAGATAACAGAAAGAAATAAGAGTTGAAAGATAAAGAATAGCATTTAAGATCACTCCCACTGAGTAAATCATGGGAACTAATTTTCCATTGACTAAGAGAGAGAAATGATTTGTCGATGAATAATAATATCACGTTTACAACTGTCGTCCGTGCGGAGTCGCTTTTGCATGCTCGTGTATATTTTATTCAAACAAGGCTAAAAAGAGTATATAAGCATTCTGCCTAAATTATAATTAAGGTAAGCAACCAAAGAGACGAAGGTATAAAGAGCAACAAAGAAGTCGTGTGAGTCGGGTGTTTTTGGTACTTGTGGGCCTTTTTCTTGTTCGTCTGTTACGGAACTCGCTTGGTAGTCTATGGCTTCATAGTCATGATAGTGTGGCTTCTCATCATAGGTTGATGATGGTAATATAGTTAAAATAGGAATTCTAGCATTTCTAGATCAGGAGTGAGGCTTCCTGATAGTTTGCGAAGATGAAACCTCAATATTATCACATGTTTCATACTGTGCATGATTTTTTAGTAAAAACAAGAAATGGAAATGGTGACATTAGCCGTTATGTTTGTCAAGAGCACTGGCTTTTTATGGAGTGGTAGCTAGTTCGACAAAGTTGAATTGTCTGATACACGCACATGTATCTACACTGGAATGTATAAATCCCGGGGTTATTAAAATGTTTTCGGTCAGGTAGAAATCTTCGTTGATCTGTGATATAATCATATAATAACACTTTGTTGTGGATTCGTTGTTTTATTACAACAAGTATGTTAAACATATTGTGAGTTTGGGGCACGAACAGAAAGCTGTCGGGCTTTAGTAGTTTTGATCTATGAGACGGGAATATATGATCAGATTTAAATGTCAGAAATTGAAGCGGTAAGTCGTACATTGGTGTCCTAGTTCCCGAAGGAACTCGACATTGACTCATAAAGAGCACTGGCTCAGTTATGCAAGATCCGAAAAGAGCACTGGCTCAATTACCCAAGAGCACCGGCTCAGATATCCAAGAGCACTGGCCTAGTTGATGCGGTTGAGGAGGTGTATAGATCGAACTTAGCTGCATGGTTGAATATGCGGCGAAGGTATTAAAAGTAAATGTCAGTGGTTAATAAAACCGGAATATATAATAGACGCAAGTATCTTGGGTAATAGGTTGGATCAAAGTATTCTTGGTTGGATGGTTTATGATATGGAACATATTGGAGAAAGCCATATGGCTTAGAGCACTGGCTTGTTTGTTGTGATGCATATCACCGGTGAGACTTGTACTGTCTGCTCAGATTACGCCGGAACAAGGGAAACAAGCTAATTTCGGGTGTAAATCGGTTCCATGTTCATGCTACATAATGTATGGATGATCATATCAGAGAAAGCCAGATGGCTTAGACTAGAGCATTGATGCGCTTGTTGGCAGTAAACTTGTGATACGGTATGCAGTGCGAGCTGTCGGGGTAATACAGCGGGATCAGCAGTTGCACTGTTTCTTTGGACAGGGTATGGGGAAGTAATATCAATAGGCCGAAGTTTGGTTAGATGGTTTGCGTTAAGGCTCATTTTGAGGTTGGAGAAAGTTTTTTGTCAAGAGCACTGGCTTGTTTGTTGTGGTATGGTAGATGCGGACGGAGTTGTCGGGGAACACTCAAATATTGAGATAGGTCTAAGTTGATCACATATGGGTTATCGTTAGCACTGGCTCGAATTTCAAAGTAGGCTTATGTAGGCCTATATATTCATGTTTATAGGGCGTCTGATCGATGATACAGTGAGGGCTTTATCGGATTTATTTAAGTACGGTAACTTCTAGAAAATCCTAAACTTTAGGATCTATGGTTTTAGGTACTGAACAGAAACTGTACCTGAGAGCTAGCAGGTGATATGCATTGGATCGAGGTTGTCTGAATATGACTGAGGATGTCTTCTGAGGGGGTTTTGTTTCAAAAATGCTATTTTGTTAGAGGGATCATTGGTTAAGTAGTTTTGTATGGCATCCGTTCTGTGGTAATACCGAGTTTTGTGGGTTAATTTTGTTTTTGTTTGTTTTTCGTACAAGCAAACATATATGTTTTGTTACAATCTAAAGCTTTTTGATGTTTAGAGCACTGTATTTGGCTCGGAAATTTCGGGTATAGATGCGAGTATCTTATACCAAAAGAATATTCTTTGCTTATACCCATGCACTCGAGAAGTTAAACAGCATGTATACGCTTGCGGGGCAATCAGTAATATGATAAGTATTGCCATGGTTATGATTATGATCAATTCGGTAAATCAGCTGATTATGAGTATTATGCCTATTATAGTAGTGATTTGATCTAAAGTTAAGTTTCTTTGGTATGTTTGACATTGATGTGAGTTGGAACAAAGATGTGAAGAAATAGGCTCGTAATGGTTAAAATTATAGGCATTCATATGTAGGCATTCAGGACTCAGGGCATGATGGGCCTGTAGCCAACGTGCACTTCAGGCAGGACGTTCCGTCTCTTATTGCTTTTGGGAATGCCTTTAGTATTCATAGGACTGCTTCATAATGATTTCGATTTATCCGTAAGGAATGGATGCTAATGACTGCGGTAAATTTATGCTAGATAGTCATCATGGTCATATGAATCAACGTCTTTATGGCGGAACGGAAGCTGAGTATTAATTCACCAACGTTGCCCGTTCTTTGATATTTGATAGAGGGAGGCGTATTCAGTTGCTGCAGTGAAGTACGTCGCCTCCCAGGTAAACATAGTGTTTTTTGTTGTGTATGTTTCTCTTGCAGGTATAAATAGAAAATACTTTATTCGCGTTTAAGGCACGCATTAGAGAATAAATATTTTTTCTATTGTTACCGATAAGAGGTACAGGTGTTGAGCTTTTGTGACATCACGATAGTGAGTGGTCACCTGTTTGAGGTTTAGTCTAGTGTTTATTCACTTGACGTTTTCGCTTGCAACGACATATCGTTTCAAATTTAAGAAGTTAGCGTTTTTTGACATCGATCATTCAAGATCAGAAACGGGCTAGCTGGTTGTGAGGTCAGTTGTCTCTCAATGACATTTTCAATAAGTGGTATCTGATTCTCATCGAGCGTGCAGATAAAGTTCAGTCCAGTCATATCAGTCAGAGCGGTACCGGACTACTAAAGTTTATACGGCTGATCATATTAATTTCACCTCAAGGTTCAGGGCCTACACGGTTTCACCATCGCGGGTGACTAGGCCCAGATTCTGAACTAGGCCTTTGACGCCGCGTGCTATTCAGTTGCTGCAGTGAAGTACGTCGCCTCCCAGGTAAAAATAGTGTTTTTTTGTTGTGTATGTTTCTCTTGCAGGTATAAATAGAAAATACTTTATTCGCGTTTAAGGCACGCATTAGAGAATAACTTATGATGTTAGCGCATTGTTTACATCCATTCCACCGGATGATGTTCTCAAAGCAGTTACCAATTCCCTTAAAAATGACCCAAACCTCAGTGAGCGCACAAATCTGAATGTTGAACAATTGTCTGAGTTGGTTGATATTTGTCTGAATACCGCGTATTTCTCGTACAAAGGGCAATACTACAAGCAGATCCATGGCTGTGTCATGGGATCCCCCCTTTCACCAATTGGTATTGACATACGTATGGAAGAATTTGAGCAATATGTCCTGAAGAACTTTCCAGGCAAACCTCCAAGACTCTGGCTCAGATACGTGGACGATACATTCGTCGTTATTGATCAGAACGAACAAGACAACTTTTTCAAGTATATCAATCAAGTTGAGTCCAACATTAAGTTTACTCAGGAAAGTAGTAAAGACAATCGGCTTGCTTTCCTAGACTGTCTTGTTCAAGTTAAACCTGATAACACCCTTAGTACTACTGTTTACAGGAAACCGACCCATACTGACCAATACCTTCAGTTTGGGTCACATCACCCCCTCGTGCACAAATTAGGGGTGATCCGTACCTTATATCATCGCGCGGATACCATTATTTCTGAGGAAAGTGACGTTCAGAAAGAAAAAGATCACATCCGCAGTGCCCTTCAACAGTGTGGGTACCCAGACTGGGCTTTCGAGAAAGCCACCACAACCAGTGACACCCCACAACAAAATAACACGGGAGATGTCATTGCTAGCAAAGCCAGAGTTACTATACCTTACTCCACAGGCCTTTCAGAGAGAATCAAAAACACTTTCAAGGCATTCGGCATTGCTACCTCCTACAAGCCCTCTAATAATTTACGGAGCAAACTGGTGCACGTAAAAGACAAAATTCCAAAAGACAAACAGTCTAACCTAGTTTATGGACTCACATGCTCTGAAACTAGCTGTGCCCAGTCTTATGTAGGAGAAACAAAACAGTCCATTAAAGCTCGCTTCAATCAACACCGGAGAGGAAGTTCCAACGAAAACCAGGACTCCGCAGTCTTCACCCATTCAAAACTCTCTGGCCACCAATTCAATGCCGACGACATCATAATCTTCGACAAGGAGGAGAGGTGGTTTGAGAGGGGAGTGAAAGAATCCATCCGGGAAAGAGCTGAGCAGCCAGTACTCAACAAGAAGGGGGGCCTCCGTTTCCTGCTATCACACGCCTGGGACCCCACCGTGAAACTACTTCCTCGCCGATTACCATCACGTGACCAACCCATCAGTCAAGTCTCTGCGCAGTCTGATGAAGACCCGGTGAACGGGTCGCAACGTTACTGAAAAAAATCGTTGGTGAGTCCAGTATTTGATTCATATTTGTGTCCAGCTTACATGAGCATTAAGGGGGTAGTACACCCCTGGCCAATTTTGTGCCTATTTTTGCATTTTTCTCAAAAATTATAGTGCATTGGTGACAAGTAAGATATGTATATTATAGGGGCAAGGACTACAACTACTGCACTGAAAATTCAGAAAATCAAGGCAAGTAGTTATTGATTTATTGATCAAATACAGGTTTTCCCTCATTTTTGACTGTAACTCCACAACTGGTGTCTGTGCTGAAATAAAATTTCCAGTGCAGTAGTTGTAGTCCTTACCCCTATAATATACATATCTTACTTGTCATCAATGCTCTATAATTTTTGAGAAAAATGCAGATACCACACGCATCACTTATTTCTCCCCATGTATATTGCACATGCCAAGAGGTTGTTAGGAAAATGTCATCCCCATGATACATTGATATCCACTCCCCTGCATACACCACATTGCACATCCACAACACATAAACACACTGCTCAAGGGCAAATATAAATTTCTATCCATCTTATTGAATTCCACAAGTCTCAAGTCTGTAGCTGGGTGTCCTCATATAAGAAATCAATATCATCAATACCTGCCCCACCTGCCTCTATTTAAATATATCATGACCCCTTTTTTAGTTTTCTTCAGATATCCTGTCCTCTTTTTTAGTTTGCTGTAGTAGACAAATATGGGGCTACCTTTCTGAGAATAAGGCTTATTCAGTGATCCCAGCGAAAGTGTAAAAAGTTAAAATTTTATATAAATTGCCTATACGTCGTTAATATTGTCATTTTAAATCCAATCAATCCCTTTCAGTCCTAATATTGCAGGGACGTTGAAAAAGATATGATACCACTACCCGCCCACATCCACACATACATTTTTTGCAAGGATACCCAGTGACAGGAAAGCCTACCTTGATGCCGTCTTTGTCCGATACAATATGTATAGTTTTGTATCTTCATGGGCTGTATCGTATAAATGATTTTATGAGGACATCCAGGGTACCCGGGTCAGAATAATATATACTTGCAGACTACACTAACATGGCCATATCCGGGGCCATATATGCTTGATTAGACTTTGACCATTACTGAAATGAATTTTACATTCAATATTGAATAAAAAGAAAATGAAAATCAAGCAGAACAGCAGGTTAAAGAATGAAGGAATGTAAAGATGATTAAGAACTATATAAAGGATTTTTTAACACCCGCATAACGCGCTCGTGTTAGGAAAAACGTTTGGTATATTTTGCTTTTTCATGTTTTTATTTTTTGTTTGTTTGTTTTGCTTTTTTGTTTGTTTGTTTGTTTGTTTGTTTGTTTGTTTTTGTTACTGGAGATAGCTTTTAGGGTCTCATTCCGATTCATCATCTCTTTCTACCGCAGAAGCCATGTATTCATTTTTTTTTAATGTATTTTCATTTCATCACGTAGCGGCTAGTTTTTCTTTCTATTACATAAGTTCCATTCAAACAAATTTTTATATCTATTATTATATAGCCTCATGGCGTTCCGCACCTACATCTTTTCTCTATTTTAGACATTTTCTAATAGATCAGGATTAGACCGAATGCCTTTTTTTTTAACAAGCACTCGTGTTAGGAAAATCCTTTGGTATATTTTGCTTTTCATGTTTTTCGCTATCTACTGAAGACAGCATTTAGGGTCTCAATCCGATTCATCACCTCTTTCCACTGCAGAAATATATTTTCATATCATCACGTAGTGGCTAATTAGATTTCTAGTACATATTAAATGTCGTATATTTTAGCCTCATCACCTTCAGGACCTACATCTTTCTCTATTTTAGAAAATTTAGACTCTTTTAATAGCTCGATTCGTCATCTCTTTCTACTGCATAAGTCATGTTTTAAATGTTTTTTCCTATATATTTTCATTTCATGACGTAGCGGATATTTTTTTCTTTTTTAACGCGCGCATAATGCGCTCGTGTTAGGAAAGTCTTTGGGTATATTTTGATTTTTCGTGGGTTTTTTCGCTATCTACTGAAGATACCATTTAGGGTCTCATTCCGATTCATCATCTCTTTCTACTGCCTAAGTCGTGTTTTAAAAGTTTTTCTATATATTTTTATTTCATGACGTAGCGGCTAATTTTTCCTCTCAAGTATGTAAGTCCCTTTCAAAAAAAGTATAATTTATCTATATAGCCTCATCACATTCCGGACATAGATCTTTCTCTATTTTAGACTCTTTAATATTCCAGCATAAGGGTGATTAACGCGCTCGTGTTAGGAATGTCTTTAGGTATATTTTGCTTTTTTATGTTTTTACGCTATCTACTGAAGATAGCATTTAGGGCCCTCATTCCGATTCATCATCTCTTTTGCTGCAAAAATCATGTTTTAAATGTTTGGTTTTTTTAAAATTATATTTTCATTTCAACATGTAGCAGCTAATAATTTTCTTTCTAGTATATTAGTCCCGTACTCCCGTTCAGATATTTTATATCTATTATAGCCTCATCACGTTCCGTACATGTACGCCTCTCCCTATTTTAGACTCTTTTTAATAGCTCAGCATTAGGCCGAATGCCTTCTTTAACTCGCGCAGAACCCGCTCGTGTTAGGAGAGTCTTTAGGTATATTTTGTATTTTCATGTGTTTTTATCTACTGAAGATAACATTTAGGGTCTCATCCGATTCATCGTCTCTTTCTACTGCAGAAGTCATATTTTAAATATATATATATTTTCATTTAATCGCGTAGCGGCTAATGTTTCCTTTCTTGTACATTAGTCCCGTTCAGATATTTATTTCTATGTTATAGCCTCATCACGTTCCGGACATACATCTTTCTCTATTTTAGAGTCATTTTAGTAGCTCAGCATTAGGCCGAATGCCTTTTTGACACGCGCATTTCGTGCTGGTGTTAGGAAAGTCTTTAGGTATATTTTGCTTTTTCATGGTTTTTTCGCTATCTACTGAAGATAGCATTTAGGGTCTCATCCCGATTCATCATATCTTTCTACTGCAGAAGTTAATGTTTTTCTATATATTTTTATTTCACGACGTAGCGGCTAATTTTTATTTACTTGTACATTACCCCCGTTTAGAAATTTATGCCTATATAATAGCCTCATCACGTTCTGCACATGCATCTTTCTCTATTTTAGACTCTTTTTAATAGCTCAGCATCAGGCCAAATGTCTTTTTAACGCGCGCATTACGCGATCGTGTTAGGAAAGTCTTTAGGTATATTTTGCTTTTTCATGTTTTTTCACTATCTACTGAAGATAGCATTTAAGGTCTCATTCTCATATTAAATGTTTTATTTTTTTCATTTCATATCGTAGCGGCTTACTTTGTATAAAGTCTCGTTCAAATATTTTATATCTATATATTATAGTCTCAACCCTTCTGAAGATAGCATTACTCCTGTGGAAGAATTTGGAAATATCGTCCACAGGAGAGTATGAATTTCAAATGGAGTGAACACATTAGGCAGCTCCATTTGTAACTCACCCTCCCTCTGTAGACGATTCAGGTTGAATCTTTCTCATAGGGTATATGGAATTTAAATGGAGCTGCTAAATGTGTTCATTCCATTTGAAATTCATAGGCCTACTCCTTCTGTGGAAGATCTTTCCAATATCTTCAACAGGGGTAGTGTGGGTTTTAAATGGAATAGACCGTTGCGTAAGTCATGTGTGGATTTTAAATACAATAGCCCAATATTTGGTGAGGATAGTGTGGTCTATCTGGCACTTCATTTTCCTGTTGTACTTATACTTGTTGCGTTGTTACTGTTGTTGTTGCTGCTGCTGCTACTGCTGGTACTGTTGCTTTTCATTAATTAATTAACTTTCTTTTTCAATTCGAACTGAACCCGGAACTGAAGAACATAACTTCTTCTGAACTAAAGAAATCTGTATTTTATTCAAACTAATGTATATGTTTTGTATTTTGGACCTTTCATATATTGAAACATGCCGTGATAAGTACAATGGTTTTTATCCATAAATAATAATTTTACGTTAGGTTATGTTTTCGCCATAAAAGTACTCTTTTGTAGTTTGTTTCTTATATAGGCATACTGTGCTTAGATTATAATTTATACTCAACAGAAATGAACCAATCCGAATAACTGTTGTGACACTATTGCAATATAACATAACAGGTAGTCAGATATTAGTCGAAAACCTTCAGTTCTTACAGTTGGTCATGATAATATGTGTATTATTTTGGTTTTCACTTGTTCAGGTGTCCGTTTCTATGGCAACACATCACTAGTGAATAGAGAATCTAGCGTGTTCAGCAATTTTCCACTTGGTTCGCTATACGAAAACGCGTATTATTCAACGCAGCATCTTTATGTAAAATTAACACCATGCGAAATTTTGGGGGAAAAAATAATCAAAATTAGGAAGGATGTTTTAATCCACGCGTACAAGGATCGTATCTGCAATTTTCTCTTTGAATTTTGATATTTCTCCGGATTTGAATATTTGGATGTTTGTGATAGCTTTATGCCAAGTCATATAGCTTCGCGTGTTTAACAATGACGCAACATTTTACACCAGCCGCTTGTTAATTGGATGGTAACATAAATCAATTGCAAAGAAAACAACATAGCTTGATATATCATCGTATTGGGTTTTTTTCATGATACGGGGAGACAAAATGGAAGACGAGGAGGAAATACTGTAAAGTGTTACACGTTCATTTGAGATAAAACACACTTTACCATGAGCTGCTCTTTTTGATTTACATATGGAGTATCATAGACAACGTATCTGCTGCTAATTTTGGAAACAGTACATCATCATCAATCACATGCAAGCACTAAGCTGAAAATAGAAGTTGTTAAATAACATCATGGAAATAAACTTAACAACCGTTTGCTTTGACCAACATCGGAAGCAATAGAGGAATATAATATTATATATACACCCAGCATGGGATGGCTTTATTTTCTGGTATATGTATTATGAGAACTGGTGAAATGAGAAAAAATGGACGCCATTGTCACAATTCCGGTGAGCATAGTAAAGTTTTGTGCATGTACAGACGTGTTGAGTAAAGGGTGTATTCTTTAAATCACGGGTGTGGCAATATATCGGTATTCTTATGGTATCGTGGAAGTTTGCGTCAAAATATTTAAATTTTGATCATTATTAGGCTTGTAATGCTTTCAGGAGTTTGGAACTTGTATAAGAGGTGTCGATTTTACGAAAAACAGAGATTTGCATGCTGGTACTAATTACGTTATGAAAAATATGAACCAATATTAAAATGGCGGCATGATATAATCAGGGCCTTTTATGTAGCATGGTTGACAAACTTTTATTTATTTTATAAGCTAGCACACACAGATTCCAGAGGTCCACTATCATCAGAATTCAGGTACAGATTGCCAAATTATGCCAATAAGATCACACGTATCCACCCAAATCCGAAAAAGCACGTGACGTACCAAAACAGCAACATGAATAATAATAATAATAATAATAATAATAATAATAATAATAATAATAATAATAATAATAATAATAATAATAAACAATAATAATAATAACAATAATAACAATAACACTACTACTACTACTGCTACTGCTACTGCTACTACTACTACTAGTAGTATTTCGTGCATAATAATTAATAATAATAATAATTAATAATAATAATAATAATATTATTAATATTATTTATTTGTTTATTTGTGGGTTTTTATGTGTGATGGGGTCCGTATACAACGTGTGTGTTTGATGATATCAATATAATGATTTATCAAGACACCCCGGGACAGGAAAGTCTACCTTGATACCGTCCTTGCAGGCAGCAGATTACAGTGAGACTGGCGTAATTAACTTCCTCCTTGTCCACGGAGATGGACAGGAGGTAAGGGCACGTGGGATGTACCCCATGAGAACTACCTTGATTGCCGTCCTTGCTGACTGCAGATTGCAATGAGCTGAACGTCCGTCCTTCACCTTCATCTCCTTAATTGAATGAGGTGAACTGTTAACGGCATGTGAGTGTGTATAAAACGCGAGTGTTTGATTATATCAGCTTGACACCAGTGACAGGAAAATCTAAATAAGCTGAACTTTCATCTATTAATGGCATATGTGAGTGCATATTATACTGCACGTGTTTGTTGATCTATGACGATTTATCAGGACACCCCAGGACAGGAAAGTTTACCTTGATGCCGTCCTTGCTGACAACAGATTATAGTGAGATTGATAGCTTTTTACTTGTCCCTAAGTGAATGAGATTTGGTCAGATGAGGGCATTCTGCACTCCTAGCAACCACCATGTGTACTGGGCTTATTCTGAAAAGTAGAGAAATGAAACACGGGGTCTTCTTTATTGCCAACTACATGGCAATTTACCAGATGTGCTCTTCGTGACAACACAGCAAATGAAAACATCGTTATCATCCGCATTCAAAGAAAGGAATACCTATAAATATCCCAGTGTTCCAAGCGTTATCTGCCTAGCCCACGTCTGCATCAACAAATAGTGAAATTATAATTTTTCCGTTGCCAATTCCAGGAGACCATAGACTATAGTTTAAAAGAGAGGCATCATTGTTATCCTTGGTGACTTCATTGCAAAGGTTTTAAGGTTAGCAACTATTTTAAACTGTTGCTATTTGGTAGTTCACTGCATCTTGCGAATGGTAGTGAGCTTCGGCAAAAATTACATTGACCATTTTATAGAGAGCTAGAGTGTGCAGAAGAATTCAAATATCACAGATAACTTTTGTAGGTCCTATGGTTCTTAAGGGGGTACTACACCCCTGCCCAATTTTGTGCCAATTTTTTAAATTTTATTTCAGCACAGACAACAGAAGTGGAGTTACAGTCAAAAATGAGGGAAAACCAATATTTGATCAGTAAATCAATAACTACTTGCCTTGAGTTGCTGAATTCTCAGTGCAGTAGTTGTAGTCCTTGCCCCTATAATATACATATCTTATTTGTCACCAATGCGCTATAATTTCTGAGAAAAATGCAAAAATAGGCACAAAATTGGCCAGGGGTGTAGTACCCCCTTAAGTTATGTTGTAAAGAGGGCTGAAACAACACCACTTTTGCCGGGCACTTTTGTAAAACGTACATAACTCATTAACAACAATAAATCAAGCAAGTTTTATAAGTATATGATTTGTAGAATGAACTTTTGCAAAACATATAAGTGTTATTTTTCAATATTGATTTAGTTAATGAAAATCGATTGTTGGCTGCTTCGACCAACAATACCTAGTCTACCCCTAATGCTCTGCGTGCTAGCAATATGCTTTAACATAAAAACTCCAAGTTTTGAGATACCGTTTCAAAATATTAAGAACCACTGGACCAATACTAGGTTCATTGGTACTCACTTTAAATTCACTTTTCATGCTGATTCCAAATATGGTCATGACTGGGCACTAAGTGGGATATTAAGTTCATAAGCAAATTTTTTGACTAGCTGGAGTTTGATAATATCTTGACCACCAGTTTTTGTTTTAGCAGGTAAAAATGCCGTAAGCTTTTTTCTATCAAGTGGCTCAATGTGAGCTGACACATTGGCAAACATATTATTAAGGGTAGACGAGGTATTGTTGGTCGAAGCAGCCAAAACATTAATTTTCATTATCTAAATCAATATATTATTGAAAAATAACACTTTGATGTTTTGCAAAAGTTCACTCTACAAATCATATACTTTGAAAACTTGCATGATTTATTGTTGTTAATGAGTTATGTACGTTTTACAAAAGTGTTGTTGTTTTAGCCCTCTTTACAGCATAACTCAAGAACCACAGTACCTACAAAAGTATATATGTAATATTTGAATTCTTCTGCACACTAGCTATGAAATGACCAATGCAACTTTTGCCGAAGCTCACTACCATTCGCAAGATGCTGTGAACTACATCGCAACAGTTTAAAATAGTTGTTAACCTTAACAGCGTCTGCTTTACCTGCACAGTCATTTATTCCTGGGATATTAATCTGAGTTCAGATTTCGTGTTGTTTGTAATACTCTGATCATGAAGAGGCAAGCTACATGGTATCCTGAATTTTATCAACCTCTCTTTCATCAGCATTGTGTAATCTACGCCACTCATGTATATCAGATTCAAAAGCTTTTTGACGAGCTATGATGAGATTTTTAATATGTGATGTAATCCAGGGCTTATCATTAAAATGAACCTTTTTCATGTTTTTATTTTTGATTGGAAAACATACATTATAATTTATGAAACGTAACATTTAAATGTTACACGATTCTCTACATACTTTGTATACTACAGACGACATCAATTACCTTAAACTGGACAGTCGATGTACTGCAGAGAATCTGCAACAACATCCCGGAGAGTTTAAATGGCCAATCCTATGGACAAGATCAATGGTGATCCTCTCCATAAGAAAGAAAACTTTCAACAGTGCAAAAACTATCGCCCCATAAGCCAAATAATTCACCCGAGTAAAGCGCTTCTGAACATTCTTCTGCTGATACTGAAACAACAGATAGAACCTCTTCTAGCAGAAGAACAAGCAAGCACCATGGGCAACCTTACGAAAGCACAACATCGATGAGGAGTTAGTGAGCTCGAGCTTCCCTTTACAACCAAGCCGAAAGTGCAGTGCTCATTGAAGACAGCCTATAGTAGCTGCTTCAGAACAACAGTTGGCCTGAGGCAAGGTTACCTCTTTTCACCAAGTCTATTTAGTCCATTCTTGGAGTAGATCATGTCGGATGCTCTTTGAATGCACAGTGGCTATAGGACATGTAGGAAGAAGACGAATCTGTAGCATGTATCAGATGATATAGACATCATAGAAGGAAGTCGGGACGAACTTGTTGATTTGACAAACTAAGTTGATGGGGTATCCTCCATCTATGGAATGACGATCAGTGCTGAAACGAGTAAAATTATAACAATGTGGAGCAACAATCCACAGAAGGATGTTTACATACACGGAGAGAAGCTAGGACGTCGATTCTTTTAAATACCTAGGCTCAACCATCTCTTCAGCTGCAACTTCTTCCACTGAGGTACAAACAAGAATTGCAATAGCCATTGTATCCTATAGCTAAATTGCAAACATTTTGGAAGGACAAAAACACCTCCATTCAGAACAAGCTCAAACTCTTGAAGGCCATAGTTGAGATTTCTCTCCACATTGGACAATTTGAGTCTCTACTTGCCTCAGCAAAGATAAGGAATGTAAAATGGTTTTATGGATATGTAAAGTATGTAACTAGACATTCAGGTCTTTCTAACACCATCCTCCAAGGAACCATTGATAGAGCGCTGTGGAGAGAAACAATTTCACGTGTATCAGCAACTCAGTAGACGTAGACGTATAGACATTATAGTTTGCGAAATACAGTTCAAAAGCAGAAAACGTTTAGAGGAAGGATTATCACTCTCTCCCATTAAAGCCTCTGGAAGTCGAAGTTAACGCGAAAATCTATAGTGAGCCGTAAATTATGAATGAAAATATGTCAATTTAAGAACAATAGTGTCCGCATTTCCTCATAGACTACATAATTACCTTTTATGTATTATTTAGTTCAAAGACCAATTATTGGATATCTAATTTGGTTTCAGGTTTGGGTAAAAGGCATGCCACATGTTGCTGAAAATTACTAATTGAATTAGATTAAAATATTTTTTGCTCCAAACGTCAAGCTTGACATTGTGTGTGCTCATGACGTACACAATCATTTTGGGAAACGAAGTTCCCGTATAAATTGCCTGATTTTACTGGAGCGAGCAGTGTAGATTTAATGGCGGAACCCTTTTGTCCTGAACAAAGGTTACCTCTCGATGACTAGCTTGTCGACAAATCATATCAATCCTCCTTGCCAACAACCAAACAAGAGACTGACATTTTGAAGCTCATCTTACACATGCCATTTCTTTGAACGCCCATTGATACACATGTCCCGAGTTTAAACGACAAGACGCTGTTGGTGCAGTAACTAATCGCACGTTCGCGTTGGAGTAAATTTGAGCAAGAAATCCAATCGATATTTCTGAAGTTGCCGTTCCAGTTGAAGTAAATTGTCAAACTTCATTTCGCAAACTCTCTATTAAAGTAAGATGCTACTGTCAGCGATAATAAAGGTTGTACAATTATAATTACTGGTAGCCTTCAGAGGCTACATTTAATGCTGTAGCCTATTGATACTGTAAATCTTACTTATATGTGAATAAAAGTTTATCTTTTTTGCTCGTTTCCAGAGATCTGACAAGAGAACCAATACTGTAATGTACCAGCCTTCATATGTAACTTAGCGAAACTGAAGTATCTGAAATCTTGAATGGCCGCTAAGGAAGCAAAATGGACGATACGGAATGACATACAAATAGTGACGTCAACATCTGCCCTACTCGGGTGTAAAGGTAGATTGAATCACCCACATCTGTCAAGAATGTATTAGAGCATTACACGCCACGGCCACAGCCACCCACATCAGCAGCTTCAGGCTATGAGACTGTCGTGCAACGCTATGCAACACCTTAAAACACACTCTAATGCACTTTACTTTTGTCATTAATTATCATGTATAACAAACTATATAATAAGTGTTGCTTTATCGTCGATGCTACGTATCGTTGACAAATATTTTTCATTCCATGAATAGTGCGTTCTAAGTGATTTTCTTAGGTCATTCCTATTTGTCAAGGGTTGACATCGCTAAAGTAAGGGTTACTCTTCCTTCATTTAATATTTTACAAGTCACTCGCATTTATTTGACCAACGAATATATTATGTAGTTTAACACGCCAGCCCAGAATGATGTATGAGATCACACCTAAAACGACGAGGCTGTTTGCAGAAAAGCTATGATAAATAATGTACATCTTTTTGAATGGTGGTAGCAGGTCCTATCAAGCTTAAAAAAATAATCACTACTTATAAAAACAAATTTCATTTGTACTCTTTTAACAGCAAAAACTTTCGAAAGAGTGCAATTCACTGCATTTTCACCGTTCCATTTTACTCTTTAGGATTATTATAAGGTTTGTGCGTTACAACATAAACGGTTACAACTTAAAGCGTCATAACTATTAGCTGCTATTACCTGTAAAGTGAAATAGCTTAAATTTCACTTTTTTGTTTTGAGTGAGTAAAAACACGATTCAAAAGTGATATTATAATGAACTTTTATAATTACAACCGGGAGTTACAACTTAAAGCAGACTTCCTAATTGTACCTTGACTGATTATTAAAACAGATATTTCAAGCGTCATAATTTTGCTTCGCTAGTTTTATTTGCTTGTCAGTATTATTTTGTTCAAACTCAATGCACCCACACATAATATATGCACAATGTCACCGACGCTACCGAAATGCTTGTGAACAGTACAGTTAAAAGTACTGCTTTTTTCCATGCAGTTTTTTCGTATTTTTCCCACAGTGCATATAATCACAGTGGTGCATTATAACGAAAAACACGAGATTTTTACAATAAGCGCTCGAAACCAAATTTCTTTTAAAGGACCGTAATATATATTGACTAACTTAGTGTCCGTCTCTCTCTTCGATCGAAGTGGTTTGGAAGAATCACATTTATTTCGCCAAAATTTATGGTCGGTCTATACAAAACTGCTCATTTATCTGAAAATACATGGCATAGATGAGTCTGCCTTAGCTTGCCTTTCATACAAGCAGGTGCTTTGAATCAGTCTGCTCAAATTCTCCAACAGTTAAGGAAGTAGCGGGTGATTCTACACGGGAAGCGGGCACGGTTGTTTGATGTGATCATTCTATTCATTCAGTTGTTCCTAACAAAGCATCACATAATTTTCAACTCTAGACCTTTACAATACCAACAGCTATCACATATATGTTTAGCTATTTTAAACTTTTTCTGCCTTTTTGTGGTACTTTTTATTCTATAAACTGTACATTTGTGTGAAAATTGAGGGCGCTATGTACATATATTTTAAATTTAATTTAACTTAATAATATGAGTCGGCTATTCCTTTCATTTCGTGATAAAAAGTAGTTTGAAAATGTCCTTGCTATGTTACTCAATTTTATGATGTTTTAATGCCATTATACAAGTGTCTACCCCTTGCAAAGATACAAACAAGATTTAAGATAAATAGCGCCATCAGTGTTCAACTTTGCTTAAAAATGAATACAGTTCTACATGACATCAAATAACCGTGCGGGATCTGCATCATACTCACTTGAGGCATAGGTAGAATATCTTTGCTCCTAGTCCATAATACACATTAGACTGTGGAGGTTAATCAATATTCTTTGTTATGTAATACGCATATTGCATTGTGGGAAGGAATTTCGGCACAAATTGACTTCCGGTAGAGAAACCCTAAATCCGCGTATTGCAAACGTTTTAGTATGCATTCGCGTGTAACATCACATTTAAACATACAATGACATGTTCCTGTGTTGTATTTGTACTACACATGCTTTGGATGTCAACATCTTCACCCCGGGATCTTCACATGGTGCACTTCCCATATTGGCCTCTCCCCAGCAACTGCTGGAGGCGCATCATATTGTGAACCGCAATGATTTGCCTCCTTCGGAGGCGAAGGAGCGTTACGATTTCAATGGTGAATCGCATTGAAATCGGAATGCTCCTTCGCCTCCGAAGGCGCTACGCTTCATATCATTGGCGAATCGCATTGAAATCGCAATGCCCCTTCGCCTCCGCTTACGCTTCAAATCATTGGCGAATCGACCAAATACCATTTGTGCATGGTTTTTGTAACCTGTTGCGAAGAAAGTTGAAGAAAAGTTGCAGACCACGACTCAAACACGGTTGTCAATCACTCTGTCACTATAACTATTCATTTGGAAGAAAACCTACTATCAATGTCAACACACTTACCAAAAAAAACCAATAATCCTAGGATTTTTTGTACAATAAACTAGTACAAGTTTTGAGGTTATGTGAATGCTTCCGTCCACGAAAAAAATTCTCCAGGATATTATTTGGAGTGGTTTTTACAAATCTTTGACTAGTATAGCCAATTGATATCAAGAAGGACCTGATTTACTGAACTAGTCGTTTAAATGTCCTGCAATTCTGAAAGGATGAAAATGGGAACGGTAAAGTGTTATTAAAATGACTAAAAATGGGACGAATTGGTTTTGTTTTCAACTTTCCGTTTGCAAACAAATGGAGTTTCATTATCGTCTTGGTAAGTAACCAAAACAATCGAATTTGGAAGCCATTCTTGATATTATGTACGGTACGTAATGGACCCAAAATCCAAAATACCAAAAAAAACACCCTTTAACAAAACCATGCGAAACATTATACAGTCTAGTCGGGTTTCTGGTGTTTTATGTAAAAGACAAACATGTGATGTCATTGTCAAATTGGCTAATTACTCAGGAACATTATAAGCTTACTCAGACAAGTATATTTGCAATCCTTTTAATGTAATGGCAATTACTGTTTTAAATGCTATACTGTTGCACAATGATGTATTCAAAATCATGTACTTTACGGTCACCCACCTTTGCACTATTATGTGGGACATGAGAGCACATCAGACACACCAAAGTGCATTCTGAGAATGTCCATCTGATATGAAATCATTTTGAATTTTTGAAAATTCGCGATACAAATTTTATAGCAAAATATTAAAAAATGAAATCTTTGAAGATATTCATTTTCCCCTAAAGACCTATAACCTTTTAGGAAAAATATGTTTATCTTTAATGTTTGATACAAAAGGTCAAAGTTTTCAATTGATGCTCGGCTTTTCATCCCAGCTCATAGGCGTAGATCCGGGGATGGGGGGATAAATCCCCTCCAATATTTTGCCAGGAGGAATGGTCCATACAATCATCCCCACCCCCAATGTTGACGGCTGTATGTGGATTTCTGATAACATTACCCTCATATTTGGCCATGTTAGGCCCATAAGTGCAAATTTTTGCGCGCTTCGCGCGAATCTATTCCACTTTTGCACCATCACAACAGCTTAGCTTCAAAATGGCAAAGTTTTTCGCTCGCTTAGCGCGCATATGTTCCAAAAACTTGTTCTGTCGCTAAAAGGCGCTGGATTCACTATACTTCAACTTCAACCCCCCTACCCACCCCAATATCAAACAGAAATCTACGCCACTGTCCCAGCTACATATACTTTAAGTACATATCATTAGATTTATTTACTTCGAGGACTGTTAAATGTCACAAATATAAAATTTTAATAATTTACCAAATTTGTATTATAACGCGAATTTAAAAAAAAAATGCTGTGGAAACGTTGCTATCCGATACCGTAAAGAACAGTCCTAGAATTACAGCCGTGCTTTTCAGGTAAATGTAGAAGGTTACTGCACGTTTCATGAACTGAACCCAATACCAACTTTATTCGTATAAGAGGTTAACACATAATTATTTTAATGGAAAGCCCCTTTTGGTTTCTAACATTTTTCACTGTTATCATGTTTGAAAGATATCACATTTTATTTCATCACTACTGTATTTATACCACAATTACATTTAATTTATTCCAAAGAACATTAATGTCTCAGTGTCTCATCATGTCTGTTATTGGCATCAGTTTTGGTCTGATGATATATTTATTATTATTATTATTATTATTAAATAATTATTTTTCCATTCAACCATTTCTTTGCTGCATGTTTTAGTAATTTTAGTATAATTTATATAACATTTTGTGATATTTTGCGTGTATCATTGTACTTCGTACCTGTAGGAAATTCAAATAAAAGATTTATAATGATAGTGCATACAAAGAAGACAAATGAAGGAAATCGTCATTACCGTAAGTAAGGTGCCGTATAAGTGTGAATTTACCAGATAAAATCTCCAGGTACCAAAGATGCTCAAAATAGATTATCACAAGCAGATATATATAATATTATTTGCACGCAATTATCATATCGTCAAAATAAGAATCTCGTCGTGTTAACTCTGCACGCGAGTGTCGACTGCAGACAACAAGTTTCAATTTTGCTTTAAATTCAAACATTTTTAAATTGTACATTTTCATGACCATTTTGGAAACAGCATGAAAAATGAGTATAAACAAGCCTAGTATTGGTTCAGAGGCTCAAGAGATAGTTCTCGATATTTTGAGAAAATATTTCAAAACTTGGGACTTATGGCAATAGCATCGCCATCGAAAAAAGTAAGGGAACCTGGAATGCACTATACATGTATTAGCTAGCTTTACACAAAACACTCATTGATCGTACAGGAATTGGTTCGCGCGAAAGTCAAAGAAGACAGACTTTAGGAATGTTGCTATCGTCAGTAGATAGCAATATAGAAGATTAGAACGCCATTTCAATTAATCCGAAAATCCCTTCTGCTTTATATCACGTGGATGCAACAAATTAAGGCATGACAGGTGATGTTGATCGCAATTTGATGGTTGCATATTGACTTGTCACTTGCGGGCGATTTTGAGCAATAGCTATATTGGCAAGGAAAATCCATAGAAATAAGTACTGTTTATAGTAGCTTTGTGATGCTCGCGTGGCATACACGCACTGGGTGATTTTGGCGCTGTAACATACCACACCCGTAAAAGAAAAACATATAAATCGGAATTGTAAACTATTTATAGTAAATTACAAAATTGAAATCGCAACTTTGATGAATAAGTGGGCACCATGGACGAGCCGGTGACTTTATCCCGACATCGCCCTATATTTGTTCGTTTTCTGCTTCACACCATCCCGCATTTTGTTTTGGTAGCACTTTTCTTCGGCTATATATGTATTGGTGCGGTGATTTTCATGGAACTGGAAGGAGAACACGCAGACGTACCTAAGATGGCAAAAGACAAGAAAGAAATTGAAGATATGATGGACGAGATGCAGAATTGCATTTGTAATCTGTCAACCACTACTGAAAACCCGGGTGAGAGCAACGACAACACGAGTCGGACTACGGTTAATCCTGTGCAAAGCAATCTTAACACGGGTCATGATGGTGCTAACCCGGGTAATAGCAACTCCAGCCCGGGTCATGGTAAAGGCTCGGGTTATGGTAAAGGCCAAAATCAAAACGCGTGTACACCTACGGAAGAGATTTTTGAACACATGATGAGATGGGGACTACAAAAGGACTACAAATTGGCGCGAATGCAGAGTATTCAAGCCAACAGAGCATGGTCATTCACCAGCGCGTTGTTATTCTGTGCCACAACTATAACTACGATTGGTAAGTAAACTATGTTTTTTCCATCTCTATTGCTTTTTGGTTTAATTCAGAGGGTTTAATTTAAATGCTGCTTCGTGGTGTAATTATTCTAACCCAAGGTCGATCAATGATTATTAATTCATAAATGTTAATCTTTTATCTAATATCATTCTAATTTATATAAATAATCGTTGAATTGAAGAAATTACACATAGCTTCGTTTGTTTGCTGCGTGGTAGATATTGCGATTTGCGTTCAACAGGCCCTACAATTGTAAATGAGGCGCTAAGAGACTATACCATTACATCATGAGAATATTATATAAAACAATATTATTAGGAAAACCCATCAGGCAATTTTACCATGATAATAGATGTTATTTTCAAGGCAATGTCTATGTGACAGAAACAGGATAATGGATTATCCTTCATGTACTTTGTAAAATACGCAATGTTGTAATATATTGATGCGTGCTTCTGTTCAAGTATAATGCTAAAAGGCAACCAAACCTATTGAATGGTTATTACAAGAAAGCTACATTCGCAATAGCTGCTGGGTATCATTTTTTTAAATTTTGTACACCATTGAATGCAGATATTGACATATTTCTATAGGGCAGCTAATATTTATAAGGCATTCTTTGTAAATATAAAGCCTAAAAAATACGTTTGATGTATTCATGCTTAATGCTTTTAAAAGTTGAATGTAACAACCTGATTATTTATGACATTGCAATATTGATAATAATAATAATAATAATAATAATAATAATAATAATAATAATAATAATAATAATAATAATATGGAAACTTATATCGCGAAAGTATCCGTCAGAGCCGCTCATTGCGCAACAATAGGAATATGAAAACAAAGGAGAACATGATGAACAGAGCAAAAATACAGAAAAAAATGCATACAATGCATACATTAAGCTGATAATACATACAATATTGGCTCATCTATCATGTATTGTCTCATCCATCATCCATCACGTATAACATGATCAAATAATGATCTGCTTCAATTTAAAGGTTATCCAAATTATTTTACAAAACCTTTTACAGAATCATGCGAAACATTATACAGTCTGTTAAAGCAATATGGAAAAATAAAATGCATATTGTATATAGCTTTATATACAAGTACATGCCATTCTAGGCTATGTTTTAAGAGCTATATTATTAAATGGGCAATATACAGGTTGTAACAAAAAAAATTATACAATTTAGAAAATAATATTAGACAAAGATGTCACTTGTTGATTGTTTTAAGTTTCTGGATCGTTAATGTTATTACTTATGCTACCGTATAAGCTTTATTTCAATAAAATCGGTGGTTTACAAGCGAAAATATGGCCAATTGTGTAAAGTAGTCCTGAACCAGTTTGGGCTACTTAGGTGCAAAGTGATTGAATTAAGTTGAATCACGTACCATGCCCTTTAAGATGTGTAATCATAAACAATGGGGCATATGAAGTAGTATTTTAATTTATAAATAGAATATTATTAATTATTTATTTCAATTAAGTGAAAGAAAAACACAAGCATGAAAGTTCATTTTACGCGGTACAGACTTGATACGTGCGAACATGGCGATGAAGTGAAATCGGACATAGCGTTTGAACCTGAACTAGGAAATAAACCAAGTAAAGTTTTTCTGTTAGCCAAGATATTATTAATTCTACTGCTTATCACATTATGCCATGATCTCTTTATTTTTTTCTATAAAGTGAAATTGCAATTGTATAAATTTTATTGGAACAGTCTGTAAAATTAATCAACGTAAAAGCACCGGTCCCTATTTTCTTCCAGAGCAATGATGCGTATAGCAAAACACATCAATCGTGAATAAACATGGAGGACAGGGTAATTTTTTTATAAAATGCGCACATCTTGGTAACGCGAAAAGCATCTAAAATGCCACGATCTCTTCAATCTTAAACGACAATATTCATAAAGACATCCATTGCTAAAACAACAAAAATAATTTGTGAACAATCAGCACTTTTTGGTTCGCAATAGTTTACAAAAATGTGTTATTATCCCTCGCGTACATCATTTTAATGTGTATCGGTAAAGACGTCATTCTATTGGCATATCATTAAACGGGAACATTGATTGATGGGGTTAGTTTTGGCAATTATGTCTGTTAATATATGAATAATACAATTTCATTTCTCTACAGAGTGTTTCATAAATATTAGAATTGTTTTTGTTCATTATAAACAAAACATTTATGTCGCAAGTAATGTATATCTAATACTAATTAGACAGGCCTATACTCACGCTGAAGAAATCGCGAAAACATCTTTCCGCGTTTCTGAAGTATAGTATTGAGGGTGAAATCAAAACTCGACCGGCGGTTGACCGGCGGTTGAACCGCGTTCCATTGTTTAGAACAATAGAAACCAGCTCCAATCGGACGGAACCGCCCGGAACCGGCGGTCGACCGCCGGTCGAGTTTGATCTCATCCTTTAAAGAAAATGCTCTTAAAATGCACCAACGCTTTTGTATCTTAATGATGTACACGATCGAACTGAAACTGAATGACACCTCATCATATTTGATTCGATAAAACAAGAGTATGACCTTGAAATAATTTAAAACGTGACATATTTTTGAAGGAAAAAAAGTAACAATGTGCTGTTGATTATAGATGCCACATTATGAATTCAAGAGCATTATACCTAGAACTTGAAAATGCTGTCACTGAATTTCGATAGAATTTTGATATTATGCACGCGTTTGTCTCTATATTTGAGTATTTAAACATGATGTCGTACCGTACACATTCGGTCTGCATTAGAAAATCACCTGCTTCTTAATATGCAGAATTGAACCATAATTTGAATTCTAGGATTTTGAATAGAACTTATTAACATGATTAGTACATGTATGAGCAATTAACGACAAAATAAAGGTCATTGCAACTATTATGAAACCTTCGGTAAATTTTAATCATGTATATGCACAATTTAGAAAAAACATTTATCTTCGACTAATTGGTCTGTTTCATATAAAACACAGAACAGATTACCGATTGGGAGTGGATGGATCTTCAAAATCGGCTATTCCGTTTAAAATCCACACTACCCCTGTGGATTGAGATTTATGAAATATCTTTCACAGAGTGAGTATGAATTTCCAATGGAATGAACACATTATAGGCAACTGCATTTGAATTTCATGCACCCCCTGAGAAAGATTCAACCTGGATCTTTCACAGAAGGAGAGTGAGTTTCTAATAGAGTTGGTTCATGGTAGGTATTAATACCTACCATGGTTGGTTAATGTCCTAATTCCATTTAAAATTCATACGCCCTCTGTGGAAGTATTTCCAAAATATTTCCAAAATCTTTCACAGGGGTAGTATGGATTTGAAATGGAATAGTGCAATACATGACATGTTCTTTCAAATTTGCGTCTTACTTGCTGGTATGCCCTGTTGCTTGATGATAGGGTAAAATGTAGTAAAATACGTGTATGCAACTCCTCCACATCCCTACCCCCACACACAATAAAACAGATAGATAGGTAAATAGCATAAAATTTGAACGCATCGTTTTATAGCCAATCTATTATATAGGCTAGACAATAATGAAACCTGCGCACATCTGGCCGATAAATTCTTGACATAATTGCTGACGCTCCAGTCATTTCAACTGTCAAAGATAGTTTGTGTCTAAGCAGAATTATTAGATACGACGACAGTTTTTGTTTCCATGTAATCACTTTTTTTCCCGCCAATTATCCCTGGCTATTATCCAGCAAACCGTTGAAGAAATAATTGCATAAGTGTCCTCAATCATTATCTTCAGCTATCCACATGATTCTGCGCCAAATGAGTATCCTAAAGGTCCGTTCATACTACCACCGCATTTGCGATGCGTTGATTTGCGATGCGGTGCGTTGCCGCACTGTATCGGACTGCAAACTACTGCATTGCGATATCGCAATCACTTGGAAAAATAATAATTTCCAAACTGATGAACCACATTGGATTTTTTTTTTAAATAGATGCACTATCTAATTTTGCACATTATGACACCACATTGAATCCAATGTGACCTCAAGAAATAAAGTTACAAGCAATTGCATAGACAATTAAGGTCCAGTTTTAAAAGTGACAAACTGGCCTATACAACATGTAGGGGCCTACAAGGCGCTAAAAAGATTCCAACAAGCGCAGCAAAGAGACTACACAGTTTCTTTAATGAAGCTTTATTTAAAACAGTCTCTATTTCAGTTTTTACTTCTCTGTACTTTTCAAGTTTTCATAACTTTCATTTTATTTGTTTGTTCTGTTGTTTCAATTTTCTTTTGTTCATTTTGTTTTAAATTAAAGGCACCCATAAATGAGCCATTCACCACTCTCAAACATGGAGTTTTGAATAGGCCAGTTTGTCACTTTTAAAGCTGAACCTTCGTCTAATCAAATGCTTATAATTTTGCTTCTTGAAGTCACATTGGATTCAGTAGGGTGCCATAATGTGCCGGATGAGATCAGATGAGTGCATCTATTAAACAAATAAATTTACCCAAATATGGTTTAGTTTTAAAATTAGGATTTTTCTTCCAGGTGTAAGGATACTTTTTTGGCGCAGTATATATTCTATGCATATCACCTTAAGTGAGACTGGTCTTGTACTCGGACCCTTTTTCCCAAGAATTTACACTCATTACCATTTTGGAAGCTAGACCCGACAAACCCCTTTTATTTTTCAAATATGACTGAAGATATACTTCAGTAGAGTCTCAACTCAGGAATCACCTTGTATTCCACCATTTCGTTTTAAAGGGATTTTTATTCAGTTTAGCTGACTTAGGCTGGCCTTACGGGCTGACAGACTCATTTCACTGTCTGCCACCAAATGACCCCAATTTCAGCAGTTCACACCGAATGACCTCCTTTTTACCGTATATAACAGATTGTTTTTTGTACATGTGAACAACTGGTTCGTTCACATTTATAGGAAATATATTCACTATAAACCGCATAATATTCTGACTCGGCTATTTATAACCTTGCTCGATATGAAACAGGTTATTAGCTTATTGTGTATTAATAATACAATATATTTATTGAAATTTATTACTCGTGATCAAAACGTATCCATTGCCGAGCAACAAGCAATGCTGTTGGATATAAATCATGAGGCTTGCTGATGTCCAATTAATTCTCTATTTATCATGTTTATATTAAGGATGATTTGGGCAGTGTTAATAATGCCGATCTTTCTATAATATATTAAGGTTATAGCCTAGGCTAGCATCAATTGGTTAGAGAAAAACCAACACAGTCGTTTTGGGAAATTAACCTTGATGCACATCCAATATGGCCGCCCGGAGCTGCCGAATTTGACAGAAATGTTAAATTCTGTCTTATAACAGTTGAATGGCTCATTTCAACCACCAAACCTGTCTTTTAACTGAGTTTTTCCTGTTTAAAAAAAATCCTTTTTTTCTGAGGCTCGATGTGTACACAATCCAATGTGGCTATTTTTGGTGTCTGTGTGACCGTTTACTTGTTTATATATCTAATACGGTATATCCTTTTTAAACATTGAACATTTTGCGAAACCAAACGAAGCATAGACAGCTTCATAAGGCCATCTTAATTTCAGAGTTTTACTTTATCTTACTTAATTCATGTAAGTACTAGTAGGCCTACTTCCATGCTTAAATTTTTATATGTAATATATCCTTTTTAAACATTGAACATTTTGTGAAACCAAACGAGCATAGACAGCTTCATAAGGCCATTTTAATTTCAGAGTTTTACTTTATCTTACTTAAATTTTCTTTTTATCTGTAGAACGAGCTTTTGGTAAAGAATAGACCACCTTTTTCGGTCAAGATGAATAATTTTTTTTTTACGATTTAGGCTATTTGAACTCCTGGCGATGTCAGACTTGAGATTTTTGTGTGGTGGAAAAAAAAAATAATAATAAAACAGCAGAAAAAACTGAATAACACGCAAAAAGCGGCCGATTTTACTAATGCGCACGGGAGCTTTGAGACGAACTATTAAATTAAGACGGCCTAATGGTTTTCTTTTATACGAAATAAAAACAACGAGACTTACTCACTCACGTAAATTTATATCCATTTCAGGAGGAATACAATATCTCTTGACAATAAATTGATTGGCTTGCTGATGAATATGCCTTTTTCTTAGATTTATCCCCAACTGTGTGTTAGTTTTCTATTCGTTACCATGGCTACCGTTATTTTTATAACCATCTTTTAAACAAGCTGGTGATGGGAAAATCAATTTAAAGGATAAATTATTAAAGGAAGTATTAATTTTAGAACCAAATCTAGAAATTTAGAACCGAACCGTAAAAAAATCGTCTTTCTTTCTTTTCTTTTTTTTTTTTTGTTTTTTTTTACATTAATTTATGGTGTTGAATGGGGAGTATTATGAGACAGCATATACAGGAAATACGCTTAAACTTACAAAAATATAGTCATTTTGCCATCAAAAGAGATTACAATTTTGACATTATTTCGTAAACAAAAACCAAACTTTAGAGCTGTTCTTATCAAAAGTACAAACGAGAAAGGTGAACAGAATCCAAAAATAAAGCTCTGCAATATTGTTATAATTACGGTGATCATGTGATGACAATATTGTCAGGATTATTTCACTAGTCCTGCCTGATGCCTTACATCACCCAGGGTGGGCCGTTGCAACGGTGTGGCACTTGCTAGTGTAACAAGCTGATTTTGTTCGTTTGTTAGTTAGACTGCAACAAGGTGATGTTTCCAATTTTGTCATCTGAGGAAAGCGGGACGGTTGGGCCCTTAAAACCGGTTTAACCCACCAGAGTCTGGTCCTAAGTCCAGAGACCTCAGACAATTGATTAATGCCTACCCAAAACAAGGAGATATGCAGTTCAAGAAATACTACCCAAGACACCTTCAAAGAGGCATTATAATGGAGTGCTCATCTGGAAATAAGGCTCCGAAGGCGACGGCGCTGGTGCTCTACCAATGAATTACTTTTCAACAGAACCTCAGGTGGATCAGGTGGATGCCTGTGACGACCGGGAAAAGACTGGTTGGCTTGTTGGTAAAAGTAACCATTCCGACAATTGGAAAGACAATGGACAGCTGGGAAAGACCGCTGGCGCCGGGGAAATAGCCGGGTTGATCTAAAGACAGGTTAGCAATCTCCGAGTCATTGCAAATAAAAGTCCTATAAAGAAAACTCACCCCCACGGTCCGTGCGAGAGCGGGGAAGATCGGACCACTAGACGGATATTACGGCAACGACGTTTGGACCTCTCTAATCGACGGAGAAGTTGTTCATATACGGCGAAACCTGGTGCAACCTGTCCAACTTGTGGAAAGTCGGGTTTAAAGAATGTCAAGCTCCATCAGACAAAATCAAGGTGCATGATGAGCTCATCGCAGCCAAGCTCTTCAAACGAAGGCCAGCATAAGTCGAGCCAGTTGTCACACCCAACTCAAGAGGTGGGAAGACAGGGTGAAACCTACAGCATTTCTAGGACGACAGGCAAGAGCTTTCATCACCAAAGAAAGACCAAAGAAGCCCACTTGAACTGCATGAATAACACTGTCGAGGAGTACATTAACATACCAAATCCATCAGATTACAAAGTTTGGAAAGCCTTGGATAATCAACTCTATGAGGAACTACCAACTGAAATAGGTGGCTCACCAAAGGAACAACTTACCAACCTTGAGAACCTTGTGTACAAAAGGTTAGTAGACATGTTTGGTGTGAAGGCAGTATCATCAAGGAAGGCGAATAATAAACCGAAATCTTCCAGGCAACAGAGAAAACTGAGAAACCTGAAGAAGGAAACCAAACGTCAGTTCAAACAAGCTCTGAAGAAGGGAGACAATAACACTGCTAAGGAGCTGAAGAAAGATTTTCATAACAAAGTAAGGAAGTTAGAAATGAGAAAACTGGAGGATGCCTCAAGCGGCAAAGCTCACAATAATTTTAGAAGGAATCCACACCAGTTTGCTAAGAAACTTCTAAACCAAGATACAAATTGAAACCCAACATTTCAGAAACCTGCTGCAGAAAAGTACTTCAATTCTGTCAACAATGATAAGAAACGTGGCTACAAGTATCACCCACTGAAAGGGATGAAAAGACGGCCATGTCATAAACAAACCTTCAATACCAAACCACCAAGTCTCACAGAACTGACCAATTATCTTATGAAACGATGAAACTCCAGCGCTCCAGGAATCAATCGCATCCCTTACTTAGTGTGGAAGAAGTGCCCCAAAACAACAGAACTCCTCCACGAAGTAATCTGCAACATCTGGAGAACGGGTGACATTCCGATGAGTTGGCGGGTGGGAGAAACCATTCTTATTTCCAAAGATGAAAATACATCTGAACCTGCCAACTTCAGACCAATCACAATCATGAATACAAGTGGTAATCTTGGAATGGGACTCCTAGCTCCGAGGACGATAAGCTACCTGACTGAGAATGAATATATTGACAAATCCATCCAGAAAGGGTTCATGGAGAAAATATCGGGATATGTAGAACATACTGAGGCGCTTTCCGAGATACTCCAAGATGCCAAAAAGAATGGAAAACCGATTGTGACAACGTGGCTTGACCTACAAAATGCATATGGTACCATGCCACACAACCTCATCCAGTTTGCATTAGATTGGTACCATGTTCCCGACCACATCAGGAAGATGATCTTTAACTAAAATGATGAAAGCTATATCTATGTAAAGACTAAGGAATGTACAACAGATTGGATACACTTCAGCATAGGAGTATTCCAGGGATGCCCACTATCTTGCATCCTATTCCTGGCAGTATTCTATCTTAACCAACACAGCCATCTGGGGTACTGCATGAAGGATTCATCCATCAAATCTTCAGTCAAAGCTTATGCTGATGACCTTACTCTAACTGCAAGAAACCCAGAAGACTGTTAGAAACTGGTCAACGTCGTTAATGACTTCCTGAGGTGGACTCGATCAATGAAGGCAAAGCCAAGCAAATGTCGATCCCGTGCCATGAAGAGATTTGTCCTAAATAAAAAACAAAAGCATGAAAAGCAAAAGGGACATAAAACCCAATATGGGGTATACGATCCAAAGTTGACAATAGATGGAGAAGAGATTGCGTATATCCACGACCAACCCATGCGATTCCTCGGCAAGCTTATCTTCAAAGATCTGAAAGATAAGGAAATCAGAGAGCCTGTAAAGCAGAAACTAACAGACATGCTGAAAAAGTCAGACAAAAGCCTATACTCAATGGAATCATGAAGATGTGGATATATAATAATGCAATCCTACCCAAAATGACATGGGAGTTTACCATCTACAACTTCCCAATTACATACATGTACATCGAGGGCTTGGAAGCTACCTGCACCAAATACTTGGGCAGGAATAAGCAGATGTACCACCAACAGTACTCTATATACAGAAGCAGGAAGAAGTATGGGCTTCACCTTAAAAGACTCACCACTTCTGTAAAATGCATGCAAGTCACCAAGCACCATCTCAACAAGTATTCTAAAACACAGACTCTCTACAAAGACTGCCTACAAAGAAAAGAAAAGCAATCAAGGCGGAATGGAGTCAGAGAACTTGAACAAAGAGAGCGACATCTGATACTGAATGAGATGTGCAGAGGTCAAACAGACAGAGCAGGCCTTGGTTTCAAAAAGAACCAGAAACTATTAAGAGACATGAAACCCCAAGAACACAGGAAATGCCTCACTAGTCTGGTAAAAGACGTAGATGAAGATGACATGCTTGTGTACCTCTATGGCTGCGCCAAAACAAGGACAATGGCTCAGATGGGACTCTGCCATGCAAGTAAATATATCTTGGAAGAAGCTCCTTTATGTATGGACACCAGAGCTCCTATCTTTCCATGTCAATGCCATCCACGACCAACTTCCATCACCAGCTAATTTGAGACTCTGGGGAAAGGCCAACCTTGGATCCTGCCATTAATGTCATCATAATAACTGCACTCTATTCCATATCTTAAATGGATGTAACTTTTCTCTGCAGAGTGGTAGATACAACTGGAGACATGATCAGACACTGAAAGCTGTGCCAAATGGCATAATGGCCTTCATTGAAGAGGCAAATCAGAAGTCGTACACCCCTCCAGAAGATACCAACTATATGACTACTATCAAATTCCGCACTGCAGATGGTGTAACCTACCGGAATCCAGCACTGCCTCTTCCAAAAAGAGATCCAACAAACCTCTTACAGAAGGCCAATGACTGGGAATTTCTAATGGATGAGGAACATAAGCAAGTAGTATTTCCTCCCATAATCACAGAGACTGCAAAACGTCCTGATATTACAATCTATTCTGAAAGGACAAAAACAGTTATCATCATTGAGCTTACAGTCCCAATGGAAGAAAACCTGTCAAATGCCAATGCAAGAAAGAAAAGCAAATACCAAGATCTTGTAGCCGACTGCGAAAATAGGGGATGGTGTACGCACTACTTCCCAATTGAAATTGGAAGCAGAGGTATTTACAACACATCGCTGACAAAATGCATCGCTGCTCTCGGAGTACCAAGTGGAAAGAGACGTAACATCATGGATGTGTCTTCTAAACCGCACTCAGAACCAGCTATGTGACATGGTTATGCCGTCAAAGCAAAGCATTCCGACAGATAGACCTGATTCAAAGCTGGAAACCGTCTCCATGTGAAGATAAAGAAGACGAACCAGCACAAGACACTCAGAATTAAATATGCCAAGTGACACTTATAAATATTCCTCAACGACACTTTTCATAGCTATACACTAGTCCTGCCTGCTGCCTTACATCAGTGGACCGTTGCAACGGTGTGGCACCCGGGTGTGGCACTTGCTAGTGTAACAAACTGATTTTGTTCGTTTGTTAGTTAGACTGCAACAAGGTGATTTTTCCAATTTTGTCATCTGAGGGAAGCGGGGCGGTTGGGCCCTTAAAACCGGTTTAACACACCAGAGTCTGGTCCTAAGTCCAGAGACCTCAGAGAATTGATTGATGCCTACCCAAGACAAGGAGATATGCAGTTCAAGAAATACTTCCCAAGACACCTTCAAAGAGGCATTATAATGGAGTGCTCATCTGTATAAGGGTGAAATAAGGCTCCGAAGGTGACTGCGCTGGTGCTCTACCAATGTATTACTTCTCTATCTTTAAAGATACAGAGTTATCCCCTTCGGACACGAAGGAAGATGGCTCGATCAAAAAAAAAAATTTTTATGCTTATTATAACTATTTTGGATAGTAATTTGTGAAAAACTGAAAAAAAAAATTACCTCATCAATTATGCAAATTAGGGCATGTGTACAATTGTACACATTGTGACTAAGTGACGACGTTTACAATGATTTTTTGGATACAATTGTACACATTATGATTAAGTAATGGCAGTAAAACTTGGTAACATATGTGAAGCAACAAACTTGAACCCTTTGTTTCTTTTTTCTGTTGCCTTCATACGTCCATATCTGTAGGCTCTTAACTCTCATTAATTTGGTATAAAATGCTAATAAACAGTTCTGGTCTTTGGAGAGAACGAAAAAGACATCACACTTAATAAACTTGATTTCTGAGACTAATTTTGTTACTCCACTCTACACGATCCATTTTCGGGCCCATCAACGACCAGTTACTCCTAACTATCTCTGTAATAATAGGCCTACATAGTGGTTTTTCCAAAAAATGCATCCAGAGCAAATTATAAACTGAATGGAAGTATTGACAAAAGAGTTAAAAATAACTTATAATGATGTGCAAAGTATATTAAATAACTCCTATATATTGATAAGATTAGTCACACTGTGTACAACTGAACACAATATATTAGTCTTATATTTACAAGGTGAGACACACTGTGTACAATTGTACACACCATTTAAAAAAAATTCTACACCACATATGTTTGAAGCATTTGATCAAAAATAGTGTTCCATGTTTTCTACAGGTCTTACACTAACCCCCTGACTAGAATTTAGCTTGTCCACAATGATATTTCATATAAAATTAAAAAGGAAAGTACATGTCTTCTGGCAACGTGCTGTAGTGGGTGATGCCCTCTTAGATTATGAAAAGTGACATTCAGTTAGGCGAGGGCGCTCTGCACTGGAGGATAGCATATGAATGCACAATTGTGCACATGGTGTTTCTTTGCAGTAATAAGCTTCCCCTGGTATACAGGGAGCAATAGAAGCCCATGTGTACAATTGTACACAGTATGTACGAAGGGGATAATTATATGAAAGAAATTATTTGCAGGAGGATATAGTTAAATTAGTCAAGGTAATCTTTCCTGACTCTGGGTTTTTTCACAAAAAGAATGACGTTAATAACGTCATCGATTTTGAAATTGCAGGAAACCGTGTGACGGAACTTAACTGAATCATGGGATATTTTTGGCCAAGTATTTACCATATTTTTTTCAGTAAATTAACAGAGTTTTACTTAAAAGTACATGAAAGTATTAATTTTATTTGTAGAAATAGACGTTGAACATTTTCACGGTAATAATTACGCTTTCTCTGGAAGTCCTCACATTAATGAATCAACGTCATCGAACCTGACCTGAATAGTCGGAAATTGAAGAAAACGAATTAATCATTATTGACAAAACGAAAATGTGTTTCCAACTAAACTGTTGAAACAAACTTCGCATTTATATTTACATTTTAAAATTTGAAGACTATACGATCTATCATGTATAATCAAAGATCCAAGTCAATATGAATTTCATCTTTCGCACTAATTCTAATTAATATTAACAAATTTAAGAATGTTGCAAATACATTTTCTTTGTGAGGGTGTGGGGTGTGTGGGCGGGGTATGAGGATGTGGGATGAGAGTGTGAATTTTATATAGGCCTAGGTGTGGTGTGTGGATTCAAATATACTTACTTTGGTGGATGTGATTTCTTACCAATTCTTAAAGAGGCAGCCCCGCCAGAGCAGTTCTTCTGGCGTGAACCAAACCTGCCTGGTTATCAAATTAATCAGTGACAAGGTTATCTCTGCATTTGACAGGTGCTCTTTGATTTTGATGCAATAACATTAAAACATCAATTAGCACCTGTCATATAACATTTAGAGATAACATTGTCACCGATTAATTTAATAACCAGGCAGGTTTGGTTCACCCCAAAAGAACTGCTCTGGCGGGGCTTCCTCTTCATTTTTCTTACTTCTCGTGGTAATAAGATAACAAATTCCAGACCTTGGGTTTGATACAAAGTTAACGACCTTTTCGCTTCGTTTAGTTGCTCAGCTTTGATTGTGATTTTGCCAGTAAAACCTATCACCAAATTGCACATCATTTACATGAAAATAAATGACTGCTACTAAATTGAGCCTTGTTTAAAATGAATTCAGATGTGATGTGGAGAGATTTAACGATTGGTTGTGAATATTTATTGAAGGTAGAAGAGACAAATATAGAGATTTGGAAATGAGAAACAAAATTTTAAAAAAAACCACTTCTGGTAAGGAAAACGGAATAACAGGCAAAAAGTGAAGCAATCAGGAAGGAGATTGTGAAAAAAGAGAAGATTCAATTTACATACAAATGAAGAAATAATGATAAAAAGAGGAGATTAATCCAAAGGGGCATGGTGGAAAAGGGCGTGTTCTTTACATGCACCTTGCATTTCTCAAAATAGAATGAAAAAAGAAAATACTACACAAATCGGGCGTGTCTCAAATATGGACATTATGTATTAAATAAAATAGTGTGGATGCTTTAACAACACACCCCCACACACACCCAACTTTTAAGATTAAAAATTTTGAGGTGAAACAACCGCAGTATGGTAAATGAAACTACTTTTCCTTTATCATAAATGAATTTGGATAATCATCATAACAAATGCGTGAAAATATAACAGTTCTGAAACAAACAGGTCGCACTGAGCCTATAGTCAATCGAACCTGATCACTGCGAGTAGTATTTTGAATAAATGTACGATCTTATAATATGACTTTGGCTAATTTTTTAATTCGTCTATAATTCTAATTTAAGAAGAGCATGGTATCAAATGTAAAAAATATTGGTATACTATTGTTTGTATGTGCTGATCGTGTGATATATCACTGACTACAAGAGAGACACAATTAATTTCGTGTTAGTAGTTGTTAGTTACCCCGGTTAGTTACCAATCATTGTCGGTTTACCAATATGTGCTGACCGCATGATGTATAAATCAGAGTATAAAATTAAGATCGGCATACTGTAAAACCACTAAATTTCGCTAGGGATTTAATTTCGCTAATTTCGCTAGAAGCCTTGATTCGCGAAATTAAATACCCGCAAATTGAACAGTTTTACATTGAATTGTACACATAAATTGCTGGATTAGTGAAATTAAATACCCACAAAAATGGTGATCATTGGCAATTAGCGAAATTAAGTACTAGTGAAATTAAATAGCTTTACAGTATATACATGATACATGCAATTTAGCAATCAACGTTGGTTTACCAGACCCGGGTTCTCCTCGTAAAAGCTGTTTGTTAATTCAATGGCGAGCTATTGCCAATCCTCTTCATTCAAACGCATCCTTTCACAGGTCAATGTCACTTGTGAACACATTCACTTCAGTTCTTCACAGAAATTAATTTGTTGCATAGAAAATTACTACAGTTAAACAGTTATAATACAATCACTTATGCATAATAGAATGCACTATTCAGTGTTGAGGGCCAATTTTCACAATTTCTGCAAAATTTTACCCAGACTTAATAGAAAAAGCACATTAAAATCATAAAAATGTCAACATCGTGGTCTACGTTTTAGTATAATTAATGTTCATGTAGGGGTGTGTTTGTGTGATTGGGAGTAGGTATACACCTATACATATAGGTGTTGGGGTGTGCTGGTGTAATATTCCGACAAATTCCAAAAATTCATGACTCAATTGTGTCCCTTCTCTCGTTTTTCTTACTTCCCGTGATACCAAATTCCAGACCTTGGGTTTGATACAAAGTTAACGACCTTTTCGCTTCGTTTAATAGTTGCTCAGCTTTCATTGCGTTTTTGCATTGTTACATGAAATAAATGACTGCTACTAAATTGAGCCTTTTTAAAAATGAATTCAGATATGACGTGGGGAGATTTAACGATTGGGTGTGAATATAATATTGAAGGCAGCCGCAACAGAGAATAGATTGGAGAAAGTTAAAAATAAAAATCCTACACACCCAAATTGGCAAGATTCATTTTGAGGCGTAACAAGACCAAATACAAAACTCCTTTTTTTTGTAGGTATGTGCATAGGGTGCGTTGTGAGTGGATGTGTGGGAGGTGGGGTGCGTGTGGAAATGTGGATGTTAATTCAACAGTCATTGATTACGTATATGGTCAATTCCAGCCAAAGCGGCCAGCGGGCCAAAATTCTCTCTGGGGGCCATTTTGAAAATGTTTTCCTTTTCAATTCTAGACTTATCAAATGAGACGATCATGTCTAGTGAATCATCAGGTGGAAGTGCCATCGGATTGAAAAATAACTTTTCTTGCTAGACCAAATAAAGTGTTAAATGCGCATATGCATGTTACCCACGAATTCAAGCATTTTTCACCTGTTGTACGCCATAAAATTTCACTTTCTTTAATATCTTTCAATATTTTATGTGTGACTCATATACACTAGAAATCGGTGAAGACTTTGAACGTAAAATAGAATTTTATTACATATATCTATGAAGAAATATTTTGGTTATTACAAATTTTAAGAAAGAACCAGGTGTACAGTTAAGATTGTGTCAATTCTTCGAACTCTTTCCAAAGTGGCTGCCATTTAACATTACTGTATTATTTCGAAAGATTAGAATAAATGCTTTATATAAATATAAAGTTAGATTTTGTATATCGTTGCAGGATGAGGATCTCGGATGGATTCGTGGGTAACAGCGTCTGAAAATAGCAATTCCTATTATTTTTTAAATAAAAAAAAAAATAAATACTTTTCCGTATGTCAATAATTCAGGCTGCAATGGCACTAAAATGAATTTTAACAGACTACATGGAATATTTAGAATGGATCATTATGGTATTTTGGGTATAAAAATTTTGAGAATAATGAAGTTGCCAAATTCAAATAGACAGAGCAAACAGTTTTATATTATTATTTTAGTAAAATCATTCCATATTTTCATGCAGCAATATTCTATTAACTCGTGTTTGACAGTTCCTATGAACTAAAACACTATCAATACATTGTTAACTATAATTTAAGTAGGGATTCGTGGGTAACCAAAATGTTCGTGGGTAACACATATTTGAAGGTATGTATTGGTAAGCGGCAAAATAGAAAATATTACAGAAGGTTGGAAACCACCATGCGGTTATTCCTGCATTGTGTTTCAATGATTCCCGTTTCTCTAACCAATTGCATTTACCCAACAAATGGTAATTTAGGATAATCAATCAAAACTTTATGATGCAGCTTCAGTATACCTTCAAGAGGACGCTATTAAACAGGACTGTTTTGGAACCTATTTCGCATGTTTTCAAAATGTTAAGATGCATAAGAAACATATAATTTACGAGTAAATCCTTGGATTCGTGGGTAACGCCGAATTCGTGGGTAAAGCTATAAGTACTATAGTACCGTTTGGGGTTTGCGTTTCTTAAGTGTATAAAATGTAAGTACTGTCAAAATTATAGCATACCCATGGCTTGAATATGTGCTGATTTAAACTTAAAATAAACAATCTCCTTATTTTTCAAGGTTAGCATCTATTCGGGATTCGTGGGTAACAAAAGTTTACGATTTACAATTTTAAGCGCTTGTCAAACTAAATTCAGTGTCCAAAGTCATTAAATGTTAATTTAAGTTATGGCAATTATATTTGCTGGACTCGTGGGTAACAGTTGATACGTGGGTAACGTCAAATTTGATTTTATGGAATTTTATGGGTAAAACGTATTTGCATAAAATAATCACTTGGACCTCAGAATTATAGAACGAAACTTTGTTTCATGATATAGTCATTTATGGCATATTCACTTAACATTTTTCAGAACGATCATTTTATTTTTGATACGCGGGTAACAAAATTATTAGCCAAATTGACTTAATGGCCTCTAGAGTCCACAAACTTTGGTGGAATTCAATCGTTTTACATATGATGAGAGATCATGCAAACGTCTTTCTAACGGTAATAATTTCATTTTGATTGAAGGACATTCAATGACATATATGGTGCTTTATCTTTGAATTCGTGGGTAACGCCAATTCATTTAAGCTATCATAACTTGTCCCCTGGTATGACTTGCTAGTAAAGGCCTATATGCACAAAGAGAGCACATTGGACGTGACATGATATGCTCCATCAATAACGTGATTTCCTTTATTAATGACATTTTAAAGTGGAAAGTTAACATAGAGAGAATTTTGTCCGCTTTCGCTGGAATTGACCATATACTCTTTCATCTAATTTGATCATTTTAATGTCATGTTTAATTTATAATAACATCTGTTACTCCACTTAAAAAGTATGTCGTCTGAGGCCAATCTATAGAATCCGCTCTGCCACCTAATTGAGTTTACAATTTCTACAAGAATTTGCATGTATTGTTTGTATGTGCTGACCGAGTGATGTAATCAGAGACTAGAGAGGTCTATTTTATTTTGTGTTAGTTCCAATCATTGTTGGTTTACCTATACGTGCTGACCTAGTCCGACGAGTAGGACCTTTTATTTCTAAGTTACCAGACTATACACTTTTCACACTATGATCACTATCTCACATGGCGCAAGAAAGACGAATCGCGAAAGTCCAGTGACCGCGCCCCCAAAATAATTTTTTCGGGAGGATAGTGGACTTTTGTGGTTAATCTTTCTTGAGCGATCAGAGTTAGAGTATAGTTGGTAAACTAAGAAAAAAACAGGTCCTACTCGTCGGACTATGCTGACCGTATGATGTAATGAGAGGCTAACATTTTAGAGAAGCTATATTACAGCTAGTGAGCAATCAACTTTGGTTTACCAGACCCGAGTTCTCCTCGTAAAACCTTTTGTTAATTCAATACCGGGATTCAATATAGCGAGTTGTTGCTCGTGTACTCTTTCATCCAAAAGCAACTTTACGATGTCACTTGTAAACGCTTAATAGAAATTCATTTGTCGCATAAAAAATAAATACACATACAATCACTTATGTCTGTATAATGTCTGTATAATAGAACACTATTGAAGACCGTGTTCTATTTTCTGACAAATTAAAACCAGAATAATTACCGTGATCCTGATTGTAAGATTGTAATTGTAATAACAAATATAAATTAGTGTTCTAACATTTTCGTTGAAGATTTTACAATGAAGTACAATTGTTATGTATTAAAACAACTTATATATATTTTACTAGGCATTTTTTCAAACTTAATTTCGAAATGCTCTAGTTGATAGCTGAATCAAAATCTTGTCCTCCCATAACTGTAATATCAATGGCGTGTGACTTCTAATAAAGACTCGGTGGCTATTTTTGTGAGCCGAGCAAAAATGAAGTTACGCAAAGTCAATTAAAATCAAAACAACATGAACACGATGAAAATCACATCCAATAGGCAGATTTCAGCTCTGTTTCAAAATGGCATTCATGAAAACTCTGTTCTGCCTGAGGATGTCAATTTGTGCGTCTCTGGGGCTCATCTATCAGGAGGACTTATTATAGAAATCTCCACAAGAATACATCCAGTGGTGTAAGATAAGAAGATCTGGATATACTGGGGCCATTCCACTTGGTGATTCAGTAATCACATGATTGTCAAATATTCTGCAAGGCATTCCATCACAGTTCTCCTTCTGTGTGGAGGAGCACCATCCTGCGCCCACCAAGCACGTTGTTCTGATGTTAATGACTTTGCGCAAAGTTCTGCGTTTTTGCTCGGCTCACACAAATAGCCGCTAAGTTCATATTAATGGTCACGCGCCAGTGATTTTACAGTTGTGTAAGGAAAATATGCTGATTCAGCTATCAAGTAGAGTATTTTGACCAAAACCTTATACATTTTAATCTAGTGGCATTTTCAAACTGTTTACTATATATTTTTATATGCACTGTAGAAATATCAATACCAGAAGTGATTTTTGAGCAAGTAAGATATCAACTAGAACATTTTGACAAAAATACCTTATACTTTTTAATTTAGTGGCATTTTTCGAATTGTTTAATTGATTTTGATACACACTCTTTAGTTAGAACTGGCAATCAGTTAATTAAAGATATTTTTGTTCTATGTAGAAACATGAAGGCCATGTTCAAGCAACTTCTTAGTATAATAATGAGCTATAATGCTGTTATGTCCATTTGCTACATTGAAATATAACATCTATTATTATCCTAAACTCCATGTTGATTGATGCCAAATTAGAATCCACCGCCCAACCTAATCGACTTTTACATTTTCTGCAAGAAACATAAATGCTGTTATTTTTATATATTTTTAAACAGGTTATGGTGAGATAGTACCGGTGACTATAGCAGGTCAGATGGCCGTCATCGTCTACTCGTTGATCGGAATTCCGCTTACATTACTTCTACTCGCGGACACCGGCAATTTACTGGGCAAAGTTATTCTGTTCATCTGTAAATACTTTCGTCCATCCATGGTGCTCATTCGCATCAAAAAAGATCCGTTATGTTCATGTTTCAAAGTTTCTTCACGTCATGATCCAGACGGAATTTTATCAGCATCCCAGCATGCAAATCGCGGAGGTAGCAACAGCATGGGTTCAACTGGTCTTGCGCAGTCGCAGATGAGTTTAAACGCTATTAAAATCCAAACTTATGACCAAGATTCTGGCATCATGAAGCAGTCGGATCGGATTCCTGTGATTTCTGATTCAAGTTCTCGAGCTTACAATCAGTCGTTAAGTACCGGCATACGTGAAGATCTTTATAGCCCTTCTGCTGGTAAGGGATCACAAGATCTGAGTCATACGGGATCAAACACTTCGGAACAGAATGAAAAGAACCTGAACATATTCATTCCATCTCACAATGAAGTCTGTGAAGAGGTTATGCATATGTCTAATGATGTGGTAATGGAAGAGGTTCCAATCACGATCGTGGTATTAGTTTTTATCGGATACACATGCACCAGTGCTGCGTCAATTGCCCATTTTGAAGGCTGGACCTTTGAGAAGTCGTTGTATTTTACTTTCATTACTCTGACCACAATCGGATACGGGGACGTGTTACCCACAACTCACTATGAAAGTGGCGAGTTCTTCTCTTGCATTATGTATACCATCTTTGGTTTAGCGGTTACGTCCATGTGCATTGCACTTGTACAGGCAAAAGTTATACGGTTTTGCACTAAAATGGCAACCAAACTTGGTTTCTAAATCTTGGAATAGATTCATCAGGATTTTATAAAGTCATAAAGTTCATAATTTATGTAGACAAATCCAATTTCTGCTCACGGTTTAGACAGTTTCGTCATCCAGGTCGGGTGACTTTTTTAGTAATGCGATCTCCCGTCTACTCTCTCCCGCTAAATTTCTCATTCCTCGGGTGCACATCAGAAAAACGGATGGTTCGGTCAAACTGTTGATCAGTGCAGGGGCGTAGCAAGAGCCTCGGGGGCCCATGGACAAGAAACAGTGCAGGGCCCTTTTAGCAGGGCCGGATTTACCATTGGGCGAGAGGGCCCCCAAAACACCATGTTTTGGACCAAAATATGGTAAAATTACATAATTTGGCACGCTTCGCGCATATCATACTAGCCCTTCACATAGCAAAATTCACCTTCATTTGTCTAAAATTAAAAATCTATTTCGCGCGCAATGTCTGCGTAAGATCGGATCAAAATATGTTTATCTCCCTCTATAATTTGCAATGTTTCTACCACCGCTGTCGATCTTATCGTAGGGCAGGCCTTCAATTTGTAAACCAAACTTGGCCTCTTGAGTGCACATGCCTTCCTCATTGGAGCCAACAAATTTGGGCATGGCCCACGTAAATTCGGCCCTGCCTTTTAGCACCTCCTTTATAATCAGCGCTTATTTCATTTTCTCTTTTGCTTGGGGCCCCTGAACCCTCGGGGCCCATGGACTTCGCCCACCCTGTCCCCCCGCTTGCTACGCCCCTGGATCAGTGTTGATGGTATGTTTAATTCTTAAACACAATATCTCAAAACAATTTTAGTTTTACTGTAACTCACGTACAAGAAAAGTGTATATCTTTAGACACTGTTGTAGTATGTTCACATTTTACTGAGTGTCTTTCACATGTTTAATGAGTACAACAACATGCAGAATATGGGTTTAAAAGAAGTTTTGTCTTTTGTGGATGTTGTTGTACTCAGTCGACAGTTTTCAAACAATTTTCCTTGGTTTTATACTTTTTGAATCTTTTTACATTCATTCAAAGAGTACCCTGCTGGTCAGTTGGTATTGTTTTTGTTTGGATTTTACACACATTGGTCAACATGGGCAAAAGAATAGTGACATCGCTGAAAAATAATTCAGCAAACTCTGTCGATTTCACATACGTATTTGGCAATGTTCTTCGCACGAAAGTAAGATAGATCAGCTTAATCAATGGAATGGGAGGTGTCACCTGATGACATCAAGTGTATCCCATGGGATCAATGCTTTCAATGGCAGAATAATGAAAATCCGTTTGAACATGTTAAACGCAGAGACGAAAAAAAAATCCACAAGCTCCACAAAGTCCACAAAGTCCACAAAGTCCACAAACTGTCCATATGCCTTTAAAATGATCGCCAAATGATTTAATTGGTTTCTGCAAGATATCAGGAAAATTGTTATGAATGAAGGTTGCACGAAAGTTGTTCTTGGATGCACATAACAGATGTCCGACGTCTTACAATGGTCGAGTGACTCAGGAATTAATAAGTAAACACATGGTTCTTCCATAAAAAGACAAAATGACATTTATTCACATATTGAACACACACAAGACATTGTTTTGGTATGGTTCAAGGTTATCCAGGCCTATAGGCGCGTACAGGATAGCCACATGGCATTTCTGTCTTCTGAGTCCCCCAAACATTGAAGAATCTTTGTTTGTTTGTTTACCCAGGTTGGTCCGTGACTTTGACTTTTAAAAGGTGCTAATTTCTTCCACCTGACACATCTATGAATCATTCTCTCTTCATTTTCTTGATACCTATACAGAAACCAATAAAGCATTTGGCAACCATTGTAAAGACATCTGGGCATTTTGTGGACTTAAGTTTCTTCGTCTCTGCATTCAAACGGATTTCAGACTTTCTGCCATTAAGCATTGGAATATGGAATGTATACCTTCCATAGTTCCATACCACTGATTTTCCCAATCTTAATTTTTTCATGCAAAGCATTGCCATAGTGGATGAATGTTCAACTACACTGTTGTAGTATATCACAATATACTGAGTGTCTTTCACAGTAATGTAAAACTGTTTAATGAGTACAAAAACATGCAGAATGTGGGTTTAAAAAGAAACTTTGTCTTTTAAACTCACATTTTGGATGTTGTTGTATATACTCAGTCGACAGTTTTCAAACAATTTTCTACTTTTTGAATCTTTTTACATTCATTCAAAGAGCTGGTCAGTTGGTATTGTTTTTATTTGGATTTTACACACATTGGTCAACATGGGCAAAAGAATAGTGACATCGCTGAAAAAAAGAGAAGAATTCGGCAAACTGTGATTTGAACATTCACGTGGGTACTGGGTATATTCCATTGTTTTCAATGGCAGAATAATGAAAATCCGTTTGTACGCAGAGACATAGTCCATAAACTGTCCATGCCTTTAGAATGGTCGCCAAATGCTTTAATTAGTTTCTGCAAGATATTAGGAAAATTGTTATGAAAGAAGGTTGCGCGAAAGTTGTTCTTGGATGAAAATAACAGTCAAAGATGTCCGACGTCTTACAAGGGTCGAGGGACTCAGGAATTAATAAGTTAATTAACAATTATGGTTCCTCCATAAAAGGACAAAAAGACATATTGAACACACACAAGACATTGTTGTTTTGGTGCATGATTCAAGGTTAACTGACAGGAGCTTACAGGATAGCCTTTCTGTTTTCTGAGTCCCATTGACCTTGAAGGTTGACAATTTCTTCCACCTGACACATCCATTATCTCGCTAGCATTTTCTTGATACCTATACAGAAACCAATAAAGCATTTGGCAACCATTATAAAGACATCTGGGCATTCTGTGGAGTTATGTTTCTTCGTCTCTGCATTCAAACGGATTTCCGACTTTCTGCTATTAAGCATTGGAATATTGGAATATACCTTCCATATCACTGATTAGCCCAATCTTACTTTTTTTCATGCAAAGCATTGTCATCTAGTATGAAATATGAATTGAACAGGATAGTGGATGAATGTTCAACTTACAAGTTGCCGAATTCTTCTTTTTCAAGTGATGTTGCAATACTTTTTGGACAGTGTGTGTAAAATCTTTCGTACTAGTAAGTAATGTCAGTATGGCAAAACCTTAATGACATTAACAATAAAAAGGCGTATATATTGGTGCTTTACTATGGCGGCACCAGGAATTTTTTTCATAGGGGGCATGGGGGAAAAGTGAATTTCAGAGGGAAAAATCAACAAAGTTTGCTTAAAATTGCCGCAAAAAGTTGAAATTTCCATAATTTGTGGTTTTTAAGGCTTACAAGGCGTTAAAAGTGGGGAGGGGAAAACGGGGGGGGGCTTAAAATATTGGGTGGAGGTGGCAAATGCCTCTCTTGCACCCATCTAGTGTCGCCACTGGCTGTATTTTGTTTTTGTGTCACTGAGAAAAGTAAGTGTAGCTTGAATTCTGACACCACAAGATGGACATAATTATTCGTGCACACAGACATGCATTGTAACATAATTCACTGTGTAAAAGAAATGGAAACTTTGACATTAGTACTAAGTTACGCCCGGGGGGGGGGGGCACTCAACTTAAATTTTGGTAGGGGTATGCGGCGCTCCGCGCCGAACTTTGGGAACTAAGTACTGATTTTCGGGCAAAATAGGGGCTTGAAGAACTGAAATTAGGGCCAAAATTATAGGCTGTTGAGCTAAAAATTTATAAATTATTTCCAAATTTGAGCTTAAAGAGCTACAATTGTCAGAGTTTGAGGCTCAAAGAACTGGAGCAGATCCAAATGTGGAGCTTAAGGAACTGCCGGAGAGCCCGGAAAAGGGACCCTTGAGCGCCGCACATACCCGTACCACCTTAACATGTGAGTGCCCCCCCCCCCGACTTTAAAAAATGATTCTATTCTACATTTATATAACTGTCGAAATGTATAGCCACAGAACAGATAAATAATGAGGACTGAAATGACAACCAAAAGGTGCTAAATACTTGTTTTTTGCCCACACTGGACAAGGAACCAACATCCACTTTCACAATTTAATATACTATATGGTAATCTTGTTGTTCGAATGGGTACAGTTTACAGTGTATGCGGATCTCCACCAATGGCCTTTGTATAGAGGTCGCTATATTCGATACCTATACACGTTTAATTTAAGTGATGTGTGCACAGCACAGACTTGTAATGTGAAACAGATAATTGCTATACCAATCTTTTTCTAACAATTCAAAACGTTATCAATCATTCATTCAACATCCATCCTCATCAATATGCATGGGCTGTATGTAATTAACTGTATAAAGAAAAAAGAATAAGAACTTTGGCATGGGGGAGGGGGCAACCAAAAAAGGCTTACAAAAGTTATTCTATATTGTGGCACGTCACGTCAAAAGGGTGAGCAATGTTTGACAGACCATTTGGAGAATTTAACCCCACCCATCGGATACCCCGGGGGAGGTCTAGTATACAAAATTATTGCACAACCACCTATAAGAGAATACCTATGTCATAGATGAAAATTTTGTAGAGCTATTGGTTCACACAATGTTAAAAATGAATATTTTAATAAGAAAATCATTTCATATATTATATTTTATCATTATTTATGTACTTTTTTACAAGTTTTCTACACTGATATTTATCTGAGCATAATCTATTAAAATTATGTATTTATATTACACTGAAACGAATAAACATAAATTTATCACTCACTTGGCGGAGTTTGTAAATATGTGTTTACTTATTGACCGAGTTGCGGGGTAGACGTGATGTATCATTGGCCATTTAAGTCATAACTAGCTCAATTGAGCTAGTTATGACTTTATGGCCAATGATAGTGATGGAAGTATCCAAGTTTGAAAGAGCAATATAATTTAGAGATGGTTGAACCCGGGACCTCCGATTGCAATTGGAAGGTTTATATTGACTGTCTATGCAGAAAGGATGCATGGGAGAACTGGTGCTGATTTCATTCCGCCGAGTGAAAACTGGGTTATGCACTAACCTATACCACGTCGTAACAGAGCATGCGCAGATTGGCTGTTTTTAAAATGATATTTCCATTGGTTAGAAGATAGCACAATAGGCCAATTAAAAAATAAGGGGTTAACCCACCACTAATTGTAACAGAATCCATTTAATTACTATTCAATTCAGAAAAGCTTAATAATACATCAAAAGTCCCCAAAAATCCAAGAAATGGAACAGTGCCTAATTTGCATAAATCCCAAATGGCCGCTTATGCAGGGGTAAAATTTCAAAGTTGGTCAAATCTTGTAAACAACCATGCCAATGTTTTGCTCTCATCATAAGGACTCAGAAAAAGTACAATTTGACCAGTTTCGGACAGATAGTTCTTGAGTTATAGGCAAAAGGTCAAAGGTCAATTATTGGGGCCCACGGGCGTTTACAATATTGAAATATGCTCCAATTTTCATCCAACTGGTCTCAAATTGATCTAAAAACTCAAAAACTGGTCTAAAAAATGAAAGAAAAGGAAGCGTTGCATAAACAATTTAAACCTTTGAAAATTGAGCAATAGACCAATCGGGAAAAGGCGCTACAAAAAGATTACAAGACTGATTTCGATAAAAGCACACGCACTAACTAAAGCTAGAGGCTAGCCGTGTTTAGGGATGGTCTTGCTACCTCTATAGAGTTTTACTAGTCCGACGAGTAGGACCTGTTTTTTTCTTAGTTTACCAACTATACTCTAACTCTGATCGCTCAAGAAAGATTAACCACAAAAGTCCACTATCCTCCCGAAAAAATGGGGGGCGCGGTCACTGGACTTTCGCGATTCGTCTTTCTTGCGCCATGTGAGATAGTGATCATAGTGTGAAAAGTGTATAGTCTGGTAACTTAGAAATAAAAGGTCCTACTCGTCGGACTAAGTTTTACCAATTGCTATAAAGTCGCCTGTCGAGAAATCCGCCCTTAGTGTCTTAAGTGGAAATTTCCTTAATCTCTTTGCAGGGAACAAACCCAATCCGGACACCCATTATATGCCTATTCTAGTTAATGAAGTTACATAAATAACAAGAAATGAACCCATTTCCCCATTTTATTCTGATCATTGCTTAACATTATTTAATGCGGATGTAAACCAATCAGTAAATAGACATTGGAAAGCTTGTTTTTGCAATGTGTTACGTATAATACGTATACATTAAAGACCCATTCAGTGATCCGCCCAGCGCAAGCGTAACAAATTAAAATTGTTTGAAATGTAAATTATTGCTTTTCATTTGGCCGAGAAAATTAATTTTACATTGAAAAGGTGTAACTCAAAATTTTGCTCATTTCAACACCAAATTCGATCGTTTGTATTGCCTCATTAGACACCACTTGCATTACATTCCAGATGTTAAATCTACATCAAATGCAAAACAAAAGAATCGGTTGACCAGCGTTCAGAGTGAAACGGCCTCGAAAAACTTAAATCAATCTTTTGAGAATATTATTTTTGAACCCAGAAATCAATTAAATGCATCGATAGCGGAACAAGATTATCTTTCTTTATCATGCCTGTAGAAACGTCAACAATGTGTGTTTGTAAAGGGAAAACTTAAGTTTCACAGATCATGTTGAGTTTGCACTCAATAAAAAATAGGCCTGTTGAATTTTAAACTGTAGCCTATCCCGGATGCAATTTATTTAAGGACGCGCATGGTCGCATCGCGGAATACGTTCTAGAAACACTTATTCCAACACAATCAAGTGGGAACCCATTGTTATGTTGGAACCCAATTTCGTGCTTTGTACATGTGTAGTACTGTATTATTTGGGTGTTGCAAAATTGCCAATATTGACATTTTAAATACCCGGAATAAAAAACGTTCGAGTCAGTATCGCAAGTCACATCAGGAACCCGGAACCAAGAATATGTTTAAATGTCAATATGAACTTAGGACCTTCAAGTTCCAACTAATTTTCATTTCGTGATCATCGAGCAACTGATCAACTTTTTAATAATAATAGTACAATGCAATGGAATAGTGGCGTTCAGTGGTGTTGGTCCTGTTCAAAATATCAATGACTCATATAGGTAAGTTAAATAACATTATTATAATAATATTATATTAAGTGCACCCTATTATAATGATATGTTTAATAGGTCTGGGCAGGATTATTATTGCATATATAGGCCTATACGGTGTCCGGCATAAATGGTGTGTTACTTGGCTTGTGGAGTGAGGCTACCATGCAAAGAGCTCCCACGGCCATGATTTTTCATTTCACCGCCGTGCGAAGGAGAGGATTTAACAATAATTTTGAAAAGATTTGTTAGTTGAGTGCATGTATGAGTAGCACCAAGTCATGCGTTAGACGGTTGAATTTCTTCTTGGTCCAGTTATCATTGGCCGAGTTTTAGCATCAATTCAAGTATAAAAGTGATATCGTAATTATTCGCGTCAAGATACAAAATAAGACACTACACAAAAAAGACAATGAAAAGAGTCAAGGTATCTAATTATAATATCAACACAGATTTAGTCTGGAAAATAATCACAAAAGCATGCTTTTGACCATTTTTTGGTGACAACATTAAAAAATTATTTATTAATAAGTTCGTCGGTGCGGTGTGTGGGGTGTGTATGTTTTTGTTTTGTTTGTTTGTTTTTGTTTTTATTTGTTTTCTTTTCTTAGGCAAAAAAAAGTGTTTGTTTGTCCATTAAGAGATACAAATTTGGAGGGTCGGTAGGTCAATCTTTTCTTTCTTTCATGCAAACTTCCATTCCACCATTTTCACATTCAATTGTTGGCGGTCTCGGAGGGGAAACAAACACTTTTTTGGCCTTATCTTGAGACTCCATTGGGACCAGATTGTTTTAAAAGTCTCAGCCTTATTATTTGAATTACTGTGTAAATAAGCATGGAATACTGAATTTTGACTAAAAACACACGTTTTTAAGAATTCACAAATAGGCCTATGCCGATATCGCCCGGATAAAAACGGCGCAAAACTATTGAAAGCTATTATTCATTCAAGAAATATACACTTCTAATAATTTAAATAGCAAAATAATTCTTTTGGAATATTAAACGGATGAGGTGATTATTATGTCCTAAATAATTTAATATACAAAGGGCGAGTTATATGGCATAGCGGAATAGATGTAAGGCACTTTGATACACGTAAAAGAGGCTGTATAAATGCCAACATTTATTTTTTTATTTATATGAAAGAGATCAACTTTATACATTCCATATAGGAAAGACAAAAAGTGAGATCAAAGACCTTCAATATTGACGGTCTTAATGCCAAACATGATTACACGGGTACTTATGTGTTGAGAGTGCAAAGACCTTACTGTCTTTGCACTATAGTTCGGTTTTATTGGGGAAAATTATTCGGTTTTGTTACTGCGAGCGTCAATATCAAAAGTCCCAACTTACAATGTACGGTCACATAAATTCACATAAACGTGCGCCAGTCACACATTACGTAACGTCCAACAGTGCGCACATTATATCAAAAAATCAGAAAAATTTTGGAGTAAATTTTTTGTTATAATCGACAATATGTCTAAAAATTTCAATTTTCCCACAGACGCCTGTACTAATTCTAGCCTTTTTAAAATGGTTATTTCGCAAAAACTAGCTCGGTGACCCCTCTTTTTTATTTTAGATATTCGAAGTATATCGATGAAATTTATTGGTACGAAGTTTAAGAAAAATTATTGGACGGGATCTTGTATGGACTATACCCCTTAATCAGCATATGGTCCACAATGGTTTGTCTTAAGGGTAGACGTGGTATTGTTGGTCGAAGCAGTCAAAATATCTATTTTCATTATCCAAATCAATATATTATTGAAAAATCATGAACACTTTGATGTTTTGCAAAAGTTCATTCTACAAATCATATACTTAACGTGCTTGATTTATTGTTGTTAATGAGTACAAAAGTGTTGTTATTTCAGCCCTACATAACTCACGGACCACAGGACCTACAAAAGTATATCTATGATATTTGAATTTTTTGCCAAAGCTCACTACCATTTGCAAGATGCTGTGAACTACCAACTCGCAACAGTTTAAAATAGTTGCTAACCTTAAATGAGACATCTACTGGATCCGTATCAAAACTCATTCCTGGGATACGTTTCAATATGATCTCCTCAAATAACCTATAGATTAATGACTATCATTTGATATGACGACTGAGTACTTCCGCAGTTTAGTTTCCATCATGCATTTCCAGATATTGAAAGAGAATATTCACCCTAAAATACGATAAGGAAAAAGTATTTCAATTAAATACGTACTACACCCCCTGATAAATGTTGTGACTAATTTTGCATTTTTCTCAAAAAATAACTACACACTGGTAAAACAGTATTATAGGGGCAAGGCATCCAATTACTTCACTGAATTTTCAGTGATTCAAGACAAGTGGTTCATTATATATATGTTAAGAAATGAGGTACATGTACATTCTACCGGTACCTCTTTTCTTATCATAAATAACGTACCGCTTGTCTTGAGTCACTGAAATTCCAGTGTAGTAACTGGATTCCTTGCTCTTATAATATACATAACTTTTGTTACCACTGTGTTATTAGTTTTTAAGAAAAATGCAAAAATAGTCACAAATTTATCAAGGGGTGTAGTACCACCTTAGGTCACGGATTTAATTATTGTTTATTTTGAATTTTTTTAAATTTTATTATTGGATATTACTGTGATATAAGTATTTCAGTTTTAAGCTAGAAAATCATCATGCCTAAATTAATTGTGAGTACACGTTATAAATAACTTTTATTGCTTCATAATCATGATAATTGTTCTCAATCTATTTAATCACAGATATTCTGTGATTTAATGTTTATTATCCATTCGGTTAACAATAAGTGAAAGTCATGTTAAAGGTCATGAGATATGACACTGAAAGATAAACTGAAATAGGAAGTGAAAGTTTGTAACTATATCCATGTACGTTATTTTGTATTTTCACTGGCGCACTGGCGTGTGTATGTCGGCGTCTGTTCTAAAATATCATCCTTCCATTTCATACAATTTCACAGAGAAAGCAATGGGGAAACTATGGAGACTTTTTAAATGTTTGATATCTTTGATGTTGACAGGGTTTTTTATACCACTTTTGCTTTATTCCGGGACTTTTAGCTACTTTTGACAAGTGGTAACTGTTGTTAAACCCTTTTACTTTTACCCTCTTGGTTCGAAATCGGGCGGTGAAGAATCTTTAATTCCTTTTACTCATGTATTTGATGACGCTGTCCGATTTGCAAAACACACCCTGATTGACATCACCTCTCCTTAAAGCCATAATGTGTGATTTGCTCACAGCGACGCCCTCAATTGTTCTCGAATTTCTACACGTACTTTTTGCACGCGATTAATAATTCACAATTATGTACTTCATTGCATACCTCAGAAAGACTAAGCCTGAATTATTTAATTGCAAAAGTAACAATAAAAGAGGAGGTTATAAATATTATCTGATTATCTCTCACACTGAGGACGCAAATTAATTTTGGTTATACTTCCTGTGATACAGGGTGTCACTGAAAGAACTGTATCGGAACTGATTTCTTGGGTACTTTAACGCATACCAAACGTAACAAAATAACTGGTGATGTTGAGGAACACATCAGCTATCACATATTTTTGAATTTTGACAATTGACAGCTTCGTTTTTGAAATAAAAGAATTTTACGAAACTCCCTCATTTTCAAGCCTTGCCAAACAGTCAATATCTATCATTACTATCAATGACAACACTGCAGACGCATTATTCTCTTCCCACAATAAAACCTAATACGGAATGCGGTTTTAATTTATTATTTTTTTATTTATTTTTAACTTTAATTTTATCTGTGGCAAGAAGGTTGCACTGTGGTCAAGATAAAGAGTTTTTTGAGATTTACGCTTTGGGCTATGTTGACGTCTGACGATGTCAGACATGAGATTTTTGTGTTGTGGATGGGGAAAAAACAAAACAGCAGAAAAAACTGAAATTACTCAATCCAGCGGGAATAACACGAACAAACGAGCGATTTTACTAATGTACGCGGGGGCTTTGAGACGAATTATTAAATCAACCTTAGCACTCTGACTATACTATTATTATCATCGATTGATATTTGAATCAGTGGAAAGACTTGAAAATGATATTTCAATAACGGTATGGTCAATTGTCAGAATTCAAAAAGTATGTGATAGCTTATTTATTCTTCAACCACACCAAGTATTTAGTTGTGGCGTTAAAATACCCAAACAATTACGTTTCCGACGATGCAGTTCACTGTTAAAATAAAATTAAACAAGTTGTTTAAAATTTTAAACAACCACAAGTTACCAGGTGAATCGCTCAATAGTTGTTTAAAAATTAAACAACTCAAAATTGTTTAATTATTAAACAGTTTGTCGTTTAAAATGTTGACCAAGATTTAAACAACTGTTGTTTAGTGGTATAATTAAACAACTTAGTTGTGTAAGCCTAGATTAAACAACAGTGTTTAAATTGTAAACGGTTGTTTAAAGAAGGTTGTTTAAAAATATGCTTTTATTCACTGAATGTTGTTTACATTTTACTTGTATGTGTACACGTTTTACATTGAAATCGTTCGCTATTCTATGTATACATGCTGCTGCTAAAACTGAATGTGATTTTGTGATCTGTGTGGTAAAAAAACTGAGCATAATATTGCTCATGTTAACTATAAGCTTACCTGTACAAGCATACTGTATCTTACAACACAGTAAGCTTACAGGCATAGTATCAATTTTTTTTAACCACATCATGCACATGTGGATCACAAAATTGCTTCCAGTTTGTGCACAGCAAACATTTACATAAATAGAGAGCGATACAGGCCTAAAACTTGTACACTTGCTGTATAAAGTTCAATAAAATTCCTTCGCTTCTCTCCACACAGGCATGCTTGTCAAAACGGTCATCTTGGATTATGCAAATAATATTAAACAACTCGATGTTTAAAATGCCGATTTGGCGGTAAATTAGCATTTTTTAAACAACTCTGTTTAAATTGATTATTTTGCCTTTTCATTTGTTGTTGTTTAAAACAATCAAGCTCCAATTTTTTGATTTTGAACAACTCTGTTTACTTTTCTGAACAACATTCTTTTAAACAGCAAAATTTTAAACAGTGTTCTAACGGTGTTCTTTCAGGGACACCATGTATGCTCCATAACACTATTCTTGAAAATCCCTAAGGGACCGTTCACAAACACTTGTTAGGGGGGGCTGATGCAAAAAAGGGAGTGGGCTTAAAACTTGAACCCTCTTAAGGGGGAGGGCCTGACAAAAATGACCGCAAATTTTCCTGGGAAAATTGAGTTTATATGCTTTTCTACGGTTGACCCATAATTTTCATGTCAAAACAGGGGGGGGGGGCTGACATTTTTGAGATCTCAAAAGGGGGCTCCGAAAATTGTTTGCAATGATTTTTTTGCATCCCCCCCCCCTAAACAAGTGTTCCCTAAGCTAGTTGTGCTGACAATGCAGGCAAACTATTCCACATCTTGGTTGCGGCTGGAAAGAACGAGTTCTTGTAACTATTAAGCCTGGTTGATGTTTATATAAAATTTTTATCTTACACAATAATTAGCTATAATTGTGTATAAGCAGACATGTGTCAATGTTTGAAGAACCATGCGTCCATTTGATTTCATTGGGGTTTATGTTTGTTTACTCTTACGTTTTGGGTCATGTTCTTTTTGTTTTGTTGTTTAAATATAAAGTTTAAAAACAACATCTGAAGAGTTAAAATTATGGATTATTGTTTTCTTCATTAGGCATCATCATTTGGTACAAATGACCTAGTTACCACAGGAAATAAATATTAATTAGATACGTATACTTTTTTTCCCACAGGTGACTAAGCATAGCTAATAACAAAGGTCACGAGACTACAAAAACTACCACTACAGCAACAATAGACTTTCTTTTCTGCTTTTCGACTGAATCCACAACCAACTTAAATGAACGTGTAATGAACTTGGAAAATGGCTATGCCAACTTTACGCAAAGTACCCGAATCTTTCAAGCAAAGAATAGTGCGGATTATACCACACGCTCTTCTATGCTTAACATACCTCTTGTATCTGATAATCGGCACCGTGATTTTTCAAGCCATAGAAGGGGGATCTTCGCAATTGGTAAATTTTATGGACGATGTTGCTGATATGAGAGAGAGACTGGAGGCCGCCATGTGGAATAAGACAGCGGACGCATCACATAATTGGACCGAGTTGATGGACGAGTACACCGATATGTTGGCTCAGCCAGAATGGAAACTCGGGAGGATGCAGAATGATGAAGATGGACTGGCATGGAGTTTCTCTAGTACAATGTTGTTCTGTTTGATCACAATCACAACTATTGGTAAGTAGTTCAAATACCGTAAATATTCGTTAATAAGCATAATTATGTGCTTTATTAACGAGCTGTTCGGACAAGAACGGATTTTTAGGGTAGTTTGCCTAACTTTTTCATTTTTTTCCATTTAAAAGGGCATTTCGTGATCCACAGCCTCATCCCCCACTTTTCTAAAAAAAAAGTTGAGATTTTTATATCACTGGAAACCTCTGGCTACATAATGTTTATGTACAAAATATTTCTTGCAGATTAATTCGTTTAGCAAAGATATCGTGAAATTTGAATTTCGTTCTGGTGCACCAGAACGAAATTACAACGCATTGTCTATGGAGCAGTGTAATACACATAATCATGCATAACTCGCGAACGCAAAATCGGAATCAACTGAAATTTTGGGAATAGGTTTTTTTCGTGGATATCTACTGAAAAATGACATAAATAGAGGATGCTAGGATCACGAAATACTCCTTTAATTGACAAATATCTGTATTATAACACATCAGATATTTATAAATTAACAGAAAAAAAAAAAGTTTAACAAACTATCGTAAAAATTCGTTATTGACCGACACATATGCTTATTAACGAATTTTTACGGTATGGGCTAGCCGGCTATACATCATAGTTTAGAATGCTCTAAGCTACCCTAGCTCTACTAAACTTAGGGTTGACAACTCCTAAGTTATCACCTAATACTTTTTAAAATATATTAAAATGTTTTGTTTAAAATTAAACGTTTACAAAAGTTATTACTTATTAGTAGCCTCGACTCATTTTATTTTACACACCAAGTCCACATTGTTGCGCTTGGTTCGTAAGAAAAGATTCAGTGTGAAAGTTGCACTTTGGGCCATTCAATTCTCACAAAGCATGCAGTACGATGCAGGATGTAATCTAAAATATGCATGCTTTGTGAGAGCTGATGGACCAAAGTGCAACTTTCAAAACTGAATCTTAATACGTAATGAACAATTTGTGACCAAACCCAACAATGTGTAACATTGTAAATTGGACCTGGTGTGAAAAACATAATAGGCTAGCGATAACTTGCCATAATTTTTAAATTTCGAAATATAAACATTTTCAATATATTTAAAAAAAAAAAGTATTAGGGGAACTTAAACTTGTATATATACCTTTTATCTTGACATTTACAATTGTATTGTTTTTACGACTTCCGTTGAAAGCAAATAGTTATTCTGATAGAAAGGTTCCTGTTTTTTGTTCTTCATTCTGTTCGATGAAAAATCAACAACTTGAAGGGAATATGAAGGGAGCGTGCCTGTTCGTTTCTTTGTTTTTAGGCATTTGGGTTTATTACATTATACTTTGTAAACGCCGAGATTAAAGCAATGCAGTAGTTAGCATATGTGCTTACTATCGAGCGCTTTTAAAACATGCAAACATGAAGTGCACCACCCACAAAAGTGTATCGAGTTTTTACGGTAATTCATTCATAAATGGGACTACGGTAAGAAATGTGATGTTATATTAATTTTTGATGCTGTTAAGCCTGTTAATATTCACGTTGTCTATTATTTTGTTTACTCTCTAGGTTACGGTGACATTACCCCAGTGACATCAGGTGGTAAGATCTTCGTTGGTTTCTATGCGTCATTCGGGATTCCATTGAATGTTATATTTCTAGCAGATATCGGATATCTTTTAGCCAAGCTCATTATAAATACAATGCAAGTCATCAAGACGTGTCGTGAAGGACGCTCCAAGAAGAAAATGGTCGCGTCTAGACCTCCTATGCGAGGAATGCGACCAACGAATAAGAAAATACGGAAAGACCAAGGTGGAATATTCGCTTCTCGCGCTCTATCTGTACATGGACCTAAATCTGTTGTGGTCGAAACCAGTCCGGAACGACCTATGCGGATCATGCAAAGCTCTATACGGCGTGGCGTGGATTCTAGTCCTAAATCTGTACGGCGTGGCGTAGATTCTAGTCCTAAATCTATAGATGGCCCCAAATCGGTACATATAGCAGCGATTGAACGCCAAAAGACAGATTCCAGAGATTCTAATATATATCCTTCTATCAACGACACGTCCTTTACTGAAGAAGGGACTGCCACTCAAGCCAACGGTTTTGAAACCGTAAACCTAGAAGTTCCTCCTGATGTAACATCTCATAAGTCTAGTATGTCTAATTTAGTTAATAGCGAGCAAATTCCTAACAAAAGTCCTCTTGAAATGAAGACATTTCAGAATTTCGACAACGGTACGGATACAAATCATTATAACAAAAAGAGTAATACAAGTGCAAAAACGGACGAAACTGCTGTTGTTGACTTACTGAACGAATCAGCAATGGACATGATGGAGGAAGACCAAACGGAAGTGCCATTAATTATGGTACTTTTGATTTTAATCATATTTGTTCTCATTGGAGCCGCCTTAATGGCTGATATTGAAGGGTGGGATTACGGAGAGGGTTTGTATTTCACCTTTATCACGCTGACCACAATTGGGTTCGGTGATGTGCATCCTGACAAGCATTATAAGAAGAATTTCTTTTTTATCTGCATTATTTATACCGTTCTCGGACTTGCTGTAATGTCTACGTGCATTGCCCTTGTGCAAGCCAAGGTTCTACGAGCAATAGACAGATTTACTGCCTGGATTAAGACAAAGTCAGAGTCGTGAAGGTTTGAAATCAAATGGATATTAATTGATGTGCAGACAAGTGGTAGTCTATTTGAACGGGTCTGTTCAGAGCCATCATTTCTTCGGTAAACCAAATCAACCTACCGTATAAACTCGATAGTTAGCATATGTGCTTACTTTCGAGAGCTTTTGAAAACATGAAATTGTACCAAAGTCCGACGCTTTAGCAACTCAGCTAATGGGGTTAAGACACACATTTGCAGGTTTACTTGTTCATATATAACTATGTGTGTCGATGATTTGCTCAAACCCCCTTACACTTTTGTGGATGGGGGCTCTTCATATTTGCATGTTTTAAACAGGCGGTGATGGAAGCGATATCGCCAATTTTGAGGTCGCCATTGGATTAACACATAATCATGAAATCTTCACAAACAATTCTAAATTTGTTATGTGGTGTCAAAGCAAAATGATCTTACTCTAAAACCGTCGGGGTTCTACAAAGTACCCCACTGCAAGTATGTTAATTTTCCATTTGTAATTGTTAACCGTGTATATTGAATGGGGCTGTCAGCCCTGTATCTTCGCCAGCCTCGTACGTCACGTGTTGCGCTTCCTATGCCGCCTGGTTTTAAAAGCCCTCGATAGTAAGCACATATGAGAACTATCGAGTTTTTACGGTATATACTTTGAGCCACCAATTGGGGGCGTTTCAGGGTCCAAGTGCAAAGGTCTTCCCTGGATGGAGGATACTTTCGAATTCGAACCCCATTGAAACCATATTGTCTTTCCTCGATAACATCGTTGTATCAATCTTTTATCATGAGCTATTAACCAAACAACATACTCCAATCCAAATTTGACATTACAAAACTCGGTTTTAAAACTAATACCATCGGCATTGCCAAAGGCTATAACACCAATCAATGTTATTTCTTGAAGAGGAAGCCCCGACAGGGCAGTTCTTCTGGGGTGAACCAAACCTGCCTGGTTATCAAATTAATCAGCGACAAGGTTATGTCTGAATTTGTCAGGTGCTAATTGACGTTTTAATGTTATGGCATCAATTAGCACCTGTCAAATTCAGAGATAACCTTGTCACTGATTAATTTGATAACCAGGCACGTTTGGTTTACCCCAGAAGAGCTGCTCTGGCGGGGCTTCCTCTTTAAAGAGATAATTAAGAGATTTTGTGTACAAATATTTTTATTTTATATCTAAATGCGCCACCAAACGTCAGTTTCATAAAACATATCCCATGCGTGGCGACTGCTATGGTACATATGTTACGCAGGGTTGCAAAATTCAACAGTTTCACTGACGCGACAATATAGACCATTCCTATACATGAAACCTTCTTGCCGGTGATGGGGTGAACATCGATATCACATACTATAAAACAAAAGAGAGGTCAAGACCCGGGTCAAGAAGGGTATCACGTAATTTTTAAAAGTTATAACCCCGTCAACGGCAGGAAAGTACCAATTATAGGAATGATCCATGAGTACTTTGAAGTTTGATTATGTTTTGTATTCAGCAGCGTAGCCAATTTTTTAGTGTGTGTATTAGGGGGAGCCAGATGTTCGTCCTATCCCTATTTATCAATTTGTTGTGCCATATATATTCATTTTAATGACACTTTACTCTTTGCCGTACTTAATTTATCCCCCCCTGGTTACGCCGCTGATCAAATTACTGTCACGTTCCCATTTGTTCGGTTCATTTCAAAACTGGAATTTAGTATTCTAGAAACACCGATGTGTTTGAAAAATAAATGCGATTGGCGTATTCCTCTGTTAACTCTGATGGTGTTATTTTCAAGATAAGTTTTGCAGTGCGCATATTATAAATGATATAAAAATATGTACTTAGTACAGTATTCTGTGAACGTGGTGATTCAAAATGAAAATATACCATATCACAATTCCCAGAAATCTACGAGTTATTTTAACCTGTTGTATATAATGTGCTTTCATTTCATTTTTAATGCTTTTAAACTAACAATTCAAGACTACGATGTCTTCCATAAATAAGTTCATCAGGATTTTTAAAAGAATATGTGGAATATAATGCACACGATTATACGATGTCTTCCTTACAAGGTTTTTTTTATGGAGATAGCAATGACGAGGATTTGCTACAAACTATAAGCTTTTATATTTGAAATTTATTTTTGTACTTTTGACACTTATTTATATACAGTTAGCCTATACTTCCGGATTCAGTTTCGGTCTACTTAAAAGTATTTTTGTTCAGTATAATAAAACAAGTGTGAGCGTGAATGTACTTAATTTTACACCATTTTAGCCCAAAATAAAGGTGAAATTTTGTGTGTATCGGACAAATTTTAAATTCTACACTATTTTGGCCCAAAATAAAGGTGAAATTTTGCATTCACCTGGCTTGAGTGTGTGGGTGAATTGATGTTTTATATTGGACGTGAAGTTGTTGTGAAAATTGTCTTTCCTTGCATTTTATATAAACTTGTCTGCATTTTTGTTTATCCGATACAAATTATTACGAACATCGAACGAAACCCTCGGAAGCGTGGACTTTGGCCATTTTTTTATTTAATGTGTTTATAGAGAATGTTTTAAACTAAATTCTGCGACCATAAATGTAAGGCTGTTTTATGCCTGTGACGTCATACATGTTACGTCATTTTTATCATATTTATATTGTATAAAGAACCTACAAAGGTTGTAGTATAAATAGAAATGTTATTGTCTTTTTGAACCACGTTAATAAATATATAACATAATTTGCATTGTTTCAAATGTTGTCCATTTTATGTCATCGATGTGCAATGGGAAGAACGTGTTGCGAATTCATGTAACACAGCAAAATATTTTAATATTTTGAAAAATAATTTGAGATAAATGTCCTGTAATACGGTGGAGCACAACCTCAACACTTGTGAACAGTTTATGAATGTATAAAATCACTGGGCGGGAAAAACCTTAACGTACCGTTTGCCCTTGAACATGGATGAAGCAAACCATTCAATATAAAGTCTACACCAACAAGGCTTTATGACTTTATCCATTTTCAAGTGCCATAAGTAAATATGAGGTGTTTCCTGCATGTACTTTTGGCCCCTGAACATGGATGAAGCAATATCTCAAATATAAAGTCTACACCTATAAGGCTTTATTCATGTTCAAGGGAACTTTACGAAATTTTCCATCCTTTAAAAATATATCATGATATTCGCTCAACGACCAGCAACCCAGATAGCAAATTGACACGGCAATAACCTTTTAATTTCCTGTATCTGTATCACGGTTAAAGGGATATTACGCATCTAATTTTCTAATAGTAGAACTTCAGTAAGTAATAGCATGCACTGCATCATTCTGAAATGCCCTTGGCTTATACAGGCTCTAGATATCAAAATGACAAATTAATGTTTATTGAAAAGCCTAGCCTACTTTCTCCAAATACAAAATCGGATACTCTTGAAATGTCAACAGTCGGTCGTTTCAAATATTAAGTTTTAGTTTTTGATTTAGTTTTGGTCACGTGTTTTCCTGTTATCCTGCCTAAGCTCTTAACTGACGTCATTATCGATATCTTTTGTTTGTACCCTTTGTTAGAAACTTGACATGAAAGTAGGCCACCTACGACAGACTTCGTTGAAAGCGTCTCAGCAAACGAAGAAACAAACAGACTAAACGAACACAGAAATTTGCTCGAAAAACAACATATTTTCACAAAACTGGTCGCATTATGTTTTTGCCACGCTATACCAGTGACCTTTCAGTTAGGAATAAAGGAAATCCACTATCTCGGTTTTAGTTTGATTATTAATCATAATTATTTCATTTCACGTAGAACTAGCTGAAGTTATTATCTGTTCCAGCTCTAGTGACACCTCATTAGTTTTCACTGGACCTTTTGATTTATTAAAATATGTATTAGCATTTTCAGTCGAAAAATCAATATAAACAAGGCTAAAAGTGTTAGTTTTCATACCCCTCCAGGGAACATATGGCTAATTCTATCCAGGGCAATGAGTTGTCACTGGAATTGCAAAAGATAAACAACTCATCAAAATGTTTGCAACATTGGCTTGTTTTACGTGCTGTGACTATGAAATTTGCGATAGCGACGATGTTCGGTCTTCCGAATTTGATAATTGCAATGTTTTAAGGGATCTAAAATGAGCGTTTATTGCGTTTCGACAGTATTTTTTGTGGCACATGAGAGCACCTCAGACCTATCGAATTGTATTCTGAATACGAAGCATGTCTTTCTGATATCAAATAATTTTCATTTTTGAAAATCACAATATAATACAAATTTTATGACAATTTATAAAAATTTGATATTTTTCGAATTTTGATATATAACAGTCCTCGAAGTAAATTATATAAATCTAATGATATATTCTTAAAGTGTATGTAGCAGGAGGAAAAGCCGACGGTCAATTGAAAATTTGGACCTTTCATATTGAAGATATGGATTTTTTTTCCAAAAAGACCTAATTTTTGTTGGTGTTTTGGGAAAAAAATCCATATCTTCAATACGAAAGGTCAAAATTTTCAATTGATCGTCGGCTTTTCAACCCACCTACATACACTTTAAGTATAAATCATCAGATTTATAAAGTTTACTTCAAGTACTGTTAAATATCAAAAATATCAATTTTAATGATTTGCCATAAAATGTGTATTAAATTGCGAATTTCAAAATTCAAAATTATTTGATATCAGAATGACATTCTTCGTATTCAGAATGCAATTCGATATGTCTGATGTGCTCTAATGTCCCAAAATAAATACTGTCCAAACGTTCATACCCCAGCCCTTAAGCTTTGGTCACAAAAGGGCGGGGGCTCAATTCCTTTTAAAGAGGGTGTCTGGCTAAAAAGCGTGGGGGAAAATAAAAAGGGTGGCGGGTTTGGCCCTCTCACAAACAAGTGTTGTATCAAGTTTATCATTGATACATGCAAATAAATATATCTTTATTCGAAAGGGCCAAAGTGCTGAATTTTGTAGTTGGAGACTGGAGTTAACTATGATCTTGATGATTAGGATGTGAGATGTGCATTATAAAATGTCTAGTTAACATACAAGAACTATGGAACATTTTTACTTGCAGACCAAAAGAATCTTTTGTTTTTGCAGAGCCAGCAGGCGAACTATTATAAGCATTTAAAAAATAATTATACATCTGGTATCGTGCAGGTCATTACCAAATGTTATATTATTTTTGCACAACTCAAAATGCTTGCCCAATTTGTTGCATCATTTTTAATCTCTGATGGTTTTTTTTATAATACTTTTTGGTGTGACCTGTGTTTTATGTAACCACAGTCTTAAATGTAAAATGCACTTAAAAACCCTCTTGTTGTAATAACTTGATGAATAAAAGTACCTATAAAGACCCTTTCATGAAGGAAACCTTTTGATTTTCAAATCATGCATCATCATATCATATCATATCATGTCTTGGAGACCTTTTTGTTTGTTTCTCTTTTTTAAACCTTTTTGAACCATTTGACCTTTGACATTGCAAATTATTAATTTTGATCAAAACAAAAGGTACTATTATAAGATATTCTGAATACAAATAGCAATTAATCTCATGTAATAATATGTATTCCAAGTAAAATAGCATTATCCGAAAGGAAACCTTTTGATTTTTTAACTATGCATCGTGTTTTTGAGACCTCCTAGCGATATGCATGCAAATTCCAAATTAAAACAGAATTTTTTGAAGGAAACTTTTCCAATTTTTTGAACCATGCATCACGTTTTAAAGACATCTCAAAAATATCTTTCCCTTTATAGTGTTTTTTATTTTCCGAATATTACGTATATTACGGTATATTACGGTATTTTACAGAAAATTACCCGGTAAAATACCAGAGGTTTATTTTACTTACCGATAGAACACTCTGTAGGCCTATACATAGAAAATAATAATTTGTAAAGCCCCTCTCAAAGAACTAGTGCATTGGCTCCAAGTACGTACAACATTTACAAGGGAATTATATTCCGTTATCTTTGAAATGTTACCAAAAGCTTTAAGGTCAAAATTGAAAACTGCTCATACAAACATGTTCATCTGGTCATAACAGAGTCAGACAATGTATAGTGTGAAGTACCTACGACCTATAGTTCTAAAGTTATGAGCAAAGCCGAATTTTTATGAGCAAAGTCGAAGATTGAGTTTGAAAATTCACAGTGGTCGAAATAGGAAGGATGCTGTAATTTTAACGAAATTGTCTCAAACTGTTGGTACTGTCATATCAATTCTAAAAAAGAGTAGTCTGAAATTCACTTGAAATTTCCTGGTACTACTCATTTTATATAGGTATACCGTAAGAATACCTGGAGAATACCAGTATACAATGTAGGTCACTAGGTGGACTCAACAGCTAGGTATTACAAACTATTCTTTAATAGAGTTGTTATGACAGGAATGATAATTTATGAGACCAGTTGGTTTAAGGGGGTACTACACCCCTAGCCAATTTTTTGCTTATTTTTGTGTTTTTCTCAAAAATTATAGTGCATTGGTGACAAGTAAGATATAGGTATATTATAGATGCAAGGACTATAACTACTGCACTGAAAATTCAGCAACTCAAGGCAAGTAGTTATTGATTTATTGATCAAATATTGGTTTTCCTCATTTTTGACTGTAACTCCACAACTGTTGTCTGTGCTGAAATAAAATTTCCAGTGTAGCAGTTGTAGTCCTTGCCCCTATAATATACATATCTTACTTGTCACCAATGCTCTATAATTTTTGAGAAAAATGTAAAAATAGGCACAAAATTGGGCAGGGGTGTATAGTACCCCCTTAATCTAAATTGGTGCATTTTCTCGTTTCAAACACTGTAGAGTCCCAAATGTAACCTTTAACGCTATAGCGTAAGTCTTGGATAGGAAACCTAACATTATATATATTTCATCTTTTCAAAACCAAAAGATATTTACTGACCTGACACTTTTGGTTTTGACACGGTGAAATGTATAATTATGAATTTCTACAAACCTAATGAATCTCATTAAGAATAAATCTAACATATAATTTCTGAAACCTTATGATCAGAAAAATATTTTGGCGGGTTTGGACACCTTTGCAAAGTTGAAAGTTAAATGTGAGAATCCACAGGGATCGAAATAGAAAGAATATTCTAATTTTGATGACAAATTAATCGTCTCAAATTGTTAGTACCGTCAAATCAATTCTCAAAAAAGAGTAAATAATAAATAAACCGGGATTATGTCATCAGGGAAGTGATGTTATGTTCGCCACCTCGTAAATTAAGAATGAGGACAAATACAAGTAGTCACGTGATAGCGTGAATAAAATTTACTTCTGCATTATAAACCAATGTTTCATCCACCACAGCACACACCATTTACCGCTCACCTACACACGCATAGCACCTGCACCACCAATTACGACGTTAAGATAAGAGACGGAGTGTATACACTGATGTACGGATGATGTCACAAGGTATTAGTATTTTCTTGTTATCGATCGAATTGACTAGGAGTTGCATGATCTAACCATGTTAACTAAATATCGCAATCACGTAATATCCCTGCAGCATTCACTGGGTGAACGATGCAACTATAGATCTTTTTATGACTATGGAATAAACTTAAGGGCTGGGGTATGAACGTTTGGACAGTATTTATTTTGGGACATTAGAGCACATCAGACATATCGAATTGCATTCTGAATACGAAGAATGTCATTCTGATATCAAATAATTTTGATTTTTGAAATTCGCAATTGAATACACATTTTATGGCAAATCATTAAAAATTGATATTTTTGATATTTAACTGTACTTGAAGTAAACTTTATACATCTGATGATTTATACTTAAAGTGTATGTAGGTGGGATGAAAAGCCGACGATCAATTGAAAATTTTGACATTTCGTATTGAAGATATGGATTTTTTTTCCAAAAACACCAAAAAAAATTAGGTCTTTTGGGGAAAAAAATCCATATCTTCAATATGAAAGGTCAAAATTTTCAATTGACCGTCGGCTTTTCCTCCCCTGCTACATACACTTTAAGAATATATCATTAGATTTATATAATTTACTTCGAGGACTGTTATATATCAAAAATTTGAAAAATATCAATGCAATTCGATAGGTCTGAGGTGCTCTCATGTCCCATAAAAAATACTGTCGAAACGCAATAAACGCTCATTTTAGATACCTTAATCCAAATCCAATAAATTATTAATCTGAGGTTTAGACATCTTGCCTGATATGGCTTGCTCACAAATGATCTGGTCCACTGCTTCTCACGAAAAACTTGGTTGCTGACGACGGCGACCATCGTCGTTACCCGGAAGTGGTATTTATTTTAGCAGTGGATCATAATTATACCATGTATACAGGACTAGAATGTATGCCCATATTCACGATTGAGTGAATTCTTGCCTGATTTAGATCTCCTCCGTGATTCCTCTCGCGAATGAATTCAAGTCTCTGTCAAGCGAATTGGCCCCATCACAGTCAATGTCGTGATTTTCCTGCGCTATGTGGTCAGTTATGGAAATGCTATTCTGTAGAGGATAGTCTTGCGCTCCGGTGAAAGTCATGGTTGCAAGCGTTTCCGCGTCTTCCTGTATGATATATTGCACCCTTTACATACCACTTTGCTGGTCTGGTCGATGTCCTTTTTTCTCTCAGGATGGACAAGGACGCCTTTGAGATTGTTTGATGGTTTTATGGTCGTTGTACCCCCCACATATGGTATTACTATGCTTTTTATGGTCCTGATTATGGCAGTCTCGTTTGTCGTCTTTGTTATTCTATTGTCTTTTATATGTTGTTCCAAAGCAAAACTCCAATGCTTCCGTGATTATTTGTTCCTCATCTTTCCTGTCCTCTTCCACTGCAACAAACTTGCTTTTCTGTCCATCAATGTCCTGATTACACTCAGTGTCTGGTGCAAAGGATGTTGTGATTTCCAGCTTAGATATTGATCGGTACGGATTTTTCCCGATACACAAGCAGTTTGACCAAACCATCTTGTTTACGAATGAGCAAGGTGTCTAGAAATGGTATTTGACTCCTCCTCTTCGTAGGTAAATTTGATGTTCCCAGATTGATCGGTAGTAATTGAGGTTGTCCGTTTAGCTTCTGTGTACCGTCTTCATTGATTATTTCCAGAATGTCATCGACATATCTCCTCCATAATTTAGGCTTGCAATCCAGTAGTGCAGTTGTTATTGCTTCCAGCTCCAACCACTCCATGAAGAGGTATGTTACAATAATTTGGACTGACAGGATTGCCCATCTTGACACCAAATACCACGGAAGCTAAAATAGGACTTTGTGGTAGTCAATACAAATTGGAGACTTTGTATGATATCATCTGGAACAATGTTGTTCTGGAGTTGAGTGTATCGTCATTTTTCCAGCCTGTCTTTGATGATATCAAGTGACTTGCCAATGGCCGTGTTTGTAAACAATGACACCACGTCATGGGAGTTAAAAAATGTAATTTTCTTCTATTCTATGAATACACCTGTCATATCTTCATCCAGCTGCTTGCTTAGAATGTTTTAATACAAGATTATTTTCTGTGTTGCCAACCAAAGGATCCAGATATTCCGCGAGAGCTTTAAATGTGTGATAGCCTACAGACCCAGTATAATCCACAATAGGCCTGATGGGATTTCTTTCCTAGTGGATTTTGTACAGTGGCGGAACGCTTTTTGCAGTTGGATACAATTATCTGTATTACACTCGTCTATTAATTCCTCTTCTTTCAACCTCTTTAATTTCTCCAACAATTTCCGTTTGTATATTTGGGCCGTGACTTTCTTAAGCTTTCATATGCGCTTTGTTTTCGTACTCTATAGTTTTCTGAACTACCGTCTCTACCCTTCTCAAAACTCAAAACTCGACCGCCGGGCCTCCCCCTAATCCGCGCTTGGTTACTGCACCAATAGTGTCTTGTCGCTTAAACTCGGGACATGTATCAATGGGCGATCAAAAGAAGAGCACGTGTAAGCGACTGGTCCCTTTTGCTTGGTCAAGTGGGTTATTGGTCACACTTCAGGACAAAAGACTCCACCTTAGCCGTTTCGTTAGAATAAATATGAATGGACTCGCAAGGTGATGACCTCTCAACAGGGATTATGTCAGGAGGCAGTGCTAATCTCCTTATCATCCATATTATTGTTAAACTCGTTATGTTTCGATTAAATATTCTTATGGTAATATATTATTTAATAAAGGCTCAATTATTAAAGTTAAAGTTGTCTCTCCCCTTGGCTACCGCCACTGTACCTTCCTAACCACTTCCAATACCCTCCCCATATCCCCTTTCTTATGAGATGGAACATATGACATATGCTATTTAAAAATATATGCACCTACTATGACTCTTCCCAGTAGTCTATACTGCTAGCCCCATTAAAAACAAGCCAATCTTACGTGAACTTAATTCCCTTGCCGTTGAAGTTTTCACAAAACGCCATTTTGCAAACTGATATTTTTACGACATTATCACACACAAAAGTATATACCAAGCTTGACGTTTGGAACAAAAAAATATGTTAACCTAATTCAATCACTAATTTCCAAACCAAAAGAGATTTCCAATAATTATTCTTTTAAATAGAATACTAGATAACTTTTGTACTGCATGAGGAAATATAGAAACTATTGTTATTTATTTGACGTATTTTCGTGCATAACATACTGCTCAATATAGATTTTGGAGTTTAATTCGAGTTTTAGAGGTTTTCATGGTAGGGTAGTTTTGAATAGATAATCCTCTATAATCCTCTAGACGTTGAAGTTTGTGCTTTTGAACCGCATTTCGCGAACTCTCTAATATCGGCATAAACACGTTCCCACAAAACCCAGAGTATGCCAATATTTCACTTTTTAACATTTATATTGAAGACTAGAAAAATAATAAGCTTTAAAAACACCAGATTTGTTTTTGTACAATGTAAATGTTTTTCTAAATATGATTAAAATTATGAATTACCAAGAGCTCTTTAGGTGTTAGTGTATAAATATAATTCTGAGAAATAGAACAGTGGATTTCTCCAATTATTGTCACAACGCTGAAATTCAGTGACTGAACAGGATTGATCAAAGCCACGAGGCAATTATTATTGTTAAAGGCGATTGTGGTGAAAGGAGCCATATTTTCCCTAGTTTTAGCCATTGAACTAAAAAAATTGCAGTGTATTTCTTAACATTAATACATTGATAATCGCATCTATCGACTACTCAGTGCAAGAAGTGGCTAAGTGCAATAGCTATTGCACTTAGCCACTTGGCACTGAGCTGTCGATAGATTCCATATATTATATTGCGGTTCTTGTGTTATGTCCAATAATATATTAGAGAGATTGCGATTTCCAAACGTAGCATCGAACGTACGTAGAATCTATTCAAAATCCCGTCACAGAAGAACGATTTTGAATAGATTCCATACGCACGTTCGATACGTACGTTTGGAAATCTCAATCTCTCTATTAAAACGAATGTCGCGGGCATATCCCCTTCCTGAATACAATCATAAACATGGTATAGAAATTACACCCCATATATCAAACATAGGGGTTTTATAGAACCCATACCATTCCTCTTGCGTATCAGCATCAGCTTCTCAATATTTGAGTGTAAACACCGCGCCGCTAGGTCGTGCTCCCCTCCGGACCCGCCTCAAAATGATCCTCTTTTTATGCAATGCTTCTGTGAAGTTGATTAAGAAAATGGTTACAATTTGTTAGTCTCAAGGAGCATTAGTCTGTTAAAGGGTCGTTTTGTATCCTGATCCTTGATCAGTCTGTGTAGCTCAGTGGTAGAGCGCTCGCCCGACAAGCGAGAGGTCTGGGGTTCAAGTCTCCGCACAGGCAGGTATGTCCGGAGTTATTACTCTGGTATATCTGCCTATGCATGTTATGTTTCCATTTGTAAATTCATGTTTAAATGTGCTAGTGTGCAATGCGTAATTCTTCTTTCCCCTGTATATTGATATATTAAGAATAACGATTATTAATTTGATCTCGTGCACTAGTTTGTAATGTTTGAATGTTTCCATGTTCCAGTGTATGATGCCTCTTCCTCTGTTTGTCTAACTTAACCCTTTTCAGATTAATGACCCCTTTGAACTAATTTAAATGGGTACTCCCAGCAGTTTAAAGTCCTCTATCTCAAAAGTATGCCTGCCGTCATGCACCGGGTATCGAAGGCACGGGTCACATTATTTGTCATGCACCGGTTATCGTAGGCACGGGTCACATAATTCGTCATGCACCGGGTATCGTAGGCACGGGTCACATTATTCGTCATACACCGGGTATCGTAGGCACGGGTCACATTATTCGTCATACACCGGGTATCGTAGGCACGGGTCACATAATTCGTCATGCACCGGGTATCGTAGGCACGGGTCACATTATTCGTCATGCACCGGGTATCGTAGGCACGGGTCACATTATTCGTCATACACCGGGTATCGTAGGCACGGGTCACATTATTCGTCATACACCGGGTATCGTAGGCACGGGTCACATTATTCGTCATGCACCGGGTATCGTAGGCACGGGTCACATTATTCGTCATACACCGGGTATCGTAGGCACGGGTCACATTATTCGTCATGCACCGGGTATCGTAGGCACGGGTCACATTATTCGTCATGCACCGGGTATCGTAGGCACGGGTCACATTATTCGAGACAATATATCCACCGAAAAATGGACACACTTTTTTTCATCTATTCATTTTCCTTTTTTGTCGCTGAAATGTGCTGAATTTTCCAAATATGTGTTCAAATTTGACTGGTGACAAATCACTTTAATATCAGAAGGCCACAGTCTGATTCATCTTTATTATTTCGAGCCTAAAAATACGATTCAATGTATTTTTATACAAAAAACATAATAATGGGATTTTTACCCCAACTTTTACCCCAAGGTTTCATGCTATAAATACGGTACAACGCCCACTCGTTAAATAAATTGAGTAATGATTTTACAAGATAGCAGCAATATCCTAAAATAGGATTTTTAACGAATTTGTCGCTCATTTTAGTCTTAAACGCCCACCAGATGAACAACCGAACAATCAAACAACACAAAGCGCTGCATGGGTATCATCGGTAATATGAAGAAACTATTAATATCTGTCTGTGTGCATACACAGTATATCAATCGTTTTTGTGATTATACAAGCGTTTGAGTGTCATACGAGTCAGTTGTATTCTAGCTTATAGCTCTATGCGATATACTCTACTGAGTCTACTCCATACCTGTTCGATCTCATACCTTGCATCGCCAGTCATGAGAGCTAACGTCCATCTGCAATTTATCAGTGTCACAGCATTCATGGTTTTCCAAATGCGTTACAGGTGATGGACACAAAACATTACATTGTAATTTATAGTCACATTACCCTTGCATCGCGATCGGATGGCGTTATCTCTGTGTACATGTTATCCGTAATTATCTCACCGTATCGACAGAATTAGGTCAACATGTCAGCATTTTAACTTCATAAGAAGTCGACTTTGCTAGATAATTATCGTGATATCACCTAATACTACAGATGACCTGATTTGATTAAAACAATATTTTGAAATCACAGATGATTTCGATTCCAAATATGCTAATTGTTTTCTTTCCTTTGTTTTTCTTTCCACATTAGATAGCACTCAACATTATCTCATACATTCTACCTGAAAACCACTGATGCCTTACGTAACACTATACGACAAGTTCTACAGGAAGTTAATGGCGGAGCTTGATATGAAAGCAACCAACGATCATCTTTGAAAGAACGCTGTAATCGAGTGACTTCTTCCAAATGCAACGATGGGAGTCGCGCCAGTTCCAACCATTGAGAAAGCTCAGAAGACTCGCCGTCCTGCCAGACGTACCTTCATGCGAGCGTTACCTCATCTGGTGCCTTGCTTTATATACTTTTTATATCTTGTAGCTGGTAGCTTGGTATTTATCATGCTTGAGGGGGCAAGCTTAGAGAATCGCTGGAAAGAATACAATGAAGTTAAAGAAAAGCTCCAACAAGCCATTATCAACGAAACTAAAG